>NC_142874.1:6120000-6735000 GCF_051225735.1 Oryctolagus cuniculus | reverse complement strand
AAAGCCAAGACAAGGAGAGAAGGAGACAGAGACAGAGAGAGAGAGAATCTGTGACCTACTACTTCACTTCCAAATGTCCATGACAATCCGGGCTGAGCAGGTGCAGGAACTCTGATCTGGAGGTCTCATGTGAATGGCAGACACTCAACCACTTAGCTCCCACCTGCTGACTCCCAAAGTCCACATTAAAGACAGGAAGCTGGAGCGGGCACTGACCCAGGCACTCTAATACGGAATGTGGGTGTCCGAAGTGGCATCTTTGCCACTTTACCCAACGCCTGCCCCTTTCTGATTTGTGCTGAAAGTTAGGGATTTTATTTGGGGGTGTGAGGGGCAGAATTGCAGAACGACAGCAACAAGCCCTAATCAAACAAAGCCTGTGAGTACTTATTGCTCTAAAAATGGAGTAGGCAGGCAGCGCGGGAAGGAAACAGGGCTGGGCCGAGGTGTAGGAAGTTGAGTAATAGCCGGCCGCACTCAGCAGCGCCCTTCAGTCCATGAAATGAATCTGCTCTGAAGTGTCTAGCGTTGGTGATAGAGCCTGAAGTCCTCAAAGCCTCCCCTTCTTCACTTCCGAAACAAACAACAGCCTGTTTACTTCCCTTGCCCTGGGTCACCCTTCTCTCAGACTCCTCCTACCCACCCTGTGGGTGAATGTTTCCTGGGTACCAATCAGAATCCCTAGCAACAGGAGGGTACTTCCAAAAGTTCAGGGAAAAAGGGCATGAAAGGATGTTTTGGTGCAAAAACATGTATTTTTCACTTTACTTGAGAGACAGAGATAGGTAGAGCTCTTTTATCTGTTGGTTCATTTTTCCAAATAGCAACAGCAGATGGAGGTGAGCCAGGTGGAAACCAGAAGCCAAGAACTCAATCTGGATCTCCCATATGGATGGCAGAGATCCAAGCAGTTGGGCCGTCGTAGCTGCCACCCGGAGTCTGCATTGGTGCGAAGCTGGAATTGGAAGTGGAGCAGGGACTCAAACCCAGGCACTCAGGTACAAGAAGCAGGTGTTCCAGGGAAGAGTCTAACCATGAGCCAGATGCCTGCCCCAAATTTATTCTGGTGCAAAACCAAGTTGAAATCCACGCGTAGATGTTTGTGAAGATTCTGCAAGTATGGGAAGCTGTGTTTCCCCATGCCACTGTAGTGGGATTTCTGTGTGCAAGAGTCTCCGCCTTAATAGTTCTTGGCCCTCATGTTTCATCCCTCTCCACTCACTTCTTGGACAACCATAGACACAACATTTCTTCCAACTGCCACGTCCATATTTATGAGTCACAAATCTCCCCCTTTAGCCCAAAATACTCTCCTCATCTCAGGTCCACTTCATCAACATTCCCATAGAAATCGCAATCTTTCACCATACCCCCCCCCACAGAGATGGGGGGGGGGACATTTGCCTGTCACTCAACGTTCTTACCCCAGCAGTAGCACTGATATCTACATGTGTCCCCCACTCACAATCCTAGCAGTGACTCTGTACCCTCCTTCACCAGTTCAATTACTGACCGAGTCCTCTTAACGATTATATTTATTTCTCTGTCTTGGTTTAAGACTGTTTCTCAACTGAATTATTCTCCCAACTGGTCTCCCAGCCTTCAGAAAGGTCAGAATGCGGTAGAGAGGAGTAGGCATTACTTTCCCTTTCTACACAAAGCACTAGGGTGAGTGATTTAATCTTCTTCGTCCAGGGTGAGAATTGTTCAAGTAGTTAAGAACCAAAAAAGAAAACTCCTGCAGGACCTGCTGCTTTGACTTCTTCCATGAAGGCTAGCCTTCACAGTGTTTTCAAAATGACTCTTCCAAAATGCAATTCTTGCCACACACAATCCACAGATGCTCATGGCACTCACGTGCTTATAAACACCCAGCGACTGTTCAGACACAGCTGCAAATCCCGAGTGCGGCATTCAGAGCCCTTCCTAGCTTGCTCCCTCCCCTGCCATCTTTTCTGGGGCACCCATGGCCCGTCTTTGCACCAATTATGTCTCAAATGCTATCAGTAACTTAAGAAGTAGTGCAGCAAGGAAAGTAAGTGAAGGTTATCTTTGCTGTCTGTCGCCCCCTGCCGGTCACTAAAGAGAAGGGCCCCTGCTGGTTCTTGCCCAAAGGGACATTACAAGTGCGTCTATGCAATTAATCCCAAGTAACACACTGCCTGGGATGCAAATGTATTTGAGCGCCAGGGCTGGTTTTCCACATGATTTTCATGCTCTTTCAAAGTGCCACAAAACTGTCACGGGCACCTCCACCTGCGTCAGAGTTCTGTTTCTATTCACCCACATCAGAATTTAGAATAAAGTCCCTCTTTTTTTTTAACAATGTACCTCTGGTGCCCGGTGACATAAAGGCTAGCCGCAGGGTGAAAGAGGGCCTTTATTTTAAAAGGTCCTGTCTTTGGGATTTGTTTCCAGAGGAGTTCTTAAAACCCTTTTGTAGCTAAGGAGACACTATTCACAGAGGAGCATCAGAAGCCCAGGGAGCTGGATGCCCTCTTCTCCCAAGGCTGTTGGAGTCTTATCACCTGTGGTGCCAGCTTTGTGACCTTTGTACACTGCATCACACGTCATCTTCTTCATCGTTCCACAGTAGAACATAAAACTTAAGCAGAATTAACTTATTTCCTATCCAATACGGTTCCATCTTTTAAAACACCTGCTTATTTATTTGAATTAAGGATAGCATCACATGAAACTAAATATGCTATATTTCCCTTGGAAGAGATTCTGGGCACATAAAAATGTGTTATTCTGGTGTTCTGATCTTAAATGCACGTCTGTTGATCATAAGTGCAATGATCCATCTTTCACAGTCAAATAGAGTTCGGATGTCTTCTTATATCAGTTTACCAGCGCTCCATTTCAAGGAGCTGTATTCTAGACCATGCAGCAGTACATTTAAGTGTTATCCCCTGTAATTTACATTCCTCGTCCTCCCATCTTCATCCCAGCACCACCCCTCCTCCCATTAAAATTGCCAATTTACTGCTTATTTCTTCAAAAAAAGGATATGAGGGAACAGAATCTAGGAAATGAACAAAAATCCACGTAGTCTATCAGTCTACAACAATATGTTTCTTATTGAGTACAAGATAAAATATGGCCAGCTTGAATTACTTCAGATCATGATTATTGTATTTTTTTCATTTGTTTGAAAAGCAGACAGACTGGGGTGGGGGTGGAGAGTTCATTCCTCCTTCGTCTGGTCCACTTCCCAAACAGCCACGCAGCCATGTCTGGGCCAAGCTGAAGTCAGAAGCCGGAACTCCACTCTGGTCTCCCACAGGAGTAGTAAGGGCCCAAGCACTTGAGCCATCCTCTGCTGCCTTTCCAGGCACATTGGCAGGGAGCTGGATTAGAAGGACTTGAACTGGTGCTCCTGTACGTAATACTGGGGTTACTAGTTGGGGCTTAAACTGCTATACTGCAATGCTGGCCTCAAGCTGATGGACATTCTAAATAAACACATTAGCAGTATTACTTCAGCTCAAGAAACTCTAAGACCAGACTCATGGAGATGAACCAATTGATACAATTTTCATATCCAGTTTTACTTGGAACTCTTTCAAACGCCGGAAGTATTTCAAAGTTTGGACCACTTACTAAGCTACCAAAAATTACTCTACTAAAGTTCCACTTCAGAACTGATAATTAGGATAATACTCCATCATGGATCGCACTGCTACTCTCTCAGTACTCTTAGGTCCTTCAAAATGTTCAACGTGTGAAGAATGAACAAAAAGTGCAGGTGGGCTGGCACAGCTGGCAAGTGAGACTCACAAAGGCTGCCTTCCCTTTTTGGTTGCAGACTCTCTGCTTCCATGAGGGGGGGAAAGATGCATCTGACACGTTTCCCAAGGATCCTTTCATTCTGTCACTTCTCAAGCAGAGAGAAAAAAATACCTTTCTCCTTTCCTTACTAATATATTTTGTGGTTTTTCCATCAGCCCAGAAATTCTGAAAATTTGCTGAAAGTCATTTTGTGTACTCACAAAGGATACTGCATTTTCATCCTAAAATGTGTGTGCATATACACACACATTTACATATACATATATACATATCTCACATGTGTATATGTATGTATGCTGTATGTAAGCATAATACATACAGTTTCTTTGCTAAAGCACCTCTAGGCACAGATATTTTAGGTGTGAAATGAGAACACGTCAAGAAACACTGGGTGTGAGAGCACAAAGGGACAGACGATGTTTACCTTAGTTCTGATAAACATTTATACAACATGAAATACCATGAAAATCCAAATTATAAAACGAGAGCTTCATATTTGCCATACGATCCCTCCAAACCATGGAGATATTTAAGGCTTACTGTTAGGAATAGCTTAGTCAGAATTATACTAAAAAGGCTTGAAAATTGTAGTAGCACAAAGAATAAAACATGATGCTATGGTAAGACAGCAACAGAAACACTTGAATAGCCTTACAACAAATGGATTTATTCCTAGTACAAAGCAATCAGCAAGGAGTGGAGAGGGGGATTGGAAAGTGTGGGCAATAAAAATTCAGAAGTCTGCAATAAAGAGAAAATAAAAAACCTTTGCTAAGCACACAATGTGGATTTTAAAGGAACACAGAAGACCAGGATATCCTATATATATTTAACTGTAAAAGCTCTTATATTAGAGGAATATTGGATTACCTCAGTTATTTCAAAAATATCACCCTTTCATTTTTTAAACAATGTAATAAAATATATTGGCCAACATTCAATTTTGATCAGTTATATTCCTTTTAACCAAATAATAATTAACATTTTATTCATCTAGTAAATTTTGTAATAATTACTGAGATGTAAGAATAGGTGAATAAGATAGACTTGGAACAAATATTCTATACCTTATAAAACATAGAATAATTGTCAATAGTTCAGCTTTCTTAACCTTTCCTCACCAATATACAAATATAGTCTCTTTTTAAAAATAATATATAGTTCTGAGTTATAAATAAGAGTGTCAGTTTTTAAGTGGACAACAGGAGTCACTGTGGCACCTGCTCCCCATGTGGGATCTCTGTTCTTAATGTGTTGTACTATGCGAATTAATGGTAAAATTACTACTCAAACAGTAATTTATACTTTGTGTATCTGTGTGGGGGCAATCTGTTGGAATCTTTACTTAGTATATACCAAGTTGATCCTCTATATATAAAGATAATTGAAAATGAATCTTGATGTGAATGGGATGGGAGAGGGAGTGGGAGATGGGATGGTTGAGGGTGGGAGGGAGGTTATGGGGGGAAAAGCCACTATAATCCAAAAGTTGTACTTTTGAAATTTATATTTATTAAAGTTTAAAAATATATATAGTTCTGAGAATATTATTTACAACTGACATTACTAAACAATGTTGGGGAAAACCCTTTGTTCCACTTCAATTTTGTGAGTAAGCTCATAAGATTGCATTTGTTCAGACAAGATCCTTGCACAATGCTTTTCTTTTTTATAGGAATTTTTTTAATAAATATAAATTATGAAAGTACAACTTTATAAATTATGAAAGTACAACTTTTGGATTATAGTGGTTTTTCCCCCATAACCACCCTCCCACCGTCAAACCATCCCATCTCCTACTCACCTATCCTATTCTTATTTAATATTCATTTTTAATTATCATTATATACAGAAGATCAACTCTATACTAAGTAAAGATTTCAACAGTTTGCACCCACACAGACACACAAAGTAGAAAGTACTGTTTGAATACAAGTTTTACTGTTAATTCTCATAGTACAACATATTAAGGACAGAGGTTCTATATGGGGAGTAAGTGCACAATGACTCCTGTTGTTGATGTAACAACTGACACTCTTATTTATGACATAAGTATTTTCTCCCATTCTGTCAGTGCCTCGTCACTTTCCTGACTGTTTCTTTTGCAGTACAGAAACTTCTCAATTTGATGTAATCCAAGTTGTTAATTTTGGCTTTGACTGCCTGTGCCTCTGGGATCTTTTCCATGAAGTCTTTGCCTGTGCCAGTATCTTGCAGGGTTTATCTGATGTCCTTTAATAATTTGATGGTGTCTATCTTTAATCCATGTTGAGTGGATTTTTGTGTAAGGTGTAAGGTAGGGATCTTGCTTCATGCTCTGCACATGGAAATCCAGTTTTCCCAGCACCATTTGTTGAAGAGACTGTCCTTGCTCCAGGAATTGGTTTTAGCTCCTTGATCAATTATAAGTTGGTTGTAGATGTTTGGATTGATTTCTGGTGTTTCAATTCTGTTCCATTGGTCTATCCATCTGTTTCTGTACCAGTACCATGCTGTTTTGATTACAACTGCCCTGTAGTATGTCCTGAAATCTGGTATTGTGATGCCTATGGCTCTGTTTTTGTTGTACAAGATTGCTTTAGCTATTCGAGGTCTCCTGTGTCTCCATATGAATTTCAGCATCATTTTTTCCAGATCTGAGAAGAAGGTCTTCGGTATCTTGATTGGTATTGCATTGAATGTATAAATTGCTTTTGGGAGAATGGAAATTTTGATGATATTGATTCTTCCAATCCATGAGCATGGAAGATTTTTCCATTTCTTGGTATCCTCTTCTATTTCTTTCTTTAAGGTTTTGTAATTTTCATCGTAGAGATCTTTAACGTCCTTGATTAAGTTGATTCCAAGGTATTTGATTGTTTTTGTAGCTATTGTGAATGGGATTGATCTTAGAAGTTCTTCCTCAGCCATGGCATTGTCTGTGTATACAAAGGCTGTTGATTTTTGTGCATTGATTTTATATCCTGCTACTTTGCCAAACTCTTCTATGAGTTCCAATAGTCTCTTAGTAGAGTTCTTTGGGTCCCCTAAATAAAGAATCATATCATCTGCAAAGAGGGATAGTTTGAGTTCTTCCTTCCCAATTTGTATCCCTTTAATTTCTTTTTCTTGCCTAATAGCTCTGGCTAGAACTTCCAGAACTATATTGAATAGCAGTGGTGGGAGTGGACATCCCTGTCTGGTACCAGATCTCAGTGGAAATGCTTCCAACTTTTCCCCATTCAATAGGATGCTGGCCATGGGTTTTTCATAGATTGCTTTGATTGTATTGAGGAATGTTCCTTCCAAACCCAGTTTGCTTAGAGTTTTCATCATGAACGGGTGTTGTATTTTATCAATGCTTTCGCTGCATCTATTGAGATAATCATATGGTTTTTCTTCTGCAATTTGTTAATGTGGTGTATCACATTGATTGTTTTGCACACATTAAACCATCCCTGCATACCAGGGATAAATCCCACTTGGTCTGGGTGGATGATCTTTCTGATGTGTTGTTGCATTCTATTGGCGAGAATTTTATTGAGGATTTTTGTGTCTATGTTCATCAGGGAAATTGGTCTGTAATTCTCTTTCAGTGCTGCATCTTTTTCAGGTTAGGAGTTAAGGTGATGCTGGCTTCACAGAAAGATTTTGGGAGGATTCCCTCTCTTTCAATTGTTTTGAATAGTTTGATAATAATTGGAATTAGTTCTAGCTTTTCAATTGTATGCCTCACTCAGAAACGAGCAGCAAAGAAAACAAAAGTCAACCACTCAGTAACACTGGTCAATTATGGTCCATTTCATTAAAAGTGAGAAAAGTCACTGCTCCTCCTTCCTCAAAAGCTATACAAACTGAGTATTTAAAAAATTACTCATGGTGGCCAGAGCCGTGGCGCACTGGGTTAACACCAATACCTGAAGCACCGGCATCCCATATGCGCACCAGTTCGAGTCCTGGCTGCTCCACTTCAAATCCAGCTCTCTGCTATGGCCTGGGAAAACAGCAGAAGATGGTCCAAGTCCTTGAGCCCCTGCACCCATGTGAGAGACCTGGAAGAAGCTCCTGGCTCCTGGTTTCAGATCGGGAAGCTCCGGCCGTTGCGGCCAACTGGGGAGTGAACAATCAGATGGAAGACCCCCTCTCCTTCTCTCTCTCTCTCTCTCTCTCTCTCTCTCTCTCTCTTCTATCTGTGTAACTCTGGATTTCAAGTAAATTAATAAATATTTTACAAATTAAAATACATTAAATTTTTAAAAATTAAAAATTAATCATCAAAATGGACCACTTTCACTATACAAGTGTGATCCTCCATCAGGGTGGAAAACCTTCTTCCACCAAGGGCCACTTGGATATTTATAACATCACATAGGCCACGCAAAATTATCAACTTAAAAATTAGCCTGCCATCCAGTTGCTGAATTTCAAATCTCAACTGTAATTACCTTGGCAGAGTCAGACCAAATGATTTCATGGGCCTTATATGACCCATGGGCCAGACACTCCCCACCTCTGCACAGTAATCACCTATATTGAAGTGTTTCAGTTTAAGACCATTATAAGGAAAAAATGACCTTTTAAAAACTTCGCAAATTTATTTTAATATTATAACTACTTTAAAAAATAATAAGCACTAAAATATTCTCACGCATAATTCATCACATAAGATAAACTCAAAACAAAGATAAGTAAATAAGTTGAATATATCATTGATAAAACACATCAAATAGGAAATTGAAAATGATTCCCCCCAAACCTTAGCAAATTAACTGACGTCATTAGTAGTTTAATAGAGAAGAGCTAGTCCTCCACACATTCTATATTATGATATAGAATGATACAGCCATATTATACTAACTCTCTAACTCTCTATGTAGGAGAAATTGTGTGTGTGTGTATATATATATATATGGTAGCAAAGTGTAGAAGACAATTAAATCAATGCTTTCAAAGAAAGGATATTATTCCCATAATTTTAATAAATGAACACTTATTTCTAAATAACAAAGGGCATAGTAAAATGATTATAAAAACTTTTTTTAAAAGATTTATTTTATTTATTTGAAAGAGAATTACAGAGAGAGGTGGAGACAGAGAGAGAGGTCTTCCATCCGCTGGTTCACTCCCCAGATGGCCGCAACGGCCGGAGCTGCGCCAATCTGAAGCCAGGAGCCAGGAGCTTCCTCCAGGTTTCCCATGCGGGTGCAGGGGCACCAGGACTTGGGCCATCTTCTACTTCTTTCCCAGACCACAGCAGAGAGCTGGATCAGAAGAGGAGCAGCCAGGACTTGAATCGGCACCCATATGGGATGCCGACACTGCAGACTGGGGTGTTAACCTGCTGTGCCACAGCACTGGTCCCTGTAAAAACTTTTACAGGTGAATTTTTTTTGAGTTTTTTTTTCTAAAACTTTAGTGTTTGTGACACTTTGATTATTTATACATAGTGTGATATCTATTATTCTTTTCCAGTGAATGCTCATGCAAGTAATTTGTTGTAAGTATCCAGGTGACTTGTAACTCAAAGTGTTAATTTTTCTCAGCCTGACAAGTAACATAAAAGTTTTTCTTACAGCTTATTGAATTTTTTGATAGAAAAGAAAACATAAGCATAGCTACACAATATTATAGGCAATTCTGAGTCAGATTAGTTGTTTCTCCATACCTGGGAATCCCCAGAAATCAGGATGAGTTCTATTTCTACAAAAAAAAAAAAAAAAAAAAAAAAACTTAAATATAAATCTTTAAGAAAAGTTTCTCAATGGAGTTGTAACAACGAGCTATTGATATTGATCTATGCCTTGGGTCCTAACAGAGGCAAACTAATGGCAGCACTTCATTGTTTATCATAGGTGCTCTGAGAAACCGTTTTCAAATAGAAATTCTGAAATGTAATCTCTCATAATACATTACAGTGTACATCAAGACAATACCTACATTCAACGTACAGTCCCCTGCTAAGTAATGGAACCTACATCCATCACATACACCAAATGTAACTGGGAGGAAGAGCAGTAACATTACGGGACTGGAGCACATCAGCTGTATTCATCCGATTTCCCAGACCGGAAACCGACATATTTTTCAGACTTACAACTGACTATGAGCCCCTACGTCCTTAGTCTCCACATAAAAATATCCCAAAATCCTGGTGATTCTACCATTTTAATGTCTCTCCAGTTCATTCATTCTTTGTCCTACTTCCCGTGCTGTATCTGGATCTCAGCCGCGCAGTCCTCCTGCTCACGGTGCTGCACTTGTCTGTTCCACATGACTCTAATTCTGCTTTCCCTAAGCTAGAGTGGGGTTTTCCTCACTCAGTTCTCCCCCTAGTTTATTTCTTTTTTCTACTGCCTACAGTATCCACATTCCTAGAACAGAAGACAAAGGAGCCAAGATCTGGTTTCTCGGGGCCATCAAAGAAGGAGGTACCTTTCTCTGAAGGGAGGAGAGAACTTCCACTTTGACTATGACCTTGTCTAAATAAGATCAGAGTTGGTGAACTCAGGGGGCTTCCATAGCCTTGGAAACTCATGACAAGAGCCTAGGGTGATTACTGATGCCATAAACAAGAGTGTCAAATTGTTAAGTCAACAACAGGAGTTACTGTGCACTTACTCCTCATGTGGGATCTTTGTCCTTAATGTGTTGTCCAACGTGAAGCAATGCTATAACTAGTACTGAAACAGTATTACACTTTGTGTTTCTGTGTGGGTGCGAACTGATGAAATCTTTACTTAATAGATACTAAATCGATCTTCTGTATATAAAGAGAATTGAAAATGAATCTTGATGTGAATGGAAGGGGAGAGGGAGCAGGAGATGGGAGGGGTGCCAGTGGGAGTGAAATTATGGGGGGGGAGGAGCCATTGTAATCCATAAACTGTACTTTGCAAATTTATATTCACTAAATAAAAGTTTAAAAAAAGATCTGATTTCTGCTAATTTTTTTGTGCTTTACTCTGCTCAAAGTCCTTTCATGCTTTATTCCAAACTTTAAAAACTACTTGCAGTCTCTTTAACATTCTAGAACACTTTAGGCTTCCAGATTCACGGTTCACCCTTTGCCTACACTCAAGGTTCTTCCTTCTCTATTCCATCCCGGTAATAGTCATCTACCTGGGAAATTCGACTGTGAAGCAACCCAGTGTAGAAGCAGTCATCCATTCCTGAGAGTGCTCACTGTGCCCTCTGCGTACACCCGCCATCATCTCTGTGTACAGCACCAACAGGTGTTCTAGACTGTCACATCATCCTTGCATGCTAAGCACCTGGTAGACCACCTGACCACAGAAGTTAATCAATGCTGATGAGGAGTCACTGAATCAAGAATAACAAAGGTCATTCTATGCCAAATGACACAATGGAATATTTCTCAAAACTACAGATTAGATTAGTAAAGGATGATATTGGCAGTCTTTAGTTTCCACCGTTTTTTGCTTTTAGTTCTTTGAGTAAACATCACTATGAAGCTAAATCGCACTGCAGACTCACCAAGTAAGCAACTGGTTAACAAGGTTTAATCCTTTGGTCTTCAGGAGCCTGTACACATGCAATTCAAAGAAAATATTTTTTCAATGCCATTGATGAGCTCGATTCATCATTCAATGAACTGAAATGCCTTCTGTCTCATGTATACCCACTCCTCAGTACTTTCAACCTAATAATCTCTCTCTGAGGGCTTAAAACCTGGCACAGTGCGAAGCATCCAGAAAAGGGACAAGACAGGAAACCTGCGTTCCACTGCCGGCTTTTTCTCAGATAAACTTTATGATTCTGTCAGGTTTTAACCTATAATGTATTGAACAATAAAAAGGCAACAGGACATCTTTAAGAGCTTAGAAAATTTAATAGTTTATAGGAACTGCTGAAATGCCTGAATATATTCATGCATGTGAAACTGCATAAAAATGTCAGTTATCTCCTAAGTGATCCACACATTTCATGCATTTCTAAACAAGATCTCCACGTAACATTTTAGAGAAGCCGAGAAGCTGATGTGAAAATTCATAGCAAACAGTCAAGGGTGAAGAATGGCTACGACAATTTGATTGAAAAGAAGTTTTAAGGAACTTCCCCATAAGATACCTAGACAAATCAGAAAGCAACAGTAACTATGGCAGTGTGAGTGGTGCTCTCAGAATCAACAAAAAGATATGCTGAGATCAAAACAGCCTTGTGAACACACTCAGTGGGTGAAAGACAGTGGACAGATAGGCTATTCAGTAAACAGTACTGGAACAACTCTTACGTGCCCACATAGAAAAAGTGAATGCATAACCCAAACCATAAATTTCAAAAGATAATTGATTCTAAATGTTTAAACCTAAATACAGACATTTTAATATCTTCAAATAAAAATATTTTCAACTAAAGAAATTGAATAGACATTTCCCAAAAGAGGAAAATAGGCTACTAATATATGAGAAAATGCTCAATGTCATTAGCCATAAGGGAACTTAAAATCAAAAAACCACAATGAGATACCATCTCACCTTTGTGAGATTAGCTATTATCACAGTGACAGAGACTAACAAAAACTATGGAGAACAAAGGATGTAAAAAAGGGGAACTATTACTTATTCTTTGTGGGAATATAAATTAGTACAGCCACTTCGGAAAACAGGATGAAGACTTTCTCTTAAACTAGAAATAGGGGCTGGCGTTGTGGTTCAGTAAGTTGAGCCGCCGCCTGCATGCCAGCATCCCATATGAGCGCAGGTTCTAGTTCCAGCTGCTCCATTTCCTACCCAGCTCTCTGGTAATGTGCCTGGGAAGGCAGAGGAAGATGCTGGGCCCTCGCCACCCACATGGGAGGCACAGATGGAGTTCTAGATTTGGCTGTGGTCTGGCCCAGCCCAGGCCACTGCAATCATTTGGAGAGGAAATCAGCATATGGAAGATTCATTTTCATATTCTCTGTCTGTCTCTGTCTCTCTCTCTTCCCCCTTCCTCTTTCCCTCCTTCCCATCTCTGCAACTCTGCCCTTTCAAATAAAAAACAGAACTACCATATAAACGGCAATCTTACTACTGTATATATTCAAAAGACATGAAATCATTTTATTGAAGAGATACATATTATACTTTGTTTATTTTGGCACTGCTCACAATACCCAACATACAGAATTAACCAAGATGTCCATCTTCAGATGAACGAATTTAAAAAAAAAGTGGTTTATATATACAATGGATATATATATATATTATATATACAATGAATATTATTAAGCCATAAAAAAGAACAAAGCCTGCCATCTATAGCAAAATGAATAGAACTGGAGGACATCACGTTAACTGAAACAAGTCAGACACAAACAGGTAAATACTGCATGTCTTCCCTTACATGTAGGAACTAAAAAAGACCTCAGTCTTAAAAAATGACAATTATTAGATGCTCAGAAAAATGGGAGGGGCAGAGGGAATATGGATAAAAAAATAGAGGAATATCAGTGTGGTTAATTGATTGTGACAAATGAGATATTAATAATAGGAGAATCTGGGTGTAATTTACAGATTGTGACAAGTATTTCATTAATGCAAGATGTTTACAATAGAGGAAGCTGAGTGTGGAATATATTGGAACTCTTCCACTGCTTCAGAATTTTTGTTTTATAAATTGAAAACAATTGTGAAATTAAGGTCTTTACATACTTGGGGGAACATAAAATCCACAAATACATTGTTTTTTGATCAGAGAATATTTTATAAAATTAAGACCTCATGTGCTCACTCGGACTTACCCCTAATGGTAGAGCTAGAATTGTGCCAGGAGATTCCAATTCAGTCCCATCAAGGTGGCATGTACCAATGCCATCTCACTTGTTAAAGTGATCAGTTTAAGTTCATAACTGATCATAATGATAGGAATAAGTGTCAAAGAGATTACAAAAATAAGACCAGTGTCTGAAAATAATAATTGATAGAATTAAAAAGGAGAAAATGATCCTACATGGGAAGCAGGATACACAGCAGACTCATAGAATGGCAAATGCCCTAAACAGCACTCTGGCCTCAGAATCAGCCCTGAAGGCATTCGGATCGGGCTAAAAACCCCATGAGAGTTTCGCAAGCATGCAATGCCAAGACGTGGCAAAAAAAAAAAAAAAAAAAAACAAACACCAAACCAAACCTAAATGAAAGATCTCTGCGAGTGAGATCCCAGTGGAAAGAACAGGTCATCAAAGAAGGAGGTACCTTTCTCTGAAGGGAGGAAAGAACTTCCACTTTGACTATGACCTTGTCTAAATAAGATCAGAGTTTGAGAACTCAAGAGGCTTCCATAGCCTTGGCAGCTCATGACAAGAGCCTTAGGTGATTACTGACTCATAAATAAGAGTGTCAATTGTTAAATCAAAAATGGGAGTCACTGTGCACTTACTCCCCATGTAGGATCTCTGTCCTTAATGTGTTAAACTATGCGAATTAATGGTAAAACTACTAGCCAAACAGTACTCTATACTTTGTGTGTCTTTGTGGGCGCAGTCTGTTGAAATCTTTGCTTAGTATATCCTTAGTTGATGTTCTGTATATAATGATATTTGAAAATGAATTGTTATGAAGAATGGGATGGGAGAGGGAGTGGGAGATGTGATGGTTGCGGGTGGGAAGGAGGTTATGGGAGGGAAAGCTGCTATAATTCAAAAGTTGTACTTTGTAAATTAATATTTATTAAATAAAAGTTAAAAAAGACCTCAAAGCACTAATCATAAAGATTAATAACCTTAAGTACATTAAAATAAAATGTTCTGTTTTCATAAGACACCATAAAATTACTTCCAGACATTTATTTAGGGAATACTATGGATATAAGCAGCGATAGCACACTTACGCTCACTAAGGTATTGCTGGCAATAGTGTGAGTGTTTCTAGAGAAGTCTGAAAGGCCACAGACAGCAGGATGACAGTCATAGCACTGGAAGCTCCCCCTCTCCCTGCCATCCTACCATGACCAACCAACCTGCATCCCTCCCATTAGGTATAAAAATAAGAAATGGAGATGCTACTATGAATATTTCTTTGAAAATGGTACTTCCAGGAACCAAGTGGAGGATACCAAGACTTAGTCTTATAAACAAGAGAACCCTTGGCAAAATTTGGTATGGGTCTTCTGGGATCTGCAGGACTAAAAAGCATGTCTGACTTACACATGGAAAGATCACGTGAAGAAGCCAACTGGAGGCTTTGTTGGTAACTCCCTGAACTCGCAGAATTCAGTGCAGAAGTCCTGAACACCTGTATTTCTAGTTGTTATTGGGTAAACACATCCTCTCAACATATTTATGTTGAAGTTCCCTCCCCAGTACCTCTACCACTTTGTTGGGGTAGCCCCAACAGACATGTACACCAGTGGTCCAGACGTGGACTCCCTGGGAGTAAATCAAAGCCAGTTCCCCAGGGCTTATCTGTCTCCCACAGTGCCTTTCTAGAGGAATAAAGGGACCCTAGCAGCAGCAGTGGGGAGGAGAATGAGAACGGATTAGTGATAAGCATCAAGAAAAATGACTTTGGAGTACTCTAGCCATGATAATTTCCTAATAATCCATAAAAAGATCCCACAATAAATAAAAAGGAAGTCTTTGGCATCTGCCACATCCAGGGAACACCGATGCCAGATTGTAAGTGCACAACTGAATAGAAACATCTCTGCGCTCATAACTCTCCTTCCTCCCCTAAGAGCCTGACCCTGAGCAGGGGTGTGGGTGAAATTAACAGAGTATAAAAGTGGAGCAAAAAACAGAGAAGTCAACCACAATCGTCTTTCTGATCACAGATTAAGAGTGAAGTAAACCTGACCTGTGAAACGGAGGAGCCTCAATTCACTGTACTTTTGTCTATATGAAAAGCAGAGACAGAGGCATACTGACAGAAAGAAGTCTTCCATTTCTGGATTACTTCCAAAGTGCCTGCAACAGCCAGGGCTGGGACAGGGTAAAGTCAAAAACCTGGAGTCTTTACAAAGCATGGAGATACTGTCCTAGAGTAGGCCCAGCCTTTTGTAGCTATTCAATAGAAAGTGGTAGACACTACAGAAGTGGTGCAAGTCTACCCGGTCTGAGAGAGTGGTCCAACAAGAGGTGCTAAGAGGACTAAGGGGACCACCCACTGCAGTTGAGCAAGTCCACAGCTTCAATGTCCATTACAAAAAGTTATTCATAGTACAAATTATGAGATGTATCACATAATTAATGATTCAAATCAATACCCGTTCTGGCTTAAGTAACCACAAAAGTTGAATCTTTTTCTCCAAATGCATTTCTTTATTTGCATGTGTCTTTACTCCCTATTCACTCAACAAGTAGATTGGCCCAACTAATTAAAAAAAGAAAAGACCCAAATCAATAAAATCAGAGATGAAAAAGGAAACGTAACAACAGACACTACAGAAATAAAAAGAATCATCCGAATCTCGAATTTCATTAGAACTAAGACAAACTTGTTTAAAGTTACTATTCACAACAATAAACTATAAAAACAAGGTGCAAATTATACCAGGTTAAAATTTGGAACCAAAGCTAAGATACATTATTATTTCCTGGTAGACCATTAAAAACATGAAATTACATTGGCTGCATTATTCTAACATTATTAACATTAGGATTATCTTTTGTCTTCAGCTAAAACCATTGGTTATTACTACTGCCTCTGCAAATATTATCTTCAGACTCTAAATTTAGTTTATTATGACAGCTGTAACTACGATTATGGTCATCAGTCCTTTACATAAGATATTAGGAGATCTTGGTTTCCAAAACGGGAACATTTCAACTGTTTTTATGCAAACCCACTGTTATTCTTTGAGATCTATAATGCAACACCTTAAGTAATTTTTGGAAACCATTATGTTTAGAATGGATAGTTATACTTTTCCTCCATCGGTGCCATTAAAATACCAAAACTAAACTACTTATAGAGAAAATGCTTTACTTTTAGCTCACCAATCTCCTCCTTGCTGAACAGTACAAGTTAACAGCTATTTTATAAATAACATTGAATAAATTAGTAAATTAGTAGCACAAAAAAGGGTGTACTCTACAGAACACTAGTTCTTAGCATCCCTAAGTTTAGCTTAGGGAAATGCATTACACTTCCATAGTTTTCTTCATTGGTCAACTCATTAGTTCATTTGATAGGATTTATTCGAACTCAGAAGAGTCTGAATATAGAGAACTATAGAGAAGGATAAAGCAAAGTTTCTCTGGCTTAGGAAAGTTACTCTTAGGACAGAGGAATGTAAAAGCACAATGTTGTTATTGCTATAATATAACCAGTACATATGTCCTGAGAGTCCATGTTACTATTGCGGCTCCTGTGAGTGTGAGGACATTTAAGAAAGTTAAAGAAGGAAATAACTGAACTTGCTCTTAGAGGATGGCGGGAATTTCATACCTGAGGGAAGCAGAAAGGAAAATTCTGGACAGAGGAAGAGAGGGTGCATCATATTGTCAAACAACTAATGGTCAGAAGTTATTATCTGAGTTTACCTGAAACACCTGGGGTACGGTGTGTTCGTGTCCTTGGGGTGCTGGATTTACCAATAGCTGCTTGTTTTCTTATAGCTATGGAGGCTGCAATTCTCAGATCAAGGCGCCAACTGATGAAGGCTTTCTTCCTGGCTTCACACCAGATCTCCACACATGGCAAAGGAAGTGCTTCTCTCTCTCTCTCTCTCTCTCTCTCTCTCTCTGTATCTCTCTCTGTATCTCTCTCTCTCTCTCTCTCTGTATCTCTCTCTCTCTCTCTCTCTCTCTCTCTCTCTCCTCTCTTCTAATAACATCACAACTCCTATCAGAATAGGGCTTCATTTAATCCTCATTACCTCCTAAAGGCCAATCTCCAAACGCAGCCACAGGTGGAGACAGGGGGGGTCAACACATGTATTTCATGTCACACAATTCAACTCGCAGCACCTGGGAGAAAAAGCTGTGGGTGCTATTAGAGGAAAACGGGGCCAGATGGCGGAAGATGTAGATTCCGTTTTTATTTAGCTCAATTTACCAATTAGGTAGATTAGGCATGGCTGAAAAGATTAAGCGGCAAGAAAGATCCACACAAAGGCGTACAAATAGGCTAGGGGATGGAGATTAAAGAGCTCTAAAGAGGGCAAAGTCAGTGGCACTGGATCAATTGCACTTAGTGTGTAAGAAAGAGATAGACATTGCAGATGATTCCCAGGTTTCAAGCTTGGGGAATGGAGGGGTCGATGGTCAGCCTTTTAAGTGAAGTAGCAAAGGCCAGACAGGAGCAAATTTGGAAGAGACAGAGACAGGCTGAGTAACTTTGAGTGTGATGGCTGTGAGCTCTCTTTGGGATCTGGCATTTAACCACAGGTCAGAATATCTTATAAACAACTGAAAATGCTACCGTGGAGAGCCCAGAAGCAGAGAGTCAAATATGAAACCCTAGAGAACACTGAAAGTGTAATTAAAAGGAGTTCCCTAAGGAAACTAATTGGTAAGTTCTTAGAGGGAGGAAATGACCCAGAGAGATGATGGCGTGAAAGCCAAGGACAGCACAGTCATTAAGCTCTTTAATTAGGAGGTCTTTGGGAACTGGTAGGCAAAGGAGTTTCAGCAGAATGTAGAGGCAGGATATCCATGCTGGACAGTCTGGGTGTGTCTTATTTATCAGCGTATCCCCATCACACGCATGGTGTCCAGCACATAAATCCCTCAGTAACTATTTGTGGAAGTGGGCATTTAGCCTAGCAATTAAGGAGCCCACATTCCACACCAGAGTGCCTGTGTCAACTCCCAGTCCTGGCTCCTGACTCAGTTCTAACTTCCTGCTGATTCAGATCGTGGGAGGCCGTGGTAATGGCTCAAATAACTGAGTCCTTGCCACCCATGCGGGATATCTTGTCATGGCTCCCAAACTCATTCCCATCACAACTCCAACTGTTGTAGTCATTTAGGAAGTGAACCAGAAGATGGGAGCCCTCTTTCCTGCTCAGTGTCTCCCTCTATCATAAATAAATATTTTAAAGTATTTACGAGGATACAGTTAATTAGAAACTGAGGGAATATTTAGGAATGAGAGAGGAGATGAAACTGGAGTAAGAAAGGAGAAGAGATTCATACTTACAGGACAAAGAATCTAAGAAAGGTTCTTTTATTCTTTATAGGATTTTTTTAAACATTTATTCATTTATTTGAAAGGCAGAGTTATAGAGATGCAAAGACAGAGAGAAGGGGGAGATCTTCCATCTACTGGTTCCCTCCCCAAATTGCTGGAATGGCTGGAACTGTGCTGATCAGAAACCAGGAGCCAGGAGCTTCGTCCGGGTCTCCTACAGCAGTGCAGGTGCTCAAAGACTTGGGCCATCTTCTACTTCTTTCCCAGGTCATGGCAGAGAGCTGGATCAGAAGTGGAGCAGCTGAGACTCCAACCGGTGCCCAGATAGGATGCCGGCACTGCAGGCATCAGCTTTACCCGCTATACCATAGTACCAGCCCCAGGTTCTTTTATTTTAATAGAGGATGAGAACCTTAATCACCTTTATACAGGATGAAAATAAGCCATGGATCATGTAAGGGAGGCAGAATAATAGGTCCAGGTGGCTAAAAGAAAAGTTCTTTGCATCTGATTCAACCAGAAGAACATGTATTTAAAAAGTGACTTAGGGGTTAACTGCCACTCTCTGACAATCGACAGGACACTTATAATTATAGTTAGTGTCCATTAAGTGCTTAGGAAGTGAGGGCTTTGTATTAACAGTACATACAATCTTGCTGTTAGCTATCAGCTTAAAATGTAATACAATTACTATTTGCTTTTTTCAGATAAAGAAACTAAAGCAGGGATAAATTAGGTAGCGTGTCTAAGGGAACACGGCAAATAAAGCAGCAAAGCTAGGTTAGCAGTGAAGCCCAAGACTTCGAAGTCTGAACTACTGCTGCCCGGAAGTGCTAACTGTAGCACAACGTGTTCTTCCAGCGTGCATGTCCAGTGGAGATGCTGACCATGGGAGGAATTCTGCAGAGCAAAATTCATTCAATAGGAGACAGAAAGTGAATTTATTTCAATACCAACCATGATTATCACTCCTTACTAATGTAGTTTTTTAAGAAAAATATTTACTTATTTATTTATTTGAAAGGCAGAGATACATAGAAGGAGAGAGATATCAATCTTCCATCCACTAGTCCATTTCCCAAAAGGTCGCAACTACCAGAGCTGAGCTGATCTGAAGCCAGGAGCCAGGAACTTCTTCCAGGTCCCCATGTGGGTGCAGGGTCCCAAGTGCTTAGGCCATCTTCCAGGCACATTAGCAGGTACCTGGATCAGAAGTGGAACAGCCAGGACTCAAACTGGTGCCCATATGGGATGCAAGCACTGGGCTAAAGGCTTAACCTTCTATGCCACAGCACTGGCCCCACTGATATAGTTTTAAAAGATATATATTTCTACTATGTAAATATCTGAACAATCTAAGGAAACACCTATCATACCTACTGTAGTAGTCAGATCACTGTCACTACAATAAAAACCTGCAGAGAAGCTAACTTTATAAAGAGAAAGGTTGACTTTAGCTCATGGTTCTGGAGAGGCTCACACGCCACGATCAAGTGACCCCCACTGGTTGTGCGTCTGAGGAGGCAGCTCTGAGGGCAGAGTCCCAAGGTAGCACAGAGTTCCCCATGGCCTCTTATAAAAACATAAGGATGTAATCATAGGCTCCACTCCAAAGACAAGTAAATTCAATCTCCTCTCAAGGCCCCATCTACAAATATCATAATTGAATTAAGTTTCCACCTTTTTAGTGGCATCAATATAAGACTTTGAGACCAAACTTTAACACAAGTGCATTTGGGGACATTCAATATCCAAACTAGTATCTGGAGCATAGCATCTGCATGCCTCATAATTCACAAGCAGTTCTTTTCATAACATCGGCTGGGCGGGTGAATCTGAATCAATTTCAGAATACAAGTTGATCAGGTAAAAATATTTTTTTCCTAACAAGAGAAAGAAAGACAAGATCTAAAATTGTCAGTATCCCTAAATTCATGACAAATGAATTTTTAGTTTATAAAATCAATCAATGAAGCGAATAGAGAGCTTGATCCAAATGCCGGTTGTAACAGATCAATCTATTGGGTTTGAGAATGTCTTTCTGTCATTTAATGGATTTCTAGATGCTCTCCATGTCTTTCCATGAAACACAGACTAGAAAAAATGGATTTTGAAGATAAAATTAGTTCCTAGTCTGTTTTTTGCAGTAGGACTCTTTACAGAGTTGTCAAATGTGTGACAACCATGTGTTGTTCTAAATATGGGATACTACTATAGTTTAGACCTCCAGTGTCAGGATGGATTCATATTCCCCACGCTTCGTATTTTCAGGAGGAAAAGATTTATTTCAGTGACATTCCTACCCTGTTCCACTTGGCTTGGTGGCAGGGTGACTTGAAATTAAAGAGCTGGCGAGGAGGGCTTAGGCAATGCCCCTCCTTGTTCTCTTGGGGTCTATACAGGGTGCACTTTCTGATCTTCACCATGCCCGTAATCTGTGGCTCTTCTTCAAAGCCATAGGCTTGCCATTGTCCAGCACCGCATGCTGCCGTGTGAGTCGGTAAGCCTGTGTGATCTAGGAAGGAAGGATTAGTCCCATTTGGCTCTCCGGATAAGCTATGACCATCACTATGTTTCATCAGTATGAAAGTTGAGATATTGTTCCCTATTATCCCGATTCCCAAATCTATCTTTCAAAAGAGTTACAAATTGGGACAAGAAAGAGGGGTGCTATTTACTGGGTTTCTAACAGCTCCATAGTTAAAATTGAGAGAAATGGGATTTGTAGCAAAAGTGATACTTCAACAGCAAACTTCAGCAAGCCTCTGGGAATACTGGAGACATTTACAAGGAGTTAATTAATAGATGTACATATGGTAGCAAAAACACTTGGCAGAAGCCTTGTGTTTGAATACATCACAGAGAAAATCCACTGTAAACAGTGCTGATTTAGCTTTTTAAAATATTTTAATGGGATTTAGTCTTATGTAAGCTTTCACATTGATATCCCTAAAATAAATGAAATTCTTAAGAAGACAGAGCTTACTCAAATTACTTAGATGGAAGCAGGTTAGATTTTTAGGGTTCTAAAATACATATTCTTTATATAATATTTTAAAATTTTTATTAATTTGAAAGATAGAAGGACACACACACACACAGAGTGCACACCTCTATTTGATGGTTCATTTTCCAAATGCCCATACAGGGGCAGGCTGGATCAAGGCCAGAACCAGGAGCTGGAAACTCAATCTAAGTCTCCCATATAGGTGGCAGGGATCCAATTACTTGAGCCACCCCTTGGACCCCCAGGGTCTGCTTTAGCAGGAATCTGGAGTCGGGAGCTGGAGCTAGCAAACCCAAGGCACTCTGATGTGGGATGCAGGTGTCTCACCCACTGGACTTGACACTCCCTCCCTCCTCACACAGCCTGCACTGCACTCATTCTCCCTCTTAAGTCCTAAGCGTGCCTTCGATTGGAATTCCAGACAAAGCTGCCTCCAATATATGTCCCAAATGAACCAATTACACAGGTTGCCAGGTGCTCTAAACAACCACCATGAACCAAACAGTTCACTTAGGGCAGAAGCGTCCTTCCTGGGCCTGCCTTTCTGACTCAGATAGTTTGAGCACTGCCTTTCAAATCACAACCTGACAGCTTTAGTGCCCTGCTTTTCTCCAAAGAATTTAACCCACATATTTCTCAAGAAACAGAAATACTCCAGCCCATAAAGCAAATAAAAATTCCCCATATAAGCTATTTTCTTCCTCCAGTGTTAGAAGGCACTTTAATTCATCTCTCATCTGTCTATAATGTAGCATGTTCAGTTCCAGGAGCCATTCTCGCTCTCACCTCTGTCTTCAGTTATGTGTGAAATTCTCCCTTCAGAATCTGCCCTCCTCTTTCCTGTTCCTCTAATTTCTGTTCTCTAACTCTCCTTTCATTTTTCCAAATTTATCCCAAATTAGTGGTCTGGACCTCTCGCCAATTATAATGCTACTCCAGTTCTAATTCCTCATAACCGTGTTTCTTCACAGATCTTCAACAAGTTGTGGTTCTTTATATAGGTGGATGCTTAGTAAGTATTTATTCATTGGTTTTTAGTTTTTTGGTTTTTTTTTTTTTTTTTTTTTTGCCAGACAGAGTTAGACAGTGAGAGAGAGAGACAGAGAGAGAGTTATAGATGGTGAGAGAGAGACAGAGAGAAAGGTCTTCCTTCTGTTGGTTCATTCCCCTAAGGGCAGCTACAGCCGTGCTGCGCCAATCTGAAGCCAGGAGCTGGGTACCTCCTCCCAGTCTCCCATGCGGGTACAGGGACCCAAGCACTTGGGCCATCCTCCACTTCCCTCCCTGGCCACAGCAGAGCTGGACTGGAAGAGGAGCAACCAGGACTAGTACCCAGTGCCCCAACCGGGACTAGAACCCGGGGTGCCGGCACCACAGGCGGAAGATTAGCCAAGTGAGCCATGGCACCGGCCTCTATTCATTATTAATATGTTTTTAATCAAAGTGAGGTGGCCTAATTAACTTAGGCCAATTACATTTTAATGTTTTCACAGTTGTCATTTAATTTATTTTTATTGATTTTTTTTCACTTGAATTTCCTTTTAATTTTTCCTTTTTTGGAATTTAATTCCATAATATCATTTACTTTATTTCAGTTATAATATCCCACCAATACAAAGGTTGAAAAAACCCATGTGAGATTCTTGAGCAAATAAAATGCATTCTTGAACAAATAAATAAATAGTAAATCAACAGTAAAAGTCACATCAATAAAAAATTAGTGAATCTGGGGCTTATGTTGTAGCACAGTGGTTAAGCCACCACCTGCGATCCAGCATCCCTTACGAGTCCTGGTTCAAGTCCTGGCTGCTCCACTGCTGACTCAGCTCCCTACTAGTGCACCTGGAAGAACGCGGAAGGTGGCCCAGGTGCTTGGGCCCCAGCCACACAGGGGGAGACCTGGAGGATACTCCTGGCTCCTGGCTTCAGCCTCTGCCAGTCCCAGCCATTGCAGTCATTTTGGGGTTAGCCAGCACATGGAAATTCTCTTGGTCTTAGTCACCGACCCTCTCTCTCTCCCTGTGTGTGTATGTTAACTCTGCCTTTCAAATAAATAAATGTCTAAAAAATTAATGAATCTTACTGATCAGAAAAATTTTACATATAAAATAGCATGAGGCATAAAGTAGCAACTCAATGAATACACGAATGTATTCATGATTGTCACGATTTACTGTTCCCCTCAGCAGAAGTACTCAAGGACTTCTCCCAGCCTCACACTTCTACCTCAGCTGTATTTTACATTCTCTGGTGGCAGCTACTGGTCACAGTTAAGACAAAAGCTAAAAAGGAGAGAAAATCTCCATTTCTGTTCTTGTGTAGGCACTTTCACCATTGCCTGTACTATGATCAGGAGCTCGCCGGGTACTAAGCAAACACGGCAGGCAGACAGAGCAGGGAAAGTGAGCACGCGGCTTCTGTGTCTCCAGCGGGGTCATCAGTTTAGGAACAGAGAGATTTCCCAGTCGAAGCACAATCGGATTACTGACACGAAGATGGATTTTTCGGATGAGAGAGTTTGTTGTCTGTCAAAGACAATATATCAGAAAACCGAGTAAGATCAGTAATTGCAATAAACCACAACAAAGGAAAAGTAAGGCAATTATTAAAATAATCCTGGCAATAAACATTCTTTACGGGGAAAATAAACAAACGTGAATAATTACATAATCTGAAAGATCAGGATTGGCTTTCCTAGTCAGCACAGATCAAAGCATCCAACGTTCTACATCTATGGATAAAAACGAAACCCAGGTTTCTGTTCCCAAGTTAAGGTAAAACCACCCTTGTGACATGCAGAATATTCACAAAATTTATCATAGTTATTGAAAGTGAAATCTATTTTGTTATTTTTTTAAGATTTGTTTATGGGGTTGGTTTTGTAGCACAGTGGGTAAAGCTGCTGCCTGCAATGTTGATATCCCATATGGGTGCCGGTTTGAGTCCATTTCCAATCCTGCTCCCTGATAATGTGACTGGAAAAGCAGCCAAAGATGGCCCAAGTGCTAGGGCCCTGCACCCAAGTGGGACTGGCCCAGCTCTGGTCAGCCATTGCAGCCATTTGGGGAGTGAACCAGCAGACAGAGGAGAACTCTCTTTCTCTCTCTTCAGTTCTCTCTCTGTTACTCTGCCTTAAAATAAATAAATAAAGTTATTTTAAAGAGTTACAGAGAGAAGGAAAGACAGAGAGAGAAACAGAGTGAGAGATCTTCCATCCATTGATTCACTCCCCAAATGGCCACAACACACCACTGGGCCAGTCCAAAACCAGGAGCCAGGAGCTTCTTCCAGGTTCAGGGACCTAAGCCCTCGGGCCAACGGCTACCTGCCTTTCCCAGGCCATGTGTATGGAGCTGGATTAGAAGTAGAGTAGCCAGGTCTTGAACAGCTGCCCATATGGAATGCTGGCATCAAAGGTGACACACTTACCCACCACATCACAATGACGGCCCCTGTGCTTCATTCTTTTTTTTTTTTTTTTTATTTGACAGGTAGAGTTACAGACAGTGAGAGAGAGACAGAGAAAGGTCCTCCTTCCGTTGGTTCACTTCCCCAATGGCCGCCATGGCCGGTGCTGCGCCAGTCCAAAGCCAGGAGCCGGGTGCTTCCTCCTGGTTTCCAATGCGAGTGCAGGGCCCAAGCACCTGGGCCATCCTCCGCTGCCTTCCCGGGCCACAGCAGAGAGCTGGACTGGAAGAGGGGCAACAGGGATTAGTACCCGGTGCCCCAACCGGGACTGGAACCCAGGGTACTGGCGCCACAGGCAGAGGATTAGCCAAGTGAGCCATGGCGCTGGCCCTGTGCTTCATTCTTCAAAACTCCTTTAACATTCCATGAGTAGCTATCATCAATGTTAGCAAACAGCCACTAGTTTTTAATACATCACAAATTCAACATCCTTTCATTCAGCAACTGTTCACAGGAATACCTGTGAAAGGCACTGGGGTGGAGAGGGGATGAACCCATAGACCAGACCTGCACTGTGCATTTCAGGCAAACAGAAGAAAGAAGATGTGCTCGTAAACAAGTCACAGATCTCTAAAATGGTTGAGTGTTCACCTCCTATTCACACAAACAAGCAGCTGCAGAATGATAGAAACCTGGCAGGACGTGGAGCCCCAGGATCGCCCGCCCCACAGGAAGAGCAACAAAGCAAGCCAGCACCTGAAACTCTGGTTCAGTGGCGGGGGAGCTGTGTTCCAGGGGAAAGGTGACAGGGTGAGCCTCAGCAGAGTCCGTGTGCAGCATCTCCTTCTCAGGCAGTCCTAGCTGCAGCAGGACTCGTGGGCACCGCTGAGTAGGAGCCCCGTCAGAAGAGCTGCCCGGTTCCTCTGACTCAGAGAAGGGACTCTCGTTGCAAGCCCCACAATTCTTAGCACACAGGCTGCAGCAGTGAGGATCCACCTCGAGAAAGGAATCACCATCAGGATCCGCACTGCCCTGGGCAATGGAGCCCCTGTCCAGCCCCACCCCTGGGGTCCCAAAGACATTCCACCATTCTAGAAAAATGCTGCAGCCTCAGCAACACAAGTAGACTGAGCAGAGCAGTGGAGAACCCAGCACCCCAGGCCACACGGTGATCTGAATTACAGGGAACGGGGCACAGAGCAGCAGGACATCCTCTTAGACCACAGAGAGGGGGGCACTGGCCCCACCAGATTGGGGGCCAACCTCCCTGACTTCCTCCCATTCCCCTTCTGCGTTTCCTGACACCAGCACTGCGTCTGTGGCTGTGGGCCCTTCCACGTGCAAGGGCTGTGTTTCTGTACACCCTACACTCGAGCACCAGGGCAGATCTTGTACCTTCAAAGCATCACACAGTGATGGGAGTCTGCATGGCACATCCATCCGGGTGCCTGCCAATCCTGGGGCTTCAGGCCCTTGCACAGACCAGAGATGTGATTACCCCGCCTACACCAGCACCAATGAGGGTCCATGGCTTCCCTGAGGGTCTGTGTGCCCCGCCCTTCTGGATTAGTCTCCAGACTTCAACTTCTCATCTAAGCAGCAGAGTGGGCGAGTGTCCACGTATCCCATCCCTCCCAGGGCCAGGTGATACTGAGGCTTCTGCCTTACACAGAAAGCAGCTGGGAGACTGTATGCCAGGGAGCCAAGCAAACCCACTGAGTCCTGGCTGGTCCACTTCTAATCCAGCTCCCTGCTAATGCAGTAGAAAAGCAGTGGAAGTGACCCAAGTATTTGGGGCCCTGCCACTCACATGAGAGGCCCTGATGAAGCTCTTGGATCCCGGATCCTGGCTGGTGTTCCCCCAGGCCACCAACACATCCACTACAACGAAAGAAAATAAAGGAATCCTACTCTGCAGCGTCCAGCTGGAACTAAGGCCAAAAAAGCCCATCAAGCTGACATTTTCATAAAAGGCCTTCTACCCACAAAAGCCACCATTTAAAAGGTGAATATAACAGACACACAGGAATTAATAGAGCAACACAAAAAATGTAGGAAAACAAGGCAATATGGCACCCCGAAAGGAACACAAAAAGGCAGAATTCTAATATTTGTGAGAGAAATGCAGCAGCATACTTTTAGGGGAATCCTCTTTAGATTAAAACTGAAGCCTTGGGCCAGGAGTGAATGGAATGATACATTCTAAGTTCTGAAGGAAAAGAACTACCAGGCAAGAATACATTTTTTTTTTTGACAGGCAGAGTGGACAGTGAGAGAGAGAGAGAGAGACAGAGAGAAAGGTCTTCCTTTGCCGTTGGTTCACCCTCCAACGGCCGCCGCAGCCAGCGCGATGCGGCCGGCGCACCGCGCTGATCTGATGGCAGGAGCCAGGTGCTTCTCCTGGTCTCCCATGGGGTGCAGGGCCCAAGCACTTGGGCCATCCTCCACTGCACTCCCGGGCCACAGCAGAGAGCTGGCCTGGAAGGGGGGCAACCGGGACAGAATCCGGCACCCCGACTGGGACTAGAACCCGGTGTGCCAGCGCCGCAAGGCGGAGGATTAGCCTAGTGAGCCGCGGCGCCAGCTCAGGCAAGAATACTTTAACTACCAAAACTCTCTTTCTTCTTCTTCTTCTTTTTTTTTTTTTTTTTTTTTTTTTTTTTTGGACAGGCAGAGTGGACAGTGAGAGAGAGAGACAGAGAGAAAGGTCTTCCTTTGCCGTTGGTTCACCCTCCAATGGCCACCGCGGCTGGCGCACTGCGCTGATCTGAAGCCAGGAGCCAGGTGCTTCTCCTGGTCTCCCATGGGGTGCAGGGCCCAAGGACCTGGGTCATCCTCCACTGCACTCCCGGGCCACAGCAGAGAGCTGGACTAGAAGAGGAGCAACCGGGACAGAATCCGGCTCCCAACTGGGACCAGAACCCGGGGTGCCGGTGCCGCAGGCAGAGGACTAGCCTATTGAGCCACGGCGCCAGCCCCAAAACTCTCTTTCATAAATGAAGGGGAAAGACAGACTTTCTAAGACAAGAAGAGTTGAAAGAATTCATCACCACCAAAGCATCCTTACAAGAGAGGCTTAAGAGTGCCCTATATACAGAAAAAAAGAAAGACAATTATCATCATGAAAATACATGAAAGTGTAGAACCCATTAGTAAAAGAACAAAGAACATTCAGAATAATTAGAAGACATATTAAAGTGAAAATGACAGGACCAAGCCATTATACCTCACTAATAACTTTAAATGTAAATGTATTAGATTCGCCAATTCAAAGATATAGACTGGCTGAGTGGATTTTAAAAAAAGACCAAACGATATGTTGCTTACAAGAAACTCACTTTAGCAGGAAAGTCACACAGAGACTGAAAGCTAAAGGATGGGAAAAAGGCATCCATGAACAGAATCCAGCAGTCAGCAGAAGAGCCCCTGCCTGGCCAGAGAGAATATGTGTGAAGACAACGTCTGTGAAAAGTGGCAGACTGTCACTGTGCAAGGATCAAGGGACGAATTCAACCCTACGATATGGTGATGTAGATGTATATGCATCTGATGCCAGAGTGCCCAGCTATGTTACTGCAAATATTATTAGACCTAAAAGAATATATAATCCCCAATATAGTAGTATTTGGAGGCTAGGCTGAAACATCTCACTTTCATCAATGAACAAATTATTCAGACAAAAAGTCAACAGAGAGAAACACCGGAATTTAACTACGTATATCACATAGACCTAGCAGATTATTCAGAATATTCCATACAACAGCTGCAGGGTACAAACTCCTTTTCAGTACATGAAACACTTTCAAAACCAGACCAAATATTTGGGTACAAAACAAGTCTCACCTAATTTTTAAAAAACAAAATTGTAACATGAGTCTTTTCTTGCCTTGATGAAATTAAATTAGAAATTAATAATAAAAAGCAATTTTAGAAATTATACAAATCCATGGAGACTGAACAACATGCTACTGAATGATAAAAGGTCTCCTGAAGAAATCAAAAGAAATGTCTAAAATGCCTTGAAAGTGAAGAAAAGAGAAACACCAAAAAGGGGATAGAGCATATGCAGTTCTAAAAAAAAAGTTTATAGCAATGAACTCCCACTCCAAAGTGACACAAAGATATCAGCTCAACAACCTAACAGTGTATCCCAAGGACCTAGAAAAACAAGAACAAGCCAAACCCAAAGGCCATGGAAGGAAATAAATAATAAAAATTACAGCAGAACTAAGGAAAAATACAGAATATTAATGGAGTTATTTTATTAAAATATCAACAAGATTGATCAACTTTTAGGTAGATTTATTAAGAAAAAAGGAAGATTCAAATTAGCAAAATCAAAGATGTAAAAGGAGTATTACAACTGATACCACCAAAATACTAAGGATAATTAAGGATGGTTGTAAACAATTATATGCCAACAAATTGGAAAACCTAGAAGCAATGGACCAGCTTATAGACACAGATAACATGCCAAAATGTACCATAAAGCAATCAGAAGCCCAAACAAGCCAATATTGAGTAATGAGATTCAATCATTAATAAAAAAATTTCCAAAAAATAATATATCAAATAACTTTACTGAATAATTCTCTCAAACTTTTAAGGAAGAACACACACCAATTTTCCTCAAGTTATTTCAGAAATTTATAAACGCATTCTATCAGGCCAGCATTGCCTTAAGTCAAAAACAAGAAAGAAAACTATAGACTAACATCTCTCATGAATATAGAAGCAAAAAACCTTCAACAAAATATTAGCAAATTGAATCCAACACATGAAAAAGATCATTCATCAAGACCAAATGGAATATATCCTTGGGATGCGTGAATGGTTTAATGTACACAAATCATTAAACCACGTCAATATAATGAAGCCTAAACATTACATAATCACCTTAGAGATATAACAAAACCATTCAATAAAATTGAACACCTATTTTTGATAAAAACCTTGAACAAATTAGGTATAGAAGGAACACGCCTCCACGTAATAAAGGCTGTAAATGAAAAGCCCAAAGCCAACATCATATTAGACGGGGAAAAGTGAGAGCATTTCCACTGTGATGTGGAACCAAAGATGATCACTGTTGGCTCTCTTAGTCAATGGCACGCTAGAAGTTTTAGCCAGAGAAATTTGGCAAGAGAAAGAGATAAAGGGCATGAAATAGAAAGGGAAGAAGCCTAATTACCTTTGTTTGCAGATGACAAGATCCTATATAGAGAAAAACTGAGTCTCCAACAACATACTATTAAAACTTATAAGCAAATTCAGTTCAGTTGCAGGAAACATAATCAACATGAGAAACCAAATATTTTTATACACTTCAAAATATTTATAAGAACTATCCCATTCACATTAGCTACCAAAAAATCTTGGAATAAATATAACTGAGGATATGGAAGACCTCACAAAAAATTACAAAACACTAATAAAAAAATCAAAGGCGCACAAAAAATTCAAAGACCTCCCATGTTCATGAATTGCAAGAATTAATATTGTTAAAATGTCCCTATTAGCCAAAGCAATTTACAGGTTCAATGCAATCCCCATCACCAGAGCTGGGAAAAAAAAAAAAAAAAAAACACTAAAATTCATATGGAAAAACCAAGACCAAAAACAGTGTAAGCAATCTTTGAAAAAAGAAAAGAAAAAAAAAAAAAAAACTGGAGGCATCACAATACCAGATTCCAAGAGGGCTTTCTCATTACTGCATATAGATCTGAAGGAAACAGAATCCGCACACCAAAGAGACGCCTGCACCCCGCTGTGCTTCGCAGCAACACTCACAATAGCCAAGACCTGGACTCAAACTTGGTTTCCACTGATGGAAGGAACGGTAAGAAAAAGGTGACATTACACACTGTGGAACATTAAAATTAAACATAAAAAATGAAACCTTGACATTTGCAGCAAAATGGATGAATTTAGAGGTCCTTATGTTAGCGAGATAAGCCAGAAACAAAAGTCAAACACAACGTGCTCTCTTCAAAGTGGACTTTAAAATAGCCACCACTAGATGTGAGGGGACAGGATGATGAGTGACATGCACATGACAGACCCTGGTATTTTGCAGCATCATGGGTGAGGATGGCTGATGATGATACAAAGAGCTGGAACAGAGAAGCTGGTAGGTGCTAACTACAAACAAAAGATAAGGAAATGCAAACCCTGGCTATCTGGTATGGTCAGTTTATTCTGAATATATTTGTTGAAATGTTGTATTGTGCCCCCTTAAAAATCTGCAAGTATTGCATATCAATTCAAAATCCGGAAATAAATTTTAAATTCCAAAAATAAGAATGATAGTAAAGAAGTAAACTATCTAGATCAAAGTAGATAGATTTTCCCAAGGACCACACCATGACAAGGTGCACATGGTGCAGCCACCTCTACGTGGTGAGTTTAAAAATTGGATTTGTAACAAATTTTAAAAATTGATATGGAGTTGAACTTGTAAAAACATGGAAACAGAACATAAGCAAAGCAGTGGTGGTGGGAAAAGAGACTGCCTGTAACAAAACTGGACCATCTGTTCTGAAAGTCAATTGCAGAGCGCAGGCACACATGGAGGGACGGAGGAAGGCCGTGAAGACTGGAGAAGAGACGGGGTCTATTGCCGAGTGCTGGGAATGGCAGCGTCCTCCTTCAGACATTATTTAATAAAAACTTGAAAAAATGTGAGAGTGTTTTGGCGGAAGGAAAAACCAGATCAAATCTGCCTTATAAGTGTATAGATGTGTCTTCCAAGAAGTGTTGTTAAATCCTGTGATTCAAGAGACTTGTACGAAAATAATAATGACAACAATTTAAGAGCTTCCATATGCCAAGCACTGTGCTAACTACATTACATGCATTAGCCCATTTAATCTGCATAAAGGTTGGGCTTACAATTCTAATGAGAATTTGGAGGTGGCTTTGCATGCAGCTAAGTAGCATGCGAAAGGTCACAGAATTCAGGAGCTGAGCTATAATCTGGCCCACAGTCAGTCCATCAGCTCCCCCAGCTCACGTCATCATCCACTCTGCTCTTGCACTTCTCAGCATTTTCACCAAGTAACATAAGTCTCAGAAAAATTATATTTCTCTACTATATTTAATGGAAAGAAGTGTCTGGGCTAGTTTCAACAATCAATTTTCCCTGTAGCAATTTATGTGACAACATTGATATATATCTTTGAGGCTGCATTAAAAATATGTCTTGAAAATAATTTCCCTAAACATATATTTCCCAGACATGTATAATGTATTTCAAAATTAAAATATTGATTCAATTCATGTACCTTAGGATGTGCTTGCTTCTTAGAACTGCAGTTTTAGAAGGCAGTGGTCATTCTTCCCCAGAAGAGAGTCCAACCAGAAAAGACCTCTAGCCACATACAAATTCCATTTCACTCGTTTTTGAAATTTTTAATTTATTTTTAAAAAATCTAGGCCGGCACCGCGGCTCACTAGGCTAATCCTCCGCCTTGCGGCGCCGGCACACCGGGTTCTAGTCCCGGTCGGGGCGCCGGATTCTGTCCCGGTTGCCCCTCTTCCAGGCCAGCTCTCTGCTGTGGCCAGGGAGTGCAGTGGAGGATGGCCCAGGTGCTTGGGCCCTGCACCCCATGGGAGACCAGCAAAAGCACCTGGCTCCTGCCATCGGATCAGCGCGGTGCACCGGCCGCAGCGCGCCGGCTGGGGCGGCCATTGGAGGGTGAACCAACGGCAAAGGAAGACCTTTCTCTCTGTCTCTCTCTCTCACTGTCCACTCTGACTGTCAAAAAAAAAAAAAATCTATTCACAATGTAGAGAGACAGAGAGAGGGTCATACAGAGATCTTCCATCTGCTGGTTCACTCCCCAAATGCCCACAACAGCAAGGGCTGGGCAAGCCTGAAGCTAACAGCCAAAATCTCAATCTGGATCGCCCCTGTGGGAGACAGGGACTCAAGTACTTGAGCTATCACCTGCTGCCAATTAGCAGATTGGAATCAGAGGAGCCAGGATTCAAACCCCTCCACCCCACCCACACACACTCTGACGTGAACAACGCTGGAGCTTCAAGTGTCATCCTAACCACTGTCAAAAGCCTGCCCTTTTGTAATTTCAACAGTAAACAAATTTATATTCTGGAATATTTAGGGTCCTTAAGAAAGCATTTCAAAAGTTCTACAGTCAGCCGGCGCCGCGGCTCACTAGGCTAATCCTCCGCCTAGCGGCGCCAGCACACCGGGTTCTAGTCCCGGTCGGGGCGCCGGATTCTGTCCTGGTTGCCCCTCTTCCAGGCCAGCTCTCTGCTGTGGCCAGGGAGTGCAGTGGAGGATGGCCCAAGTGCTTGGGCCCTGCACCCCATGGGAGACCAGGAGAAGCACCTGGCTCCTGCCATCGGATCAGCGCAGTGCGCCGGTGCGGCGCGCCAGCTGTTGCGGCCATTGGAGGGTGAACCAACGGCAAAGGAAGACCTTTCTCTCTGTCTCTCTCTCTCTCACTATCCACTCTGCCTGTCAAAAAAAAAAAAAAAGTTCTACAGTCATCCTCTTTATTTCTCAAGCACTGATCACTCCAAATCAATCAGAAAAAAACACACCATACCATTATGCTTTATTTAAATTAAGTAACTAGGGTCTTTACTATTTCATACAATGGGTTCAGTTTGTCCACTGAAGATTCTCATTAAAAATGTAGAAATAAAATGCTCAGGATGTTAATCAAGTAACTCTAGCCAAGATGCTTTGAAATCATGCATTAGAAAAACAAGGCTTTTTTCCACAAGGAGGTAGAAAAAACACTTTCCACTTCTGCTCACGGGGGAGAAGGCAGAGAGAATCACAGTCGATGTGAAACGTGCCTGAGAACTCTGAAGCACTTGGCACACCGTCTGCTAATTCCTTCTCCCTGGAGTTTTCTCACTGATCTCCCTCAAAATTCTCCCACTGCACATTTTCCCTACCCACCCCCATCCAATCGCTACTTTTCCTGTTCTCATTGTTGTCTCAAAGGTCACTAAAGGTGGCACCAATCAATCTTATCTCTACGCTGCAGAAAAAGTGCAACCGAGCTGGGCTGCTGATTCCTGATGCGAGATCTACAACTGCTCTGCTTTCTGATAAGTTTCCTTTTGATCGGGGTCTTTGTCACAAATTTTGTTTTTATAGCCTTTGAGGAAATCAATTCTAACACAATGTTTTATGCTGTTTTGAATTGACATCATTCCTGACATTTACTTAAACGCAGCACTGTCTAGTGTTGAGGTTCATTTGCAGGCTTTTTGTGTAATAAGATTGGCAACTCTATATTTTATTAACACTACCGCAGGCCACTATTTAAAACAATGAACCACTCAGAGGCTGGTCACCTTTTCTCTTTGTATTTGTCCATACATTATGCACAGTGCCTCTTGTGGGGAATCTCAAACGTGTACAAAATGCACTCTATTTCCTAACTTTTAAGTGCACATTAAGAATTTACTGATGCTGATAAACCAATATTTGAGCTCATGATTTGCAAAACTGATAAACAGGACAAGATAATACTGTATTCTCTCTCTTGGGTAATCCACACAATACTCCAGTTACCCCTCACCAACTTGACCTGATCTATCTCATTTTGTGGAAACAGTTTTTCTCGAGTTCAGATCTATCCATATACAACGCATAAAATAGATTATTAATAAAAGCCTCTGCCAAACTTGAAACTTGTGATGTATTTCAAAGCAAATAAAGCTTTTCATAGAATTCTAAATTTATTTTCAATTGCTGCATTGATCAGTTTATTTCGTCTTGATTTCATTTCACATCACATGGGAAAATATTTGACAAAATAGAAGAGGGTATATTTATTACCCTGCAACAGTGTGAATGTAAAACTCCTAGGCGTGCAAACAGAATGCATTAATGTTTTTTGTACAAAAATCATCTCATAAGAATACATATTTCATGAATATATCAAAGATCTATATACATAATGTACACATATGTATATAATACACATATACTGTTAGGAAACTGGCGCAGTTGTAGCCAGGTGGCCGCATGGCCCAGCTACCTGAGCCAGGCTCCACCCCCATCCTAATGGGATTCGCTGCTCCTGCTTCCCTGCCCGCCCTCAGGCAAAGTTTTAAAAGGGCCTGTTCCTGCACACGTGCTCTCTTGGTTCTTCTCTCTAGCCTCCTCCTCTGGTCTTTTGGCTCTCTCTCGGCTCCTCTCTGCTCTCTCTTGGCCCCTCTCATCTCTCTGCTCTCTCTTCTCTCCTTGCTAGCTCCTCTCTTCTCTGTCTCTCTCTCTTATACTCTCTTTCTCTCTCTTTCCCTTTGCCACCCCTTCACTCCGGTCTGTTGGGTGTTTCCTAATAAACCCTTTCCCTTACTCTGGTGTTTGGTGTGTTTTCCGATGGCTAACATTAATATATAACATATACATATAATAAGTTAAAACAAAGAAATAAAAGTTTATAAGAAAATAAAAATCACAAGCTCATATCCACAGGATAATTGCTTAAAATTGAGACATTAAGCCAGATCTTCTGGAGCATGCTGTAGATCTATCTTTCTTCAAAATATTGTTGCCCTATTGTTCTTTATTTATATGACACACTATTTTTATTGTTATTTTATAAATCTTAGAAATATAAATATATAATCTGTGTTGTCTCTAGAGATGTATATAGCTTGAATTTAACAAAAATTATTAAATACAAACATCATATACAGTAAATAACTATTTACAGTTAGTATTGCAAAAAATTTAACTAAAGCTGATATTTTAGTTATTTCATATGAATTTTCACTGATTCAACAAATTTCTACATTACTTTATGTTATAGAAATTCTAAGTGCTGAAGTTTCTGAAAGTAAACATCTCCTTCCTTATGGAAACAAATTATAAAAGGAAAAAAATTAGACTGTATATATGTAACTGATACCACTTCCTGTGTAAAATTCCTGTGCGGTGTGCTTTTTTGAGGACAATATTAACCTAAGCAAATTTTATTTCCACTCCAATTAGTACTTTGGCCACAATTTCAAATATGAGAAAATATTCAACAATACAAACATTTGCATTAGACCAAATTTGGTCTAAAATAGAAATTCTTCCATAAAGATAAAAGTCCTTAAGTTTTCAAAATGTGTTGTGTTGTCAAGAAAGGAAAGATTGAGGAGATATTGCAGAATTACAATTTTTGGAGAATGGATTTACTTTGCATATATCTAGGAGAAAAAGAAATTCTGCAACTGCGTTAAAAGAATGACTTCCAGGGCCGGCGCCGTGGCTCACTAGGCTAATCCTCCGCCTTGCGGCGCCGGCACACCGGGTTCTAGTCCCGGTCGGGGTGCCGGATTCTGTCCCGGTTGCCCCTCTTCCAGGCCAGCTCTCTGCTGTGGCCAGGGAGTGCAGTGGAGGATGGCCCAAGTCCTTGGGCCCTGCACCCCATGGGAGATCAGGAGAAGCACCTGGATCCTGGCTTCAGATCAGCGGGGTGCGCCGGCCGCGGCAGCCATTGGAGGGTGAACCAACGGCAAAGGAAGGCCTTTCTCTCTGTCTCTCTCTCTCACTGTCCACTCTGCCTGTCCAAAAAAAAAAAAAAAAAAAAAAGAATGACTTCCAGTTGCCCCAGCTGCTTGGTGGGCTGGCAAGGCAAGTTATCCATCTGCTGAGGTGAGAACCAAGGGTGAGACTGACCTAGAGCAGTCTAGCGTAGCATATACATCTTGGACAACACAGAGAACATGAGCAAGAGAGGCCAGATCTACACAGATTTAGCAGCTTTGCTACTAGAGAAGATACAGAAAATTCTGATGAAATTAAGGAGATTTAATTTACTTCCAACAAATACCTCAAAAATGGAAGAACCTGCATTCTGGGTGGAATAATCAGCAAATATACCTGTGTGGAACCAGAAAAGACTCCAGGAGTCTGTAGAAAAAAAAAAAAGTTTCTGAGACTGCCCACAGCCCTTGAACCCACACCATGTCCCTTCCAGAAGCAAAGAAATGTGCTAAGGGGAGTGCAAACAAACAACATTTCTCCGGAGAAAGCAATCCAAATTGGGCAAGTTAGGAGCACCGGAAGTACAACTGGTAGATGCCAAACACGCCAAGAAGGAAAATCCAGACCTGAGGACATGTCCACACAGAGGCCACAGAGGAGAAAGCCGTCCAGCAACCAAACAAGCCACCCTGGCTCATCCCACCCCTGCACGAGCTGCCCCCGGCTCATCCCATCAAACACAAACAATCCTAATACTTTGTGGGCCATGCGGCCACTTGGCTACAACTGTGCCAGTTTCCTAATATTTGTTCAACACATAAAGAAAAGGATCGCTGTCCAACTCCTTGAGATCATACTCCTAAGGTAAGTTATGAGAAGTGTAGAGCTTATTGCAGAAATAAGGGTTGGAGACTGGATAGGAGGGAGAGTGCGGGGGAAATTCTCACTATGTTCCTAAATCTGTATATATGAAATCCACGAAACTTGTGTAACTTAAATAAAATTATTTTAAAAAAGAAGTTATTAAGGCATAAATCAAAAACAGAAAAGAAAGAAGATCTCAACAACAGATAGCTGTGGAAAAAGTCTTGATGGAACCTGGAAGATGTTTAGAGGGGAAAAGTAAAGAAAAGGCCTGGATGAAATTTAGCGATGTGAGAAGTCGTTCCTGTTATATTAAACAGAGTAAAAAATGGTCAGTAACTAGCCCGAATTAGGAGAGAGGACGGTATTAGAACTTTTGAGTTTGCAACTAGCTTATAACAAAAGGCATTCTTGGGCCCAATAGAAGTTACACAATGCTGATATTATGCAGCACTGGAAATAGTCACACCTCAAATAAGTGAAATTCAACATTAACCATGATTGAACATTCTCAAAGCTCCGTTTCTGAGCTCTGATCCACAGCGGAGTGGATACTTGACATGCATTATCTCACTCCTCACAGCAACCCCCTTTGAGGCCGATTATTCACATGCATTGTGCAGGAGTGTGTATGACGTATCCTGATCACGCCCATTGACTTCTATATTATTCTGGAACATCTGTGTGGACTTTTAGTATTCTAATAACCATCCAACTGAAAACACAAGCCATTTCTTACACACACAGGCTTTATTTTGGAGAATCCTTAGAGCATCTGACCAGAAGGAGCAGAGTATCAGCTGGCAGGTGAGATGTACTATTTGTTTTAAGAGAGTGACACAAAGAAAATAAATGGGGATTTCAAATATGAACTCTAAATCAAAGCTCACAAGGACAGTTCACCTAAATGCAAGCCAATAATTTGCGGTTGAGTTGCCTCTCCGCGCAGCAGCCATGATGTGAGCTCCAGAGTAGGGAGCTCCCGAGATCCATCTGTGTCGCAGTGGTTCAGGAATGGCTGCTGGAAGCCCAGTTAGTGCACCTGGCCAGTAAGTAAAATCGGAGACGTGACATGAGGGACACGGCAGGTGATGGCTGAGGTGTTCTGACAACTGTTTCTCAACATTTCTGGGACCAGCACCATGGCACCACGCAGAAGTGTGGGAGCAATGCAGAAGTTCGGGATCTGTGAACTCAAAAGGCTTCCATAGGGTGATTACTGATGCCATAAACAAGAGTGTCAATTTGTTAAGTCAACAACAGGAGTCACTGTGCACTTACTCCTCATGTGGGATCTGCCCTTAGTGTGCTGTACATTGTGATTTAATGCTATAACTAGTACTTAAACAGTATTTTTCACTTTGTGTTTCTGTGTGGGTGCAAACTGTTGAAATCTTTACTTAATGTATGCTAAACTGATCTTCTGTATATAAAGAGAATTGAAAATGAATCTTGATGTGAATGGAATGGGAGAGGGAGCGGGAGGGGGGAGGGTTGTGGATGGGAGGGAAGTTATGGGGGTGGGGGAGCCATTGCAATCCATAAGCTGTACTTTGGAAATTTATATTCATTAAATAAAATTAAAAAAAAAAAGTTCGGGATCTGCCCCAGAGCTACAACCACTGACGCTGCATTTTAAGTTTATTCAGACATATACGGAAATTTGAGAAGCACAATTCCAAAGGGTATAGGTGATGATGTTTCTTTTCCTAACAGGGTGGAAATATTTGTGATAATCAAAAATATCAGACTTGCATAATTTAATCCTTCATTCAGAAATCATCCTTTTAGGGGATTATTCCATGCTATGAACTAAGCGAGATAATAATGAAATAATAAAAGTACTGATAAAGACAATCAAGACTCCTAGATTTACAGAGTTGACAATCTAGAAGATAATGAAGAAATTAATTTTTTTTAATTTGAAAGGTTGATAAATTCTGTGAACATGTATATTAGATATTAATAAATATATAAAGACTTAAATTCAGTGTTGTTCATTCAAATTTCAGAAAATAGCTGTGACTTGTGCTGGGCATTTGGCATGGCAATTAAGATGCCACTTGGTTGTTTGCTTTCCTTCCACCTTATGGGAAACCCAACGCAACTCCCAGCTCCTGGCTTTGGTCTGGCTGTTGCAGCCATCTAGGGAGTGAACCAGCAGATGGAAGATCTCAATATCTCTCTCTCTATCACTCACTCACTCTCTCTCCACTCTCTTTCTCCACTTTCCCCCTTTGCCTCTTAGTCCATAACTTTACTTTCAAAATAAACAAATAAATCTTTTTAAAAAGATGTCACTTTGGATGCCAGCATCCTGTACTGAAATACAATGATTGCAGTCCTGGCTCTGCTGTCTTTTCTTGCTCCCTACTAATGGGCACCCTTGTAGGCAGCAGGTGATGGCTAAATTACTTGGGTCCCTGCCACCCACACAGGAGACCTGGATTGAGTTCCTGGCTCTTGGCTTCAGCCTGGCCTAGCCCTGGCTGTTGGTGGTGTTCAGAGAGGGAATCAGCAGAATGGAGTGCATGCCGGCTCTGGCGCTCATTCCCCCTCCCCCTCCCCCTCTCCCTCTCCCTCCCTCCCCCTCCCCCTCTCCCTCTCCCTCCCTCCCTCTCCCCCTCTCCCTCTCCCTCCCTCCCTCTCCTCCTCTCCCTCTCTCTCCCTCTCACTTCCCCCTTCCCCCGCCCCCTCCCCCTCTCCCTCTCCCTCCCTCCCCCTCCCCCTCTCCCTCTCCCTCCCTCCCTCTCCCCCTCTCCCTCTCCCTCCCTCCCTCTCCTCCTCTCCCTCTCTCTCCCTCTCACTTCCCCCTTCCCCCGCCCCCTCCCCCTCCCCCTCTCTCTCTCTCTCATTCCCATTCTCAACTTTAAAAACAAATAATCTTTTTTAAAGTAAGTGTAGGTTAGGTCATGATTTTTGCAGTTTCCTGGGCCAGTCTGGTTGAAATAGACAGATTCTACTTAAGTAAGCTTACAGGTGAGCCAATCCGTTTCACATGGTTTCGCCTTATTTCCTGATATAAACATACAATCAGAGCAGAAACCTCAAGGGAACGGCACATTTCAGGCAGCCATCATATGACTGCAATTCCAAGAAGGAGGACCAGAAAAAAATACAGGAACTGGCGGATTACCCATCTCTGGTGATACAGAATGAAAAGGAAAATGACTTCAGAGAATTCACAAAGAGTTCAATCGCCTTGAGCAGCAGCTGCCTCTACACTGAAACTCTCTTTGGCCGAGTATTTGCAGCTACACCTTGAATGGCATCAGAACTAATGGACAGACTTGTGGGGAGCAGCCCGGACTGGACTGAGTTACTGGAATTAAGACTTATTCTATGCATCTGCTCTCCCACAATATGGCGCTGGGAGAGGAGAAAACAGCTTCTATGCAGCTGCCTCTTGCCAACTTGAGTGATGACCTCCAGGAGCTGATCCTGCTCCTGATTGGAGGAGAGCAGCGTACTCGGCATGTGGGCAGCCGAGTTGGGATTGGCGGAGGAGGACTATAAAGGAGGAGAGAGACGGCATGCACCAGGAACATCTAAGGGGAACATCTAAGGGGAACACCTGTGCAGCCCCCAGAAGAGCCGGCCGGCGGTGTGCCGCTCCCCTGCGGAAGTGGGGAATGCGGCCAGGGGGAACTGCCCTTCCACGGAGGTGGAGGGGATAGTAGCCAACCCGGGAAGAACCAGCAGCAAACCCGGGGAGGGCCGAGCAGACGAAAGAACAGCGCAGGGTCCTGTGTTGCTCCTCCACGAAGAGGGGGAGCGACATAGTGGTGCCGTGACTCGGATGTGAAGCCTAGGCAGGGTTCAGTGTCGTTCCTCCACGAAGAGGGGGAGCGACACAGACTGTGTGCTGTGTTGGCTCTCCCCATGAACACATGGGTCTAGAAGGCCAAAGAGCCGGACGGAATGGAAACAAATAGTGACTCATTTGTATAATGCACACGCTTTAAAAAAAACTGTCTAAACCTTCTAGTGGAAATCAGCGAGCACGTGCTGACTTCACTAACCATTTACAACCATTGCTTCCTTCATCTCATTTAAGGCGATGTACAGAGGCTTGAGGGGAAGGTTCCAGTTTAAACCCTGCTGCGCTTTTTGCCAGCTTCACAATCCTAGGAAAGTTATTCATCCTTTCTGGGCCTCAGTTATTTACAGCATCTATCAAACAGCAATTCATGCCGCTCCAAGATAATTGAGGAAGTTATTTATAGTGCAAATTTTAGCAATTTTATTGAGGTATGATTGATATACAAAAGGTTATGTGAGGATGGTTGTTCAAGTATAGCAAAGAGAACCTGCACCACAATGTATACTGTGGCACTATTCACAATAGCCAAGATAAGGAATCAACCAAGATAGCCATCAACAGATGAGTGGATAAAGAAGCTGTGATGGATATACAGACAGCAGACTATTATTTGCCATTAAAAATGAAATTCTGTCATTTGGAGCTAAATGAGTAGAATTGGAGGTCGTTATGCTAAGTGAAATAAGCCATACTCAGAGAGACAAATGTTGCATGTTCTCCCTCAAATATGGAAGATAAGGAACTCAAGTTGGACATGGAATGGTGATTGTTAGGGGCTGGAAGGGGTTATGGGGAATTTGGGGAAAAAGGTTGGAGAGGGGGTACCTAATCAGACAGACAGATAGAAGGATGTTAGGCAGCAGGAGTAAATAGCTGGTGTTATTCATCATAGTGAGGCAACCATAGATCACAATAACCCATTTACGTATTTTATGTAACCCTCCAATCATAAAGTAATAACAAAGGAGGTGTCAGATACCCTGATTTGATGAAGACATATTCCATACACGTGTTTAAACACTGAACTGTACTCCATAAGTATGTACAGTTATTGTTAATCAAAAAAGTAATGTTTTTAAAGTCTATGAAAATAAATTATGTACCTTAAGAAAAAATATTTTGATGCATTATTGAAATGAACATATAGACTTTTTTAAAAATTGCATTTTCTACAAACTTTTTGGAGACCCCTTGTATTCACTTAATGTACACAACTTGATGAATTTGGAGATGACTCTTCACTCAGGAAGCCATCAATATGATCGATGCCATAAACTTATGCTGCACATCTAACAGTTGCCTCTCGCTGTCTTTAGTTATGTGCGTGTGATAAGAACACCTAACTTATGATCTACCATGTTAGTAAACTGCAACTGTGTCACAGCACTGTTAGATGTAATCACTACACTGTGTGGTGGATCTCTAGGACTAATGTATCTTGTATAACTGAAACACTGCACCCTTTGAGTAACACTTCCATGAGTCCTTCTACCTCAGTCCCTGACAGCCACCCCTCTACTCCATGCTCCTATGCACGTAGGTGCTCCATGCACGTAGGTTTACCCTACAAGTCGTATCATGCAGTATTTGTCTGTGCTTGGCTCACTGTGTTTGGCTTATTTCATTTAGCATAATGTCCTTCAGATTTATCCATACCATTCCAAGAGGCAAGTTCCCTTCCTTTTTAAAGGTGGATAATATTGTGTATTTTCTTGATCATTCAAAGACACTGAAGTTGCTCCTGCCTTCTGTCTCTTGTGAATCCTGCTGCAATCAACGTAGGCACCTGACCCAGCACTTTGGCATAGAGCCCCAGGAGCAGGCTTCCTGTATCGTGTGGTAGTTCTCTCACTCATTTTCGTAGAGCCTCTCTGCTGTTTTCCACAGTGGTTGCACCAATTTCCCACCAACAACATGCAAGGGCTTCAAGGGTTTTCTTTTCTCCACATCCTTGCCTACCTTGATTAGCTTCAGTCTTTTTCCTAATAGCCATACTAATATGTATAAGGTGACATTTGTTGAGGTTTTGACTCACAATTCCTTGAAGATTAGGGACGCTGAACATTTTTTCCATATCTTTGTTGACAATGTTCATGTCTTCTGTGGAGAAATGTCTATTCAGTTCCTTTGCCCATCTTCTAATTAGGTTATTTGAGTTTTTTGCTGTTGAGTTGTAACAGATCCTTACATAATGTAGGATATTAACCCTCTATGAGATAATGGTTCGCAATATTAATGGCTTTCTATAAATTATCTTTTCACTTCGCTGATTATTTCTTTTCTGTATATTTCATATAGTCCCAGTTGTCTATTTTTGCTTTTCTGGCTTCCACTTTTGGTGTCATCCCCCAGAAACAACTGCCAAGGCCAATGTTAAGGAATCTTTACCTAACTTATCTTCTAGCAGTATTATAGTTTCAAGTATCACGTTTAAGTCTTCAACACATCGTAACTGATTTCAGTGTATGATGGCTACCTATACAATTGTATGCCTTTCCATGCACACCTCTAGTTTCCTCAACATCCTTATTGAAGAGATTCCTTTCCCCAACAAGAGCTTTTTTTAAAAAAGATCATTAAGACATAGAAAAATGAGCAGGGAGAGGGAGAGAGAGAGGAGGAGGGAGAAGAGTGAGGAGAGAGATAGAGACTTCATTTTCTGGTGCCTTCTCAAATGCTCACAACAGTTGGGGCCGGGCCTGGGCCAGGGCCAGGGCCATTTCAAGACAGCAGTTAGGAGTTCAATCCAGGTCTCCCACATGGGTGCCAGTAATCCAATAATTTGAGCCATCACCTCTGCCTCCAAGGGTATGCATTAGCAGAAAGCTAAAATTAGGAACCAGAGCAGGACATCAAATCCCAGTATTCCAGTATGGGATGTGAGTGTCTTAAATGATGTCTTAACCTTTAGGCTAAATTCCAGACCCACCATCAAGTATTCCTGATATATTTTTTTGAAATTCGATTAACTTATATACGTGGATTTATTCCTGGGCTCTTTATTTTGTTGAATTAGTCTATACAGTAGTTGTTCAGTACAAAGTAGGTGCTCACAAAATAAAAAAAAGTGGTTATTACAGGTAGCCTAAAATCTGGAGCTTGGCACTCCAGCCTCCTTCATCTAGCTGTCTGATCTTTCCAAAAATTTCTCCAGCTTTCCAACATCCACTCTTATTAGTTGAGTTCAAGCTCCTATTTCATGTCAGGCACTCTGTTAAGTACAAGTAACACAATGCTCAACATTACATGCGACATGGTTTCTATTTTTGCACAGTTTATATTTTAGTGAACAAGACAGAAATGAACACAGACAATGTCAATATGGTGTGAAAAGTGCAGTGATAAAGTAGTCAAGTTTACACAAAAGATAAAGACTCTAAACTTCATCAAACAGGGTTAAGGTCTCGTGTTTCATAGCAATTGGTGCCTAAGTCAGATTTCTAAGCATGAGAAAAAAATTATCCAAGTTAAAACGGATTTGGGGGGAACCTTTTAGATAGGGAAAGAACATTAGCAATGAAGTTGTGACTTGAACCAGCAGAACACATGCAACTACTGAAGAGTGATATTCCTGGTATGCAGGTGAGAGACACAAAAAAGTGCTAAGTTGGCACAATATTTGACTGAGCAGATACGAAGCATGGATATACTGTGAAACCACTGCTCTATTTCCCACAAGTCCGTATTTTCATTTTCTATCCACCTAGTATGTAGGTAAAACAGCCATCCCCAATACCTGTACAAAAACTCACAGATTTGGCTCCAAAATGTGAAGGCACATTGGAATTTATTTATTATTAATGTAGTAAAAGTTTGCAAACATTTTCCTTAAATAAATATTAGAGTAAACTAACCATCCACTTAATTATTGATCAAAAATTCATTTGTTTTCTGATATGCTTTTCCAAGTTCAAAGAGGAACTCACCACCATTATTCACCATTATCTTTCTACTTACTTTCTGATATGCTTTTCCAATGGAGAAAAGGAAGGGCAGAATCCTAACTAACATGAAATTCACACAACTCTGGTTCTATCTGTGCAAGTACACCATGAAAATGAGGATCTCTATGTGTCAAGTTTGGGTGAAAAAATGAGAACCATTGGTAACTGGTGTGGAGAATGAGCTGGCAGGGACACATTTAGAGACAGGCACATGATTTTAAGAGGTTGTTGTCAGACTTTCCACTACTGCTCTGTGTGCCCATTCCAACATTAGCTCACGTCCGTCTCCCTCTCCAGACATACACTTTACGTGTTCAGCCCTTCCTCTCACCACTCCAAACACAAATAAGACCCATATTTAAGGCACAGACAGCTTTTCGTTTTCTATTATCTCAAACATGCCCATATTTTCTTCCTCGTGAGACAAACTTCAAAACCAAGCATGTTATCATTACGCAGCATACTTGCTCCCAGTTTGTTCCCTGTGCTTTAGTCTTGCCTCTTCAGCTAGGTTTGCAAGTACTGTCAGGGAGGGCGATGATATTTTTTGCTCCTTCCTTAAATCTTCAAAGGGCAGACATTATCCAAAATCAATGGAAATTCCACTTGGTTCTTTAACCCTTTCACCTTTGCTCATAAAAAGTTTTTATCATTTTTTGCAACATGTAAGGAAAACAGAGGGTGGATATAAGAAATTGCATCTGAGTCTGACAGCAGTGCAAGACTCTTTTAATCAGGAGTTCCCTAGAGAAGAAAATTATCTCCATAGGCTGCCTACTTTGCCTTGCCTTTGTTACCTTTCTTCTTGGGGTAAAGAGTGACATATTTACGTCGCTTTCTCAGATACCGCCGGTTTATTTTGGCCACCAGGATTAATCCCACCACTTTCTGTGTTTTGAGTGAATGTCAGAGGCTAGAAGCCTGGGGAAGAGCTTCCTCTGATTCTCTGGTTTTGGGGTCCAAATGTGGCTTCCACTTTTCCAGAGAAGTAACTCACTGTGAGATGTGAAGATGGCGGAGAAGCAGAATGTGTTGCCTTTGTCCTCTGGAGCAGTAGTGAAGGACTAGGTGGCAACAGCAGGTGATGGCTTTACAGGAGCCCCCAAGTGTTTCCTGCTTTAAGTCCCCATGTGACAGCGCCCCTTGGAAACAGCTGGGAGTCAGTTTCCCAGTGAGTCCCGACAAGGGGATGCCATACGTTCATGATATTCTGGACCACATCTGAAAGCTCACGCCACCTTCTCTGACACCCGGTGCTTCACCTTTGCAACGGTCACGTGAGACTCTCATTCACTGCCTGAATCCCTTCTGCTTGCAATGCCTAACGTCCATGAGCCCTCACTGACTCACGGACATTCCACTAACCAAATCACGTCCCCATCTTGATAAAATCATATTTGTAAGGAACTATGATGCCGATTTAGGAATCTTACTATGCAGACTTAGGAGATCCTTCACGTTCCATAAAACCTTGTTACTGTTTTAGTTGTATATTCCCCTACTGGCTTCCTTGGGGAATGTATAGTGGAGTCTCTAAAATGGATAGAAGTTAGGTCTTTAGAAACAGAACAGAAAGAATAGATTAACAGTTTTCCACACTGAACACAATCTCAAGAGAAGCAGAAAAGAATACATAGTTTCTCCATAGGAAAAATGAGCAGGTGGAGCTGCCCAGGCCTGTTTAAGAAAAGGAAGTCATGTGAAGTTGTCATGCTTGAAACAGTATCTCAGTGATCAACAATGTGTGTGCACATTGCAAACTCCAGACTCTTGAGAAACTAGACCTCCTATGACTCTGTAACTACCTGGATTATGGATATCTGTTTTACCTCGTGAAAGTCTTCCACAAACATCATTTTTTCATAGGACTTCCTTCCCAAGTGTTCTGATTTTAACATTATTTGCTATTCTCTGTGAATTCAGTTAATCATTCAATGAATGCCATTCCCCTCATAAAGCTTGTAATGCAATGTGGGAAATGGTGGTGAGAAACAGAGCTAGTACAGGTCAACAAAATGATTTTAGTTTAATAAATGGGAAGACAGGAAACAAACTAAATAATATATTGACCGCATTGTGGATATGAGTGGTATGTTATTTTAGGTATTCAAGTATGAGAAAGCTTCTCTAATAAACTGATATTTGAGCTGAAAGATTAACACCCAGATACACAAAAAGTAAAGAATGCTTCATTCTTCTGCTCTGGGCAAACAGCAGGAGTAACAGCAAGTGGAAAGTCATTTGAAAGGGACGGAGCACACAGAGTGCGAGGTAGAGTGCTGGGAGGGACTAAGTAAACAAGATCATATCACGTGGCCGGCGCCGTGGCTCACGAGGCTAATCCTCCGCCTGCGGCACCGGCACACCGGGTTCTAGTCCTGGTCGGGGCGCCGGATTCTGTCCCGGTTGCCCCTCTTCCAGGCCAGCTCTCTGCTGTGGCCAGGGAGTGCAGTGGAGGATGGCCCAAGTGCTTGGGCCCTGCACCCCATGGGAGACCAGGAGAAGCACCTGGCTCCTACCATCGGATCAGCATGGTGCGCCAGCCGCGGTGGCCATTGGAGGGTGAACCAACAGCAAAGGAAGACCTTTCTCTCTGTCTCTCTCTCTCACTGTCCACTCTGCCTGTCAAAAAAAAAAAATCATATCACGTAAGCACATTGTCCTGTGACACAGCAGATCAGCATTAAAGGATTCGACACTTGCACACACTTTACCCAGTTTCAGCCAAAAACACACAAAGGATTCTCTCTTTCTCATCAACCTATCCCCTATATGCTCTAAAGCCAGCTCTACATAAGTCTTGCTTCTATCAGTACAAAAATTACAAGTAAATCCAAACTCTAAGGTGCTCTGAAGCCACCTCTGGTGAAAACCACAGGTGAGATTCTTCGGTGCCAGGCAGTCAAGAGAAAAGATTGAGGCAGAGACCAGAGAGGGCAGGGGCAGGGTGGGGTGGTGGGTGAAGTCTGTTGTTTTAATCAATACACCTGAAACTCACCAGCATGACCAATATAGAAAAACAGTAAAGTTTCAAATTCTAATATGAAGTTCAGGCTTGTCACGGTCACACCCTTTTTAGAAGACATCCACAGGACCATATTGCTTAATAACGGTTTCCCATGTCTCTGTGGTGTGTTAATATTCATTAAAGAAAATGCATTTCATATTGGTACTATTATGATCTGGCCAACATGAAAAATCTGTAAACCCTCAGTGGGAAAAAAATTTGCAAAAGCCATGTCAGATAAAGCACTGTCATCCAAAATATACAAAAACTCTTAAAAATCCTTAATAAGAAAATGAACAACCTGATTTAAAAATGACAAGAAACTTTAACACACACTTCACCAAGGAAGACATACAATTGTCAAATAAACATGTAAAAGACGTTCCAGCTCATATGTCATGGATGAAAAGTATATTAAAACAACAGTAAGATATCACCCTCCTAGAAGGACTGAAATTCAGAACTCTGTCAACACCAAGTACTGATGAGTATGTATGGCAACAGGAACCTCCGTGCATTGTGGGAGGGAACACAAAATGGCACAACTCCCTTGGAAAATAGTCTGGGACTTTCTTACAGATCTAAACAAACTCTTACCGTATGATCCAGCAAAATGCTTCTTTTTAATTTTTTTTTTTTTTTTGACAGGCAGAGTGGACAGTGAGAGAGAGAGAGACGAGAGAAAGGTCTTCCTTTGCCGTTGGTTCACCCTCTGCTGTGGCCGGCACACCGCGCTGATCCGAAGGCAGGAGCCAGGTCCTTCTCCTGGTCTCCCATGGGGTGCAGGGCCCAAGCACTTGGGCCATCCTCCACTGCACTCCCTGGCCACAGCAGAGAGCTGGCCTGAAAGAGGGGCAACTGGGACTGAATCCGGCGCCCCGACCGGGACTAGAACCTGGTGTGCCAGCGCCGCAAGGCGGAGGATTAGCCTAGTGAGCCGTGGCGCCGGCCGCAAAATGCTTGGTAACTTCTTTCTAAAGGAGATGAAAACTTATGCTCACACCAGAATCTACACATGCACATGGACAGTCATTGCAGTTGTACAGTAAGTGAAGAATTACATTTATCTTCTTAGGGTTTTTTGACTAAACCTGAGAATTAAATTGACATAAGAAAGGTCAACAGGAAAACAGCATGCACATTTTTTTAACGTAAGTTTTATGTGATGTGGTAGTGCCCATATGGAAATGAGTTAGAGTTGAACATTTGTATACAGAATCAACAAATAGTAAATTATGAAAATATGACAAGCCAAAGAGGCTTAGGTTAGAGCAATTAATTATGTGGTTAAGTGGCTAGGAAGATAAGAGTCAGTATAGCGGCCGGTGCCGCGGCTCACTAGGCTAATCCTCCGCCTTGCGGCACTGGCACACCGGGTTCTAGTCCCGATCGGGGCGCCGGATTCTGTCCTGGTTGCCCCTCTTCCAGGCCAGCTCTCTGCTGTGGCCAGGGAGTGCAGTGGAGGATGGCCCAAGTGCTTGGGCCCTGCACCCCATGGGAGACCAGGAGAAGCACCTGGCTCCTGGCTCCTGCCATCGGATCAGCGCGGTGCGCTGGCCGCAGTGGCCATTGGAGGGTGAACCAACGGCAAAGGAAGACCTTTCTCTCTGTCTCTCTCTCTCTCTCACTGTTACTCTGCCTGTCAAAAAAAAAAAAATTAAAAAAAAAAAGAGTCAGTATAGCAAGGTTGGCCCAGACTTCTTTCCACCTCAGCTTTCTATCCTTGATGATGAACACGATGCTCTCCTTCTTGTTGAGAAAGAACACCTTTCATCTGGAATTTTCTCTCTAGCTTTTATGAAAGAGCACAAGGCCACTGTGATCTTGCAGTGGTGTTTTTCAGATGTCTTGAACCTGAAATAGTCAAGATGCCAGAGTAGCATATTTTGGGATGGCATAGTCCTGACCTCTTCACAGCTACACTCATAACTGCCTAAACTTGGAGTCCACCAAAATGTCTTTCAGTAGGCGAATGATAAACTGCGGCACTACATCCAGACAATGCAACGTTTTCACCACTAAAGAAATGTACTATCGAGCCATGAAAAGATGTGGGAGAATCTTAAATGCATATTACTACATGAAAGAGGCCATCTGGATAGGCTCCACACTGTATGATTCCAACTGTAAGACATTCCAAGACAAGTAAAACTACAAAGACAGAAAAAAACATTGTGGGTGCAGGAACGGAGGAGAGAAAGGAAGGACTGGGTGAAGCAAGGAGTATCATGGTGGAAAAATGGCATTTCACACTTGTCCAAATCTCTAGAATGCACACTACCAACAGAGAACCCTCATTAAACTATGGTCGCTGGGTGGTGATGATGTGTGAATGGAGTTCTTCAGTCGTAACAAACGTGAGGATATTGATGTTGGGGGAAGCTGTGCATGAATGAAGAGAGGGGGTATGTGGCAGTTCTTTATTTCATCTGTGAACCTAAAGACACTCTAAAAAATAAATTTTTTTAAAAAGTCTTGAGATCCAACAACATCCAGATAAGTAAGGCATCAGTTATCAAAGTGTGCTAAGAAGAGAAAATAAATGATTTGATTTATACTTTTGAAAAAAAATATCTTGGGTAAGTGGACAAGATTTGGGGATAAGATCAGAAGAATAGAGTCAAGTTTAGAAAATATTTCAGTAGTCTAGGCAATGAATAATGGTGCTTTGAATTAGGATGATGGCGATGAAATTGTAGGGCCACATATTTTAAGTAGAGTTGATGAGACTTGATTATCTGGATATAAATCTCATGAAAGAGGAGCAATCAAGTGTGACTACCAGGTTTTAGGATTTTCCAGCAGATGGAATCACTGTAGCACCTCCTGGGATGGAGAAGCAAGAGGGAGTGATATAATGATAAGAATTATGAAGAGAATAGCAATTTCTTTTTAGATATGCTACATACAATACATTAACAGTAGTAGGCTGACATTTTTTAATCCCCCAGGGAAAAATGTATGCAAATTTATTTCAAATATAAGTTTATTATCAATTTTATTCCAATAAAGAATGATTGCTCATGATTTACAAGTAATAAAAGCATGAAATACAGATTGTTTTAAAGGCCCTATGGCTAATCTATTCTCTCAGAATACATTCATTGTTTTTGTTGGCAGCAGGTTCCAGGAAGCTGCTGCTACTTCAATTGGAATCCCAGAATGGGAAGATTCAAGAAAGATAAGCACAGCCCAGCAAGTGGGACATACCAGAAGAATCTCAGCAGTCCAACCATCTAAAACACAAAAGATTAATGAATGCATTATATGAGCCCCTGAGATGTCAGTATTATCTGTGACTTTACAGCACTGAAAACAAGAACAAGAAGTTTCTGCAAAGTGGGGACCAGGGTAGAGGAGGTATGCAGAACCCAGGCTTGTGGGGCTGAAGAAATTAAGAAAGGAAAATGCACACAGTGCAGAAAACCCTCAAGACTAGACTTTATTGGGAGAGAAGGAAGGTTTATTTAAGTTAATATGAACACATTTTGATGAATGACCATGAGGAAAACAATGATAAAGTCAAGAAGAGATAGAGATAAGAGTAGCCGAGAATTTGAAGAGTTTAACACAGAAAATAGCAGCTAATAGACAGGAACACACCAACCACTGGGCAGAAAGAAATGCAAAAACCACGAGGACAGACAAAATGGGTTTACAGATGTGTAAAAATGAAGTGAGTGTATCAGGCAAAATGATGGGAGAAAACGATAAGGACGGAAAGGAAACTCTAATACTTTAGACTCAAAACTGTACTTACTAGGGAAAACTATACAATTCTCTGATGAGATTAAGTGCTAAATTTTGTGCTCATTAACTTAAAGCAAAAAGAATCAGCAGTTGTATGATTCTTAATTTTTAAAAATATTCAGCTTCTCTAGGGAAGCCACAAAGACGGAGACTAGCTTGGTTTAAAGGAAGTATGGAATTTTGTCAATTGACTAAATACAGGAAAAACAGAGGGGAAGAAATTAAAATTGTGCTGGAAACCACTGAGCTTGGGCTTTCTGAAGCACATGATGCAAGAGAAGGTAAGACAAGAATTATGAAGAAAGGAAATGGGTATGAGGATTTGATTACATTAATAGACTCATGTTATTAGGAAGTAATACAGTATGTGAACTGGAGAAAATACAGGGTGATGTGGGACAGTCTAATACCTATGATCACAGTAGCAGATAACCAAGGTGAGAAATTAGAGGATTTATGGTGTAGGAGGCCAGCATGTCAGCTGAATCATCCACATGAGACTGACCATAAATTGTGACTGTGATAGTCAAGAAGACAATAAAAAGCTGAGAGCCAAAGTTTCCAGTGAATCAAAGACAGCAATCAAGAGGTTAATGGACACTGTGGGCAGCGAGTAGTATATACTTCATGTCACTAAGACTTTAATGAGGAAGACGAGCGGGAACTGGCACTAAAAATCAAGGAAGATACAAATGTCTACTCCACCTCGGGCCCTGGTAATTACATAACATGAGGTTAAATAAATATGTCACAGATATTTCTCTGTAACATAGTACAACATATTGTGTGATCTCCAACTGTGGAGACGTATACACCTTACCATAGGATGTGCTCAGAAAATTTAACAAGTGCTAAAATATTTTAGGAGCCTACAGAAAACCTTCTAAACTATGAAATTAAGGAAAATAGTGTTTGATTTTCAAAAGCAAAGTCTTTTATAAAAAGACTATTATTATTTCATGCTCTGACACAAGGGATAACAGGAACTAAGCTATAAGTCACCTGTAGTTTAAAAATCAACCAGAGGCACTGTTATCATAAAGGTTAGGGACCAATAGGATAAAATGCCAAATAGAATGAAATAAGATTTATAATTTGAAAAGATAAGCATTTAAATACACATGCAAGGTCATCATACTATTATGAAATGCAAATTCAATATGAAATGAGAGATCAAACTTCAGGCACTTTCCTCTGCAGGTTGAATGTTCACTCCTCAGTTATGTCTAAGCACGGGTTTGAATGCTAATCAGTCAAGAGTTTAGGGTGCCCAGCACAATGCACAATTATCTGCAAGAACAGTTTCTGGGGCCAGCGCTGTGGCACCCCACAGGTAAAGCCGCTACCTGCAGTGCCGGCATCCCATGTGGGCGATGGTTTGAGTGTCAGCTGCTCTACTTCTGATCCAGCTCTCTGCTAAGGCCTGGGAAAGCAGTAGAAGATGGCCCAAGACTTTGAGCCCGTGCTCCCATGTGATGGACCCCAGCCTTTGCAGCCAACTGGGGAGTAAACCAGCAGATGGATAGTCCTTTCTCTCTCTCTGTCTCTCTGTCTCTCTCTCTCTCTGTGTAACTCTTTCAAATAAATAAATAAATCTAAAAAAAGGAAAATTTCTGTACTTATGAGGTAGACTAACTATATAAAAATTATTAAACAAAATACAGCATGCTGTCAACTACCTATGGTGTGGTTGTGACCACAAAGGTAACAATGATCCAGGAAAAGTACTAATCACCAGAAGTCTGTGACAGCAAATTATTTTTTTAGCTGTCTGCTGTGCACAGACTTAGTTACTTTTGGTTCATTCCGCAAGAAATACTCTGCAAGCCTTGTAGTATAAAGAAACAAGTAGTTTATTTAAGTAGCGAATTTTAAGAAGTAGGGCGGAGAGAGAGAGAGGTGGGGGGTCCCTAAGAGTAGGGACTCAACACGGAAATTTACCACTAGGCAATCTTCACACAGCACCGGAAAATGATCCCTCCTGAGAACCAAACATCATCAGTAACAGGCAACAAACAGCAGCGGAAAAGGATCCCTACTGAGAACTAAGCATCATCAGTAGTCATCATGGGCACGTTCAACATCCAGCATGACTGCGTGTTCCCCCTGGATGGAACAGCAGCAGCAGAGGCTTGCTCTGGCTCCCTCTTAAAGCCCCCAAGGACAAAGGGGGCTCATTGCCAAGCTTTTAGGCAAGCAGCGAGTCCCGTCTCGGATCTTGGCCAGAGAGCCGAGACATGAAGCATGCCCACCTGTTTATCAGAAGACATTCCTTTATCCTCCTCCCCGGGAACTGGCCAGGCTCCCAAGGAGCAGGAGAAGGTCATTCGGCAGACAAGTTACTAGTTTGCCAGAGCCGAACCTAGATACAAGCCTCTTCATCCTAAAAATTTGTCCTTACAAATTCATAGCAAAAAATAATCACAGTATCCCTGCAGTAAGCATTGCCCCTCACTGTAAAGATTTAAGTCATGTGTATCATTAGAGCTTTTGACACATGAAAAATACTTTAAATAATAAAGTAACTAGATAGTTACTAAATAAATAACTAGCAATAATAGCAAATAACTAGAGAAATACAAATCACACTAAGTCCCATCCTTCCTATCACTCTGCCAACTAGAAGGTAACTGAGTAGCTTTCTGTCCATAATTATCAGGATAATCCATTTTTTAAACTTTTATATATGCAGAAATGTTTTTAAGATTTATTTATTCATTTGAAAGGCAGAGTTTACTGAGACAGAAGAAGAGACAGAGAGAGGTTCCATCCACTGGTTCATTCCCCAAATGGCCACAATGGTCAGAGTTGGGCTGATCTGAAGCCAGGAGACAGAAGCTTCTTCCGAGTCTCCCACGTTGGGGCTGGAGCCCCAGCACTTAAGCCATCTCCCACTGCTTTCCCAGGAACATTAGCAGGGAACTAGATCAGAACGGAGCAGCAGGGACTTATTTTTTTTTTTTTGCTTTTATTTAATGAATGCATTTTTTCATAGGTACAACTTTAGGAATATAATGATTTTTTCTCCCATACCCACCTTTCCACCCTGTCTCCCATCCCACCTCGCTCTCCCTCTCCCTCTCCCATCCCCTTCTTCATATGGTTCATTATTAGTTTTATTTTTATATACAGAGAACCAACTCCATGCTAAGCACTGACTTCAACAGTTTGCACCCACATACACACATACACACACACACACACACAACATATAGAGTACAGTTTGTAAACAAGATTTGCAGTCGATTCTCATAGTACAACTCATTAAGGATGGAGGTCCTACATGAGGAGTAAATGCACAGTGACTTTTGTTTCTCCCTTAACAATTATCACTCTTATTTCTGACATCAGTGATCACTCGAGGCTCTTACCATGGGCTGCCAAGGCTATGGAAGCCTTTTGTGACCATAGACTCCATCTGTATTTGGACACGGTCATAGGCAAAGTGGAAGTTCTCTCCTCCCTTCAGAAAAGAGTGTCTCCTTCTTTGATGGCCCATTCTTTCCACTGGGGTCTCACAGGGATCCTCCATGTAGGATATTTTTTGCCACAGAGTCTTGGCTTTCCATGCCTAAGATGCTCTCACAGGCCTTTCAGCCAGACCAGGAAGCCTGAAGGGCTGATTCTGAGGTCAGAGTGCTATTTACAGCAAATGTCTTTCTGGGAGTCTGCTGTGTGTACTACTTCCTATATTGGACATTCCTTCCTTTTACTTCTGTCTATTATTAATACCAAGCACTTGATGTTATTTATATAATCACTTTTACACTTAAATCTATCTATATGTTGAGTTTAACATTAACATGATCATTTTAACGGTTAAGATGGCATTCATACCACTGATTTTAATGGGTTTGCAGTCCCATGACAAGTTGTTAGGCTGTGCCCTTAGAAGTAAGTCCGTAGGCCTGTATTCAGAACTATACTGCTTTACAGTTAGATACTACCTCCCCCCTCTCTTATTCCCCCTCTTATTTTTAACTGGGATCTTTTCCCAATTGACTTTATATACATTGATTAACTCTATGTGACATAAAGAGTTCAAACTGTAGTATGAAGAAGAGAAAAGAAAAAGAAAGAAAGAAAACAAAAAGAAAAGGGAAATACAAAAGAAAAAGTAACAATAATAAACTGTCCCTCGACAGTCAGGACAAGGACTAGTCAAGTCATTGATCCTAAAGTGTCAATTTCACTTCTAGAGCTTTCATTTTAAGAGCATTATGAAAGCTCACAGACCAGGGAGGACATATGGAATCTGTCTTTGGGACTGGGTTACTTCACTAGGTGTGAAGTTTTCCAGCTTCTCCATTTTGTGCAGCAGGGACTTGAGCCAGCACCCACATTGACAGTGCAGGCAGCGGCGTTACGCCCTCTGCCACACTGTCAGTCCCCACGGTAATGCATCTTTAAAGAAGACAATCTAATCATCAAAATACAAATGTCAACAATCCTCACCCCTCTGGCCGGTAACTAAGAAACCTCCACAGGCACCATATATGCAGCTTCCTTGTACTTAGAAGAGCATTAGGTGTTATTGCGGATCTGCATTTGATTTAAGACACACCCTCTGCTGTCAAGGAAGCTACAGTCTAACCTGAAGCGTGACTGAAAGAGCTGGAAGGTTTTAGACAGTAAATAATGCGATACTCTCTACGTCCAAGCCAGATGCTCAATAAATTCATGGAGTTTGTACTTAGTATTTTAAGAACTAAATAAAAAGAAGATCTATAGACTTAATGAAGTATGATATGAAAGCGCCAAAGAAGAAGTGGGCGATGAGTTGAATAACAAGAAAATCATAATACGAAAGCTAACAGTGTAAACACCAATCTTCTTAAACTGACGATGTACTGCTTGAAATACTAGATAGTATATTTGGATCCTCAAAAATCCACAAAAAGGAGGTGGAGTGCAGCCTTGCCTTTAAGATGTCTTTGTTTCACTTTGGATTTTCTAGGTTGGATTCGCAGCTCCAACTCCTGACTCCAGCTTCCTACGGATGCAGACCCTCGGAAGCAGAAGCGATAGCTCAAGCAATTGGATTCCTGCCACCCTCATGGGAACCCAGATCGAGTTCCTGGCTTCTGGCCCTGGCCTCAGCGCAATCACAATTGATGGGGACATTAGGGAGTAAAACAACAGTGCAAACTCTGGTTCTCTGTCTCTTTGTCTCTCTGCTCTCAAAGAAAAAAATTTTTAAGTCCTCAAAATAAAACATGATGTATATTCTAAAACTGCGATTTTATTTAATGACAAGTGATTTCAAATGTTATTTTTAGGTGAACCTAAAAATATTGTAGAGCAGAATGCAAAATATGTAGATTTTTCAAATGATAGATGATTTGGTGTTCTTTGAATTGTCTAGAAATACAAAATGGTTTTCCAAAAACAGTAAGAGTAGTTTGTCAGAAATTAAAAAATTGCTAATTATTTATTAAGTAAGATAGAATTGCATTTGGAAGAAGTAGAAATATATTTTTAAATAAGGAAATATAATGATAAAGAGAGCAGAAAAAAATGAGTAAGTAGGTAATTGGTGTCAAATATAGGACTCTCATCTCCTGACACACTGAGTTACATTAGATTTAGTGCAATAAGACTGTGGAAATTTCTTACAGTTCCCACATGGAAAATGCAGTGTGAAGATTGATCTGCCACAAATATACAGGATGGACTACAGAGGAGGCGGGCACGGCGGACAGGACGTCTTGGGAGCACTACATGTTAGAAGATGATTGCAATTGGCTGGCCCCGCGGCTCACTAGGCTAATCCTCCGCCTAGCAGCGCCGGCACACAGGGTTCTAGTCCCGGTCGGGGCACCGGATTCTGTCCCAGTTGCCCCTCTTCCAGGCCAGCTCTTTGCTGTGGCCCAGGAAGGCAGTGGAGGATGACCCAAGTGCTTGGGCCCTGCACCCCATGGAAGACCAGGAGAAGTACCTGGCTCCTGGCTTCGGATCAGCGCGGTGCGCCGGCCGCGGTGGCCATTGGAGGGTGAACCAATGGCAAAGGAAGACCTTTCTCTCTGTCTCTCTCTCTCACTGTCCACTCTGCCTGTCAAAAAAAAAAAAAAAAAAGAATAAAAAAGAAGATGATTGCAATCATCCAGACCATCACACATGAAGCCGTGGCTTGAAATGGTACATGAGGATTGACTGTGATTTAAACTTTGAGTTTTCGACAAATCTTCCAATTGCATTCATCAAAATGGCTTCAGGTGATAGAGAACAAATAACTAATTAACTGTTGTATGAGGTGACTTCAAAAAGTTCATGGGAAATGGAATTAAAAGATGTTTATTTTGAAAAAAGAAAAAAACTATGCATATTTTTTCACAATAATTATTTTCCATGAACTTTCTGAAGACTCCTCCTATTTACACTTTACATTTCAAGAACCTTAAGCAAGAAACGCATGAAACTAAGATAACCTTAGATCTCCTTTTCTAAAAGTGTTTGATTTCACAGGGACACCTATGTCCGTGCCTGGAAGGCAGAGATGGGGTGTGAATCGGGCCGGTGGTATGGGACAACACCCCTGCTATGGCAGGCTGGTGCTAATGGTGCAGGTGCTGGTAGCGCATTAGGAGAAACGGGAGACACAGAGAGGACCACTGATTAGCTCTGGCTGCGAATTTAATGTATTCTGAGGTGAATAAGAGTGAACCTAAGGGTGGCCTCAGAGATACCCATAGGCTGGGTCTATGAGACTTTCAGATTCCACAGTGCTATTAATTTTGAAAGAAGGAGCATAATTGGGCACCACTTACCACATGTGGTTGATGCTAGTGCTTCAATACATGAGAAAACAGACAGTCTCGGGCTGGGAAACTGAGAGATTATAGCAGTCTTGAGCTGGTCCTCTTAAAGTGTTGACAATTCTATTATAAACCTCTGCTAGAGGGATTTCTCACTTTGATCTATAATTTGTCATATCCTTGCACTAATGTGACTAATAATTTGCTTAAATCACTTTTGCCGTATTAAAAAATAGAAAAACCCTGAGTGGCTTATTTTTGTGCAGCTGAGCTCACATGCTTGTGGCCTCTTGGCATTATTCTCACACAAATGCAGCGGCAGAGAACAGGGGAGAGACACTGAGGACAATTTCGGCATCTTTTAGAACAAGCCTACAAAATGTAAAAATGCAAGAACATTTTGTAAGAGCTTTACGTTGGAGTATTTTACGACTTGTCCTCACTCTGTGACTATTACTGATGTTACATGCACATCTTCTCTGATGTGACACAGAGGCCGTGGTGACCTTCTCCACCCCCGACGTGATGAAGCCAAGAACATAGTACATGACATGCACTAGAGAAAGGGTGAGATTTAATCTAACATTTAAAAACTCGCCTTTCATGAAAAGTAATGACTCACATCACACTAAAATCAGAAAGGGCAGTAGTTCCAGAGGAAAACTGAGTCCCAGACATCTTTTACAAGTTCTCTGATTACTGACTACAATTATTAACTACAGTTCCTGAGTAAATCATTCACTCTAACATTTCCATGCTTTTGCCCAAAAAGGTCTTCACAATTCACCTCCTCTGCCTATCTCACCCTCTCTCAATGAAAAGAAAACCTAGCATAAACATTATATAAAAATACGACTTCATTATATTTCAGAACTGTTTAAATGGCTAGAAGGCATCAATGAAAAACACCTACCATGCTTTTTACCACAAGGAAAATGCACACTATATGGTTGCCATCATTATTGTTAGCACATAATTAAGACATCTATACAAGAATGTTTTCCAACTGGACTGTTAGCTGCTGAAAGGGAGGCATGATGTCTTCATATATTCACTAAGCAAATATCTGTTAATATCTGAATGTGCAAGTCATTGTGATGTGTGTAAGTAGAGACAAAAGGAAGAGGACAGGATAGTTGTAGTGGGGGCCAGTGTTGTGGCACAGTAGGTTAATCCTCCACCTGCAGCACTGGCATCCCATACACGTGCTGGTTCTAGTCCTGGCTGCTCCTCTTCCGATCCAGCTCTCTACTGTGGCCAGAGAAAGCAATAGAAGATGGCCCAAACGCTTGGGACTCTGCCACCCTGTGGGAGACCTGGAAGGAGCTCCTGGCTCCTGGCTTCGGATCAGCTCAGCTCTGGCCATTTGCAGAGTGAACCAGTGGATGGAAGAGCTTTCCCTCTGCCTTTCCCTCTCACTGTCTGTAACTCCACCTCTCAAGTAAGTAAACAGAAATCTTAAAAAAAAGATAGATGCAGTCTTAGGATTCCTATCACCCCGAATTACTAGTATCCTGGATCTCAAGCACAGAGCACTTTTCAGATCATAATTAGAATATCCACTAACTGTCTTGTGGAGTCAGAGCAGGCATTTCTTGCCTTATGGATAATTGCAACAATCTCTGCTTTTATTTCTAAAAATCACAATTGTGCCTTTTAAGCACTAAAATTCTCACTAAAATTTCCCTTATAGTCATTAACCTGAATGTGAGTTTTTGCACTCTTGAACAGATTATTTATGCACTTTTATTTATTTTCAGTGGTGCGCATCCATATCTGATTAAACAGGAAGATGTTATTTCCAGACTAAGATGTGAGATTTCTTTTAGTTCAAAATCGAAGTCAACTCCAAGATGGCAGTAGGGTAAAGTAATCAACTCCAGATAATTGTCTGCTGGGCAACATCTCTCAGGAATATTCATATCAAAAATGAAGTGAAATAATAAAATTTTTTCCAGATTTTTTTCAGCTGGCAAGTGACTCTCATTTCCATCTTAGCTCTCAGTCAACCTAATCAAGGTTTCCAACCTGGAGGACAACTAATCGCTATACATTAATCTTCAGAAATTCTTCTCACATTTCTTAATGCAGAAGGGAAGCTACAATTCTACCCTGATTATAATCAGTGAAAACAAAAGATGATTTTTTTAATCTTTATTTAACTCTAACCTTTAAATCAAAGCTACTTTTCTTAACAAGACATGTGACTGGCATTGAGAGAAGGAAATTTAGATCAGATTTTTAGGCTACCCAAATAGATATAGGCAAAGAAGCTGCATCTGCACACAAGCCTAGGTTCTGCACACATTAAAGGATAGGTTCAATCAACGACCATACAGTAATTAACTTCAGCTTTATTAGCTGATGTACTAAATAACATTGTTATTCATCTTTACCATGGTATTCGTCATGTAATCATCTTCAACAGCAGAAGCTATTTTAAAGACTAAAGATATGAGGGTAGTTTCAGCTTTGAATCCTCTTAGAGTTTTCTAAAATTCAACTCTAAGGTCTGCTCATACTTTCTCTCCATTAAGACAAATACCATCTTCTTTGATAATATCGCATCATTTCCACTGACATACTAATGGATCCCACTGTGTGTTACAAGTTTATGGCTGTATGATTCATTTCTATGATAATCTCACTTTCATTAATGTAATAGCTCCAATTGCAGCACATCAATTCCTGAGATATCCACATTCACATCCTAATGACTTTTTCAACCCTTAATGGGTTTTAAAAGAGAAAAGTCACATTGTTCTACAAAAGAAAGAAAAAACTGTATAGGAAACTTCAGCCAACTACGTTACCTAATGTCCCTTCAGTATAATCATTCAAGGATGTAGTAATCCAATTATTTGCATACATTCAGAACATCTCCTCAAAGGACCTCAAAGAACATAACAAGCAAACAGAAACTAGAGAATAAAAATGAGTTTTCAAAGTGATTCAGCACATATTGCTACAAATTCTGGGTTATAGTAATTAAACTACAAAGAGGCAGAGTCTGGTATCTGCGGGCCTGGGGACTCCAGAGTGAGCTTCAAAGAGTAGGTAAATCCTCTGATGTTTTGAAAAAATGTTATATATGTATATACTTAAGGTAACGGTGCACAGCTTTCATCAATCTAAAAGTAGTCTTCAAGAGGAAAAAAAATAATAACAGATTAAAAGACTTCACCGTTGGTCAATTCATAGAAGAAAATGGATTCATATGTGATAGAATTTGGGAGGAAATAGACTTTTAGCCCTAAAAACCAAATGGTACCAATGTGAATTTGGAATTATGAAAAAGAGAGCTGATTCAAAGTTACGGGTTTCACTTAAGGTGGAAATGGGGCTTAAAATTGAAACACAATAATAGATGTTTAGCTGAAACAAAACAGAGGGGCAGCACTGTGGCAGAGCAGGTGAAGCCACAGCCCGTGGTGCCGGCATCCCATATGGGTGCAAGTTCATGTCCCAGCTGCTTGAGTTCTGGTCCAGCTCTCTGCTGTGGCCTGGGAAAGCAGCACAGAATGGCCCAAGTCCTTGTGCCCCTGCACCCATGTGGGAGATCCAGAGGAAGCTCTTGGCTCCTAGCTTTGGCAGGACCCAGCTCTGGCCTTTGCAGCCATTTGGGGAGTAAGCCAGTGGATGGAAGATATTCTCTCCCCCACCCCCTCTCTCCCTCTCTCTCCCTCCCTCCCTCTCTCTCTCTCTATTTCTCTCCCTCTCTCTTTCTCTCCCTCTTTCTCTCTCTCTCTAACTCTGCCTTTCAAATAAATAAATTAATCTTTAAAAAAAAAACAGTATCAAAGCCAGATAGTTTCATGGATTAATCTGAAGCATCTATGATCCATGGTAAAAGGAAATGGATATAAAATCTCCATGATGAGATGGGGAAAATTTTTGTCTTAAGAGTTGGCCCATATCAAAGAAGGAGGTACTTTTCTCTGAAGGGAGGAGAGAACTTCCACTTTGATTGTGGCCTTGTCTAAACAAGGTTGGAGTTTGAGAACTTAAGAGGCTTCCATAGCCTTGGCAGCTCATGACAAGAGCCTTGGGTGGTTACTGACATCATAAATAAGAGTGTCAATTGTTAAAAATGGGAGTCACTGTGTACCTACTCCCCATGTAGGATCTCTGTCCTTAATGTGTTGTACTATGTGAATTAATGGTATAACTAGTACTCAAACAGTACTTTATATTTTGTGTGTCTGTGTGGGTGCAGTGTGTTGAAATCTTTACTTAGTAAATACTAAGTTGATATTCTATATATAAAGATAATTGAAAATGAATGTTGATGTGAATGGGATGGGAGAGGGAGTGGGAGATGGGATGGTTGCAGGTAGGAGGGAGGTTATGGGGGGAAAGGAGAGAAGATGAATATTTGTCATAGCATGATCGAGGTCCAAAACTGCCAATAGTTATCAAATGGCTTAACTAGGATGTAAGTTATAAAGTGAAGCATTTTTTCATAGGATTATATGATTAATCATTCTGTTGTCTAAGTTGCATTTGTTTTTACTAACAGCTTTATTGAGTTATAATTGACATATAATAAAATTCACCTGTGTGAAGAAGGCAATTCAATTATTTCTAGTGTACGAATATCAAGCATTGTTATCTCAATATAATTTTAGTTCATTTTGAAAAATAAATAAATAAAATTTAAAGATAATAAATAAAGAGTTGGCCCAGGAATTTCTTTCCTCAAGGAATCTTGAGAAACTTAGCCTTGAAGCTGTGGTGTCGCTCCCCCATTCGCGGAGGAATGACACAGGACCCTGCGCTGTTCTTTTGTCTGCTCGGCCCTTCCCGGGTTTGCTGCTGGTTCTTCCCGGGTTGGCTGCCGACCCCTCCACCTCCGTGGAAGGGCGGTTCCCCCTGGCCACTTTCCCCACTTCCGCGAGGGAGCGGCACACCACCGGCCGGCTCTCTCGGGGGCTGCTCAGATGTTATCCGGATGTTCCCTTTAGATGTTCCTGGTGCATGTTGTCTCTCTCCTCCTTTATAGTCCTCTTCCACCAATCCCAACTCTGCTACCCACACGCTGAGTACGCTGCTCTCCTCCAATCAGGAGCAGGTCCCACAGTTTATTGGTTGAACTGGAGGCAGCTGCGTAGAAGCTGTTTTCTCCTCTCCCAGCGCCATATTGTGGGAGAGCAGATGCATAGAATGTCTTAATTCCAGTAACTTAGTCTAGTCCGAGTTGCTCCCCACACTGTGTCAGGGTGGCTCTAAGGTTATGGTTCTCCCATGGGACACAGCCTGCCCAGGTGGTTATGGGTTATCTTGGTTGGTTGTTTCAGAGCAGGGACCATTCCTGTGAGAGAAACAAGTTATAGACATCAGTCTGCTCCTGTGGCTGTAACCAGCACATTTCTGGCTTCTGTACGTCTGCTTGCTTGCTTGATAATGGTCAAGGCCACCAAAATATAGTTTCTGCCTTTAACCCCCCCATCCCGCCCTGCCCTGGCCACTGCAACTCAGGGCTGCCTTCTCTGGACTTGCTCTGTGAGAGGGTAGTCCAGCTCTCTGCTGTGGCCCGGGAAGGAAGTGGAGGATGGCCCAAGTCCTTGGGCCCCTGCACTCACATGGGAGACCAGGAGGAAGTACCTGGCTCCTGGCTTTGGATTGGCACAGCGCACCGGCTGTAGCAGCCATTTGGGGAGTGAACCAACGGAAGGAAGACCTTTCTCTCTGTCTCTCTCTCTCACTGTGTGTAACTCTATCTGTCAAATAAAAAAAAAAATGGTCCTTTCGGTGACACCCAAACTACTACCCAAAGCCTAACAAGAGGAGAAAAATAAACTCACTAAGTTGAGCCAAACACAGCTTATGTTGGGAGAGGGAAAGGAATATACAGGGGAAGAGACAGAAGTTAGAGATGGAAAGAGATTGGAAAATTTTAACAGAAGATAGAGAGAACTCCATGGTTGAAGGAGAGCAAAAAGAAAGTAACCCGCAGTGATGCCCAGGAGCAGGTGTACATCTTGTAGAGTAAGCTGACAGACTGTCAGTGGCCATTGCTAAGAAAATAACCCAGAATTCAACTTTCAAAGGAGGGACAGATCTTTGGAAGGAATGTGTAAGCTGGGGACACTGAAGTTCCAGCTTGTTCATTACTTTCATGGAAATGCATGACTAGTCATGGCCACTGCACCACTGACATTTTTTTCTCCGTGGGGTGTAACATGTCTTTGATGCATATTCAGAAAATCTCTTCAACTCAAAGTGTTTTGACTGGATGTTATTTTTGTAGAAATCCAAAGAAAGAGATCATCTTCCCATGCAGTAGGACAGAGGGCCTACAAACAGGGGCATTTCGAAAACCAACATGGTCCTGAGGCTAAACAGAGACGAACCGATTGTTGTACTCACTGCACTTGTGTGTACTCAGTTTTCAAAATCATTTTGAACAGGAGGAAAAACACACCCAATGGTAAAGCGTCTGTAAAATAAGTCAGTTAAGAAAGAATTAAGGCAATTCAGCTGTACCCTGGAGAAGATAATAAAATGGCTTGTCAATTTTTTCAAGAACTTATTTCATTTATTTGAAAGAGAGAGAGTCTAGACACTGCTTCACTCCGCTAATGGACATAATGGCCATGACTGGAGAAGGTGGATGCCAGGAGCCAGGAGTTTTATCCTGCTCTCCCACATGGGGGTAGGTGCCCAAACACTTGGGTCATCTTCTGCTGCTTTTCCCAAGCCATTAGCTGGGAGCTGGATCAGAAGTGGGGCCTGTGGTTTTAATTTAGTTATTTTACTGGGAGTGATATAGCTTTCATGTGGTTTAAATTTGCATTTCTCTAGCGATAATCATTTTGAGCCTATTTTCATGTGCATGTTTGCTATCCATTAATTGAAATGCCTACTCAAGTCTTATTCCATTTTTTTAATGTGAGTGATTGGAGTTACAGTAGGTTTTCACATATTCTGGATACAAGCCATTTTTCTGGTAAATGATTTACTCATTTTCTCAAATTCTCTGGATTACCTTTTCTATTTTTTTACTTGTCTCTTTTAAAAAAAAAAACTTTATTTTTAAATTCAGATGAAAGTAATTTTATGACTTCCCCTTTTATAGAACATACTTTTGATGTCAAATCTAAGATTTCTCTGTATAAGGAGATCTCCTTATGTAACTCATGCTTTTGATGTCAAATCTAAGATCTTGTATAACCCAAGAACACAAAGATTTTATCCATTGTTGTCTTCTATGAGTTTTATACGGTTTGTGTTAACATTTAATTATATGATCCACTTTGAACTAATTTTTGTTATTGAGGACATAAGAGTTTAAATTCATTTTCTTTTGTGCTTCTTACCTTTTATTCTCTTACATATATCCAAAAGTGCCAGCACCACTTGTTGAAAAGATTATCAATTCTTCATAAAATTACACTTTGGTCAGAATCAATCAGAATAACACTGAATATACCAAAACACCCATATATTCATTATTGTGTCTAACAATTATTGATAAATGCGTTTCTTTCAAAAGCAGAAAGATGAACACATACGTGTACTGAATTTTCAATAAACAAATGATTATGTTTCTACAATGTCAATATGTTGCTATCCACAGGTAAACCAGATACTGAACTGGCTACCAGAAAATTGATAATCCATGGGCCTGTGTTATGGCACAGCAGATTAAATTGCTGCTTGCAACCCTGGTATCCCATTTGGGGGCATCATTTTGAATTCCTGGCAGCTCAGCTTCTGAATCAGCTCCCCGCTAATGCACCTGGGAAACCACAGATGCCAGCCCAACCACTTGGGCTCCTGCCACCCAGAAGGGAGATCTGAATGGAATTTCAGGCTCCCAGCTTCAGCCCGGCCCAGTCTTGGCTGCCGAGGCTTGTTAAGGAGTGAGCCAGCAAATGGAACATCTTCTGTGTCTTTACCTCACTCTGTGTCACTCTACCTGTCAATAAATTAATGACTCTTTTGTCTATATGTACATATATATATATATATATTCTAGATTAGGAATTAACAAAGGTCTCAAGGGAGCAAACTTAAAGTGGCATGGACCTTTAGGTAGGAAGAGATTCCCTCCCTCTCTCTCTCTCTCTCTCTCTCTCTCTCTCTAAGCATCTCTGCAGGGGCTGTATGAAGACAGAGGTATTAGTGACAGAAACCAATAGGTGGATGGAATTTATAGAAATGAAATGAAGAGCATTTTAAACTGAGGACAGGGCTTGGACAACACAGGCAAGGAGGCAGGCAAATGGAAAAAGGGAAGTAGTTGGAAAATAAATGGGAACTATCCAAAAGAGACAAAAATGGTAATATGGAAAAGCAAGTTTAAAAAAGATTAGTGCCAAACGAAAGAACTGAATTTATTTTCTAAGCAATGGGAGCAATGGGAGTTACTTAAGGTTCATGCACAGGAGAATTATTGTGATTAATGCTCTTAGCTGTGTCAATACCAATAAAACGAAAGTTAAAAAAACATTTACCATCACTTCTAAAGTAATTTAATTTCACTTAGGAGATTCTGTAATTCAGTTCCTGCTCTAAGACTTTCTGTGCTTATTCCCAACCTGATATCAGCAAAATTAGAATAGATGAATTCTCCAGTTTTGAGCATTGTTTTTCGTTCAATGAATTCATCCATTCATTCGATATATATTTATTAAGTGCCTTCTCTGTGCCAGGAACTGGATATAGATTGGTTTAAAAAGAAAAAGAGAAGTCTATGTCCATTCTTCACGAAGCAGCTTTATATAATCACATGCATAACACATACATGTTATATGTGTAAATCGTCATATATGGTGTATATTTTAAGGCTTGTTAATGAAAAGCATGCTCTCATAGCTAAACTGACCATTATATTTTTACTTTTTTCCAAAAACACCGACTTTTTACTCCTCATGAAACCAGATAAGACAGCATTTCAAGCATCACTTTACAAATGACACTATTAATACAAGATTAACTCATTCAAGTTTATAAAGCTGGAACATTTGCATAGTTAATGCTCTAACCCATACCTCCTGACTCCAAACCCAATGCTCACACCATAGTGGTCAGTGGTTTTAAATTATAGATTTTTTTCCCCTAAATTGACCTGGAGATTTTCAGTGTCTGACAAATCCCTGGTACACAGCACTGAAACATACTCAGCCATGCTGGTACACTTTCTCAGCATTGTATTTCTCCTAACTGGACACCCACTCCACTTCCACACATACTACATAGGAGGATGCTTAATGACACCACTCTGCACACCTCCTTTTTTAACTTTTATTTAATAAATATAAATTTCCCAAGTACAGCTTATGGATTACAATGGCTCCCCCCCCCAATAACTTCCCTCCCACCCACAACCCTCCCATCTCCCGCTCCCTCTCCCATCCCATTCACACCAACATTCATTTTCAATTATCTTTATATACAGAAGATCAATTTAGTATATATTGAGTAACGATTTCATCAGTTTGCACCCACACAGAACATAAAGTGTAAAGTACTGTTTCAGTACTAGTTATATCATTACTTCACATTGGACAACTCATTAAGGACAGAGATCCTACATGGGGAGTAAGTGCACAGTGACTCCTGTTTTTGATTTAACAATTGACACTCTTGTTTATGGCATCAGTAATCACCCTAGGCTCTTGTCATGGGTTGCCAAGACTATGGAAGCCTTTTGAGTTCACCAACTCTGATCTTATTCAGACAGGGTCATAGTCAAAGTGGAAGTTCTCTCCTTTCTTCAGAGAAAGGTACCTCCTTCTTTGATGGCCCCATTCTTTCTACTGGGATCTCACTCACAGAGATCTTTCATTTAGGTTTTTTTTTTTCCCCAGAGTGTCTTGGCTTTCCATGCCTGAAATATTCTCATGGGCTTTTTAGCCAGATCTGAATGCCTTAAGGGCTGATTCTGAGGCCAGAGTGCTGTTTAGGACATCCGCCATTCTGAGTCTGCTGTGTATCTCGCTTCCCATGTTGAATTGTTCTCTCCTTTTTAATTCTATCAGTTAGTATTAGCAGACACTAGTCTTGTTTATGTGATCCATTTGACTCTCAATCCTATCATTATTATCAATTGTGAACAGAAATTGATCACTGGGACTAGTGAGATGGCATTGGTACATGCCACCTTGATGGGATTGAATTGGAGTCCCCTGGTATGTTTCTAACTCTACCATTTGGGGAAAGTCCGATTGAGCATATGCCAAACTGTACATCTCCTCCTTCTGTTATTCTCACTCTTATAATTAACAGGGATCACTTTTCAGTTAAATTGAAACACCTAAGAATAATTGTGTGTTAATTAAAGAGTTCAACCAACAGTATCTGCTCCACTTTCAGTGGCATGGTCCTATGAGTCGCCTGCACAGTATCTCATACTCTGAGCAGTGAAGAAAAGATTTGTCCCTTAACAGAGCAGTTGTTTGTGAGAAAGTTCGGAAAGCTCAGGCCAAAGCCTCTGAGGGTAGAAAAAAGAGAAAAAGAGAAAGAATAAATTGAGAGCTGAGAAAACCCAGAGAGGTCTGTAAACAGGTCAACGATTTTCAATGCCTGCAAACTGGGTGGATTTGGCACAGAAATACAACCCTAATGCAGGAAGACCAACCTTTAAGTATATTTGTTCTAGAATCACAAAAGAACCAAGATGTTGAGGATCAGTGTTGTCTTGAGAAAAATGATCTCCGTCTTCAAAACCACAGTCTTGTTGTTGCCATGACACTATGATTCATGTCGATCTTAGAGAATTAGATTCTTTTGCGGTAGCGCATTCTGTGTTGTTAGAAATGTGTTCAGAATATTTCTTGTAATACAAATGCTTTTATATTAGACACTCATTTCACAATATTCTCCACAAAGATACATTAATAATTCTTTCTAAAGAGTTCTACCTAGTGGTTATGACACCAGTTCTGATGCCTGCATTCCACATCGGAGTGCCTCTCCAGCTTCCTGCTAATACAGACCCTCCCTGGGAGTCAGCAAGTGCAAAGTCAAGTAACAGGGTTCCATCCACCCGTGTGGGAGACCTGAACTGAGTTCCTGGCCCCCAGCTGTGGGCTTCCAGCCACTGAAGCCACTTAGGGAATAAACTTTCAAATAGGAGCTCGTTTGCTCTCTCTCTCTCCCTCTGTGTGTGTGTGTGTGTATCTGTCTCTATACCTATTAAATAAAGTAATTTAGTTATTTAAAAAAGAATTCAGTAAGATTATAAAAGTCTACATGCAAATTGTCATGTATATCATTTTTCATTCATACATTTTGGATTTCTTTAGCGCAGGTTTGTTAACCTACATTGAATGGAGAGGGAATAAACTACATGTAACACTTTATATAGAATAAAAAAAAAAAAACAGAATCCTTAGAAACTTCTAAGTGAAAATAGTCCTAGAAATCTATGATTAGTAACACTTAAGAGGATTGCAGATTCTCAAAAAATTTTTTTCAATAAAACATTTTTTCATTTTTGTATATTTTTGTGCTTCTTTTTAAAAATTTTATTTATTTATTTGAAAGCACAAAAGAGAGAAAAATCTTCACTCCATTGGTTCACTCTCCAAATGTCCATAACAACCAAGTCAGGGCCAGGCCAAATGTGAGAACTAGGTACTCTGCCGGTGGGAGGGAGGTTATGGGGGTAAGAACCGCTATAATCCAGAAGTTGTACTTTTGAAATTTCTATTTATCAAATAAAAGTTTTCCATTAAAAAAAAAGAACTAGAACTCCATCCTGTTCTCCTACATGGGCACAGGGGCACAAGTGCTTGAGCTGTCTTCCAGTGCTGTCCCAGGTGCATTAGCAGTAAGCTGGATGATGAGTGGAGCAGCTGGGACTTGCAACAGGCTCCCTGACATGGGATGGCAGTGTCCCAAGGAGCGGCTTGCCTGCTGTACCACAATGAAGGCTCCCGTGCTACTGTTTTAAACAGAACGTATATGGTAGTAATAAAAATAGTCATAATAGCTTCAAAATATTAATCAGCTTAATCTTTGGGAGATTAGCACAGCACTCTCTATGGGAGAATTAAGCCTATCAGCTTTTCAACGTTTTATTTGAAATAATTGAAAATTTTAAAGAAGTTACCAAAATGAAAAGGTGAGAGAAATAATGCCAACTTTATCCAGCATGCTCCAATGTTAACACATTGCATAACTATAAAACAATCATGAGGAAACTGACTGGAATACAATCCCCGAGGTGTACTCCGATTTCACCAGTTTTGCACGCATTTGTGTACATGTGCCTCTGCATTTCCGTGCATGACTGGCAGACGTGTTTTCACGTAAGAACCATCACAATCATCATACAGAAAAAATCCTTTGCCACAGAGTCCCTTACAACTTTAAAGTTGTATTTTCTCTGCCACTCCTAATACCCTACGGCAACAATCTAGTTCACATTTCCATCATTTTTAATTTCAAGAATTTTAAGTATAAAGGAATTGTACAGTGTGTGGCCTTTGCTGACTTTACTCAACACAGTTCTCTGATCATCCACCCAGGCTGTTCCAGGTATCAATGGTTTCTTTTCATTATTGACTAGTATTCCATAGTGCAAAGGCACCACATGTTAAACATTCACCCATTGACAGACATTTGGCCATGACAAATAAAATTACCACAACCTCCATCTAGAGGTTTTCATTTGAACAGAGATATTCATTTCTCTAGGATAAATGCCCAACAGTGCAATTGACAGATCATGTGGCAACTGTATCTGTTAAATTTCTCTCTTTTTTTTTTTTTTTTTTTTTTTTTGACAGGCAGAGTTAGACAGTGAGAGAGAGAGAGAGAGAGAGAAAGGTCTTCCTTTGCCGTTGGTTCACCCTCCAACGGCCGCTGCGCTGGCGCACCGCGCTGATCCGAAGGCAGGAGCCAGGTGCTTCTCCTGGTCTCCCATGGGGTGCAGGGCCCAAGCACTTGGGCCATCCTCCACTGCACTCCCTGGCCACAGCAGAGAGCTGGCCTGGAAGGGGGGCAACCGGGACAGAATCCGGCGCCCCGACCGGGATTAGAACCCGGTGTGCCGGCGCCGCAGGTGGAGGATTAGCCTAGTGAGCCGCGGCGCCGGCCCTAAATTTCTCTTAAAGCCGCCTTCATATGTAGCAAACTGCAACCTGACTTACCATGTAAACAACCTAACTTAAGAGATCTTTGTAACAAGTAGGTGAATCTCAGCCAATCACAGTGCCTAGCATCAGCCTATTTCAGGTTGCCCTCTAATCAGAGCACGTCCACATAATGCAACTGCTGAGGTCCAACTGTGCACATTCCTTCCTTTTTCTATCCATGAATCTGCCTGCCTGTAGTGTCAGAGACAGCTCTCTCAGCCTCTACCTGATTAGGGTGCAGCCCAATCTGGGAGTCATTCTTTCCTCAAATAAACTGCTCAGTTTAATTCATCTAGATGTTTGCTTTTCAACAAATGTTTACCTCTGTGAGAAACGGACCCTTTTTCATTGTCACTGTACCATTATACAATCCCACCAGCAATATATGAATTAACTAGTTCCCAGGCTGGTCATCAGCATTATCACTGGTTTTTGTTGTTCATTTATTTGTAGTTGTTTGTTTTTTAGCCATTCTTATAGTGGCATAGTCATATCCCACTGTGATATTAATTTTCACTTCCCTAATGGTTAACAACATTAAACTTTCTCCATGTGAATTTTTTCCATTTGTGTACACTCTTTAGTGAAATTTCTGTTGCTTTCTTTTTGACCGAATCATTCGCAGCTTTGCTGTTCACAGTTCTTTTTGTGTCCTAGTTGTAAGATATAAGACATTGCTGTTCTTTGTCAGAAATATACAGTGAGCAAAAACTTTACAGCATATAATTTTTTTAAATAAACAAAATTGGGAGGACTGACAGACTTGATATGAAGTTCAATTCTTTCCTCCAGGGAACGTCAGCTCTAACCAGTACTTTTGAGTTTTGGACAGAAATAGCGACAATAATTTGGAATCCCAGGATAAGGAACAATAATAAAAAGCATCTGAAGGGTGAGAAACCCCTTCTACATTTTATCATCATTCTCAAGATTAATCTTTTTGTGGCTCAGTAGCTAAAATCATCATGCAGCTAGGAAAACGTGTTTCTCCACTGGATTTCTGTGACTGATAGTCTTTGTAACCTCAGGAGGTGGCTCTTTTTCATTGAAATGTGTTTATTAGATATAATGATGGTTTCATTGCTTCTGGGTTAGAATACTCTAAGTCTACAGAGACTAATATTTCCAAAATTTTACTTATGACACTGAAAATATTACCAGTTCTTATGCATTCTGACTTAATTTATTAGAGTCAGTAAAAATAAATCCATCTGAAATTTTCCATCATCTAAAATTTTATTTCAAGATGGCATACTGGCTGACTCATAAACTGAAGTTCTAACTTGATATCCTATACTAGATTTAAAACAAAAATTAATCTTTTCCTCCAAAAGCTACTACGAAACAAAACTTGCTTTAAGCAGTTCTGAGGGGCCAGCACGGCGGCACAGCAGGGGAAGCTGCCCCTTCCAGTGCTGCGAGCATCACCCATGGGCGACAGTTGGCGTCCCAGCTGCTGCTCCCTGCGAGTAGCCTGAGAAAAGCAGTGGAAGACGGACCAAGTGTTTGGCCTCCTTCCACACACCTGGAAGATCTGTGTGAAGCGCACGGCTGCTGCCCGGGGGAGTGAACCGACAGGTGGAAAAGCTCTCTGTCTCTCCCTCTGTCTCTGTAACTCTGACTTTCAAATAAATAAATAAATAAATATTTTAAAAAGGGGCTGAAAAGCAAATATTAAATGCTTTGTATTCCAGCTAAAGAGCTTTCATTTTAATTTTTGATAGATAATTTATGCATGAGGGGATTACTAGATATACTACTTAATGTTCCTGGATTACTTTTAATTCACAAATTAATATTCCCTTCACATAAATAGAAGGTTAAATTATATCAATGTAGTTTACATAGAAATAAAGCCAATATTTTATTTATAGAACACCATTCAGTTGAGGAATATCATGGAACAAAACTGTCTCATATTTGTATCCCAACATGTTATGTATGTGAGTAAAACTATTAGGCATAAGCAGATTCAGCATGTAAATGCCAATAATTGATTTTAGAATGTGCATATGCATATATAAAATGTTATCAGGTCTCCAACAGTTAAATGATGGGAAATAACTGACACAGATTTTTTAACTTTGAAGCCTGTTAACGTAAATGCGGATCAAAGTAAAACAGCAGTCCAGGGTGAGTTCAGAAGACATGACAATCAATAGTAAAGTGTCTGAAACCTGAATGAGTCTTGGATCCTGGAAGGGGAACCTAGGGGAACCCAGGACTTTGCTAAAGCTAAGAAATAAAATAATGGTAGTGTGCCACCTAGAGGGCAGTGAGGTCATTTCTCATAATGTGATAGATACTTAATGCAAGTATTCCCTGACTCCAGGTCCATAGGCAGGGAAACTTAACCAGCAGTTTCAACTTCTGCATTTCAGAAGGGTTTTTCCTTCTGAGAGAGGTTTGAAAAGCTGATTTTGTTAGCTGCCAGGAAATGAACTGTCTCCTAGTACGTGGAAAGCATGAAAAGTAAGCCATTGCAGGCTAACAGCCACATTTGGTGCCATGACTTTCTGTGTCAAACAGAATCTAGTAAAAATAAAAATACCCAGAATTGGACATTCACATGGAATTGAGTTTGAAGATGTACTTGATCTTGTCAAAGCTAAGCAGGACGGGAGATAAGAAGTGCGGCTGGAGAAGAGCCACTAGGATCCCCCATGTTAGCATATGAAAGGGAAATTATTTTTCTGAGATATCCCTGCAAAGCACTTTCAAAATGCTTTTAAAGGAAAATTCCACAAGATGAAATGTTTTTGCTGCTACTGAAGTAGTATTTTATATTTCAAATTTCTAGGGGAAAAAATAAGGACATCACTTTTTTTTACTAAATTGTTCTTCTATTTCTCATTATTTCAATTATTCAGGTAAATAAATGGAAATGGATTGACATGGAAAAGCATGGTAAATTTAACTTAAGGAAGACTTAGTTAACAAATATGCAAAGTCTGTGTCTGTTCTAGTCTATTACATCTCACCCGCCACTGGCAGCATTCTGCACCCTAGAACAGAATACATAAGATGTGTTCACACACACTTGACAATTATACAGTGACAAAACACGTCTAGCGTGTCACCATTCACATAGTTAATTCTAAGGTGATGTTTTTAGCTGAAAATTATTTCCCTAGGCAGTCAGTTTAAATATATAACATAAAAGCTGTAAAATATTTAGAAAAAAAAGAAGAAGAAGAAGAAAATCTTCAGGGCATGTGGCTGCGTTCTTAGAATTGATACAGAAGCACCATCCTGAAAGGGGAAACTGATAAATTGGACATTAACTTGAAAATTCTGGAGGTGAACATTTGGCACAGCAACTAAGACAATGCTGTAGATCCACACTCTGTATTGCAGTGACTGGGTCTGAGTGCCAGCTCTGCTTCCAACTCAAGCTGGATGCTAATGCACACCGGTGAAGCGGCAGGACATAGCCTAAGTATTGAGTCACGGCCTCCAGTGGGCGACCCCAACTGAGCTGCAGGGTCCTGCCTTTGGCTGAGCCCAGCCCAGCTGTTGTGGGCATTGGGAGAGTGAATTGAGGGATAGAAGATCGCTGGTATCATTCTCCTCTTCACTCACTGTCTTTTTGCCATTCAAATAAAAATGAATAAACAAAACTATTTTAAAAATTGTAAAACGTTCGCCTGTGAAATATCCTTATGAAGATGAAAAGATAGGCTACAAACTAAGAAAAAGGTATCTGGAGATACATAGCTGCAAAGAAATAGTAGGCAGAATGCATAAAAACTTTCAAAACTCAAAAATTTGTAAAAATCCAATTAGAAAATGAGCAATAGACACTTTCCCTAAGAACATAAGTGGAAGGCAAACGTCACATGAGAAGATGTTCAACATTATTAGACTTTAGGGAAATGAAAGTTAAAACGAAATGAGATATGCTAGATACCTATCAGAGTAACTGAACAGTAACAACAATCAGTGCTTCTGAGGGTACAGAAAAAGTGGTTGGGCAGTTACTTATAAAAATAAGCAAGTGATGAACAGACAGCCAAGCGATTGAACTTCTGGCACTTCTCTAAGTAGCAGAGCATTCATTTTCACGCAGAAATTTGTAAATGTTTATGGCAGCCTTAAAATGTGGGTATTTTCACTCACATGTTTATGAATGAGCAAATGGTAGATAAAAGAATGAACTACTGATACATGCAACTTGGATAGCTCTCAAGGGAATTAAGTCAAGTGAAGAGCCCAGTTCCAAAGGATTTCATTTATAACACACTCTTGAAATGACAAAATTATAGTGATAAAAGGAAAACACTGTTATCAGGGATTAGGGAGAGAGGAACCTGTGGTTATCAAAGGACAGCACAGGAATTCTTATCATAAAAGAACTGTTCTCTACCTTGATAACAGTCATGGTTAACCAAGATCTAAACAGACGAGAAAGTTGCATAGAACCAAATGACACACATACACACAGAGAACAAAACTAGTGAACTCTGAGTAATTCCAGTTTCATGATTGTTATATCCTGTGGTCACAGAAGAAGCTGCTGTTGGAGGAACCAACATGTGTGATCTCTGTCAAGTAAATGTGTATGTATAATTATCTACTAATAAAAGGTCAATTAATAAAATGGAGTTAATAATGAAAGTAGCTCATAAAATAATGCAACAAAATACAGGTTTACATAAAGTGTGAAACACTATGAAATGTGCGATAGAGTGGAAAAAATGTAGTTACATTATAAGTAACCCATAGTAAATGCCTAAGAAGATATATATATAATTTCAACTCATTTTCTATTAAATCTTTAAAAGATTTATCCATGAAAATGCAGACAGACTAACTTATTCTATTTTTCCTTATTTGTTTTTTGAAGAGTTATTAAAATGAAGCAAAATGTTGATACTGCAGACAGTAGGGAGGAAGAAATCTGATGTACCATGAAGACTGCCGGTTGAACCAAGGCGGCTGTCTATCCATAGAAATGTTTACAGCTGGCATCCTGGATTTTCAGTTTCTGGAATGCTCCTACCATTCTCTAACAGGTAAAAGTAAAATGTTGTGCCTAAACTGTTTCTGCAAACAACACGGTATTTACTGAGTCTCTACACTTCCAAGAGTCTAGAATTTGGGCATGTGGTAGACAGAGGGTGTACACATTATCAGCGCCTAATAAGAACCTTGAGCACTGTGTCTCTGAAGCACTTCCTGAGTGTAGACACCATTGCTCATGTGTCCTCCAAGTTCATTGCTGGAGGAGTCCACCACGCCTTGTGCAACTCTCCGGGGAGTCGTTCCTTGCAAGCCTGAGCCAGGTCTCCTCTATCTTTCATCACATGCACCTTTTCCCTTGGCTGCTTTTGCTTGGCCCCCTTTTGCTTTAATAAATCTGGCCATCACGTGACTGAATGATGAATCCTTTCATTCTTCTGGTGAATAGTGTAGTTATATGTATATAGTTAGATAGATATACATAGATCTATAGATATACATATAACTACACAATCTACTTCGTCATAATTCAGAGCTAGCTTAGACATATTCTCTTAGTAACCCAGACTCTCCTGTGCTCAAAGAGTTTACATTCAGTAACAACATTCGGGAAACTATACCAATCTTCATGGACTCTTTGAGAATGACGACACTGCAGACAAACAGGTGGGGCGGGTGCTGCCACGGGACAGATCCATATACAGGAAGGGATGCCCTCGGAACTAACGGCCCTAGCCCACAGTCCCATGGGCCACCTCGTTCAGCTTCCACCCTGAAATCCTATCACGGGAAGATTCAGATCAACATTTAAAATGTGTCTGTGTAAAGTTTTGCCATGCAGAGCAAGGGACTAAATCAAAACTCTTCTGCATGAGTTTTCAAAACAGCTGAGCCAACTTCAAACTTCACACACATGGATGCTACTTTATTACTTAAATACTTCGATAAACAAGATCTCTCACTCTCATCAAAGGTTTCTTTCAAACACTTTTCTTCGACCATCACTCCTCTAATCGGCAAGTAGCATGAACTACACAGTTGGAAACACTTTTGTGAAAGCAGAAAGAACAATTTGAAATGCATTTCAAAATACATGGGAATAGAAAAACAATTTTTTCTTTATAGTTATTCGGTTAAAATAAATGCAGCAAGAAAAGGAAAAATACACACATCCTGGTGACTTGATATTCAGAGTAATATGAAGAACGCCTGGCCCAAATGACAAGCAAATTCCTGAATCCATCCTGAACTGTAGTGGAACAACAGGAGAAGGTGTTAGAAGATTGAAATCCGATGCCTTTCTGATGGTCTTGGACATTACCTGTGGGTTCAGTGGTGCCCACAGCCCATGTGCATTCTGCCCTCAACTCCCTCGGCCCTGTGTGAAGACTGACTTAGCCAATCCAGCATTTTCTTAAGCTTGTTTGTTTTATTTCCTTTTATCAATGTAAAAGAAGAGTGACAAAGATGGAGAGAGAAAGGCCTTTTAACTTCTCGTTCACACCCCAAAGGTATGCAACAGCCAGGAATAGGGGAAGCTGAAGTCCAAGAGCCAGGAATTGCACCTGGGTTTCTCGCGTGGGTGAAAGGACTCCACAACTTGAGTGGCCACTTCCTGCCCCCCAAAGGATGCGTTAGCAGGAAGCTGGATTGGGAGCTCAGGAGTCAGGACTCAAGCCAGGCATCCCAATATGTGATGCAGGAGGCCCAGGCTGAGGTTTGCCCCACTGTACCACAGTGCTCACCCCACCTGTCCAGCTCTACCACCCGTGAAACAAACACGTTTTTTCACTTAACTGTTTTTATGTATTTTGCTGTTACTTAAAAAGCTACAAAAAGAGCTGGTGTTGTTAGGGAATATATGTGGAGACTCTCGATATGTCTGTCACAAGAGAAGGTTAGCGAATGCTAAGTGATTAACAAAGACAAGTTTATTACATTGTCCACCCTTCAGAAATGAACACAATTTAAATTATGAGGTGGACAGCTCAATATAAATAAGTGTCTACGTCTTGTCTTACGAAGATTTTTCTAAATCATTTTAAATGTGATTAATTTACATCAGAAAATTCACTCTAAAAAAGGGAACTTTCCTAATCACAAAATATGGTGAATATTAGTGCTCCATTTTCAATCATATTTTTCCAATAATTCCCATAAAGTAGCTTTACACAGGAATATCATAAAATTTCAAAGAGCCGAATTCTTAACCTTCCCTTTTCTCTCTCACTCTCTTGATCTCAGTCTTGCTCTCGCCCTTCCTCTCTCCCTCTCTCCTGCTCTCTGTCTCTGTGTGTGACTCTCTCCTTATTTCAGTAAGTCAGTCAGCAAGTATTTGAGTGTCTTCTATGTGGCAACATCTGCCTAGGCACTGGGAAATGTCGTGGAAAGAAAAATGATGACTATTTATGCTGCAGGGGAATTACAATCTGGAGGGAAGTGTTCAGATTAGGATTAGGTACACTCCTGAGTGACCAAAAGTCAAAATATTGAAAGAAATAAAATAAAATGCAGAATGTTTGCTGTCCAGGACTGGTTTTAGTGACTCCTTGATCATCAGGCAGCCTTACAAAGTGTAGTCTACGGCTCTAAAGGATGACATTCACGTCCTAGGCATCATAGTTTTCCATGAACAAATTTTCACAGAGAAACACTTGTGAATGTTTTAACACCCTAAATAAAAAACATCTCTACAATTTCACCTCATCTTTCCACTTCCATCCTATACTTGGCTCTGCTCCACAATTTATAACACAGGTGGAAACAGAAATACTTTCTCCCTTTAACCTCTCTGGAGGTTAGACATCTTACCTGTGCTCATGTCTCATTATCCGTACTTAGAAACATAATCACATCCAGTTGCAAAAGTTTAAAAGTGTGCTCTTTGCCATATGTCGAGCTAAAGATCGGGAGGTTTTTCAGCATATCTTGAAATGCTTAAACAGAATAACTGCAACTCCCTCCCAAAGACAAACCATGGAGAAATGGTATATACTTGTGCACTTAAACATGGTAGCTAATCAGGTTTTAAAATTGCATTTGATATTAGACATTTGGGGAGATTCTTATTTCTCTTTGTTGCCTATTGGATCCAGCATAATAGTATGGAAAGAGCAAACACTCAACAAATACCTGATGAAAGATTGACAAAACTTGGCCAGTGCCGTGGCTCAATAGACTAATCCTCCTCCTGCGGCGCCGGCACACTGGGTTCTAGTCCCGGTCAGGGCGTCGGATTCTGTCCCGGTTGCCCCTCTTCCAGGCCAGCTCTCTGCTGTGGCCCGGGAGTACAGTGGAGGATGGCCCAAGTGCTTGGGCCCTGCACCCCATGGGAGACCAGGAGAAGCACCTGGCTCCTGCTATCAGATCAGCGCAGTGCACCAGCCACAGCGCCCCAGCCACAGCGGCCATTGGAGGGTAAACCAACGGCAAAGGAAGACCTTTCTCTCTGTCTCTCTCTCTCACTGTCCACTCTGCCTGTCAAAAAAAAAAAAAAAAAAAAAAGATTGACAAAACCTACTTCCTACTAAGAGATTCTAGAGGGAAAGAGAAAAACATGTCTGCCTAATAATTCTCTGTGTACTTCAAGATTGACAGCAAGTCACCTTTCAAAGTTATCTTCTGAAACAACTGGCCTCCATTCCTTTATCTTTCTTTATTGATTCTGGTGCAGAAACCCTAGGAATCGTCTAAGCATGACTGCATATTTTCCACCTGGACCAAATAAACAGATCTGATGAACCCTACAGGCAATTACTCCATAAAATGGATTATCTGATCCCATCACTTGTCTGCAAAAGAGTGAATATTCTGCAGGCATTTTTACAGAATTGAAGATCTAGAGGTAGAATCTGTTGAACTGTAATTTTTAAAGGCATGTATATTCAATGAAGACAGTTACAAAATTCTTCCTTAGAATCTACTTGGTTTTTCTGTCATTAATGTGCTTACATTCCATCCTTTTCTGATCAGAGATTTTGGTGCTTTGAGCTCCCCTTAACAAGCTGGCAGACAAGTTTCAAACCCTCCGAGAAAGCCACAGCTCACACACTTCTATTTCCGTCTACTCTGACTGTACTTCACGGTAGAATCCTATATTTCTGAAAACTCTTCTCCCGGCACTTGGCTAATTTTTAATTCATCAAAACTTAACTCTGTGAAGGGAATGAAGGGATTGGTACAGATACTTAGCCCTTGAGTTTGTTGCAGTCCTCAGCCTACACAGCTATATTACACATACACACACACACACAATACTATCCTGCAAGGTGACAAGATAAAGCCCCAGGTTCCCCAACATTTTTTATTTATAGTGATCCTATTTTAAATAGAGCTTTGTGATAATAAAACATACTTTTAAGTGTAAAATCGCTCTAGTCTATTATCTTGCATCCTATTCATTCACTCACTATATTCCCTGTGTTTAGGAGAAACTAGCACACAGCAGATGATCTAATACTGAATGAATGAAAAACACATCTGCTGCTATAAACTCTCATTTCATGCAGCAGCTTCTTAAGCTAAAAATGGAGTTAAAAAAAGGCTTTTCTACACAAACAAAAAGTGAGGCAGATCATCACCACAAGACTTTCTTACAAGCAGTGTTAATAGGATTCCTTCAAGTTGAACTGTCAGAACACTAAAAAGCAGTGTGAAAATATAAATCCCACTGGTAAATGTGAATATATGCACACATAGAGTAATATAATACAATGCTGGTACATAAAATATTTTAAACCTAGTATAAAAGTTTTAAAAGTACAAAGAATAACTAAAGCTATAAAAGTTTGTTTATGGATACACAACATAAAAAGCAACGAATTCTGTCATTAATAACATAACATGTTGAATGGGATAAAAAGTGTAGAGTTTTGTATACACTCAAAGTTAACTTGTTATCAGCTCAAACATACAGTTACAACCATACCAAGGTTTATCCCATGGTTAAGAGAGAAAGAAAGAAAGAAAGAAAGAAAGAAAGAAAGAAAGAAAGAAAGAAAGAAAGAAAGAAAGAAAGAAAGAAAGAAAGAAAGAAAGAAAGAAAGAAAGAAAGAAAGAAAGAAAGAAAGAAAGAGAAAGAAAGAGAGAGAGAGAGAGAGAGAGAGAGAGAGAGAGAGAGGGAGGGAGGGAGGAAGGAAGGAAGGAAGGAAGGAAGGAAGGTAGGTGTGGGGAGCAAACCGGACTAGACTGAGTTACTGGAATTAAGACTTATTCTATGCATCTGCTCTCCCACAATATGGCGCTGGGAGAGAAGTAAACAGCTTCCGCACAGCTGCCTCCAGTTCAGCTAATAAACTGTAGGACTTGCTCCTGATTGGAGGAGAGCAGCGTACTCGGCGTGTGGGCAGCCGAGTTGGGATTGGCGGAGGAGGACTATAAAGGAGGAGAGAGACGGCATGCACCAGGAACATCTAAGGGGAACATCTATCTGAAGGAACACCTGTGCAGCCCCCGAGAAGAGCCGGCCGGCGGTGTGCCGCTCCCCCGCGGAAGTGGGGAATGTGGCCAGGGGGAACTGCCCTTCCACGGAGGTGGAAGGGACAGTAGCCAACCCGGGAAGGACCAGCAGCAAACCCGGGGAGGGCCGAGCAGACGAAAGAACAGCGCAGGGTCCTGTGTTGCTCCTCCACGAAGAGGGGGAGCGACAGAAGGAAGGACCCATAGCACATATAAAAAGGATAAATAGAAAAGAATAAATGTGTATCATTTAAAAATCATGAAGACACAAAGAAAAAGCAAGAGAAAGGGACAAATTATAAACCAGGTAGAAAACAAAATGCCAAGAATAATCTTTACCTATCAACAACTACTTTAAGTGTAAATGGGTTAAACACACTATTCATTATGAATAAAGCAGCTGAATGGATAAAAAGAAACAAAATAAAAATCACATCAGAGCCAGGGTTGTGGTTCAGCAGGTTAAACCGCCTCTTGCAATGCCAGCATTCCACATCAGAACACAGTTTGGATCCTGGCTGCTCTGTTTCTCACCCAGCCCCTGCTAAGGCACATGGGAAAGCAGTGGAAGGGAGCGCAAGTGCTTGGAACCCTGCCACCCACATGGAGACTTCAGCCAGGCCCTGCTCTGACTGCTGTGGCCACTTGGGGACTCAACTAGTGGATGGAAAATCTATTTCTCCCCTTCTTTCTGTGTCACTCTGCTTTTCAAATACATAAACGAGTCTTAAAACAACATCCAACATCCAACTATATACTATCTCCAACATACTCACTTTAGATTTAAGGAAATATAAGTCAAAAGCAAAGGGATGGGGGCCAACGCTGTGGTATAGAGGGTGAAAGCCCTGGCCCAAAGCGCCATCATCCCCATGTGGACACCGGTTCTAGTCCCAGCTGCTCCTCTTCTGATCCAGCTCTCTGTTGTGGCCTGGGAGGGCAGTAGAAGATGGCCCAAGTCCTGGGGCCCCTACACCCATGTGGGAGACCCAGAAGAGGCTCCTGGCTCCTGTCTTCAGATTGGCACAGCTCCAGCCGTTGTGGCCATCTGGGGAGTGAACCAGCAGATGGAATACATCTCTCTCTGTCTCTACCTCTCTCTCTGTAACTTGTCTTTCAAATAAATGAAATAAATCTTAAAAAGGGGGTGGGGGGGGATGGAAAAACATAGTCCATGCAAATGCTAACAAAAAGGAGAAGACTGTCTATACTTACGAGACAAAATAGGTTTTATGTTAAAAATAGTCACAAGAGAAAATAGGGCCCTTACATAATGATAAAAGTATCACCTTCAAAAAAGATATAAAATTTATAAATATATATGGGCCCATCATCAGAGAACCTAAATAACAATTATATATATATATATATATATATATATGGACCCACAGAGAATCCAAATATATAAAGAAAGCATTGAGGCCGGCGCCACGGCTCACTAGGCTAATCCTCCGCCTAGCGGCGCCGGCACACCGGGTTCTAGTCCCGGTCGGGGCACCGGATTCTGTCCCGGTTGCCCCTCTTCCAGGCCAGCCCTCTGCTGTGGCCCGGGAGTGCAGTGGAGGATGGCCCAGGTGCTTGGGCCCTGCACCCCATGGGAGACCAGGAAAAGCACCTGGCTCCTGGCTCCTGCCATCGGATCAGCGTGGTGCGCCGGCCGCAGCGCGCCGGCCGTGGCGGCCATTGGAGGGTGAACCAACGGCAAAGGAAGACCTTTCTCTCTGTCTCTCTCTCTCACTGTCCACTCTGCCTGTCAAAAAAAAAAAGAATAAAAAAAAAAAAAAAAAGAAAAAAAAAAAATAAAGAAAGCATTGAGAGATCTGAAGGGAGAAATACATAGCAACACATCCTCAGATGGTTCTGAACACATCACATAATGTTTCACAATCATATAACAGATCACAAAATAGGTAACAAAATGTCTCTTATAATTTAAGAAGACTGAAATTATTCCAAGCATATTCTCTGAACACCACAGAATAAAGCTAGAAACCAAAGACAGAAAGAAAAATTTTTTTAAAATACACACAAAAATACATGGAAATTAAAAAAGTTGCTGAACAAACAAAGAGGAAATCAAAAGGAAAAATAGAAAATATACTGAGGCCAGTGCTGTGGCTCACTAGGCTAATCCTCCACCTTGCAGCACTGGCACCCCGGGTTCTAGTCCTGGTTGGGGCACCGGATTCTGTCCCGGCTGCCCCTCTTCCAGGCCAGCTCTCTGCTGTGGCCAGGGAGTGCAGTGGAGGATGGCCCAAGTGCTTGGGCCCTGCACTCCATGGGAGACCAGGAGAAGCACCTGGCTCCTGCCTTCGGATCAGCACAGTGCGCCGGCCTCAGTGCGCTGGCTGTGGTGGCCATTGGAGGGTGAACCAACGTCAAAGGAAGACCTTTCTCTCTGTCTCTCTCTCTCACTGTCCACTCTGCCTGTCCAAAAAAAAAAAAAAAAGCAATGAGAAGCAAATTCATGAGTTAAAGAAACTCATACATGGGGCTGGCGCTGAGGCATAGTGGCTAAGCCTGCGCCTGCAGTGTTGCCATCCCATATGGGCACTGGTTCTAGTCCTGGGTGCTCCTCTTCTGATCCAGCTCTCTGCTAATGGCCTGGGAAAGCAGCAGAAGATGGCCTAAGTGCTTGGGCCCCTGCACCCACGTGGGAGACCCCAAAGAACCTCCCGGATCCTGCCTTCTGATTGGTCCAGCTGTGGTCATTGAGGCCATTTGGGGACTGAAGCAGCAGATGGAAGACCTTTCTTTCTGTCTCTCTCTTTCTCTGTCTGTAACTCTACCTCTCAAATAAATAAATAAAATCTTTACAAAAAAATCCATGCATGACATGGAGGAAAAATTTCCCCATGAAATTGAGATTTTGAAGAAAAATCAAATTGAAATATTAGAAATGTACAATTCAATATGTCAAATAAAAATTACAGAGGAAAGCTTTAATAATAGAAGTGCTGAGGCAGAAGAAAAAAATATGAGCTAGAAGACAAGTCTTTGTAAATATCCTAGTCAAAAAAAGAAGGGATTAGAAAAATTAAAAATAATGTTTGAGACTTATAGGACACTATCAAACAACCCAACATACGGATCTTAGGAGTTCCTGACCATGCGGAAAAAGATAATGGATTAGAGAGTCTATTCAGTGAAACAATTACAGAAAATTTCCCTAATTTGGAGAAAGAAAGGTATGTCCAGGTACAGAGGTACATAGAACTCATTACAGTCATAACCAGAAAAGATCTTCACCTTGACACACTGTAGTCAAACTTTAACAGTAAAATATAAATAAAAATATGAAAATATGCATGTGAGTAATGCCAGATTACTTTCAGTGTATCTCCAATTAGACTCACAGCTCACTTTTCATCAGAAGTCCACAGACTAGGAGAGAATGGAAAGATATAGTCAAAGTCTTAAGAGGAAAATAAAAAGTCAATGCAGAATATTGTACCCTGCAAAGCTCTCATGTATAAATGAAGGTGAAACACAAAAAGAAAATAAAGACCATTCATAACAAATAGAAAATGAAAGAATTTGCCACCACTTGTCAAGCTGTACAAATGATGAGTAAGGATGTGCTACTACACACAGAAACACAGAAAGATAGTCATCATTATGAAAGAATGTGAAGGCAGAAAATCAGAGTACAAAGGAAATCCAAAGCAAACAATAGGAATATTTACAGAAAAAAATGGCAGGGTCAAGTTACTTATCAATGATAACCTTATCAGCAACTACCTTGAATGTAAATGGTATAAATTCTCCAAATAAAAGATTCAGACTGGTAGAATGGATTAAAAAACAAAATCCAGAGATTAAAGATGGCAGATTAGGGAGTGACATGCTCTACTAGGCTAGGGATAAGAACTTTAGGACGTGCACTCTCAGGGGGTAATTGGAGAGAAAACCACACTGGATGTTCTATAAGAGCGAGAAGAGCACCATGGACCTGTGTGGAGGGTGGGCATATGTGGCATATCATGAACACAGTTGCAGTGGCCAAGAACCACAGCAGGCAGCAGTTTGGAGACCAAGGTGAGGCTGTATGACAACACCCTGCTGGAGGGAGAGCATGGCTTGAGTCCATACTGGAGGCCTGGGGGCCGATGGCTACTAGTGGTTGCCCACAGACCCAGTGGAAATAGAGGGGGCACTTTCATCTCAGCCCAACTTCCCCACAACAGCACCTGCTGCCCAGCTAAGAGAGGGCAGGCACCATTTTGGGTTTGGGCAGCACCTGCAGAAGACTGTGTGCACGCTGAGACAGGACACCTTCTCAGCAGTACCGGTGGCAGTGGCAGGTGGGAAGCAGCATTCAGCCAGTGGCTCTCGTGTGCACATGTGATCCAGATTCTAGCAGAGGGAACAGTCTGCACTCCCCACTAACTGTGAGCCTGGATAGCCAACCAGGTGGATGGCGAGGCACCCACATCACCCAGGATCAAGATGCCTAGACAGAAATGTTTCAGGGAGCATCTGCGCTCTGCTGACTAGATGGGCTGGCAGCAGAGAGAAGCCCCCAGACCCAGTGACTGTGGGAGCCATGTGTGCTGAGACTGTGGGAACTCACTGGTTATAGGAGAAGGTGCAGGGTATAGATGGATATTGTGATCTACCATGTCCAACTTGGGTGTTACCCTGGACACTCATCCCATCCCAGAGCACTGCCCAGAGCTTCCTGGCCACACCTACCACACATCTCTTGGTATTCACTAAAAGTGCAGCATTCCACTAAGCCATAGAGGCATAGCTCAAAGAAAAAAGCCATCAGAGAGAAAAAAAAATCAACTCCAAAAATGCCTAAAAGCAAGTGCAGAAATTGATGAAATAAGAATAAGGAAAACACCACAATACCCTAAAAGGAACACAACAACATTCCAACATTAGAATGCAAAGATGAAGAGATTGAAGAAATGCCTAAATGGAATGCAAAAAATTAATCATAGGATTATTCAAAAGCAATCAGAAACAAATACAAAAAATTAAAGATATATGACATGAATGAACATTTTTCCCATGAAATTGAGATTTTTAAAGAAAATCAAAATGAAATATTAAAAATGAAGAATTCAATAGATCAAATTAAAAAATGCAATGAAAAGCCTTACCAGCAGACTTGCAGAGACAGAGGAAGAATATCCAAACTAGAAGACAAATCTTTGAAAATCTTACAGTCAAATCCAAAAAAAAAAAAAAAAAAAGAAAAAGAAAGAAAGGAAGGAAGAAAAACTAAAAAACAGTGTTAGAGATTCAGGGAATAATAGCAAATGATATTAGATATGGGTCATGGGCTGGTGCCACGGCTCAATAGGTTAATGCTCCGCCTTGCGGTGCCAGCACACTGGGTTCTAGTCCCGGTCGGGGCACTGGATTCTGTCCCGGTTGCCCCTCTTCCAGGCCAACTCTCTGCTGTGGCCCGGGAGTGCAGTAGAGGATGGCCCAAGTGCTTGGGCCCTGCACCCCATGGGAGACCAGGACAAGTACCTGGCTCCTGCCGTCGGATCAGCGCAGTGCGCCAGCCGCAGCACGCCAGCCGCAGTGGCCATTGGAGGGTGAACCAACGGCAAAAGAAGACCTTTCCCTCTGTCTCTCTCTCTCACTGTCCACTCTGCCTGTCCAAAAAAAAAAAAAAAAAAAAAAGATATGGGTCGTGGGAGTTCCTGAAGGTGTGGAAAGACAGAATGGACAGAGGGCCCATTTAGTGAAATAATTACAGAAAATTCCCCAATTTGAAGAAAGAAAGGGACATCCAAGTGGAGGAAGTACATAGAACTCCTAACAGACATGACCAGAAAAGATCTTCACCATGATACAGACTATAGTCAAACTTTGCAATGTAAAACATTTAAAAAAAAAAAAAGATTCTGAAATGTCCATGAGAAAAATGCCAGATACCTTCAGAGGATCCCCAATTAGACTCACAGTAGACTTCTCATCAGAAACCCTACAGGCAAAAAGGGAATGGCAAGATACACTCTAAGTCTTAAAAGAAAAAAAAACTGTCAACACAGAATACTGAACCCCGCAAAGCTCTCATTTATGAATGAAAGTGAAACAAAGATCTTCCCTAACATACAGAAATTGAATTTGATACCACTCATACAGCCTTAAATAAAAAAAGACGCTTAAGGACCTGCTACATATAGAAACACAGAAAGATAGCTATCATTATGAAAGAATGTGAAGGCAGAAAAATCCATCAGTCTAAAAATAAGTCCAAAGTAAACAATAGGAATATTTGTGGGAAAATGGCAGAGCCAAGTCGTTATTTATCAATAGTCACCTTGAATGTAAATGGCCTCAACTCTCCAGTTAAAAGATACAGACTGGCTAAGTGGATTAAAAAACAAGACCCATCTATTTGCTGCGTGCAAGAAACATATCTCACCAACAAAGCCCACCCGGGGGAAGACCAAGGTGGGCACCATGGCAGTGGGCTTCTCCAGCTTGGACCCCTGCCTTTTCATCCTGGGCACAGAAGGCGGCTCAAGTGTTCCCAGAGGGCTGAAGAGGCAGCCCTCACGCACATGCCCAGCTCGGTGCCCTGTGTGCCCCGGCACAGTTCACCTTCTCGCCCCACGGCAGGCCCTGTCTACTCTGTGAGCTGCTCCCCCTTCCACAGGAATCTCGTCCTGAGCTCATACACCAATGACCACATCCACTTGTACTCCATGCTGCAAGTGCAGCCGCTCACCCCGCTACAACTGTTGCACAAGTACCTGTTTGCTGTGCGCTGGTCCCCAGTGTGCCCCTTGGGTTTTGTAGTTGTTTCTGGAGAAGGGGAGGTGCTGTTGTTTGACCTACACAGGAGCTCCCAGAAGCCCACAGTTTCCATCAAGCAGACCCAGGATGGGAGCCCCATCTACTGCCTGGAATTCAACCACCAGCAGACGCAGCTCTTGGCTGCTGGTGATGCCAAGGGCACCGTGAAGTTGTGGCAGCTGAGCACAGAGTTCACCATGCAGGGACCCAGGAAAACAGAGGACTTGGACCAGCTGGCTGTGGAAGTGGCCACCTGAGCATGACAGTGGGGGCGTGGCATCTGTATCTGAGCTGAATGAAGAAGCAAAGCTTTTATAAAAAAAAAAAAGTACCAGGATATAGCTATAACATAAACATGGAAAAATCAATCATCTTGGTATACACAGACAATTTCATTGCTGAGAAAGAACTTTGAAGATCAGTCCCATTCACAGTAGCTCGAAAAAGAATGAAATACCTTAGAATAAATTTAACTAAGGATGTCAAAGATCTCTATAATGAAAATTACAGAACATTAAAGAAAGAAATAAAGGAATACATTTAAAAATGAAAAAATCTTCCATGTTCATAGACTGGAAGAATCAACATCATCAAAATGTCCATAATCCCAAATGCAATTTATAGATTCAATGAAACCCCAAATAAAAATGCCAATGATATTCTTTGCAGATCTATAAAAAATTATGCTAAAATCATATGGAAACACAAGAGACCCCAGATAGCTAAAGCCATCTTGTACAACAAAAACAAAGCCAAAGGCATCACAATACCTGATTTCAAGACATACTACAGGGCACTTATAATCAAAACAGCATGGTACTGGCACAAAAAGACTTGTAGATGTGAGGAGCAACTCGGACTAGACTAAGTTACTGGAATTAAGACTTATTCTATGCATCTGCTCTCCCACAATATGGCGCTGAGAAGGGAGAAACAGCTTCTACACAGCTGCCTCCAGTTCAGCCAATAAACTGTAGGACTTGCTCCTGATTGGAGGAGAGCAGCGTACTCGGCGTGTGGGCAGCCGAGTTAGGATTGGCAGAGGAGGACTATAAAGGAGGAGAGAGACGGCATGCACCAGGAACATCTAAGGGGAACATCTATCTGAAGGAACACCTGTGCAGCCCCCGAGAGAGCCGGCCGGCGGTGTGCCGCTCCCCTGCGGAAGTGGGGAAAGTGGCCAGGGGGAACCGCCCTTCCACGGAGGTGGAAGGGACGGCAGCCAACCCGGGAAGAACCAGCAGCAAACCCGGGGAGGGCCGAGCAGACAAAAGAACAGCGCAGGGTCCTGTGTCGTTCCTCCACGAAGAGGGGGAGCAACATAATGGTGCCGTGACTTGGATATGAAGCCTAGGCAGGGTTTAGTGTCGTTCCTCCATGAAGAGGGGGAGCGACAGTAGACAAATGGAACAGAATAGAAACTCCAGAAATCAATCCATGATTCTACAATCAACTTATCTTTGACAAAGTAGCTAAAATCAATCCCAGGAATGAGGACAGTCTCTAACAAATGGTGATGGGGAAACTGGATACCTTACACCTTCCACAAAAATCCATTCAAAATGGCTCAAAAACCTCAATCTACAATCCAATACCATCAAATTATTAGAGAATATTGAGGAAACTGCAAGAAAGTGGCATAGGCAAAGACTTCATGGAAAAACCCCAGAATCACAGGCAATCTAAGCTGAAATTGACAAATGGGAATACAGCAAGCTGAGAAGCTTCTGCATTGCAAAAGAAACACTCAGCAAAGTGAAGAGGCAACTGACAGAATTGGAGAAAATATCTGCAAACTATGCAACTGATAAAGGATTAACATCCAGAATCTATAAAGAGCTCAAGAAATTCAATAACAATAAAACAAACCTTCCAGTTAAGAAAAGGGCAAAGGATTTGATCAGGCATTTTTCAAAAGAGCAAATCCAAATGGCCAAGAAACACTACAGAAAATGTTTGGGATCACTATTCATCAGGGAAATGCAAATTAAACCCATAATGAGCTTTCACTTCACTTCAGTTAGAATGGCTCTCAGACAGAAATCAACAAATGACAAATGTTGGTGAGGGTGCAAGGGAAAAGGCAACCTGGGTCACTGTTCATGGGAATGCAAACTGGTGTAGCTACTGTAAAAGACAGTCTGGAGATAACTCAGAAATCTAAATATAAACCTACCATATGATCCAGCCATCCCACTCCTGGGAATTTGCCCAAACCAAAAGAAATTCCAGCATGAAATAGTTATCTGTACCCCCATATCTGTATCCCATGTTCACTGCAGCATAATTCACAATAGTACATGGCTTAGAAAGAAGTTCTAAGATCAATCTTATTCACAATAGCTACAAAAAAAATATCAAATACCTTGGCATAAATTTAACCTATGATGAAAATGATAAAACATTAAAGAAAGAAATAGGAGACACAAAAAGTGGAAAAATCTTCCATATCCATAGATTAGAAAAATTAATATCATCAAAACGTCCACAACAGAAAGCAAATTACGGATTCAATGCAATCCCAATCAAAATAGCAACAACATTCTTCTCAGATCAAGGAAAAGTGCTTAAGTTCATATGAAAACACAAGAGACTCCAAATAGCTAAGCAATCTGAAACTACAAAAATAAAGCCAGAGGTATCACAATACCAGAGTTCAAGACATACTACTGTATAGCTATAATCAAAACACCCCAGTACTGGCACAAAAAAAGACAAGTAGACAAATGGATCAGAATATACTGAAACTTCAGAAATCAATCCATGCATCTAAAACTTGACATCTTTACAAAGGAGCTAAATCCCACACCTGGAGAAATAACAGTCCCTTCACCAAGCGTGCTGAGAAAATTGGATCTCCATGTGCAGAAATATGAAATAAGACACCTACCTAACACCAAGCACAAAAATCAACTCTAAATGGATCAAAGATCTAAATCTATGACCTATACCATCACATCACTAAAGAACACTGGGGAAACTCTGCAAGACATTGGCATGGGCAAAGACTTCTTAGAAAAGACCCCAGCAGCACAGGCAATCAGCCAAACAGACAAATGGGATTGCATCAAGTGGAGAAATGTCTGCACTGCAAAGGAAGCATTCAACAAAGTGAGAATCCAACCAACAGAATGGGAGAAAATATCTGTAAACTATGCAACTGAGAAAGGCTTGATATTCAGCATTTATACAGAGCTCAAGAAGCTCAAAAACAACAAAACAAACTTTCCAGTTAAGAAATGGGGACTGGCGCCACTGCTCACTTGGCTAATCCTCCACCTGTGGTGCCAGCACACCGGGTTCTAGTCCCGGTCGGGGTGCCGGATTCTGTCTCGGTTGTCCCTCTTCCAGTCCAGCTCTCTACTGTGGCCAGGGAGTGCAATGGAGGATGGCCCAAGTGCTTGGGCCCTGCACCCCATGGGAGACCAGGAGAAGCACCTGGCTCATGGCTTCAGACCGGTGTGGTGTGCCAGCCGTAGCACGCTGGCCATAGTGGCCATTTGGGGCGTGAACCAACAGAAGGAAGACCTTTCTCTCTGTCTCTCTCTCACTGTCTGTATATGCCTGTCCAAAAAAAAAAAAAAAAAAAAAAAGTGGGCAAAGAATTTGAATGACATTTTATAAAGGAAGAAATTCAAATGGCCAATAGTCAGATGAATAAATGCTCAGGATCACTAGCCATCAGGAAAATGCAAATCAAAACCACAATGAGGCTGCACTTCACCCCAGTTAGAGCAGCTTTCATATAGAAATCAAAAACAATAAATGCTATCAAGCACATGGAAGAAAAGGTACTCTAGTACACTTTCGGTTAGAATGTAAACAAATCCAGCTATTGTAGAATACAGTACGGAGATATTTCAGAATGCTAGAAGTAGACCTGCCACATGACCCAGCATCCCACTCCTGAGAACACACCCACGAGAAATGGCATCAGCAGACGACAGAGTTATCTGTGCCCTTATGTGCCTTGCAGCTCAAATCACAATAGCTAAGACACAGAATCAATCCAGATGTCCCTGAACTGATGACTGGATAAAGAATTATATTACATACACACCATGGAATACTACTCAATGGTAAACAAAAGTGAAATCCTGCTTTTTGCAACAAAGTGAATGCAACTGTAAACCATTATACTCACTGAAATAAGCCAGACATAAAAATACAGATATCATATGTTTTCCCTGATCTGGAGTAACTAATGGAGTACCAAAAACGTTATGTGTAGGAGTGAAATTGATGTTTTGAGATTTGGTATCACTTCTCTGCCTTTTGGCTAAGATATAGTGTGGAGATTTGGTGACTGTCTATAGCCCTTTACTTTTGAGGAACAGATTTTTTTTTCTTCTTACTATTTATTGAACTCTACTTAATTTAGGGCTTATCTTACGAGTATAAAGCAAACTGAAAGTAGATAATTATAAAAATTAAGGCGGGAATAAGAGAGGAAGGAGGAGGAAGCGTGAGAGTGTGGGTGGGAGAGTGTAGGGTGAGAAGTACCACTATGTTCCTAAATATGTATATATGGAATACATGAAGTTTGTTTACCTTAAATTTAATGAACTAATTAAAATTTTTAAAAAAATAAGAAAGGAAGGAGATGGGATGATGGGAGTGTGGGTGGGAGGAAGGGTGGAGTGGAAGTACCACTATGCTCCTAAATATGCATACATTATACATGAAATTTGTTCACCTTATGTAAATAAAACATTTTTAAAAAGGAAATATATTGAGATAAGTAAAAATGAAACATAGCTTACCACAATTATTAAAATTCATGGCATGTGGCAAAAACAGTGCAAAGTAAAATTTTATAGCATTAAGTTGCCTTCATGTTAAAAAAAAAAAAAAAGAGAAAACAGCCTAATGTTAGACCTCAAGGAGCTTAAAAACGGTAAAATACTAAGATCAAGGCTAGTGCAAGTGAGAATATCGTAAGATTAGTGCCAAGGGGCCGGCACTGTGGCATAGCAGATAAAGCCGCCGCCTGCAGTGCCGGCATCCCATATGGGCGCCAATTCGAGTCTTGGCTGCTCCACTACCGATCCAGCTCGCTGCTATGGCCTGGGAAAGCAGAGAAGATGGCCCAAGTCCTTGAGCCCCTGCCCCCGTGTGGGATACCCGGAAGAAGTTCCTGGCTCCTGGTTTCAGCTCAGTTCAGATCCAGCTGTTGCGGCCAATTGGGTAGTGAACCATCGGATGGAAGACCTCTCTCTCTCTCTCTCTCTCTCTCTCTGTGTGTGTGCCTCTCCTTCTCTTTCAAATAAATAAATAAATCTTTTTAAAAAAAAGATTAGTGCTGAAATAAATGAAATAAAGAACTTAAAAACTGATCAAGGAATTAGTTTTTTGTGAAGACTAACAAAATTCACAAAAAGTTTAGGAGTTGAGAGGATTAGAATCAGGGAGGTGTGCAATGAAGTCCACAAATATATAGTGTAAACTGTGGACAGTACAACAGTGCTGCCCACAGTCTATTGTACGTCTAAGATTTTACTATGTCAGGCAGACTGGTCTGTCAGCAAAGATGCCAGTTAAAATGCAGGTTAAGATGCCTGAATGTGGTATCAGAGTATCTATGTTTGAGTCCCAGCTTCTACTCCTGACTCCAGTTTCCTGTCTGTGTGTAACCTGAGAGGCAGCAGTGATGCCTTGATTAATTGGGCTTTTGCCACATACATGGAAGACCTATATTGAGTTCTCAACTCTTGGCTTTGGTGCAGCCCAGTAAACCAGCAGACAGAATTAATCTCTCTCTCTCTTCCCTTCCCTCTGTCTCAAATAAATATTTTAATTTTGCTATGTAAAGTTAACAGATTTATAGAATAAATTGTGGTGATTATTCCATAGATGTGTGCTTACCCTCATTTTGTATGTCAATCATACTTTATAGAGTGTTAATTTTTTAAAAAAGCCACGAATCACCAAGTTGCTGATAAACTATAAAAGTAGCCCCAAAATAAAAAGCGCAGATTAAAGTTAGAGAGGAAACAAGCTATTGTCAAAACCTCTCCATTGCATGACAGTGCTGAGTGACACATGATTACAACAGCATGAAAGCAGGTGCATGCCAAAAGTGATTCCACTTTAGAGCTGGATTTGAAGCCATTGATGGACAGAGCACATCCATCTTTATGAAAATGCAGTGGGAAACCATAGGAAACAATCATGAGCTTTTTCCTGTTGCGGAAGATTTATGATGCAGGAGAAGCAATATTTTTTAACTTTAGTTAATGATGGCTTGGAGTACGAAAATGTAAAATAGAAAAAGGGAATATATGTTGTGATTGGTACTAACAGAGTAGCAGCTATGAGAGCAGCAGTGGAGGGTGTAGCTACTCAACTCTAAGGTTTGTTTCTTAACGCCAATTACCACATGCCATTAATCATAGAAAACAGTTGGCCTTGCCTCCTAATTTTGATTCAGTATTGAAGGAAATTGTGAAAAGTGGGAATTTAATTACAGTGTGCCCCTGAGCAGAGGGGTTTCTTGGCTGCCAAATAAAGAGTGGGCCATGATGTCAGAGCTTGCACCTTCCTGCTAGCATATACTGACCAGGGAAAAGAATCGGGGTGCACACAAGCTGGACAATGAGGGAAACAAACAGTTCTTCACTACCTAGGAGTCATATACCAGTAATGAATCCAGTGCCTTGAATAGCCTGCAAGTTAGCCATTCAGAGTAGAAATATAATAATAAGGTATGTTAAGACCAGACTACACAGAAAATAATTATTCACACAGCAGAGGAATCAATGGCATGTTACTGGCCATATTTTAAAATAATTACGGCCGGCGCCGCGGCTCACTACACTAATCCTCCACCTTGAGGCGCCGGCACACCAGGTTCTAGTCCCGGTCGGGGTGCCGGATTCTGTCCCGGTTGCCCCTCTTCCAGGCCAGCTCTCTGCTGCGGCCTGGGAGTGCAGTGGAAGATGGCCCAAGTCCTTGGGCCCTGCACCCCATGGGAGACCAGGAGAAGCACCTGGTTCCTGCCTTCGGATCAGCGTGTTGCGCCAGCCGCAGCGGCCATTGGAGGGTGAACCAATGGCAAAGGAAGACCTTTCTCTCTGTCTCTCTCTCTCTCACTGTCCACACTGCCTGTCAAAAAAAAAAAAAATTTTTTTCAAAATGCCTCTCAAACACACAGTGAAATGCTTAAATGCTTTCTAGTCAAATGCTTTGAACTGTGGGTTAGAAAGCATCTTACTATTACCTTCTAGGTTAAAAAACGTTCAGAGCTCTACCTGTGAACAGGACACCCTCATTGTCTTGTCATTTAGCAATGCACTGAAAGTGTCCATCCTGAATATCTAAACAATTATACTCAGCCAATTTCTGCCATCAGTGCTGTTCCTCTAAGTTAGTTTTCCTGCTTTTGTAGCAGTGAAGGCTAAGAAAAAGTCTATGGCACTCTGCTTTGCTGGTCGCAAACTTTCATCGTCTCTGTCATGGCTTCCTTGTTGGGAGAGGAAGGTGAGTTAAATTTCCTTTGCTCTTGACTTTCAGCTTCACCATGTGACTGGTCTGGATCAAGGAGAATCAGCAGCCGTGCCACATGTGGGAGGGCAACACGGCTTGTCTTGCCCAGGCGTTCTTTTCTGTATCTGCCATCTTCATGAGGCCCTGGCCACATTTACCTGTGAATCCTGGAAGCAGGAGGCCCACCCAGAGCAGTTATCCCAACAAATGGGCAGAAATCAGCTGAAGTAGACTTGGATGCACAAACTTATGAACAAAAGACAGGCTTACTTTGGTTTACCACTGACATGTTCTGATTGTTCTGCCCCATTACTGTAGAAATTGTTCACTGGGCCAGCGCCGTGGCTCACTTGGTTAATCGTCCGTCTGTGGCGCTGGCAGCCCATATGGGTGCCGGGTTCTAGTCCCAGTTGCTGCTCTTCCAGTCCAGCTCTCTGCTGTGGCCCGGGAGTGCAGTGGAGGATGGCCCAAGTGCTTGGGTCCCTGCACCCCATGGGAGACCAGGAGAAGCACCCGGCTCCTGGCATTGGATCAGCGCAGCGCCGGCCATAACAGCCATTTGGGGGGTGAACCAACAGAAAGAAGACCTTTCTCTCTCTCTCTCTCTCTTTCTCTCTTTCTCTCTTTCTCTCTTTCTCTCTTTCTCTCTCTATGTCTATAACTCTACCTGTCAAATAAAAAAAAAGATACTGTTCATTAATGGAAGTATTCAAATTGAACACTTTAAACTTTGGTTACAACTAATCAAGCAAAAGTAGTATTGGTTAATTTTAAAAAGCAATATAATCCCTTTAACTGATATAAAAGATTATTTTCAACAGTATCTTGAAACTCTGATTCTATTGTTTTCAAATTGTGATGAAATCTTTCAATTTAGCCTGTTGCATTTGTGAACTGAAAGTCTATTAAGTATATACACTTTCTTAAAGTGTATGAAGCACTGAATTTTAAAGTTAAAAAATATAATTTTTAAAAATATAATCAATTACCTTAAACTGCTAATTTAGCAAAAATTTATTTCAACATACATACACAGTGGTATTTAAATTATTAGAAGAAACGAATCTCCACACCCTTTGTCCTGTGCATAACTTGACCCTGTTTAAGGCAGTATGTTAATCTTGTTCTTATGTAGAAAACCTATTTTTACATAAAATCTGTCCAGAACAACTCATGATCACCCCTTGGAAACCAGACGAGGAGTGGGATTTCATCCTCCAGCTGCCGCCACGGCAGACTTTTCTCTCTCTTTTCCGGAATCTGCTCTACCAGGTCAGACTATAATTACATGATTCTCTCTCCCACATGAGCCAAACTGGCGAGCCTGCTTCAGATTTTTTATTGCAGACACTTGATGTGACCGTATGGGCTATCAAAAATAAATACAGTAACAGTGCACATTTGGGACAGTTTAATTTTTTTGTTGTTTTTTTTTCACACTGTTCCTGATGTAGTTGGAATCAAGGCTCATTTTCAGAAAGTATAAGACTTTTATAAAACTTTATCTAAAATCCAAAGACTATAAAGTGATTCCTTATATTTTATTTTTCTTATGAGTTATTCTCCATGACGAAAGGATAAGGGAGCTATAATCAGCACGAACTCTTCAGGCGGTAGGCATCCGGCATAGTGGATAGGACACCCACCTTTAACCCTCACCCACTTCGGAGCGCTTGGTGTCGGTACCTAGCTCCACTCTGGACCCTGGGAGACAGCAGCGATGGCTCAAGAACCTGGGTTCCTGTCCCCAGACTGGTAGGCTTGGGGTGAGTTTGCCACTCCCAGCTTTGGCTCCAACCATTGTTGGTTCTTGGATTTAATGCACCCAGGAGGTAGCAGACGATATACCAAGTACCCAGGTTCCTGCCACCCATGTGGGAGACCCACCTGGAGTTCCTGTCTCCTCATTTCAGCCTGGCCCAGCCCTGGCTATTGTGAATTCAAGGAGGAAAACACCAGATAGAAGACCTCTTTCTCTCTGTCTTTCCTTCTCTGTCACTCTGCCTTTTAATAAATAAATAAAGTTTAAAAATTCATCTCTAGAATTCACTCAACTATATTCATGATGCTGAAATGTCTAACCATTATATTATCTGCTATTTTTGTTGGAGGCGCTGGTTGTAGTAGTACTTTTAATCAATAAGAAAGGACAAAGTTTCAGGACAACATTCAATTTATTTTAATCTCTGCTTCCACAACACATATTCTCAAGGTCAGAAGACACATGAAACAATGCAACTCATTATTCTTTGTTCACCTAATATTCATGTGTATAATATTTAAAATATGGTTTTCTGAGATATATAGATTTAGATAGATGTTGGTATAGATGGGTATATCTAAGAGGTAGTTTCAAGAAATTTTTAGAATCTACCAATTGGTCTGTATCAAGGATATGGTTATAAATACTTTAAAACATTTTTATATTACATATATTGGGTGAATAAATAGTAAATCTACTTGTTTTAGATGCCTTCTAAACATGATAATATGAGTCAGAATAGCAAAGATTAAAATAATTTGAAATATCCTGAGAATTATTGTAGATTCTAATCTCCTGAGTTACAGGAACTAATCTTTTGAAAAAGATACACAGGTTTGGCTCTCCAAGATCACTCTTGTTTTGTTTTCTGTTTCATCTCTTCTGTTATAGAAATTCTCTGCTTCTAATTTCCACATCAATCCTTAGTATTTTCAGAATTCAGCAACTTTTAGGGGTAGATTACTTTTTTTACTTAGGGTTTCAAAGATTCAAATAATGGTAAATATATGAAGCTTGTATACTTCTGATTAGAAGTTGTATTTTCATAAGAAATGTATTTGAAAATATTATAAAGAAACAAAACCATTTCACCATTTCCTAAAATGGAATCATCACGGAGTCATAGTATAGGACTTGTTTGAGAAGAACTACATATTACTTAAAATCATTAACAGCACTGCAACCAGCCAGACAATAAAAGGTATCATTTAGGCCGGCGCCGCGGCTCACTAGGCTAATCCTCCACCTTGCGGCGCTGGCACACCGGGTTCTAGTCCCGGTCGGGGCGCCAGATTCTGTCCCGGTTGCTCCTCTTCCAGGCCAGCTCTCTGCTGTGGCCAGGGAGTGCAGTGGAGGATGGCCCAAGTGCTTGGGCCCTGCACCCCATGGGAGACCAGGAGAAGCACCTGGCTCCTGGCTTCCGATCAGCGTGTTGCACCAGCCGCGGCAGCCATTGGAGAGTGAACCAACGGCAAAGGAAGACCTTTCTCTCTCTCTCTCTCTCTCATTGTCCACTCTGCCTGTCAAAAAAAAAAAAAAAAAAGGTATCATTTAAGCTCTTTCTATGACAAGGCACTTTCCCAAACGCCTTACACTGCTAAAAAACTGTATGAAATAGTTCATTTTTACCCCCATTATGCAGGTGAAGAAACAAACTCCCAACAGGTAGAATTTCCTGAGTTCAAGTAACTCCGGGATGTGAACACCACAGTCTGTGTTGAGGGACTGTGCTCCATGTTCCATGGTCTACTGTCTCAAAAATAAGAGTAGGAACATCAAGCGTCACTGTAAGAGGCATCAGACCCCACTCTGAGAGTGCGTTCTCACATTGGTTACTGCGAGCAGACGTGTCAAGCAGTCCCCGTTGTAGGAAGGAGGAGAAAGACAAAGAGAGGAGAGCAAGTGACCTGTACCACCACTAGGAATACTGAGTCCCCCAAGGGGAGAAAGCCATCATTGGGGTCCCTCTCCAGTCCTCAGGAGACAAGTACTCGGAGGGAAAAGAAATCAGAGTGCGGCCCACTGAGGGACTGTTACCCAAACTTCTGCCTTTGTGTCCCAGTGCTGAATCAAAATAATGAGGACAAGACCTGAGGAAAAAGGAAAGAGAACGTGTCATCTGTCGACAGAAGAGGAAGGAGCAAGTTCCATTCCCCTCAAGACTATTTCCTTCCTGAATGAGGACGCTCTGGGGTTTTTAAGGAGGCTATAAGGGGAAGCTGGACTGGTGAAACTGAAAAGCAGCTACAGGACTCTGATGTAGCTGGGATAAGACTAGAGCGATAGATGTCCTGGCACCAAGACTTCTCACTAGACTTACGAAAATACATTCTTTCTCTGTTTCATCATGGTGGCCATTGAGGTCCACAGGTGGTGAGATCAGACCTAGCCTGATCGGGTCGTCCTGCTCCAGTTCTCTGCAAAAGAAGCTGAGATTAGGGACAAGGCAATGTGTGCCTTAGGACGTGTGGGAAGCCCACAGTACAGCCTGGAAGCATCAACAGAATGTTCTGCATGAGCAGCCTGCACAACACTGCCTGGTGGGCATCTGTCCTGTAAGAACAGAGCAAGTTCCTGGCTGAACATCAAACTGTATATACAGAGTTACAGTACCACAGAGAAGGCCAGACTAAAGCCTCAAGATGTGCAGCCCATTCCCCCAGCAATGCTGGAACATCCGATTTCAAGGAATTTTGCTAATTAGTGAACCAGTGGTGACAAATACAGTTCAAAGCAGCTCTCTCTCAGGGCATTACTCAAAGAATTCTGGTGACTGTCACAGAAGTGCTGTGGTTTGCAATCAGTTTATCCCCAAATTGTTCATATTCTGGAAGCCTGTTCTCCACGCAACAGTACAGAAAGGTGGTGAGACCGCAGCAAGGTGGGCTTAATGGGAGGTGACTGGGTCATCAATGCCCTCATGAGGGAACTAACGCCATCTCACGGAGTGGGTTAGGTATTACAAAAGCAGACCTATTCCCTCGAGTATGGGTTGTTATCAATGGGCAAGTCTGACCCCTCTTCAGTCTCTTGCTTCCTCTCCTGCCATGTGAACATTCATACATGTACTCAATGTGGGATGCCATCCACCACGTTACAGTGCAGCCAGAAGGCCCTCACCAGAGGCCAACCTGGTGAGATCATCCTACCTTGGACTTTCAGCCCTAAAACTGTAAGCTAACTAAATCCTTTTCTTTCTACATTACTCAGCCTCACATATTTTGTGATATAAACCCACAATACACAGAGCCAGGAAGGAAATAAGAGCTGATGGTAATTAAGTTGCATTTTTTTGCCATAGTTTTAGGGGAAAAAAAAACATAATATAATGATTAGCACAGCTGTGCTTCTGGAAGGCAATGCACACCTACCACACTAGATTTTCAAAATATTCGTGTTTATTCTTCTTATCAAGAGAAGAAAGTTTGAATTATGTTCAATCTTTTCAGGGAGGCATTTTGTCAAAACACAAAGCTTTTGTTTTGGAAGCCAAGAGTCGCAAACAGTTACCCAAGGAATTCCGGACTCTGGTCTAAAGCTACAGTAGCATGACAGAATAAAGCCTTTATTTTAACTGACTATAGGAGTGGTGGAAATGCTTACGTTCCAGCTATGTCATCTCTAGAAATAACTCCTACAAAAACTGAAAAAGCATCCTTTATTTTACCCCCAAGATGCTTGAAATGAATCCATCTATAGTTATTTTCTCTTTTCCTCTGAGGGGGGAAAAAAACAAATTTTCATGATTTTCAAAAAACCAAAATAGGAAGAAATAAAGCCCCTTGATATTGCTATTTCTTGGTAGAGTTATTTAAAATTATGTACACTGTTTTTAGAGTGGTGGACAGACTATGCACACTATTAGAGCCTAATGCATGATAGGGATAAATGCCCCTTTGTTTTCTTGCTGAAGATTTCTCTCCATGACAAGGCACAGCTGTCAGAGCTGCAGCAGAATTCTGCTTTTTTGGCAAGGAAAACAACTACAATCTGAGGTCTGCTGACTTCTTTCCAAATATAGCTTCTGCTTCCACAAAGGTAGCTGACAGGCTACCGGATCTGTGACCACTCTGAACACCAGAAAAGAATCTCTTGTTCTAGAAAAGGTGTGTCAAGTCTGTCAGATTCTCCAGGTGGAAGTTTACAGTTTCAGTTAGTTAAAGACAGGCTCTGAAATTCAAAAGATTGAAGACCCAAGAGGGACAACAGTTTTTATGATATTCACCAATCCAATAAGAAGTGTTTTTATGTTACTGAATAAAAACATACAATTCTAAACAAAAACGACAAAACTCAGTCTGAGGAAGCAATGACAAAATACTTGAGCCCCCCATCATAAATCCATCAAAAGACCCAATGTTACACTTGTTGTGTGAATCATCTTTCTAAATATGCTTATTTCAGTAAATAAATTATGCTATTATGTTACAAATTCCTTAATGCTGAAACTACTGCTGTAAAAAAGAAAAAAAAATTATTTATTTATTTGAAAGGCAAAAGGGGAGAAACAGAGACTCTCTTCCCTCCTCCAGTTCACTCCCCAATGGGCGCAACAGCCAAGTCCGGGCCAAGCTGAAGCCAGAGACAGCAACTCCATCTGTGTCTCCACGTGGATGCAGGGGCCCAAGTGCTCTGCCCATCATCTGCTGCCTCCCCAAGCACATTCGCAGGAGTCCAGGTTGGACAGCGGAGCAGCTGGGATTCATATTGGCACTCTGATATGACGCCAGTTTGCAAATGGCAGCTTAATCCGCTGTACCATGATGCCCCTCCTGAACCTATTTTTAAGATAAAAGTTTAATTATCACTTAGACGATAGACACCCCACCCACTGCCACCCCATTCTGAAATCATGAATGCCTAAAGCAAAGGTAATGTGATGTGCTTCAGTTAGGGGTGTTTTGAGAACCTGGAGTAACCGGTTGCAGTGACTTATGCACAAAGTCATGAAAAAGTGGCTGAGAAAGTGTAGATGAAGTCCTGCTCAGCACTGCCACCAACTGTGACAAAGTCACCATGGAAAAATGGGTTCTGAATGCACCTCTGTTGTTGTTTGATCTTGATTTAGTTTTAGATTTTTTAAGTTTGGTAGGGATGAGATCAAGTAGCAGGGAGGCTGTCCAGACGCATTGGCATCAGTAGGAAGATGAAGTTACACTCATTCGGATTGTGGAATATTCTGCATTTCCTATGGGAACTTGCATGTGTAGCTCACCGATTGTGTATGACATCCACCCCGTGAGTTTCCCACTCCATTTAAAGCCGATTATTAAGGAAACTTCTGGCCTTTAGTAGTCGAGGAAACCCAGACATTTGGAGAAAGGATATATCTCATGATTTTTAATTTACCTCTATTTTACTTATTGGCAAATTGAGATAGAGTTGTGATATGAGAAAACATAAATCTATTATAAGACTCAAAAATATACACATTTAGCTCCAAGGCATTAACCATGACAACCAAGAAATCTAATGCAGTAATCGTGACTCAGCACTATGTTTAACTGTGACCATTCTCTGAAAAAAAAAAAAAAAAAGAGAGAGAGATTGCAATACAATCAATTCTAGTGTTTTGTTTATTATTTGATATATAAAGTAAGTCTGGTCCTTTAATAACGAGAGGTTTTCCTTTACCTTAACTCTAATGTTACTGCATAGAGTTCCCACTGTTTAGGATAGCAGGACCGTCATCACATGCTGGTACCCCTGTTACGGAATACTCGGCTGATTCATAAAGAGGTTTTAAGAGTCTCTTTCATTATTTACATATATCAGGTATTTGTATAGGAAAAGACAGAGAGAGCTATCCAAAGTGGGAGGATATCGTCTTATAACACCACATAACATATTTCTATCTACCACTCCAAGGAGATACATTATGCCACCTGAGATGTTATCTACCTATTTCAGAGAGGAGTGAAAGATATCTGAGACTAGCACATTCCTCTCCTAATTTTCTTCTGCCAACAGTAACGATTTTTGAGCCACTGTACTGACACCACAGTGCAAACAACAGATACAGCATTTTGAGAGTTAGACTGAGCAGTGATTCGGAAAGCCGTGAACTGCTGGACTCTAAGTTTGCTCCAGCTTGTTACGAAGACCACAAGTCACGTTTATTATCACAGGCATCGCACAAGAGGGTCACAGTGAGCAAACACTGCAATGAACTCAGTTACTAAATGAGAAACTTTCAGCTACCAGAAGGAAAGAGACACTAAAGGGTAAAAAGAAAATTTCTACACCCATTTCTAAGATTAGCATGTTTTAAAGCATAATTTTTAAATTTTTTTATTCATTTGAGAGGCAGAGAGACAATCAGAAAGAGATCTCTCATTGGTGAAGTCACTCCTCAAACGCCTTCAGCTGCCAAGGCTGGGATGCGCCCAAAGCCAGAAGTCAGGAACTCAGTAATCCAGGTGCTCACCTGAGAGACAGGAGCACTGCTGTTTGAGTCATCACCTGCACCTCCCAGAGTGAGCCTTAGCAGAAAACGTTGAAGGAAAGCCGGGGCTGGGTTTTGCACCCAGGAACTCCGACGTGGAACGTGGTCATCTCAGCTGGCACTCCAACTGCTGGGCGAACGCCCCGAACAGTGGTTTTACCTTCACACTTAGCTGATTCACTAAGTCTAGGGGAGGCCCCCGCATCCCTGATTATGTCTCCATCAAAAACCCTCAGCGCCTTTTGTTTTCACTTAGGAAGCAAACATGAAAAATCACAGGCTATGAAGCCCCACCTCCTTCCTCACGGGCAAGCTATTTCATCGCACAGCTTCCTCACCCATAAAATTGGGAGAATAATTAGCCCGTGAGGCTGCTGTAAATATTAAATGAGATAATACAAATAAATCACACAGTGCACATCGTCTGCCCCATATATTTTAGCTTTCTAGTCTTGTTATTCCCTTGTGGGATTATTTTTTAAAGGGCTGGAAAATTAATTTTGAACACCCATCCTCTGAACCATCAGTCAGGACAGATTGTAAATTATTTTGTGACATTCTTACTGAACATAAAAAACTTTAGCTACCTCCCTGTTATCATTTTAAAATTCAGTGGATAAAGGTAATTTTACTTAAAGGAATAAATGAAATAACTGGTTAACAATTGGGAAAATAGATAAATGGGAGCCTCACCACATACCGCACATTAAAATAATTTTTATGGAAAAATGCATAAGAAAAATAATTAGTAATGAAAAAGAACCTTTACAAAGTAATGCAGTAGAAGAAATTTTAATTGATAGGTTCAGCTATATGAAACTGTCAACTTCTTTGGATAAAAGTTAAAAATAATTAAGTTGCATCAGTTAAGGAAAACATGTACACAGTACTGCAGTGGCGTATGCATCCGGGACACTGTGTTACATATGCGAGGCTGCTGTTGGGACACACACATGCCACATGGAGTACCAGGTCACATCCCAGCTACTCTGCTTAGCATCCAGCTTCCCGCCAGTGTGCCTGGAGGAAGCAAAGGTCGGCTCGAGTGCTTGAGTCCCTGCCACCCATCCCACGTGGGAGCTGAGTGCAGCTGTGGTCTCCTGGCTTTGGTCTAGTCAAGCTGTGGCAGTGTGCTGTGGGCATCTGGGGAGAAAACCAGTGGATATTCATATTCATTCTCTCTCTCTGTCCCCCTCCCTCCCTCTCTCATTCTCTCTCTCTCTTCTCTCTCCCTCTCTCTCTCTCTTCTCCCTCTCTCTCTCATTCTCTGTCTCTCTTCTCTCTCCCTCTTCTCTTTCTCTCTCTCTTCTCTCTCCCTCTCTCTCATTCTCTCTCTCTTCTCTCTCCCTCCCTCTCTCTCTCTTTTCTCTCTCCCTCTCTCTCTCTTCTCTCTCCCTCTCTCTCTTCTCTCTCCCTCTCTCTCTCTCACTCTCTCTCTCACTCCCCCCCTTCTCCCTCCATCTCTCTCACTCTGCCTTTCAAATAACAGTAAATAAATATTAACAGAAAAAAAGGCACACAGACTTATAGTGAAATGATGGGACAAAAACATTCCATACAAATGGAAATCGAAAGTGAGCAGGCTATTCTTTCATTAGGCAGAACAGACTAAGACAAAAATGGTAAAAAGTTTGAGGTCACTATATAATGGTTCAGAAATACATTCAAAAATAAAGTATGTCTATTGTAAATACATATACACCTAGAGCTGGAGCACACAATTTTATAAAACAAATATAAATGGAGATGTAATCCAATACATCAGCTAGAGGAATTCAATACCCCTAATGTCATCAAGGGATGTATCATCCAGACAAATCAAAAAACAAATATCAGAGCTAAATTACTGTATGAACTAAATGCCCCTCACAGACAGTTACAGAAAATTCCAATAGTTACAGAATACACACTTTTTTCATCACCAGATTCTCTAGGACAGACCACATAGTAGGCGAAAAAAAAAAAAAAAACAAGTGTCAACAAATTTTTTTAAAAAATTGAAATATTTTACGTATCTTTTCTGACTACAATGGAATAAAAACAGAAATAAGCAAAAGAAACTCTATAAATTACACAGACTTATGGAGACTGAACATGCTCCTGAATGAAAATGGGTTATTGAATAGATCAAAAGGATAATTAAAATTTTTTTCAAACTAATGAACACAAAAATACAAGATGCCAAAACTTATGAAAAAAGCAAAAGCAATAGTAAGAGGGAAGTTTCCAGCAGTTAGCATCAAGATTAGAAAAAAAGATACAAACAGCCAAACAATGCATCTATGGATCTAGAAAAATATGAAGTAACAAAATCCAGAGGCAGTAGAAGAAAACACACGCTTAAAGTTAAAGCAGGGCCAGTGCTGTGGCATAGTGGGTGAATCTGCCACCTGCGATGCTGGCATCCCTCATGAGCACCAAGACAAGTCCTGGCTGCTCCACTTCTGATCCAGCTCCCTGCTAATGTGCCTGTGAGGCAGCAGACTTTCAAATAAATAAATAAATCTTTTTAAAAAATGCTAGTGACTTTTCCACAGAATTAGGAAAAAATGCTAAACACAAAAGACTCTGAATACCCGAAGCAATCTTGAAGAAGAGTAACAAAGCTGAAAACATCCCAACACCAGCCTTCAGTACTGTCAGCTATTTCACAAAACATCGCGGCGCTGGCATGGACGCCCATACAGACTAATCAAACAGCCCAAGACCCGGCCATAAAGTCACATGTCTGCATCCACACCATCTCTGACAAACACAGCAAAACATTCCCGGCCAAGGGACAAGCTCTCTGATACACAATGCTGGTAACATGGATTTCGAACTGAGGAATCTGAAACATGTTACCTCTCACCCTAAACAACACTCAACTCAAAACAGATGAACTATCTGAATGTTATGACCTAAATCATAAAACTATTAGAAATCACAGAGGAAGCATTTGAAGAAGTTGGACTCAACAACAATTTTTCTGGATAAGACATTCCCAAAGCACAGACCATAAAAGCAAAAATAGATAAATTGGATTAAATCAAATTAATAAGCTTCTATATAACAAAAGTAACAATAAACAGTAATGCAGGATTTTAAAATGATGGAAATCTTGAAAGCCCAACTTGTTAACAAGTTTAAATCGAGTTAAACCAACTTCGTTGGTTTATACTTGTGTACATATGTGCAGTGAGAATTGTTGCTAAATAGCTATGTTGCTGTTTGTCTTGGCAAACCATAAAATACCAACTAGAATAAAAATGGGTCATTTTTCCTTCAAAAAACAAATATGTGAAAATTTTTTGATTTTCATAGAATGTTCTTAAACAAAATTAAAATAAAAACTAGGAAATGAAAGGAATTAACTGTAACATATGTAACAGATAAAAGAATATTATCTAGATTAAATAAAGAACATCTATAAATGGATAACAATTTTTTTCAAATATGAATAAACAATTTATATAAGAAAATACAAACAGCCAATAGACTTATGAAAGGGATATTGTGTTACTAGTAATTGGAAAAGTGGTTGTGCATACAACTAATCCCTGTCTTCTGTGCATACATCATGGTACATGGCAAAAGGGGCTTTGCAGACGTAATTAAGGATAAGGACCTTGGAGTTTGGAGATCACCCTGGATTTGCCAGGTGGCCTCAATCTAACCCATGAGCATGTAACTGTAGGGAGCTTTGGATGGACACGTCTCACAGAAAGAGACTTGCAGAGATGTGAAGCAAGGGGACTAAACCTGCCATTGCTTCAGGTAGGCTAGGTGGAAAGTGTGAGAATGACTACAGGCCCCCAGTAGACCAAATCCAGGCCCTGCTCACAGCCAGCAAAGACAACTCAGTCCTACAGCGCAAGAAAGCGAACCCAGTCAACAATCTGGGTTAGACGTGGAAGCTGATTCCACCCTCGCGCCTCCAGAGAGCAGCGTGACTGTGCCCTACCTGGGCTTCAGCCTCCTGAAGCCCTAAGCAGGAGACCCCGCTGGGAGAAAATGCATCCAGCACCGTGAAAAACTACACAGATGCTGTTTAAAGCTGTAAATGGGTGTCAGTTTGTTACAACAGCAAAGAAAACTAACAGGAAGCTCTAAAACAACACACAGTTAAGCACTCTTACAATGTCAGAATAGGAAAGTAGTTTTAGTCATGACCTCGAAATCCGAATCCATAAAGACTAATATTTTTCAATCCATAAATATTTATAATTTTTTACAGGCAAAATAAAATAGTTCAAACAAACTTGATCATTAAATGACTAACTGTGGGGACAAGCTTTGTGATACAGCAAGTAGAGCTGCCCCTTGGGGTGCTCCCATTACAGTGCCCATTCAAGTCCCAGCCACCCTGTGCTTGCCACCCCGCTCCCTGCTACAGGACCCGGGACGCAGCTGATGATGGCTCCAGTACCTGAGTTCTTGCCACCCATGTAGGAGACAAGGATGGAGTTCCCTGCTCCTGGGTTCCATCTGACCCAGCCCCAAATGTTGCAGCCATTTGCAACCACTTGGGGAGGGAACCAGTGAATGGAAGGCCCCTCTCTCTCTCTCTCTCTCTCTGCCTTTCAAATAAATAAATAAGTCTCTTAAAAATGACACACTGTAGGCCAGCGCCCCGGCTCACTAGGCTAATCCTCCACCTAGCGGCGCCAGCACACCGGGTTCTAGTCCCGGTCGGAGCGCCGGATTCTGTCCCGGTTGCCCCTCTTCCAGTCCAGCTCTCTGTTGTGGCCAGGGAGTGCAGTGGAGGATGGTCCAAGTGCTTGGGCCCTGCACCCCATGGGAGACCAGGAGAAGCACCTGGCTCCTGCCTTCGGATCAGCGCAGTGCGCCAGCCGCAGCGCGCCAGCCGTGGCGGCCATTGGAGGATGAACCAGCGGCAAAAGGAAGACCTTTCTCTCTGTCTCTCTCTCACTATCCACTCTGCCTGTCAAAAAAAAAAAAAAAAAAGACACTGTAGAAAGTATCCACATTGTCATGGTAGGCAAGAGATTAATTCCTTTAATGGAGAACACTCATAAAAAAACAGACAATTATAATGAATTAAGTGCGCTCAAATTTTATGAAATCTAAAGATGAAATTCTTAAAAGAGTTCTTCTTAGCAACACAAATTAAAAATTAAATACAGATAAAATTTTTGATGTGCCAGATGAGGAAAATCTTAACATTTCCTCTTTCTTTTTGCCAAGATTTATTTATTCACTTGAAAGGCAGAGTTATGGACAGAGGAGGAGAGACGGAGTTCTTCCATCTGCTGTTCATGTCCCAAATGGCCCCAACAAAGCAGGAGGCTGAAACTCCATCCAGGTTTCCCATGTGGGTGGCAGAGATCGAAGCACTTGAGTCATCTTCTGCTTTTAAAAAAAAAAAAAAAAACATTTATTTTTATTTGAAAGTCAGAGTTACACAGAGAGAGCAGAGGCAGAGAGAGAGAGAGAGGTCTTCCATCTGCTGGTTCACTCCCCAATTGGCTGCAATGGCCAGAGCTGCAGCTGATCCGAAGCCAGGAGCCAGGAGCTTCTTCTGGGTCTCCCACGTGGGTGCAGGGGCTCAAGGACTTGGGCCATCTTCTGCTGCTTTCCCAGGCCAGCAGAGAGCTGGATCGGAAGTGGAGCAGCCAGGTCTCAAACTGACACCCATAAGAGATGCTGCTGCTTCAGGCCAGGGCATTTACCCACTGTGCCACAGTGCTGGCCCCATCTTCTGCCTTCCCAGGAACTTTAGAAGGGAGCTGGATCAGAAGTGGGACAGCCTGGACCTCAACCAGCACTCACATGGGATGCCAGTGTCACGTGTGGTGGCTTAACCCACTGTGCCATAATACAAGCCCCTAACGTTTCCCTAATATTCAGTGTTGGCATGGATCTAAGAAAATGCATACCCTTGCATGCATGTGGTATACTAAAGTTGATTTTAGAAATGGACTCCCAACTTTCGATGGGGCAGTCACATTCCTCTCCTTGCTCCCTCCTCAGGGCCTTGAGTGTCTTCCGCCTCCTTAGTCTCCACAGGGACTGAAACCCTAGTGCATGCCCCCTCTCTGGCTCCCAGAAAGAGAGAGGAGAGAGAGGGGAGAGGGGGAGGGAGAGAGAGAGAGAGAGAGAGAGGAGGGAGAGGGAGAGAGGAGGGAAGGGAGAGAAAGAGGGAGGGAGAGGGAGAGAGGAGGGAGGGAGAGAGGAGGGAAGGAGAGAGAGAGGAAAGAGAGGGGAGAGGGGGAGGGAGAGAAAGAGGAGGGAGGGGGAGAGAGAGGAGAGAGAGGAGGGAGGCAGAGGGAGAGAGGAGAGAGGGAGAGAGAGAGGAGAGAGAGGGGAGAGGGGGAGGGAGAGAGAGAGAGAGGGGGAGGGAGAGGGAGAGAGGAGGGAAGGGAGAGAGAGAGGGAGGGAGAGGGAGAGAGGAGGGAGGGAGAGAGAGAGGGAGGGAGAGGGAGAGAGGAGGGAGGGAGAGAGGAGAGAGAGGGGGCAGGGAGAGAGGGAGGGAGAGAGGAGGGAGGGAGAGAGAGAGGGAGAAGAGAGAGAGGGGAGAGAGGGGAGGGGAGGGGGCAGGGAGAGAGGGAGGGAGAGAGAGAAGAGGGAGGGAGAGAGAGGGAGGAGGAAGGGAGAGGAGGGAGGGAGAGGGAGAGAGGAGGGAGGGAGAGAGAGAGGAGAGAGGGGGACAGGGAGAGAGGGAGGGAGAGAGGAGAGAAAGAAAGAGAGGGAGAGAGGAGGGAGGGAGAGGGAGAGAGGAGGGAGGGAGAGAGAGAGGGGTGGGGGGCAGGGAGAGAGAGAGGGAGAGAGAGGAGGGAGGGAGAGAGAGGAGAGAGGGGGACAGGGAGAGAGGGAGGGAGAGAGGAGAGAAAGAAAGAGAGGGAGAGAGGAAGGAGAGAGAGAGGAGGGAAGGAGAGAAGAGGGAGAGGGAGAGAGAGGGGTGGGGGGGCAGGGAGAGAGAGAGGGAGAGAGAGAGGGAGGGAGGGAGAGAGAGGAGAGAGGGGGACAGGGAGAGAGGGAGGGAGAGAGGAGAGAAAGAAAGAGAGGGAGAGAGGAGGGAGGGAGAGGGAGAGAGGAGGGAGGAAGAGAGAGAGGGAGGGAGAGGGAGAGAGGAGGGAGGGAGACAGAGGAGGGAGGGAGAGAGAGAGGGAGGAGAGAGAGAGAGGAGGGAGGGAGAGAGAGAGGAGGGAGGTAGAAAGGGAGGGAGGAGACAGAGAGAGAGGGGTGAGAGAGGGGAGGGGAGGGGGGCATGGAGAGAGGAGGGAGGGAGAGAGGGAGGGAGGGAGAGAGAGAGAGGAGAGAGAGAGGGGGCGGGGAGAGAGGGAGGGAGAGAGAGAGGAGGGAGGGAGAGAGGAGAGAGAGGGAGAGAGGAGGGGAGAGAGAGAGGAAAGAGAGGGGAGGAGGGGGGGCAGGGAGAGAGGGAGGGAGAGAGGAGGAGATGGGGGAGAGAGGAGACAGTGGGGGAGAGAGGAGAGAGAGAGAGAGAAAGAAAGAGAGGGAGGGAGGAGGGAGGGAGAGGGAAAGGGGGGAGGGGAAGAGAGGGAAGAGAGAGAGAGGAGAGAGGGGAGGGAGGGAGAGAGAGAGAGAGACACAGAGAGAGAGACAACAGTGGCTATGACCACATTCCAAGCCACTATGCTGTGTTGCAGGAGGCTCTCCCAGCAAGAGTCATCAGGACTCCATGTGACAACATAAGGGCTTGGAATGTGGCCATTCTGGGGCCTGAAAGGACCCCCTGTGAGGTTGGAACATTTAACCTCACAATAGAATTCACTGAAGAATATCCACATAAGCCATTTACAACATGAATTGTCTCTTATCCAAATGGCAATGCAGAGGTAGTATGCAAGTGGACATACTTCAGAACCGCTGGAGTCCACCCTATGATGTGTTTTAGCATTTTAACATCCAGTCTTTTGGACGAACCAAATCCCAATAGTCCAGCAAATGGCCAGGGTGCTCAGCTGTACCAGGAAAACAAGCGGGAATATGAAAAGTATGCTTCTGCTAGTGTAGAATAGAGTTTGTGGGATTGTTGACCCCAGGTGGAACAAAACCTTCTTATTCCTCATCATCATTACATTACTAAAAGCAAAAGGTACAAAAAATTAAAAAAGCAAAAGGTGCTATGCTGTTTCCATCTCCCCTTGCCAAGCTGTTCCTAGCCCTTCTACACTTCCTTCCACCTTCCGTGACATCAAATGCACTCACGTAGGTTTCTTGCAGCAATCATTAATGCCTAATTCGTTTCCTGCTGTATCTCACTTCCGGTTGTTGCACTAAGGTTTTCTGGTTTTTTGTTTGGTTGTTTGGTTGATTGGTTGTTTTTTTGTTTTGTTTTGTTTTGTTTCGTTTTGTTTTGTTTTGTTTTGTTGACAGGCAGAGTTAGACAGTGAGAGAGAGAGAGAGACAGAGAGTAGGGTCTTCCTTCCATTGGTTCACCCCCCAAAAGGCCGCTACGGCCGGCTCACTGAGCCAATCCGAAGCCAGGAGCCAGGTGCTTCCTCCTGGTCTCCCATGTGGGTGCAGGGCCCAAGGACATGGGCCATCCTCCACACACTAATGTTTTTAAATGGATAGTTATACAAGCGGCTCTTAGGCACAGTTTTATGACCAGGATGTTATTCTAAGCAAAATGATTGCTGAAGTTTCATCCTGGCTGATCCTTCACTTGGGTTGGGTTTAGAAGTGACATGTATTTAGAATATGACCCATAGAAAGCAAGGCAACAAAGCCATCTAATTTTGAAAGGGGAATAGCAGCCAAAAATTCTGTATCACAGAATTTTATGAGATTTACTGGTGGGGAGAATGGTGAAGGACAAAGGAGCAGAGCAACTGTAGTACTGCATGTCCTCCCCTTGTGACACAGTCACTAAGCCACACTTGCCAGGTTTCAGAATAGTGATCTTCGGGGGTCTGGGTTTTAAAGAGGCGTGTGAGCAGAGGCATGGAAACAACCACCCATTTTTGAGCTAGGGAAAGTTGAGATCCTTCGATCTTTTTAAAGGAGCAGGGTGGCCCTAGATAAAGAGACTTCAATCCTCCAGCTTCTTGTTTAGATTTAATTAATTCAAGGAATAGAACATATCTATGGACAAACTATATCCCCCTCAAATTCTGAGCCACTGCTGCACGCTTTAGCCTCTTTCTCCCTTTTAAAGTTATGGAGTCTGAAAGCCAATGTCTACGATCTTTCGTTCTCTATTGATGTATGGGACAAGGCTTGTAAATGTTTTGTCTAATATTCCATTGTTACTTTGCACATTTGTTGCCTTTTTAAATCTAACTTTTCACAAGTAATGTGAAAAATATATTTTTCAAAATTCATATAAAAATAACCTTGAAATTTTCAAAAATTCTTTTTCAAAAAATTTTCATTTATTGTTTGACAGGCAGAGAGACAGCATCGAAGAGAGAAAAGAAGAGAGGTTGATGGAGTCTCTTCCAAATTCCCTCTGTGACTAGGCCTGGGTTGGGACCAGATGCCGCAGCCAGAAACAAAATCCAGTTCTCCTAGGGAGAGGTAGGGATTATCTGAGCAATCACCACTCTTACAGATGGGCAGAAATCCAGAGTTGGAAACTGAAGTCAGGAATTGAACCAAGGCACTCCACTGTGGGATGCATCTTAACTGTCAGGCTATATGCCCTCTCCCTCAAATTTGAAATACGCACACTGTAGACATACTGAATTCAGTTTGAATTTCCATCTCAGCGGTAGCCATTTGTCCTGGAGTGTGAGTCGCTGGCTGGAACACTGGATCTCCTATCAGAGCGCTGGGCGGAGTCTGAGCTCTGCGCCCTGTGTCAGCTTCCTGCTAACCCACACTCAGGAAGAGCAGGTCACTCAAGCACTTGGTTCCCAGCCCCCCACACAGGAAACCAAGAGTGAACTCGGAACGTCAGTTTTGACCAGGACAATCCCAGCTGCTCTAGCCATTAAGGGCATCTGGGGAGAACATCAATGGGTGAGAGCCCTCTCTACCTCTCTCTCTCTCTTTAATTAATTAATTAATTTCACCCATAAGGAGCTAAGTAAAACTCATACAAGCCAGTATAGAGCTATATTAATTACAGCATTATTGACAGTAAAACAAAAAAGTGAATATAAACAAACAAAATAGTTTGTGTAATAAAATATAAAATTCAAAATTAAATTATGAAACATTAGAATATACCAGATAGACATTAAAACGGAAGAGATCCATTTATTACAGGGAATTTGAAGCGTGAGTAATAATTAAGAATCTGATAATTATGGTTTTCTCACCTCCCCACTTTTTAGATGTGTGACTACAAGTGACACATCTATGTCAAATTCTTTTTCAGCAAACTGCTGAAAATATCTACCTAAGTTGTCATGAAATGTAATTGAGATAAATATCACTTTCCTATATCAGAACCTTATAAATGTGCTTAGTAAATGATGCTGATTTCAACTTTCAAAAGAGTTAAAGAAAAATGTAGCAAACTTTCCTAACTGCAGGATTTCTGGAGCCACCGGCAAGGTTCAGTGGCCGTCCCAGCCTCTCTTAAAGAAAGCCCCCTGGGTGTGCTGGATGCCAGTTGTTTCTGCCATGTTTCATGGTGTCCCATAACACATAGGGGCTGCAGCCGCAGAGGAGGTGGTCCTTGGATTATAATATTTATGTCCAGTCCTGCTTCCTCAGTTTTTCCCAGTAGACCTAAAGAGTTTGAGATTAGATTTATACAAGAGAAAACAACTTCCTTCCAGAGTTAATGTCCTGGATAGACAAATAAAGGCCGTGCCTTTTCTAGAGAACCTCAGGCCATTATCATGGGAGTCAGAATCAACAGAAAAGAGAATTAGAATGCTTGGAATTACTGCAGCAATGACTATGTTCCAATTTAAAACTGCATAATGACAATCCCAGTAGCTTCTGTGGGTACATTTCCGGTCAGTGGTGTGCTAGTTAAATGTTTAAGCTCTTCAGGCAAGAAAGGAAAGTCTATATATGCTCATATTTCACAAGTTTTATTATAAGTTTTACTGGTAGTGATGTATACCAGGGCTGGCGCTATGGTGCAGCAGGTTAAAGCCCTGGCCTGCAGTGCCAGCATCCCACATGGGCACCAGTTCGAGTCCTGGCTGCTCCACTTCTAATCCAGCTCTCTGCTGTGGCCTGGGAAAGCAGTAGAAGACAGTCCAACTCTTGGGCCCCTGCACCCACGTGGGAGACCTGGAAGAAGCTCCTGGCTCCTGGCTTCAGATCAGCTCAGCTCTGGCCATTGCAGTCATTTGGGGAGTGAACCAGCAGAATGGAAGACCTCTCTCTCTCTCTCTCTCTCTCACTCTAGCTCTACCTCTTTCTGTCTCTGGCTCTACCTCTCTCTGTAACTCTTTCAAATAAATAAAATAATTTTTTTTAAAAAAGATGTGTATCACACAACTTACAAATAATAAAATATATAATACTAATATAAATAGATGTGTACATTTAGGTAATTGATTCTCACAGAATATCTTATTTGATTTTTACCAAAAATTTGTATTCATAGCCAAGTACAGTGTTGAATGAGTGTGGCTCTAGTGTGAATGATCACTGAAATTTTCAATTATGTTAATACTTAGAATAAAAGTGAAAATGAAGATGTAAGATGGTGTTTCATTCATTCAGTGACTATGCAAACTATGTAAACTTTATCTTTGCTAAATCAGATAATTTTCAAATACTAGTAAAATACTAATTTTTTTGCTATTTTAAATTTAATGGCCACAGATATGCACAATGTAAGATTTAATATGCATTGAAATCACACTGTTTCCAAAATACAGTCTTACATCTTTACACTGACATATGCCACAAGCAGAAGACATTACTGTGGCACTATATGAGTATTTCCTTTAGGAAACCATTTAAACGGAAGGATGGTCATTTGTAATTCTTACTGATGGCCTCCCTTCTATACTAGCTAGCCCTTCTACATCATCATCCTTAATCTGTGGTGCCATGGCACTCCTGAACCAAGATGGACAAGATGGGTCCAAAGTGTCCCTACCCAAGACAGACTTTGAAGGTCTCGTTTAAGCCACTGTGGTTTCCTCTCTCGTTTCCACCCTCTCCCCGCACCATCACAGCCTTTGAACACTGCAGATCTGGATCTTAGCCCATAGCCTGGGCACCTGTAGCCATCAGGGCTGAGCCTCACCTAGAATCCCAAGAACTTCTTTAAGGTGCAGAGTGTCCCTCACACCACTCACTGTACTTACCAGTTTACAGTAGGACCTCTCTGGTCTATATGCATTGCCATGAGAGTTCTCCTAGGGCACAATCAGTGCTCCTTCTGGAAAACCATTCTGTGACAGACCACGGTGGGAGCACAGAGTCCAGGCAAGCATGATGACAAACAAGCCTCTCACCAACTGCTCTCTGCCCACACCTCCAGTTCTGTATCTCAGAAATCCTTCTCAGACTTCATCAGTAACAAACGACTTTTCTAAGGGCTGGCTGTTTTCATTTGCATTCTGTTTAGATGCTTGTATTTGGATTTATATGTACCATAGGAAATATTGCAGAATAAATACCATATTAGTTGGCCGGTGCCGCAGCTCAATAGGCTAATCCTCCACCTAGCGGTGCCGGCACACCAGGTTCTAGTCCCGGTCGGGGCGCCGGATTCTGTCCCGGTTGCCCCTCTTCCAGGCCAGCTCTCTGCTGTGGCCAGGGAGTGCAGTGGAGGATGGCCCAAGTACTTGGGCCCTGCACCCCATGGGAGACCAGGAGAAGCACCTGGTTCCTGCCTTTGGATCAGCGTGGTGCACTGGCCGCAGTGCGCCAGCCGTGGCGGCCATTGGAGGGTGAACCAATGGCAAAAGGAAGACCTTTCTCTCTGTCCCTCTCTCTCACTATCCACTCTGCCTGTCAAAAAAAAAATACCATATTAGCAATTTTTTTATCACTTAATTTACAGACTTCTGTATCTGGTATTCTTCACATTCTACCCTCCCTTCTCCTTTCTATCAAATCCATGTCCTAACTTCTCCTTAATCTTCCATCCCCACTGATGCTATCCTACTGAGAACCCAATACCATATTTCTAGATGGCTTAAATTGCTCATAACTGATATTCCTGTATTTCTTCTTTTTCCTTCCAATCCATTGCAACCCAGTATTTTTAGAGTCATGAATTACTCCTCAAATCTCTAAAAACAAAGTTATTAAAAAATTTCCTGACCAAAAGGTTCTGTTTTCTCCCGCATATGTGTCACTAAGAAACACTCCTTCAAGGAAGGTTTCCTGGGACCAGGCTCACTCAACCTCCAGTGCTTTGAACTTGATGACTTCTTAAATGATGTAAAGCACTGTGAATTATGTTAAAGTGTTCCCTAAATGCCCATCCTCTTCCTCACTAATCTGTGTGAAAGTATGAACCATCCCTATTCTGCTTATCAAGCACAGAGTAGGCATTCTAAAAATATTTGTGGGGGCCAGCATCGTGGCATAGTGGGTTAAGCTTCCACCTGTGACACCGGCATCCCATACGGGTGCTGGTTCAAGGCCTGGCTGCTCCACTTCCGATCCAGCTCCCTGCTCAAGAACCTGGGAAAGCAGCAGAGGATGGTCCAAGTCCTTGGGCCCCTGCACCCATGTAGAAGACCTGGATGAAGCTCCTGGTTCTGGCTTTGCCTGGCCCAACTCTGGTGATTTGTGCAACTGAGGAAGTGAACTAGCAGATGCAAGATCTCTCTGTGTTGTCTGTCTGTCTGTCTCTCTCTAATTCTGCCTTTTAAATGAATAAATCTATTTTAAAAATCTGTGAAATGCGTAAGTTAATTAATTAAGTAAACTTTTAAACTGGCATCAATTCAGCTCTCAGAAGGGAAGCCCTACCTGTAAGTTGACTGATAGCACCATCAATTAGTATAAAATTAATTGGTCCTATTCTATTTTTTACTCCAACTCATAAAATGGTGCAAAAATTCCATGTGAATGTCACAACAGTGATTCAACATATTAGTTTCCTGCTGCTGGTATAACAAATCCCCATAAAGGCATGGCTTGAAAACAACAAAATTTACTGTTATAGTTCTGGAAGTCAGGAATCTGAAACAAGTCACGGGGCTACAATACCAGAGTTCTACAAAAAATCCCTTCTCTTGATTTCTCCAGCTTCCAGCTGTCACTGGCCTTTCTAAAAGCTTGTAGGTCTCACATCTTCCTGCCGCTCCCCACCTCGCAGAGGAACGACACCAGACCCTGCGCTGTTCTCCTTCCCCGGCCCTTCCCGGGTTTGCTGCTGGCCCCCCAACCCCAGCCTCTACAGAGGGGTGGCACCCCCACCGCTTCCCTCCCGAGGAGCGGCACACTGCCAGCCGGCTGGCTCTCTCAGGGGTTCCTCAGATGTTCCTCCTGCATGTTGCATGTTGTCTCTCTCCTCCTTTATAGTCCTCTTCCACCAATCCCGACTCTGCTGGCGTTCTCTCCCCACACACTTAGCACGCTGCTCTCCTCCAATCAGGGGCAGGACCAGCTCCTGCAGCTTGTTAGTTGATTTGGTGAGGCAGCTGTGTGGAAGTTGCTTACTCCCTCTCAGCGTCATATGGTGGGAGATCAGATGCATAGAGTTAGTCTTAGCAGTTCCAGTAGTTTAGTCTAGTCTCGGTTGCTCCCCACATCTTCCAACCTGCTGCTCCCTTTTTTTATGTCTCCGGATGCTACCTTTGCTCCTCCTCACCCCCTCTTAAAGATTGTTGTTAACTACAGTGATCTCACCAAGCTAACATCCCTGTCTGGAGACCCTTGGCTGAGTCACATCAGCAAGACGCTTTTCTTTTTAACCATATAAGGTGACACAGCCACAGGATCTGGGGGTTAGAATGCAGACATCTTTAGGGGACTATTATTCAGCCTATCACCCTCAGATTTTTGACAATTCATATAGAGAAAAATCTGTAAAATTTGCTGTCTCTTTGAGAGAAAGAAAAATGTTATTTATTCTAAATTAAGTCCCTTCTGCAATAGAGTTTTAAATGACTGCAAAAATGACTTTGGCTGCTTTAAAGGTTTTTTTATTATAATAATTTACAAATCTCATTAAGCTTTGTTATTGTGTTTTCAATTCTGGATGCACAGCTGTCATCAGAATGGCATGCCTGAGTTAGAGGGCATAAAAACCACTTGTAGAAGGATTTACTGATTCCTTGTTTGATATTTATGATGGGACATTTTTATTCCTGACTGAATCTTATACAAGGATTAGGTGCCATAAATTGTTGTCCAACTAATGAAAAACAGGTGAAATAAAATATTCAGTGGCAAGCACTGTGGCATGGTGTCTAAGCCACTGCTTGGGATGCCCCCTTTCCATATCAGGGCGCCAGGTTTGAATCCTGCCTCTACTTCTGAATCCAGCTGCCTGCTAAGGCACGCCATTAGAGGCAGCAGAAAATGCCTCAAGTACTTAGGGCCTTGGCACCCACGTGGGAGACACGGTGGGAGTTTTTATCACGTGGACTTGGCCTGGCCCAGCCCAGCTGGAAATGCTGTGAGTGAGAAGTGAACAGTCGATGGAAGAAGAAAATAAATTTCCTTCTCCTTCTCCCTCCCCATTCTACCCTTCCTCTGTCTTTCCAATAAATACATAAATAAATCTTTAAAATTTTCAGGTTAATTTCTCTTAGTCAGAAAGGGAGCTCTCCTAAAGTACCCTGAACCAACATTTTATCCAAACACAAACACATGCACACAAACACACACACACACCCCACATAAGCACACACACTCACAAAGAACTGCACTTAATTTTCACATGTAAAATGAAAATTATAAAAATATATAGATTATATTTATCCCTTATTTTTCTATAGATTTGTCTTTTGCTAATGATTTCCTTGTTCATTTAATGACCACTGTAAAATTAAATTAAGCTGTAAGAGTTTTTACCATCAGTGCAACTACTTTTCTTTTTTTTTTTTAACTTTTATTTAATAAATAAAAATTTCTAAAGTACAGCTTTTGGATTACAGTGGCTTTTTTCCCCATAACCTCCCTCCCACCTGCAACCCTCCCATCTCCCATTCCCTCTCCCATTCCATTCACATCAAGATTCATTTTCAATTATCTTTATATACAGAAGATCGATTTAGTATATATTAAGTAAAGATTTCAACAGTTTGCACCCACACAGACACACAAAGTATAAAGTACTGTTTGAGTACTAGGTATAGCATTAATTCACATTGTGCAGCACATTAAGGACAGAGATCCTACATGAGGAGTAAGTGCACAGTGACTCCTGTTGCTGACTTAACAAATTGACACTCTCGTTTATGGCATCAGTAATCTCCCTAGGCTCTAGTCATGAGTTTCCAAGGCTATGGAAGCCTTTTGAGTTTGCTGACTCTGATCTTATTTAGACAGGGTCATAGTCAAAGTGGAGGTTCTCTCCTCCCTTCAGTGCAACTACTTTTCACAATTAAAACTATGATAAAATTATGACAGTTTCGGGTTGACAGTGATCACTGACAGTAGCTCTAAATTTACAGCTGATCACAAATCCTTCCAAAGCTTTCAGTGCAGAACTCTAAGTACTGATCCTTCCTCTCACACACAACATTTATGTAGCTGAAAAAATGAAGAGGAATAACCACAAATACCGGTATCATATCACTCAAACATCTGCCTCTTTGTTTTATATTAACAATTGGCATAACCTGAACGATTACCAAAAAGAGCAATTCTAGAACTCATTCTAACTTGAAACAGATTTTTCCATTATTGTTTACAAGAGTATTAGATAGTTTCTATAAACTCATTTCAAATTATTGAATTCTATGTGTATATGCTAATTGATTACAGGCAAGATTCACTAAAAATTGTGCTAGATGCCAAGGGAAGAATCACAGTTGGATATTTTTAACAGCCTTGGTAATACCCACAATGTATGGACTGAAGTTTGCAATCCTGTAGGGTGTGAATGTGTGTGCAAAAGTTTATGCGTTGAAAACTTAACCCCTGATGCATCAGTGTTGATGGGTAGAAACTGCAAGAGCTGATGAGCCACAGGATCTGACGCTGTCGAGGGATTATGGCCTACGGCCTGGGAGAGTGCTCATTAACGCTGGACTAAGTGACTTTCAAAAGGCTGAGTTCACACACGGCTCTCTCTCTCTCTCCTCTTCTCTCCCTCCTTCTCTCTCTGTATGTTCTTCCACATGGAAAATGCCGCAAGGGGGCATTCACCAGAAACGGGCCCCTTGGTCTTAGACTCTCCAACTGCCAGATTTGTGAACCAGTAAATGTCTACTCGTTACAAGTCGCAAAATATCAGTGTTTCTGTTGTAGCAGCACAAAAGAGATTAAGACAATTTCAACATGGACATATTTTGTGATTAATTTCTGATTAACTCAAATGGCTCGATTTATACACTAGACAGCAATAAATGATTTGAATGCTTGGATTGTATAATATGTATAATCTGATAAATGGAAAATGTTACAAAAAAGTCTGAATTTTTAAAGGAAATGGATAATTCACCTAACAGTTAAGATACCAGCATCCCACACTGGAGTGCCTAGATTGTTTCCAGTTCCGGTGCCTGATTCCAGTTCCCATAAATACAGCTAATTAGGCTCCTGCTCCACGTGGGAGACCTGACTCGAGGTCCTGCCTCCCAGCTTTGGCCCTGATTAAGCCCTGGCTATTGCAGGTTTCTGAGAAGTGAAAGGAGCCAAGAGCCACCATAAAAAAAAATGGGGCTCTTGAGACAAACCGTTCCAGAGACGGCCTTGGGAAATGGGGAGTAAACCGGTTCACAGAGAAAGCAGTCAGCTACTGACCAGAGATACGCAGAACACCTGCCTTGTAGATAAGCCCCCTTCCCTACGCTTGCTCAAGGTTAACAAAGAAAGCTGCAAGGCACGTAGCAACCTACTCCTCTCTCCTAGAGACCCCCTCCCCTAATGTATCCCTTTGACCTAGTACTTTTCCACCGACATTACCACTTTTAGACTGCCATACAAGGCCCGCTACTGAAAATTATCCAATGAACTTACGCCAGCCTATAATATGTTAATTTTGTGGTTTTGCCCTTTAAAAGCTGTGTGAGATAGCTGCTCGGGGCTCCTCTAGCTTGCTTGCTGCTTGCAGCAGTAGGGGGCCCATTTGTACAAATGAAATAAATTACCTCCTGTTCTATTGCATCGTCTGGTCCGGAGTCTGTGTTTCTGGGGTCGTCACAAGAGGACACTGCTTTTGGGGTCCTACAGAAGTAAAACAGTGGGTAGGAGTTCTTTCTCTCTTTCTCCCAATCTCTCCCACCCCTTTCACATTAAAATGAATTACAAAAAATTTTAGAGACTATAGGTTATTTTACCCAGTTTAATTCTGAAAATTAAGATACAGGTGTAAAAAATTCCAAGATGGCTTAATAAGAAAAAGACATGCTGATTTTTTTTCCCCCAACGAAATCTTTTATTTAATGAGTACAGATTTCATGAATGCAGCTTTAGGAATACGGCGTGCTGATTTTGAACGGGGAAAGTTAGCAGAAGGAAAGCAGGGAGAAGTGCATTCCCAAGGGAGAAGTGCATTCCCAAGGGAGCGTCAGAGAGACGTTTGCAGTGGAAATTCTACAGAAAAAGGAGGGACACTATGGAACAGCATCCAAGTGTGGACACGCAGCAGCAAGCAGGGCACCACACACGAGTCACACCGCGAGGGGCTGGAGGAAATGTCTCGTTCAATGAGCAAGGAGAGGGCAGCCTGCAGCCCATGCCACTGGTGATCGTGCCCAAGGCAGAACCTTGCAGACTACGCTGACTTGAACTCTGAGTCCAAACTGCAGCCCTAGCAGGCACAGGTACCTACCTAATGCAGTAAAGGAAAAGCACATTTCATTCTCCCCATCCTCCTACAGGTGCTCCCGGGGACCAGAGGGGAGACGGCACCATCATGACATCAGTAGAGGCTGGAACAGGAGATATGACCAGAGGGAAAAATCTGTGTACCCCACTGGCTGTGAGTCTGGCTAGGAGGGTCGGCATGGGGCTGGGCACCCGCTCAGGACTATGAGGTGCTCCCATCTGGCTCTGGGAACGTCTCTGCTCCCTTGTGGACGAGAGGCTCTTGGGACTGAGAGGAGATCCTCTGTACCCTGTGACTTGGAAGCCTTCTGGGCTGTGACTGCAGGAATGGGGAATAGGCTGTAACTGGGTCTCTGGCAATCACTGTGCGATTTATATTCATAGACAATACCGTGGCAGAAAAAGAACTTGTAAGATCAGTCCTATTCACAACAGCTACAAAAAGTTTTAAATACTTTGGAATAAATTTAAGAATGACATTTTTCTATGTTGAAAATGACAAAACATTAAAGAAATAGAAGTCACCAAAAAAAATGGAAAAATCATCCATATTCATGGATTAGAATAATTTATATCATCCAAATGTCCCTAATACTAAAAGCAATTTATGAATTCAATGTGATCCCAATATGAATGACATTCTTAACAGATATAGAAAAAATATCATAAATTCATATGAACACATAAGACCCCACATAGCTAAAGCAATCTTATACAACAAAAACCAAGCTGGAGGCATTACAATTAAAGATTTCAAGACATACTACAGGGCAGTTATAATCAAAACAGCCTGGTACTGGCACAGAAATAGACATGTAGATCAAGTGAACAGAATAGAAACCACAAAAATCCATCCACACAGCTACAACCAACTAATCTTTGAGAAAGGAGCTAAAATCAATCTCTAGAGAAAGGACAGTCTCTTAACAAATGGTGCTGAGAAAACTGGATCTCTGCATGTGTAATTATGAAACAAAACCCCTACATTATACCTTATACAAAAATCCACTCAAAATGGATCAAGGATCTGAACCGAGGACCAGATACCATTAAATTACCAGAGGAGAACGTTGGGTGAACTCTGCAAGACATTCGCATAGGCAAAGGCTTCTTGGAAGAGACCCCAGAAGCACAGGTAATCAAAACAGCAAGTCAAATGGTATTGTATCAAGCTAAGAAGCTTGCAAAAGGAAAAAAAAGCTTGCAAGGGTGTCGGGGACCACGCAGCATGTGACCTCTTAGTGGAGAGACAGGGCTAGACAGGCCAGACCAGATAGTACTGATAACGCAACCTTGTGTGACCTTGTGCCTTAAGGCCTTGTAACCTTTCCCCTACTTGCACTAGCATTGCAGCTACAAGATAAGCCCCCCCCTCCTTCCCCCGCCCGATACCCTGCCTCGATGATATATAAGTGTGTGGTTGAAAAATAAAGTCGCAGCTTGATCGGCACCTGTCTTGCTGCCATCTTTGTGTCTCCTGTCCCTTTCATTTCTCCTTCTAGGTGCTCGGCCCCAGTTGCTGTCCCGCGGGACGGGACACAAGGGAAAACTTCAAAGTGGAGGCAACCAATGGGAGAAAACATGTGCAAACTACGAAACTGATAAAGGGCTTAATATCCAGAATGGGTAAAGAGCTCAAGAAATGCAACAACAACAAAACAAGCAATCACGTCAAGAAATCCACAAAGGACTTGAATGGGGCACTTTTCAAAAGAGAAAATTGAAATGGCCAACAGACACATGAAAAAATGCTCCGGATCGCTAGCATCAGGGAAATGCAGACAAAACCACTTCATCCCAGTTACAATGACTGCCATCCAGAAATCGCAAAGCGATCAACACTGGTGGGGATCTGGGGAAACAGGTACTCTACTACACTGTCGGTGGGGATGTAAACTAGTACAGCCATTGAGGAAGATGGAGATACCTCACAGAGGTGCCAATAGGTCGACCTATGACCCAGCAATCCCAGTCCTGGGATTTACCCAAACGAAATGAAACCAGCATATGAAAGGGTCCTCTGTACCCCATCTGTGCTGCAGTCCAACTCACAGTAGCTAAGATATGGAATCAACCCAGATGTCCATCAACCAATGACTGGATTAAAAACTTAGTATATATACACTATGGAATACTAGCCAGCTGTGAAAAGAAGGAAATCCTGTCTTTCACCAAAAAAAAAAAAAAAAAAAAAAAAATTGGCTGCAACTGAAAACCATTATGCTTAGTAAAATAAGCCTGTCCCAAGAAGACAAATATCATACATTTTCCCTGACCTACAACTAATATAATACAAAAATTGTAATATATATGAGCAAATTGACACTTTGATTATTGTTAACATCCCTTCTCTCTACCGTTGAGGAGCAGTGTTTTTATCTTATTACTTGTTAAATTCTTTACTTAGTGGAGGGTTAAGCTTATGATTCTAAAATAAACTGAAAGTTATGTCATTGTAAAAATTAAGAGAAAGAATAAGAAAGGAAAGAGGAGGGAGGGTTAGAGTGTGGGAGCGAGGGTAAGGTGGGAAGAATTACTATGCTCCTGAATCTATATACTTGAAATACTTAAAATTTGTTCAGTTTACATAAATTTAAAAAATATTAAAAATAATTGAAAAGATATGGAGGGGTAACTTTAAAAATGCTTCAATCCGAATATCTCATTTTATTCCCAAATATAGTCTCATATTTGGAATGTAACAACATGGAAGTGTTACAATAAGGTTATATGGTTATATGAAAACTGATATAGCCTACTCACTGTAGTACCACTGAATTTAACCCCTGTTGTTAACGCATCTAGCCGTGATTTGCACCTTAGGCCTGTCATTTTCAGGAAAAGCATCACAACTGTTTAGGTACTGCTTTCTCTCTACCTTCCGGAAATGCCAATCACCATTCCAACACCATCACCACACACCAGGACAAGCAGCACAAGTCGAGCAGTCACAGCCCATCCCAGGACATTTCGTTAACTCAGAATCATGAAAAGATGATGAATTTCTCTCTGGCAGTGAAACTTTAGAAAAAGCCAAATTTATTGTAGCTTTCTTTTTTTGCTTTATGGAAAGAATTAATACTACATGAAAAGAAAAAAATATATGCACAATGATGGTAACTTTGAACCCGGGGTTGCAGCAATTCCAAAGGTCCAGTTCTCTCCTCGTGTATCCCCTGGCTTGGATATCGGAGCCCTTCCCTGCTTATACCAGAATTAGTGCAAAGACTCAGGGAAGAATGGAAGAAAAGTCGAGAATGGATTTTCACAGAGGAAGTGACTTTTTCATCGTTTGAAATACTGGTAAGATTTTCCTAGAGAAGATTCAAAGTGGCTGCCAATAAGCAGTAGCATAAGGAAACACTGGAAATCAATGTGTAATGGCACTGAGTCTCCCCGCTCTGACCCCACCAGAGGACTGCAGCTTCCAGCCTGCCTTCCACAAGACAAGCCTGGATCACAGTCCTCACTTTCTGTGTTGCAGCCTGGCCTGGGCACTGGAACTGAGAGCGGACCCTCCGTCTGCCTCCCTGCTGCTGACGACCTGCGATATTCAACAGCTTCATCAAGCAGGCAGCGCCACCCTAAGTTCATGCGTCTTGTGCCAGAAACCACTGAGCTGGCCCGGGAGCTTGCTCTATGCCCAGGAACCTTGCTCCCAGCAGAAGTGCCGCTCACCCGGCCCATCCTCTGCCAAGTGCAGTGCTGCATCTACTAGCACAAACTCAGTGCTGCTTCCCAGGGCTCCCCTTTGATGACTCTCCCTGCACAAACCCTTCGTTCAAGAGAATCCGTGTCTTGCACATCAGAATTTACGCTTCAGATCTACTGTTCCTGAAATGGGCTTCAAACGTCTATTTAAAAAATGCAGGGTAAACTAAATATTGTTTCTAATTCTCGGGTCGACTCTGATGCCTCTGGATGACCTACAGTGTTATTTACAAAGGTGCAGACATTTACTGAGTGCTTAAGGTGTCAGGCACTGTTCTAACATCAAAGAGTAAGGTGGAAAACCTAATCATTCTTAGCATTATCTCAAAACCGGTCAATTTTCTGTCTCTACTAAGGTCATTTTCTCTTCTCTTTGCTTAAGATCCCAAGGCCTAATAAGTTCTCATTCCTGTGTTTCTTCCTTGCCCCTACTGAACTCTAAGCTCCTAGGAGACTGCTGAACTTCGTCATTTCTAGGCAATGCAGCGAAAGGGCCCTGCAGCCTGGTGCTGGGATGTGATGTGTCTGCTCCGTGGGTCACTCCTTGGTGCTGGGATGTTACGTGACTGCTCCATGGGTCACTCCTTGGTGATGGGATGTTACGTGTCTGCTCCGTGGGTCACTCCTTGGTGCTGGGGTGTTACGTGTCTGCTCCGTGGGTCACTCCTTGGTGCTGGGATGTGATGTGTCTGCTCCGTGGGTCACTCCTTGGTGCTGGGGTGTTACGTGTCTGCTCCGTGGGTCACTCCTTGGTGCTGGGGTGTTACGTGTCTGCTCCGTGGGTCACTCCTTGGTGATGGGGTGTTACGTGTCTGCTCCGTGGGTCACTCCTTGGTGATGGGGTGTTACGTGTCTGCTCCGTGGGTCACTCCTTGGTGATGGGGTGTTACGTGTCTGCTCCGTGGGTCACTCCTTGGTGATGGGGTGTTACGTGTCTGCTCCGTGGGTCACTCCTTGGTGCTGGGGTGTTACGTGTCTGCTCCGTGGGTCACTCCTTGGTGCTGGGGTGTTACGTGTCTGCTCCGTGGGTCACTCCTTGGTGCTGGGGTGTTACGTGTCTGCTCCGTGGGTCACTCCTTGGTGCTGGGGTGTTACGTGTCTGCTCCGTGGGTCACTCCTTGGTGCTGGGGTGTTACGTGTCTGCTCCGTGGGTCACTCCTTGGTGATGGGGTGTTACGTGTCTGCTCCGTGGGTCACTCCTTGGTGATGGGGTGTTACGTGTCTGCTCCGTGGGTCACTCCTTGGTGATGGGGTGTTACGTGTCTGCTCCGTGGGTCACTCCTTGGTGATGGGGTGTTACGTGTCTGCTCCGTGGGTCACTCCTTGGTGATGGGGTGTTACGTGTCTGCTCCGTGGGTCACTCCTTGGTGATGGGGTGTTACGTGTCTGCTCCGTGGGTCACTCCTTGGTGATGGGGTGTTACGTGTCTGCTCCGTGGGTCACTCCTTGGTGCTGGGATGTTACGTGTCTGCTCCGTGGGTCACTCCTTGGTGATGGGATGTTACGTGTCTGCTCCGTGGGTCACTCCTTGGTGATGGGATGTTACGTGTCTGCTCCGTGGGTCACTCCTTGGTGATGGGGTGTTACGTGTCTGCTCCGTGGGTCACTCCTCGGTGATGGGGTGTTACGTGTCTGCTCCGTGGGTCACTCCTCGGTGATGGGGTGTTACGTGTCTGCTCCGTGGGTCACTCCTCGGTGCTGGGGTGTTACGTGTCTGCTCCGTGGGTCACTCCTCGGTGCTGGGGTGTTACGTGTCTGCTCCGTGGGTCACTCCTCGGTGCTGGGGTGTTACGTGTCTGCTCCGTGGGTCACTCCTTGGTGCTGGGGTGTTACGTGTCTGCTCCGTGGGTCACTCCTTGGTGCTGGGGTGTTACGTGTCTGCTCCGTGGGTCACTCCTTGGTGATGGGGTGTTACGTGTCTGCTCCGTGGGTCACTCCTTGGTGATGGGGTGTTACGTGTCTGCTCCGTGGGTCACTCCTTGGTGATGGGGTGTTACGTGTCTGCTCCGTGGGTCACTCCTTGGTGCTGGGGTGTTACGTGTCTGCTCCGTGGGTCACTCCTTGGTGCTGGGGTGTTACGTGTCTGCTCCGTGGGTCACTCCTTGGTGCTGGGATGTTACGTGTCTGCTCTGTGGGTCACTCCTCGGTGATGGGATGTTTCGTGTCTGCTCCGTGGGTCACTCCTCGGTGCTGGGATGTTATGTGTCTGCTCCGTGGGTCACTCCTTGGTGATGGGATGTTATGTGTCTGCTTCATGGGTCACTCCTTGGTGACCAGTAGTCACTAACTATTCATTCATCCAGTTGGTTACTGGCACTGGCAACCACTTCCTGACTCTCCAATGTGACCCGGATTACACAGCTTCCTGAGGCAGGCGACACAATGGATACACTGCCATTTCCTTCCTTTCAATCTAGCTGTTCGTCTCCACGTACCCCACGAAAGCTGATTCCTTTTCAATTTCTAAGTGTGCTGAGAAAATACGCCCTGCCCACACCAGTTCCAAGGCTCACTCTGGGCTCGCAAACAACTTCATCTGTCATTCTCCACCTGCTGGTGTGGATCCCTTAACATGTTCTCGCAACTGTGCTGTGCCACAGTTTTATAGACTAGTGAGGAAGGTCTGTACAGTGAGCACCAGCTTTGCAAGACTCATGGGCCAAAAAGAGACACTACCTTGGTAAATTCCTTGGAGCAGGCAGAGTTGAAAGCTGCCCTTTGTCATCCAGTGGAAGGAAGGGATAATGTGCACTATCCTGTAATCTCTACCCTCTGGAAAGAATATTTTCTTCCAATCAACTTTAAATTTATCATCCAAGTTGGGAACAAACTTACTGATTATTCTTACTTTATCTCATGTCTAAAAAGAGGCCACTGAATCTTATTGGGCATTTTCCTCATTTCTCTGTGCTTAGCAAACCAGGGTGAAAGATGAGCACAAGAAATTGAACTTAAACACATGAAAACGTTGACATAAACATTTAGACCATCTATTGGTTTATTTTGTATTTTGATGTTCTTTTCTAATTTTCTCAAGTTTAGATCACAAACTTTAAAGTTAAAGAGAGAAGTTGATTTTGCACTACCCCAGGTATCAGACTTTTCTTCCACACATTCATCCAAGGTGACCTTGCTCAGAATGAGGCTTTACACCATCACTCTATGGTAGTGACTTTTCAGGGCCCAGATTCTGCCCTGAAATCCAGACTCATATATTTAATGGCTTATTTGGCATCTTTCATTTTTCAGTTAGTTCAGCAAATATTTATTTATTATTTGCAAGTCACTGTTTCCACACTCTTAGAAAAAGATTGATTATTTTATAGCCGTGGTACAAACAACCAGAACTGGAATTAAATTAGTCTGCTCAGTCAATGATAACTCACCTTGATAGGCATGCTTGTGAATGCCAGCCCATTGGTTGTGGCCCCTCCTTTTCAAAACCAGTCAATCAACAGTGGCCTCACTTAGGGAACATGCCTTTGAAATTCGGCCCTTCAAAAATGGCTGCACTCCTGTGACTCAGCTTCTCCAGGGGGCTAACTGGTGGCTGCTAGCAAGTGTTCACCAATGTCTGCACCCAGGCTGCCCAACAATACTATGTATGATCAGCAATCTTGCTTGCAGAGAATGTACAGGCTGAAGCCAGGAGCTTCATTCAGGTCTCCCATGTGGTGGCAGATCCCTAAGCACTTGGGCCATCGTCCTCTGCTCTCCAGGCCCATTAGCAGAGAGCTGGATCGGAAGTGGACCAACCAGGACACAAAACATCTCCCATGTGGGCATCACAGGGGAGGCTGAACTCACTTCGCCACAAGACTGGCCTCTCCCTTTCTTGAATCTGTAATAACTTCAGCAATTTGATCAAAATTGACTGATCTCACTCTTCAATAGATGAATGGGACATATTAAGACACCAGTTGAGATGCCCATATCCCATATCAGAGTACCTGAGTTTGATTCCCAACTCAGTCTCCAGATCCATCTTCCTAATAATGAATGCCCATGAGGGTGCAGGTCATGGCTCAAGAGGTTGGCTCCCTGCCACCCACATGGGAGACCTGGATTGATTTCCCTGCTCACAGCTTTGGCCCAGTCCAGTTCTTGGCATTGTAGGCATTTAGGGAGTTAACCAGCAAATGGAAACTCAATCTGTCTGGCTTTTTCTCTATTTCTCCCCTCATGTCTCTTTCATGCTCTATGTTGTGTGTGTGTGTGTGTGTGTGTATCTATCTCCCTTCTTCTAAATAGAGAAAATCAATAAATATTAATAAAAATGTGATTTGCTTAAAAAGCAAGAGTTGGATATGTGACTGAAGAATGACACAAACTGAGTGAGTCAGTTGTGCAAAGCCAATGTAAGATCAGTATAATAACACAAAGATAAAAGTTTAGGTCTCTCAGAATACTTAGAACAACATAGAAAATGGGGATGCCTGACCAAAAAAAATTAACTTTACCATTTCATCCTAGGTGGCTGAACCTGCTAGGTGCATGCTGAGAGGGCTGCCACAACAAAATTCCAAGGTCTGGGGAGCTTTTACAACACATATTTATTTTCTCCAAGATCTAGAGGCTAAAAATCTGCCATCAAGGTCTCATCAAGGTTTGGTTCCTTCAAGGCCTCTCTCGCTGGCTTCAGATGGTTGCTTTCTCATCATGTCTTCACATGGCCATCTCTGTAGATAAACAAGTCAGGTGTCTTTCTGGGTGTTGAAGTTTCTTCATATAAGGACACCAGACATACTGGAGTAATGTCCACTTTAAGATGTCATTTTAACATAATCACATGTTTAAAGACTTTCTCTATGAGTATGGTTTCATTCTGAAGAACTGGAGGTTAGTACTTCAACAAAAGAATTCTGAGGAGACACAGCTGTGCCTATAACACGTGCATGGTCCAGATACCCCATAGAGACTAAAAGGAGGATTCTCCCAGAGACTGGGGGCACTGGCAGTGCATAGCCTTTAGCTGTCAGCTCCTCCAGGATTGCCTTGCCCGAAAACTCTTTCCTTCAAGTCATCTTCTTTTCAGAATAATTCATGCCAAAAAATGGTCAACATGACCTGAGACAGGTCCATCCCCTGACCTCACCTTACCTGGGATGCATCTGAAACGCTATCCTCTAGGGTCGGATGAGGCTTTTACTGCAATGACATCACATATCACCTCTCCCCCGCCAAACTGGCTCCCTTCCCTTCCCTTGCCTAGGTTGGATTCCCAAAGTTCTCCCTAATGCACCCTCTACCATTCAGCTCCATCTGCAAGTCTGCTGCTTAGGGAATCCAGCCTGTGGGCTCTTCTGAAGCAAAATCTTGATACAGGCTGGCACCGCGGCTCACTAGGCTAATCCTCTGCCTTGTGGCGCCGGCACACCGGGTTCTAGTTCCGGTAGGGGCACCGGATTCTGTCCCGGCTGCCCCTCCTCCAGGACAGCTCTCTGCTGTGGCCAGGGAGTGCAGTGGAGGATGGCCCAAGTCCTTGGGCCCTGCACCCCATGGGAGACCAGGAGAAGCACCTGGCTCCTGCCATAGGATCAGCGCGGTGCGCTGGCCGCAGCGGCCATTGGAGGGTGAACCAACGGCAAAGGAAGACCTTTCTCTCTGTCTGTCTCTCTCTCACTGTCCACTCTGCCTGTCAAAAAAAAAATTAAAAAAATAAATAAAAATAAAAATAAAAAAATTCTTGATACATTAGAAAAATAAGCAGAGGCCAATCTGATTAGTCTGTTCTATTATTTATAAGTTCACAGAAAATGGTATTCCATGTAAGGTTATGGAAATGGAGCGGAGTGTTTAGATTTCTTCTAACTAATACTCCTTTGCATAAATTGTTGATCACAGGTGAGAAATTTGAGTCCCTTGTGGGCTATTTGCATAAGGTTATTGCCATTAGATATTCTTTAAGAGATGATGTTTGTTTAAGCTGTCACTGAAGTATGAATTTCTGTCTTTTGATAAATTTTCCCTTGGTTATAAGTGAGAGGAGCATATGGTGCTTAATAGAAGATGAATTAAACAAGAAAACAGCTCAGGGCTGCAAAAGTGCTGACCTGGCCAGTTTTGTCTGCTGAGGTAGAGGAGTGGATACGGCTGCTGTTTCTCACGTTGTTCACTGATAGACGCCTATAATGTGAATATTGTAAGACTCTTGCCATTGTAGTTACACACTTATTTTTTTTTTATACTTTATAATAACATTTATTAGTGTGGACAGATAATCAGTGGTTTACTTCCTTTTTTTTTTTTTAATTTATTTAATAAGCATAAATTTCCAAAGTACAGCTTATGGACCACAATAGCCTCCTCCCCCCACCCCGTGTCTTCCCTCCCATCCACAACGCTCCCCTCTCCCACTCCCTCTTCCCTTCCCCTTCACATCACAATTAATTTTCAATTATCTTTATATACAGAAGATCAATTTAGCGTATGTTAAGTAAAGATTACCACATTTTGCTCCCACACAGAAACATAAAGTGTAAAATACTATTTGAGTACTAGTTATAGCATTAATTAAACACCTAAGAGTAATTGTGTATTAATTACAGAGCTCAACCAATAGTTTTAAGTAGAATATAAAACGCATCTTTTGCATTGTTGTGACTTCCCCCCGACCTCCCTCCCTCCCGTGGCCCTCCCCTCACCCACTTCCTCTCCCCTCTCCCCCCTTCATCACGTTTCATTTTCAGTTACCTTCATATACCGAAGATCAATTTAGTATATACTAAGCAGGGATTTCAACAGGTTGCACTCACACAACCGAACCAGGTATAGGGTATTGTTCGACTAGTAGTGTTGTTTTTGAGTTTCATACATAAACATATTAAGGACAGAGATCCTGCGTGGGGAGCATGAACCCAGTGACTCCCGTTGTTGATTTAACAATTGGCATTCTTATTTATGACGTCAGCAATCACCCGAGACTCTTGCTATGAGCTGTCTAGGCTATGGAGGCCCCTTGATTTCACCAACTCTGAATTTGTTTAGTCAAGGCCATATCACAGTGGAGGTTCCTTCCTCCCTTCAGAGAAAGGCGCCTCTCTCCTTGATGGCCTGATCCTTCTGCTGGAGTGTTGTTCGCCAAGATCCTTCATTTAGATTGTTTTTTGCCACCGGTAGTTACACACTTATTGACACTGAACTTCAGCATGAAAACCAAAAGCTTTCTCTCCAAGCCAAAAGGAAGACTCAGCACTGCCAAACGCGTAGCACAAGGGCCTGATCAGCACAAACTCGCAGGGCAAATGGCTCACCGGAAGCCGCTTCCCTTCAGAACACAGCTGGATCTCCAAGGGACACAGCAGGCTTGTCCCGTTAGCCCTCAGGTCTTCCAGAAGAGGTCCGCTCCCCCTTCCAGCCCACTCCCCATCTGCTGCATCTACTGAGCCTTGGCATCATGATATTTTGCCTCCATGATTTTTTTTTAATCATGATTTAATCCAAATAGTAGTCTGACTTAAAGGAAATGATACAATCATACAGCTTCTGTCACAAGAACTGTCCATGCTGTTGATGCTGTCTATGCCTGTTGCCACGACAGCCCACACAAATGCAGTTATACATACCAGCACGTGAATGGGCTGGCAAAAAGAAAAAAACAAAAACGTGCTGTAGGGATGAGACTAGGTCAGTACCTGGGTGTCAGAAATAAATGTCTCAATAAACTAGCCAAAAGATCTACCACAGGAACTCATATTAAATAATTTTAAGAATCAAAACTAAAGAAAAAAGCAAGAGAGGAAAAAAGAGAGAGATGGGGGAGGGACAGAAAGAGGGAGGCAAGTATCCTTGTTCTTAGAATTGTATCTGTAAATGCATCGAATCTGTTCTCTTTGTATCAATATCATATTAACATGAGAATTGTGTTGTAGCAATTATCATGCACTAGCTGTTATCCTGAGAATCTAACATTTTTTTTTTTGACAGGCAGAGTTAGACAGTGAGAGAGAAAGATAGAAAGGTCTTCCTTCCATTGGTTCACCCCCCAAATGGCTGCTACGGCCGGTGCACTGTGCTGATCCAAAGCCAGGAGCCAGCTGCTTCTCCTGGTCTCCCATGGGGTGCAGGGCCCAAGCACCTGGGCCATCCTCCACTGCCTTCCCGGGCCACAGCAGAGAGCTGGACTGGAAGAGGGGCAACCAGGACAGAATCCGGCACCCCGACCGGGACTAGAACCCGGGGTGCCGGCGCCACAGGCGGAGGATTAGCCAAGTGAGCCACAGTGCCAGCCAAGAATCTAATGAATTAATACATTCCTTTAAGATTATGAAACAAAAATAAAATGTTTTTCCTCAGAATTATGCTTCGTCACTAGAAGATGGACTCCTAAGAGGCAGGTGTCGGTGGCTAAGTCACTGCTTTGGCTGCCCACGTCCCATACTGGAGTACCAGGGTTTGAACCCTAGCCTCTCCACCCCCAACTCCAGTTTCTTGAGAACGCACACCCCTGGAGACAGAAAGTGATGGAGTGAATAGCTGGGTCTCTGCCACACACCCAGGAGATTTGGATTGCATTATTGGCTCCTGAATATTTAGGAAATGAACTAGCAAATGGGAGCTCATTGTCTCTCTCTCTGCCTCTGAAATTATTAATTTTTTAAAAAGATGGACTCAGAGAATGAAGAAATGTTTTCCAGTACATATAATACAAGAGTAAACTTTAGACAGTTCATTAACAACTGCCATTCAGGCCTCCAGACACAGAGGATGAGACATAAAATACAGAAGGTTGTCACATTAAGGTCAAATATCTAGAATCCACATATTAAGTCACTGCTTCTGAAAGATCATTTTTTTATTTTATTTATTTTTTATTTTTGTTTCCAATTCATCTTTTACACTGGTGAGCTAATATCTCTGATTCATGTCATGTTTCAGCTGATGAGACTTCAAGGGTGGTAGATCATCTGGACTGCCAAATTGCTGTAACGCGTTTATATTCACTGGCTCGGCGGCTTGTTCAGACTGACGACGTGCAGTTCGTGGAACGCCAGGGGCCTGTGGGCTGTAGCCGGAGCAGCACAGCTCTCTGACATAGGTACTCACCGAAAGGAAGACGCACGTGACTTCAAATAGTTCACAGAAAATGGAATTAAAAGATAAGGCTATGTTGATGTGAACAAATCAGAATGTGTGCACAGTCTCTCCATTACATACATGTTTATGAGCTTTTTGAAGACCTCTCATATAAATCCCAAAGCACCCCATCTGTGCCACTGCAGAACTAAGTGAAAAATATAAAAAATCCTCCTAGGTGAGCTTACATGCTCAACACCTCGCTCAAGCATTACCAAGGATGAACCTGGCGATCCACTCTGACCTCTAATTTAGTTCTTTTAATAACTGCTCAGAAGTGGAAAGGGACACAGACCTTCAGCAATAAAGAAACTGTACCTATAAAATACATGAAATCTGTTCCCTTTATATTAATGAAAATATCTAAAAAATAAGAAAAAAAGGAAATTCACTTTCTAAAACCAACAACCTTTAGAAATTCTGAAAAAACTCAGAGCAGAGCCACTTCAGTAAGTTCTTGGGGCACACTATGTGTTCAGGCTTGCGCACTACACACGAGGCTTGCTTTCCCTATGAAGCAAAAATCCCTCTTCAGAATCACCTCGCAGGCCTGCGCCGCGGCTCAATAGGCTAATCCTCCACCTTGCGGCGCCAGCACACCGGGTTCTAGTCCCGGTCAGGGCGCCGGATTCTGTCCCGGTTGCCCCTCTTCCAGGCCAGCTCTCTGCTGTGGCCAGGGAGTGCAGTGGAGGATGGCCCAAGTGCTTGGGCCCTGCACCCCATGGGAGACCAGGAAAAGCACCTGGATCCTGGCTCCTGCCATCGGATCAGCGCGGTGCACCGGCTGCAGCGGCGGCCATTGGAGGGTGAACCAACGGCAAAAGGAAGACCTTTCTCTCTCTGTCTCTCTATCTCACTGTCCACTCTGCCTGTCAAAAATAAAAAAATAAAAAAATAAAAAAAAAAAAAGAATCGCCTAGCAAAACATCAGATGCAGGCTCTCATCACCAGAAGAGAGGTTCTGAGGTTCCCAGTGGGTCTGTGAGGATAGTTCCCGCAGTGACACCGCCAGCGCAGGCCAATTTAGACTGCGCTGCCAAGCTAGAAGGGAGCAGTTCCCGGCAGCCACAGTGAGCAAAGGCGTTGCCGGCTGATGTCCCGCAGGCGCTCATCAATCACCAGGTCAAAGCCAAAGGCAGACCCAGCCTTTGGTCTGTGCGAGGCACTGGTTTCAACAAGCGACTTGAGATTTCTCAAGGTCAGGGATCACATCACATGAATGAGTGAAGTATTTTCTGGTTAAAGGATAAAATAATGGTTCTGGTTGGCTAGTTCATTTACTTACAATCAACAAGGAGATCTTCCAAACTGCTTGTCAGTTTGCATTTCACAGGATCACCTTTTTTCTTATTAAGATGTATTCGCTTATTTGAAAGAGAAGGAGGAAAGGAGGGCAGAGGGAGAGGAGGAGGGAGAGGGAGGGGAAGGAGAGAACACGGATCTTGCATTCAGGGGTTCACCCCCCAAATGGCACAGCAGCCCAGGCTAGACCAGGCCAGAGCTAGGCGTCTGGAACTCAATCCGGATCTCCCAAATGGGAGGCAAGGGCTCAAGCACTTCCATCTTTACCTGGTGCCTTCTATGAGGCAGTGGCAGGAAGCTGAATCGGAAGTGGAGCGGCTGGGACTTGAACCGATGCGCTTGATGTGGAATGTTGGTATCGCAGTGGTGGCTTCTTGTGCTGCACCGTAACACCCAGCCCAAGGATAAGATATGACCCTAAAACATGTTCACCGTGCCCGTTCATAACGCCAAGTCTTTTCTCAACAACTGAGTAAGATGAGAATATGATGGACAATTAGTTTTCATGTACAATCTACAGGCTGACTATTCTTAGGGAGAGCAAAAAGATACTGGTATGGGCCGGCGCCGCAGCTCACTAGGCTAATCCTCCGCCTTGCGGCATCAGTACACGGGGTTCTAGTCCCGGTCGGGGCGCCGGATTCTGTCCCGGTTGCCCCTCTTCCAGGCCAGCTCTCTGCTGTGGCCAGGGAGTGCAGTGGAGGATGGCCAAGTGCTTGGGCTCTGCACCCCATGGGAGACCAGGAGAAGCACCTGGCTCCTGGCTTCGGATCAGCGCAGTGCGCCAGCTGCGGTGCACCGGCTGTGGCAGCCATTGGAGGGTGAACCAACGGCAAAGGAAGACCTTTCTCTCTGTCTCTCTCTCTCACTGTCCACTCTGCCTGCCAAAAAAAAAAAAAAAAATGATACTGGTATGAAATAATCAGAAGTCTTTGCCTATGTGGCGAAGAGGTGAGTCTGGTAGGGAATCTGGTAGAGATGCATGATGAACACATTCAGTTAAAGAAAAACTACAAGCAAACGTACATTCAGACACAATTTAAGTTTGCAAAAAAAAAAAAATCATAGGATGAACAACAAAGGTGATTTACATTGTTGCTTTAGTAATTTTTGAATGCTTTTCAAAATAGTGTAAAATTACATAAAATGAAATCACCCAAATGCCTACACAGCGGTCATCTGGGGGGTGACCAGCAGATGGGAGATCTATCTCTATCCGTCTCTCTACCTTTCAAAAGTAGCTTCAAAAATAGTTTTAAAAGCACACTAACGATTTGGACTTCTAATCTTTTGTAACTGTCAGAAAATTTGGCATGGCAGCCTCCAGACCAGCTTAGCTGGACTTCTCAGGAGAAACAGAAAACCTCCTCTCTCTTAGCTCTCCCTTAGCTGGGAGAGAATAAATATCTTCAGACTGCATTTTATTTTCAGTTATTTAAAGAGATATGCATTAATCAGCTGAAATTTAAAGGTGTTCCTATAATTTAGATTTACCCTCTACTTTAAAGTATATTTCTAAATGTAACTTTGTAATTCTGATCCACAAAGAACCTTATTATATGCTTAGTGATATTCCTTTAGTCTCTGCAAACCTTGCTTCTTAAACTTAGAGTAACTACCATTAAACCAATTGATATAAATTCAATATATATTTAAATAGGAGACTCTGAATTGTACTAGTAAAACAGATCTGATATTAATGCTCTGATATTGGCCTAAGAAAACCTTGCACAATGTTTGATGTGTTAATATTCATAAAATTTACATTAACAAACACTATCTACATGTAGCAGATGTTCAATTAAAGGTTATCTCAGTCTCCTGCCAGAATCCTTTATGATGCTCAATATCAATTATTATGGGCAAATTGTGATTATAGGAATGAAAGGAAAAGTGATTTTGTCCTGGACACCCTGAGTGCATATCACAGCCACTTAGCCGTTCCCTGGTGCTTATCTTTGAAGCAGAATCAGGCTTTTAGTGGGAGAAAATCCAAAAACCTGTCTCCCACTTAGGCACTGAAAACCACTACATACAGGGTGGTGATGTCATTAGCGCATTCTATTGAGAGGTCAGATGACGGACTTTGACCAGGAAAATGTTAGCCTCAAGTAGTAGACTCTACATGAAAATCACCATCCAAGAAAATTCAAAGTACAAATTACTGCCTGTTATTTACATGAAGAAAAAAATTAAAAGGTTTATAAGAAACATTACTTAGAATGTTGATTCCAAAGAGAAGAATCAGGAAGAAATTTTATGGCAGAAAAGTATTATAACCGTCCAAGGCCAGATTAACTGCAGTTTGTTGATTTAAACAAATACCAATACCAAACTTATTTCCATCAGCTCTAATATACTTCACAGAATATAATTGTATTAGCATACAGATGTATTTAATTTTTCTGTTCTAGATATACGTTAAAAACTTCTATAAGTAATTAGAATAAAAATTTTACTGAGTTGAATTGGGCAAATTAACATATCAATTACATCATAAATGCAAGTTGGTAGTAATAAAATTTATGAAGTTAGATATGTTTTAAAGGCAATTACTTCCCTGTACACATAATAAGCAAGTTAATTCATTCCTCACACGATGTAAAAAAGAATCATGTAGTCAAGCTGTTTCAAAACTTTAAGAAACTTTAAGAATTAATTATGTTTTACTCTAACAATAATTATTTGTTGCATATTTGACACTCTATCAAAAGGAAACAAATGTTTCCTTGCTTTTATTTTCTAGAGTTTGTGCTATCATTAGCAATTGTTTTGTTTTTAATACACAGTCAATCATGCAGGGTGAAATTTGGAGATAAAAATTTATCCTGTTTCCATTGTTGAAGTTAAGTGGGATTTACAGATAGGTCAATTAACACATATAATGGCATTAATAAAGGTACTATTTTGAGGACTGGAAATCTTGCATCCCTCTATGTTAATCATTCCACCTTAACCAGGCACTATCCTCACCTCCTTGAGAAATAGGTCTCATTATCTTCAATATACTAAATGGCAAATTGATAAATTTATGATGCTTTTATTCAATGTGACTACAGTTTCAACCATTGAGTCTCGATTATTTGTCTTATCTAACACTGTATATAACCTTGATTTTACATTGTTGAGTTTTCTGCCACAGAGTTGAAAAGATTTTAGAAATCAAAGCTCATCTGTGCCTAAAATATGCTGGTGCTGTTAAGAGGCACTGAGAAGCCAGAAGAACGGAGTCACCACAGCAGACAGGACCAGGAGACACCCAGGAGCTACCACGTCCAAGTCGCCGACAAATGGTTCTCTTGTTTACTAAATGCTTGGCTTAACAACTAATTATAGTGCTTGAGAGTTCACCCCACAATCAGGCTGACATAAAATAATTTAAATCATCTTTCTGCTTGGATATTTTTGTTTCTCCCTCATGATTCTCTTGCAGTTAAAATACACTTTCTTTTTCATATTTTTAATTTGGGAAAGAAGCATTCTGTAATGAATGTCAGAATCTAGAATCAGATCTAGCTCTTCATTCTAGCTCAGATATTCCCTTACCATTTAGCTTTATTCACTCATTCATTACACCATAGTTACTGAAAAATACACGCTCCAGGCACTTTTCTACGTTTTGATATACAGCAATATTGACAAGGCCGGGTGCCTACCCTATTGAGGCCTCAGTTATAGTGAACATAATGTACTGTGACATGTGGGAATGGGGAAATATCTCACCTAAGGCTCAGTATGCACATTAATCATATCATTGTATTTGAATATGAGTATGTTAAGTATGCGACATACCATCCACAAGGCTCAAGGTAGAGCATTCTATCGAGAGTCAGCTCACCCACCATGCTGGAGCTCTGCTGAGCCTTCCTAGGAAAGAAACGGAACACAACAGCAATCCACAGTGGGTGTGCCTGGTCCAAACCAACGCTGGACAGCCAGCAGCAATGCCACCAGTCCCCCGTGCTCTCCTTTAACATTCTCCAACCAGCAGGCAAAGTCAGGTTAGTGGTTATCTGAAGAGGGATCAAATGGCCATGCACACCTCCCAGGGCCAAGGGGTAACCCTACAAGCCACGGTGCTCTGCTTAAGTCTACCTTATCCTGGAGGACAAGCCCAAGTCTAACACATGTATGTGAGCATAGCCTTGGGCCCTATTCACTTCACGTGATTAAAGATCAACTACAGAGACCTCTCCCAGTCTCAAAGCCCTGCTCACCCTCAGATTCCAAATATCACCACCCGCTCATAGAAGACAATCTGCAGCCAGCGCCACGGCTCACTAGGCTAATCCTCCACCTTGTGGAGCCAGCACACCGGGTTCTAGTCCTGGTCGGGGCTCCGGATTCTATCCCGGTTGCCCCTCTTCCAGGCCAGCTCTCTGCTGTGGCCCGAGAGTGCAGTGGAGGATGACCTAAGTGCTTGGGCCCTGCACCCCATGGGAGACCAGGAGAAGCACCTGGCTCCTGCCATCGGATCAGCACAGTGTGCCGGCCGCGGTGGCCATTGGAGGATGAACCAACGGCAAAGGAAGACCTTTCTCTCTCTCTCTCTCTCTCTCTCTCTCTCACTGTCCACTCTGCCTGTCAAAAAATAAAAAAAAAAAAAGAAGACAATCTGCAGCATTGCTCAAACATAGGTAATGACAGAATCCAGCCAGCAATCTGGCATAACTAATTCTAGTCAGTGGTTTCAGAACTACAGAGCAGAAATCAGCACAGAGACCCACTCAACAAGAGAACACAATATCAGTATGTACATTAGCAAACTGGAAAGTAAAAAACATAAAATTATCTCAACAGACGCAGAGAAAGCACTTGATAAGATTCAACATCCTTTCGGTTATGTATCTTCTTTGGAGAAGTGTTTGTTCAAGCTCTCTCCCATTTTTGAATCAGGTTTCTTTTTATTGTTTTAGGAGTGCTCTATGGACTCTGGATATTAATCTCTTATTAGATATATTATTTTAAAATATATCTTCTTCCTATGGATTATTTTAGTGCTTTTAATGATGATTTGTATGGTGTTTTTTGTGCTTGTTGTGCTTTTTAACATGAATACCCCTAAATAATTTTATTTTACACACATTCAACTTTATTTTTCCTCACCAATTCTCATGTTAATGTGATATTAATACAAAGTGAACAGATTCAATGCAGCCCAAAGACACAATCATAAGAATTTAAGTAATGCTTCCCTTGCCTATCCTCCCTTCCCCTTTGTTATTTTTTTTTATTTTTTTAACTTTTATTTAATGAATATAAATTTCCAAAGTACAGCTTACGGATTACAATGGCTTCCCCCCCCATAACTTCCCTCCCACCCGCAACCCTCTCCTTTCCCTCTCCCTCCCCCCTTCCATTCACATCAAGATTCATTTTTAATTCTCTTTATATACAGAAGATCAGTTTAGCATATATTAAGTAAAGATTTCAACAGTTTGCTCCCACACAGAAACACAGAGTGAAAAATACTGTTTGAGTACTAGTTATAGCATTAAATCACAATGTACAGCACATTAAGGACAGAGATCCTACATGAGGAGTAAGTACACAGTGACTCCTGTTGTTGACTTACTTTGTTATTTTTTAATTCTTAAGATAATATTTTTAATTTACATTATAGTTAAAGACGCATGTTCCACTAAATAAAGAGTTCAGCAGGAATTAGCCTATAAACAAAAATCAAATGAAAAGACATCCATTTCACTCATACACAGTGTACATCACTGAAACTATAGGAGTTCATCACTCCTGAACTCTGGCTTGACAAAGATATTAAACAGATTGAGGGTTCCAAGATGGTGGAATAGAGAAAGTGTGGACTGCTCTAGGCTAGGGGAAACGGAGTAAAAAATTATATATATATATATATTCATATATATATATATATGTGTGTGTGTGTATTTATATATACATGGAGGAGGGTACATTCTGGGTGGGGGGAGTTAGAGAGAAAACTACAACAGAAATTCTACAGAAGGAAGACGTTCACTGTGGGAGGTGCAGACAAGGAGCGGAGAGCGGACCTGCAACACAAGCACAAGCACAACACGTAACTCCAGAAGCCGAGAGCCAGAGAAACTGCAAGCTTTGTAGAGTGAGGTGAGATGGGACCGCAGCAGCCTGTGCCATGGTGCTATAGCTGGAGGGAGAGCTTGGCCTGAGTCCAGCCTGGAGCTCTAAGGAGATAGAGTACCTGCTAATCCACCTGGAAGAAAGGGGGCACGTGTCTCTCTCCCCATGTCCCCCACAATGGTGCCCAGCGACCAGCTGAGCGAAGGCAGCGCCATTTTGGATGTAAGTAGAGTAGCTGAGGCTGCTCCTGAGCACACGCCCCGCAACGGGCTGGGACAAGACATCGTCTTGTCAGCAGTAGTGCTGGCACAGGATTGGGTGCATGCACCCAGCAACTGGTGGGGAAGGGCACCACTGTTAAACAACTAGGGGCTGTGGCCAGTGGCTCTTGTGCATGCGTGGGGTCCAGGGATTTTACCAGAGGGTAAAATGTGTGTTCCACACTGACTTTGAGTCTGGCCGGGAGGACTGACAGGGGCTTGTGCATCCGCATAGGACTGTGATGTTCCCTCAGCTTCTCAACATAGGCTCTGGGGCTCAAAGTGCCTACGTGGAGCACTAACAGGCTGCTAACTCTGGGAACGTCTCTGACGCTCTGTGGACAGGACAGATGATCTGGGCAGAGCTAATCTACCCCCAGTGACTGTGGGAGCCTTGTGTGCTGAGACTCTGGGACTGTACAAGAGGGTACAGTGTGTAGCTGGGTCTCTGGGCAATCACTGTGAGTGGCTCCATGTACTCAGAGGTCTCTGTATGCCTGGGGTGGGTCAGAGAAGTAGGATCCATGCTCACACTGAGGACTGCACAGATCCTTTGTATTGTTCATACAGCAGCGCAGATGAGAATTGAACACTGTGGGCTAACACCCAAGCATTGATCACCTTGGAAGAGTAGAGATGTATATGATTATCCCTGTTGGCATAATCATACCCTCCTTTCTGCTATAAAGAAATCTACCACGCCCAATTTGGGTATCAGCCTGGATACTTGCCTCACACTGGAGCACTGATCAGAGCTCTCTGACCATACCTAGCAAATACCTCTGGGTATTCACTTAAAGAACAGACACTCCACTAAGCCACAGTGCAATAGGTCAAAGAAAAAAAAGCCATTAGATGAAGAAAAACACAAGTATTACCAGAAATGCCTAAAAATAAACACAGAAATTCAAAAAACAAGAAGAAGAAAACATGACTCCCCTACCACAAGGGAACACAAAACTTCCATATCAGAATGTGAAGATGAAGAGACTAATGAAATGCCAGAAACAGAATTCAAAAGATTAATCATGAGAAGCAAATTCACCAGCTAAAAAAATCCATTTATGACATGAATGAAAAGTTTTCCCATGAAATTGAGGTTTTGAAGAGAAATCATAATGAAATATTAGAAATGAAGAATTCAATAGATCAACTAAAAAATGCAGCGAAAAGCCTTAACAACAGACTTGGCAAATAGAAGAAAGAATATCTGAGCTGGAAGACAAATCGTTGGAAATTTCACAGTCAGAAGAATTCAGAAGAAAGAAAGAAGAAATTAGAAAAATTAAAAATGTTTCCAAAATTTCCAAAAGTGTTGGAGATTTATGGCATATTATCAAATGACCCAACATATGGGTCTTAGGAGTTCAGAAAGTGTAGAAAGAGGCTATGGATGAAAAGGCATATTTAGTGAAATAATTACAGAAAGTTTCCCAAATTTAGAGAAAGAAAGGGATGTCCAAGTACATGAGGGGTATAGAACTCATTACAGACATAACCAGAACAGATCTTCACCATCTTGATATTTTAGTCAAACTTTCAACAGTAAAACATAAATTAAACATTCTAAAATGTGCACGAGAGAAATGCCAGATTACTTTCAGAGGATCTCCAATTAGACTCACAGTGGACTTCTCATCAGATAGTCCACAGACTAGGAGATAATGGAGAGACATAGTCCAAGTCTTATGAGAAAAAAATTGTCAACCCAGAATACTGTACCCTGCAAAGCTCTCACTTAATAATGAAAGTGAAATAAAGACCTTCCAAAACAAACAGGAACTGAAATAATCTGTCACCACTTGCTGTCCAGCCTTACAAAAGATGCTTAAGGATGTACTACACATAGAAAGATAGTCATCCTTATGAAAGAAGGTGAAGGCAGACAATCTAGTAAAAGTACAAAGCAAATCGAAAGCAAACAATAAGAACATTTGTGGGAAAATGGCAGGGTTAAGTCATCACTTATCAACAGTCACCTTGAATGTAAGTGGCCTCAACTCTACAGTTAAAAAATACAGACTGGCTGAATGTATTATAAAACAAAACCATCTATTTGCTGCCTACAAGAAACATACTTCACCAACAAAGATACATACAGACTGAAAGTTAAAGGATGGGAAAAGATATTCCATGCTAATGGAAAACAGAAACAAGCAAACGTAGCAATCTTAGTATCAGATAAAAGAGACTTTAACATAAAAACTGTTAAAAGGGACATAGAAGGGTGATGTTGTAGTGTAGTGGGTAAGTCGCACCTGCATTGCCAGCATTCCATATGGGTGTTAGTTCAAGTCATGGATGCTCCACTTCCAAACCAGCTCTCTGCTATGGCCTAGGAAAGCAGTAAATGATGGTTCAAGTCTTTGGGCCCCTGCCCCAATGTGAGAGACCCAGAAGAAGCTCCTGGCTCCTGGCTTCAGATGGGCCCAGCTGCGGCCATTACAGCCATTTGGGAAGTGAACCAGCTGATAGAAGACCTCTCTCCCTCTCTCTCTCTCTCTGTCTCTGCCTCTCTGTAAGTCTACCTTTCAAATAAATACATAAATCTTTTTTTAAAAAAAGGGATAAAGAAAGGCACTATGTAAGACTAAGGAACCAGTTTAAGAGTAGTATAATATAATACAACTATAATCAATTTAATAGGCTATATGAACATAATAAATGTATATGAATCCAAAGCAATTTTAAAAAAGTTATATCTAAAGAGAAACATATGGCCAGCGCCGCGGCTCACTAGGCTAATCCTCCGCCTGCGGCACCAGCACACCGGGTTCTAGTCCCGGTCAGGGCGCTGGATTCTGTCCCGGTTGCCCCTCTTCCAGGCCAGCTCTCTGCTGTGGCTCGGGAGTGCAGTGGAGGATGGCCCAAGTGCTTGGGCCCTGTACCCCATGGGAGACCAGGAGAAGCACCTGGCTCCTGCCATCGGATCAGCATGGTGCACGGCTGCAGCGTACCGGCTGCAGTGGCCATTGGAGGGTGAACCAACGGCAAAGGAAGACCTTTCTCTCTGTCTCTCTCTCTCTCACTGTCCACTCTGCCTGTCAAAAAAAAGGGGGGAGGGACATAGACTATAATAGAATAGTAATGGAAGACTTCAACAGCCCAATTTGATCGATGGACAGATCAACTAAACAGCTAATCAACACTATGGACCAAAAAAAAAAAAACCTAACTGGTGTCTACAGAACCTCTCTTCTCACAGTTTCAGAACACACATTCTTCTTATTGGTGCATGGAACTTTCTCTAGGATAGGCCATATGTTAGGCCATAAAGCAAGTCTCAGCAAATAAAGAATAAAAATGAAATCATATCGCAGATCTTTTCTGACCACAATGGAATGAAGCTGGAAATTAACAACTCAAAAATCTCAAGGACATATACAAACATATGAAGACAAACAGCATGCTCTTGAATGTACAGTGTGTCATGGAAGAAAGGGAAAAAAATTTTTGGAAACAAACGAGAATGATAAGACAACATATCAAAATTATAGGATATAGCACAGGAGTGCTGAGAGGGAAATTTATAGCAAATGGTGACCACAGCAAGAAATTGGAAAGATACCAAATAAATGAGCTATCATTTATTTTCCAAGAACCTGGAAAAGCATCAACAAATCCAACCCAAAATTCATAGGAAGAAAGAAATCATTAAAATTGAAGAATAAACAAAATTGAAACCAAAAATTTATATAAAAGATTTGTGAAGAACTGATTTTTTTGGAAAAAATAAACAAAATTGATACACCATTGACCCAAATAACCAAAAATTTCATCAGTACTAAAGACACTCCCAACAGAGAAAAGCCCAGCACAGACAGCTTCACTGCTGAATTCTACCATCCATTTAAAGAAGAACTCAGGCTGGTGCTGTGGGATAGCAGGTAAGGCCACTGCCTGCAGTGCCGGCATCCCATATGGGTGCCAGTTCAAGTCCTGGCTGCTCCACTTCTGATACAGCTCTCTGCTGTGGCCTGGGAAAGCAGTGGAGGATGGTCCAGGTCCTTGGGCCCCTGCACCCACGTGGGAGACCTGGAAGAATCCCCTGGCTCCTGGCTTCGGATCAGCACAGCTGCTGCTGTTGCAACCAACTAGGGAGTGAGCCAGCAGATGGAAGACCTCTCTGTCTCTTTCTCTCCTTCTCTCTGTGTAACTCTGAATTTCAAATAAATAAATAAATCTTAAAAAAAAAAGAAATAACAACTAATTCCAATTCTTCTCAAGCTATCCAAAACAATCAAAAGGGAGGGAATCCTCCTAAACTTTTTCCATCAGGACAGCATCTCCCTAATTTCTAAACCAAGAAAAGAAGCAACAGGGAAAGAAAATTATAGATCAATATCCCTGACGAAAATAGATGGAAAAATCTTCAAGAAAATACCAGCTAATTAAATCCAACAACAGACCAGAAAGATCATTCACCCAGACCAAGTGGAATTTATCCCTCATATGCAGTGATGGTTCAACATACACAAAGCAAAAAATGTGATACATCACATTTACGAACTGAAGAAAAAAAATCATATGATTATCTCAATAGATGCAGAGAAAGTATGTGATAAAATACAACATCCTTTCATGATGAAAAACCTTAGTCAAACTGGGTCTAGAAGGAACATTTCTCTACACAATCAAGGCAATTTATGACAACCCACAGCCAGCAACTTAATAAATGGGGAAAAGTTGGAAGCATTTCCACTAAGATCCAAACCCAGACAAGGCTCTCACCATTACTCTCACATTTCTATTACTATTCAATAGAGTCCTAGAAGATTCAACCAGAGCCATTAGGCAAGAAAAAGAAAACAAGGGGATACAAATTGGAAAGGAAGAATTCAAATTATCCCTATTTGCAGATGACATGATATATATATATATATATATATATATATATATATATATAATCCAAAAACTACATGAAGAGACTGTTGGAAATCAAGATTTTGGCAAAGTGGCAGGATAAAAAATTAACATACAAAAATCAATAGCCTTTGTATACATAGATGATTCCATGGTTGAGAAAATTCGAAGATCAATACCATAGTTCCAAAATTTAAATGCTTTGGAGAAAGTTTAACCAAGGAGGCCAAAGACCTCTACAATGAAAATCATTAAGGAAATAATTAGAAGAATACACAAAAAATGGAAAAATCTTCCATGTTCATGGATTGAAGAATTCCTATCACCAAAATGTCCATACTACCAAAAGCAATTTACAGATTCAATGCAGTCACAATCAAAATCCCAACAATATTCTGAGATCAAGAAAAAAAGATGCTAAAATTAATAAGGAAACACAAGAGATACCAAAGAGCTAAAGCAATCTCATCCAACAAAAACAAAGCCAGAGGCATCACAATACCAGATTTCAAGACATACTACAGGGCAGCTGTAATCAAAAGAACATGGCACTGGCAAAAATACAGATATGTAGACCAGTGTAACAAAATAGAAAATCCAGAAGTCAATCCAAGAATCTAAAACAACTTGTTTTTCACAAAGGATCTCAAATTAGTCCCTGGAGAGAGTAAGGACAGTCTATTCAATAAATTGTGCCGGGAAAATTGGATTTCCACTTAAAGAAGTATGAAACAAGACCCCTACCTTACACAAAAATCCACTCAAATTGGATCAATGATATAAATCTGATATCATCCAATTAGAAAAGAACATTGGGGGAACGACAAGATTTTTTCATAGACAATGACCTATTGGAAAAGACCCCAGAAACACAGGCAATCAAAACCAAAATTGACAAATGAGATTACATCATGCTGAGAAGCTTCTGTTCTGCAAATGAAATACTCAGCAAAGTGAAGAGGCAACTGACAGAATGGGAAAAAATATTTGCAAACTATGAAACTAACAAGAATTAATATCCAGAATCTATGAAGAGCCCAGGAAACCAACAACAATAAAACAAACAATCCAGTTAAAAAATTGGCTAAGGACTTGAACAGACATTTTTCAAAAGAGGAAATTTAAATGACCAACAGACACACAGAAAAATGATCAAGATTACTAGCCTCAGGGAAATGCAAATCTAAACCACAATGAGATTTCACCTCACCCGTGTTAGAATGGCTCTCATACAGAAATCAACAAGGCAAGGATGTGGGGGAAAAGTTACCCTAGTATAATGTTCCTCAAAATGTAAGCTGGTGCTACCATTGTGGAAGACAGTATGAAGATATCTTAGAAATTTGATAATAGATTTACCATATGACCCAGAAGTCTCTCTTCTGGTAATTCACCCAAATTGAAATCAGCATATGAAAGAGTTATCTGTACCCCCATGTTTACTGCAGATCAATTCACAATAGCTAAAATATGGAATCAACTCAGATATGCTTCAACTGATGACTAGATCAAGAAATTATGGTATATACACTAGGAATACCACTCCATGGTAAAAAACAAAAATGAAATCCTATCTTTTGCAACAAAATAGACACAATTGGAAACCATATACTTTGGGAAATAAGCCAGTCCCAAAACAAAAGATACTACATGTTTTCGCTGATCTGTGGTAACCAATAGAATCCCTAAAATGTAATGTACAGGAGTGAAATTGACATTCTGAGAATCAATGAGTGTTTACAGTCCTTGTGTCTACTGTTGAGGAACATCATTGTTTTTTCTTCATACTATTTGATAAACTCTTTACTTAGTGTAGGGTTAATCTTATGAGTATAGAGTAAACTGAAAATACTCTGCCCTGGCGCCAACAAATCTGGGGAGGAATTTGTTAATTTTCACCCAACAAACCCTTCCACCAGGACTCTCCATCCTTTGTACTGGCGGAGAGGGAGAGGTGGGTAGATTCCCTTAAAAACCTAGGGAGTCCAGGGGCCAGTGCTATAGTACAGCGGGTTAACACTCTGGCCTGAAGTGCCGGCATCCCATATGGGTGTCGGTTCGAGTCCTGGCTGCTCACTTTCAACCCAGCTCCCTGCTATGGCCTGGGATAGCAGTAGAAGATGGCCCAAGTCCTTGGGCCCATGCACTTATGTGGGAGACCCGGAAGAAGCTCCTGGCTCCTGGCTTTGGATCGGTGCAGCTCCAGCTGTTGTGGCCAATTGGGGAGTGAACCATCAGATGGAAGACCTCTCTCTCTCTCTCTCTCTCTCTCTAACTCTGACTTTCAAATAAATAAATAAATCTTTAAAAAAAAAAAAAAAACCTAGGGAGACCAAACAGACTGCAGCTCAGCCCTCTGCCTCTCTGCTGGGCTACCCATCTGGCCTGCCCAAGTATATTCTCTCAACCATGTGCCTCGCTCTTCCCAGTCCAAGTGACTGGGCACTCTTTCTCTGTCCCTTCCGTTCTGATGGATGTCCTATCCTCAATAAAGCCTTATAACTCCTCTGTCTCACTCCTGATTTCTTTCTTGCGTGAAGATAAGAACCCCACAGCTTCCACGGCCTTCCCTCCAGTAACACTACTATAAACATGGTGGTGCAGTTGTCTCTTTGGTATAATGTCTTCGGGTTTATTTATTTGAAAGTCAAAATTACAGAAACATAGAAAGAGAGAGAGGGAGAGAGATTGAGAGAGAGAGAGAGATCTCCCATTCACTGGTTCACTCCCCAGATGGCCACAACAGCCAGCGCTAACCCAGGCTGAAGCCAGGAGCCAGGAGCTTCATGTGGGTCCCCAACATGGAAGGTAGAAGTCAAAGTAGTTGGTCCATCTTCCATTTATTTTCCCAGATATTTACAGGGAGTTGGATTGGAAGTGGAGCAGCTAGGACACAAAACAGAGCCCATAGGGGATACTGGTGTTGCAGGTGGTAGCTTTACACACTATGCTATAACACCAGTCCCTTAATCTCATTTTTTAAAGAATTCAGCCCAACTATGCTTTCTGCTTGGGGAATTTAATCCATTCACACTCAAGGTCAATATTTATAGTAAGAACTGATTCCTGCAAATTGTGAATTTGACGGTTGGTTAGCTGTTGATTGTACATGCTCTGTTAGTGAATTTGGCACTTTGGTGTATTTTTAGGATGATTACTTCTTATTTATTTATTTTATTTTATTTTATTTTGACAGGCAGAGTGGACAGTGAGAGAGAGAGACAGAGAGAAAGGTCTGCCTTTGCCGTTGGTTCACCCTCCAATGGCCACCGCAGCCGGCGCACCGCGCTGATCCGATGGCAGGAGCCAGGTGCTTCTCCTGGTCTCCCATGGGGTGCAGGGCCCAAGCACTTGGGCCATCCTCCACTGCACTCCCGGGCCACAGCAGAGAGCTGGACTGGAAGAGGGGTAACTGGGACAGAATCCTGTGCCCCCACTGGGACTAGAACCCGGTGTGTCGGCGCCGCAAGGCGGAGGATTAGCCTAGTGAGCCACGGCGCCGGCCTAGGATGATTACTTCTAAAACAGGACTCCTTTCAGAATTTTTTGTAAGGCTTGTCTGGTGGCGATGAATGCTCAGCTTTTACTTGTATGGCAAATACATTATTTCTTTTCCATTTCTAAAGCATAGCTTCACTGGATATAGTATTTGCGATTGGAAATCTTTTTTTAAGACCTTGTATATATCATCCCACTCTCTTCTGGCCTCTTCAATTTCTTTTGAGAAATCTTGTTAGTCTAATTGTTTTGGCTTTATATGTAACGTGGCTTCTGGCTCTGTTTTTAGTATTCTCTCTTTGTGTTTAACTTAACTGTAATATACTTAAGATCATTGTTTGCCAGTCTAGTTTGGGGTCCTTTGAGTCTCCTTTATCTGCATGTCTACCTCTTTCCAGACATGGGAAGCTTTCAATTATTATTTCATTCAGTAGAGTCTCAATGACTTTTTCCTCCTTATCGCCTTCAGGTATCCCTGTAATATGAATATTAGTTCACTTTGTAGTATATCATATGTCACACATTCCATTCTTTTCTGTTTATTTTTGTAGTACTGGATTATTTCAAAAGTCTTGTCCTCCAAGTCAGAAATTCTTTGTTTCACTTGGTCTATTCTGGTGTTGAAGTGCTCAATTCTATTTTTTTATTTAATTGATGAAGTTTTCATTTCCAAAATTTCTATTTGGTTCTTTTTTACTCTTTCACTTTGTTGAACTTTTCATTCATTCATTGTACTATTTCCCTCATTTCTTTAAACTTCCTCTTTGTCTTCTCTTCTATCTCATCATTTTCCTTAGGGTAATTACTTTGGATTCTTTTTCAGTCATCTCATAGGTCCTATTTTGTAGGAAATCTATTTCTGGAGAACTACTGTGTTCCTTTTTAGATGTCATGTTTCCTTGCTTCTTCATGTTTTCTGTGTTCCTATGTTGATGTTTGTGCAACTCATGTAAAAGTTCCTTCTTTTTTAAAAAAAAGATTTATTTTTATTTCTTTGAAAGGCAGAATTAGAGAGAGGGGGAGCCAGAGAGATCTTCCATCTACTGGTTCACTCTCCAAATGGCCAAAATAGCCAAAGCTGGGCCAGATCCACGGGAATCTCACAGAGATCTTTCATTTAGGTCATTTTTTTTTTTTTTTTTTTTTTTTTTTTGCTACAGTATCTTGGCTCTCCATGCCTGAGAAACTCTCATGGGCTTTGGGTTTTTTAGCCAGATCCAAATGCCTTAAGGGCTGATTCTGAGGCCAGAGTGCTATTTAGGACATCTGCCATTCTATGAGTCTGCTGTGTACCCCACTTCCCATGTTGGATCATTCTCTCCTTTTTAATTCTATCAGTTATTATTAGGAGACACTAGTCGTGTTTATGTGATCCCTTTGATACTTAATCCTATCATTATGATCAATTATAAACTGAAACTGATCAATTTGACTAGTAAGATGACATTGGTACATGCCACCTTGATGGGATTGAATTGGAATCCCCTGGCATATTTCTTCTTCTTCTTCCTCTTTTTTTTTTTTTTTTTTTTTTTGACAGGCAGAGTTAGACAGTGAGAGAGAGAGAGAGAGACAGAGAGAAAGGATTTCCTTTTTCCATTGATTCACTCCCCAGATGGCCGCAGCACGCTGAAGCCAGTGCACTGCACTGATCCGAAGCCAGGAGCCAGGTGCTTCCTCCTGGTCTCCCATGTGGGTGCAGGGCCCAAGGACTTGGGCCATACTCCACTGCCCTCCAGGGCCACAGCAGAGAGCTGGACTGAAAGAGAAGCAACCGGGACAGAATCCTGCGCACCTACCAGGACTAGAACCTGGGGTGCCGGTGCCACAGGTGGAGGATTAGCCAAGTGAGCCACAGTGCTGGCCAATACTTCTAACTCTACCATTAGGGGTAAGTCCGAGTGAGCATGTCCCAAACTGTACATTTCCTCCCTCTCTTATTCCCACTCTTACATTTAACAGGGATCACTTTTCAGTTAAATTTAAATGCCAAAGAATAGTTTTGTGTGAATTAAAGAGTTCAACCAATGGTATTAAGTAGAACAAAAAAACACTAAAAGGAATAAAATAGTAAGTTATTCCTTGACAGTGAAGACAAGGGCTAATCAAGTCTTTGTTTCTCATAGTGTCAGTTTCACTTCTACAGGTTTCCTTTTAGGTGCTCAGTTAGTTGTCACAGATCAGGGAGAACATATGCTATTTATCCCTTTGGGACTGGCTTATTTCATTCAGCATGATGTTTTGCAGATTCCTCCATTTTATTGCAAATGATTGAATTACCTTTTTGTTTCTGCTATATAGTATTCTATAGAGTATATATCCCATAATTTCTTTATCAAGTCTTCGGTTGATGGGCATTTAGGTTGATTCCATGTCTTAGCTATTGTGAATTGAGCTGCAATAAACATTGAGGTGCAGACAGCTCTTTTATTTACCTACTTCCACCTTTTTTCTTTCTGTTCTTCAAACTCATAATCTCAATGATCTTCTTTACAAGCTTGATGATTTTTTGTAAATATGTATTTTTGTGAAAGGCAGAGATAGAGAAAGAGAGAGAGAGATCAATCTTCCATCTATTGACTCACTCTACAAATGGCCACAATATTTGGGGCTGGGTCAGACTAAAGCCAGAAGCCCAGAATTCCACTGGGGTCTCCCACATGTGTGGCAGGGGCCCAAGTACTTCGACCATCTTCTGCTATTTTCTTAGGTGCATTAGCAGGTGCTAGATCAGAAGCAGAACAGCTGTCACTTGAACCAGTGCTCTGATATGTGATGCAAGCTTTGTGGCTGGCAGCTAAAACCTACTGCACACAATGCCAGCCCCAAGTTTGCAGATTCTTTATCCTACCTCATCAAATCTTCATTTGAATCCTGAAAGTGAATTTTACATTTCAGTTTTTGTACTTTTGTTTAGCTAGATAGGAGGTATCTTTTTAAATTTATTTTTAAAAATATAACAAAATTGTTCACATTTATAGGATACTATGTGATTTATCATTGCATCTATACATTGTATAATGTCCAATCATAGTAAAAATATTTATCCTTTCCAGCATTTAACATTTGTTCATAGAGAAACCACCCAAAAATCTTATCTTCTTGCCTTTTTATAGAGAAACACACAAAAAATATTATCTATTTTCAGTCTACTGTGCAATAGAACCCCAGAACATTTTGTTCCTATCTAGCCATAATCTAGTAGCCACACAGTGAATCTTTCCTAATTCCTCCCTACCCACTTCCTGCCCAGTTTCTGGTAACAACAGTTATATTTCTAACTTCTGAGATCACCTATATTTTTACACTCAACATCAGAGGAAGATTGTGTGATACTTGTTTCTGACCTTGGCATGTTTAATTTAATGACCTCAAGTTCCATCCATGCTGTTGCAATTGAAAATATTTAATCCTTTTTTTGGTTGGTCAATATTCCATTGTGCATTTTTTTCATCCATTCAACAATTGATGTACGCTTACATTGTTTCTACTTTCTGACTATTGTGAATACAACAGTAAACATGGGAGTGCAAATGGCTGACAGGTTTCCTTTTCTTGGACATACACCCTGAAATGGAATGGCTCAATCACATGGTAGTTCTATTTTTAGTTGTTTTTTTCTATGAACCTCCATAATGTTTTCCACAATGGCTGTACTAATTTACATTCCTACAGACTGGATGCAAGCATTCATCAACACTTATTATCTCTGTCTGTATGATATAAGCCAACCTTACTGGAGTGAGGTAATAACTCATCTTGGTTTTGATTTTTGTTTCCTTTATGACTATCAATGTTGTGCATTTTTTCATGTATCTGTTGGTCTCTTGTTCTTTTTTTCTTTTGTAGACATATTTTAGCCACTTCAATATAAAATGTGATCAAACCTCAATTACAATTCAAAAGGGGAAAGAAAAATCCATTAGTTTTCAATTTTATTGCAAGTTTTTGAATCTGGGACTAATCAAAATAAAAAATAACTTATATGCTAATTTGAGTTCAGGGTTAATTCTTTTTACAGCCAAACTAAAAACTCCTACATGGGAATATAAATGCAACCAGTAAAATTTGACAACCCAAGTCACAAGTTTGTATAATGAATAGTCAAGAAAGGGACATAGCCCAAGAGGGACTGATGTGTCCTTATGTTGGAAAGAAGTCCTCGCTCCCTCCCACAAGGACGGAGAAGAAATGGGCAAACAATTTTGCTGCAGGAAATTCACACAGAAGTCGATAACACTACAGCCTTTACTACAAATGAAAATGTAAAGCCCCAACATGTTAAACTCAACCCAAGAGGCACCCAGTGTTAATTTGCAAAGTAGGACTTGAATTTTTAACTCCCAGCTCTGTAACTTGCGGTGCACATGGGTGTCAGGTCTGGAAACTGGCTATAGGCAAATTTGAAAACACAAATTTTATAGAACACAATTAGAGGAGGCAAACAGTACTGCAGAATTGTTTATAGACTTTATAAGGGCAAGGTAAGGCATCAGGACTCAGCGGCAATGACACCCTCCTCACCTCAGAAGCCAGCTTCCCACAGCACCCTGGGCTCCGCTCACATCTGTGTCAAATCCTACAATGAGGCCTCATCTTCTGCCCATCTTGTAGGCAACACCACCGCCTTTATTGGACTTCAACCATCAGGTACAGTCATGGCCCAAAGGGCAGCACAGAAGCTATCTCCCAGACATGTCCCATGTCCTCAGCATGACCTCTTCGCCCTTCACCTCTCCCCACACCCACTCCATGCAACCCTCAGGGCTCATCAAAGGGGTCCCCTCCCTGAGAACCACAGAGCACATCTGCAAGCTCTATGCCGACCCCCATCTCCCCCTGCTGGAGGTCAAAGTGGTAGCTGGTTGCAAAGGCTTGCGGAAATCCATTATTCACAAACTCATTTTTCACACGTTCTTAACTAAAACCTGGGACTTTTACAACACTCTCCAAACTCTTCTGTGAAGGACAGTAGAATATTCAGCAATGTTAAAGGAGATTGTATTTCTATGGAAGAAAGAATCAGCATACATGATTGTGTGCCTCGGAAGTGTCTTACTACCAAAAACTGAAAATAAGACAAAAGTGGTGACAGCACCACTTTCCCACAAGAGTCTCAGAAAGGAGTCACCTCTTTTCCTTTGAATGAGGGATACCCTGCTCATGTATCCCAGAACTTTTCTTTGGGAAAAGCACAGGATAGAATTGACTGATAGCCTTTAAAACAAGTGACTAACTGATGTGATTAGTAAGTGATTAACTGAAGTTCACACCTCTACACCTTCATCTACCTGCTCGGGAGCAAGTCATTGTCAGGTTCCTTACAATAGGCTCCTCTTCTACTTTAGGATGACGACCACCACCAGTACTGAAATTTTCACACAGGGCCGGGGGGACTCCTCATTACAGACAAGTGAGGGGCAGCCCAAGTGAAGCTCTCTTGCCATGATCTCCGGTTTTCTACAGAATCCATACTGCAGAGATGCAAGGATAAACCATCATTTTAGTCAAGAACTCATACTAAATATTCTAGATAAATGAGTTTTAATCCTCCTGTCCCTCCTCCTCTTCATGCTGGTTAATCCAGATGTGTTGTAATTCGTAACCCTGCTGTTAGCAGCTACATACAACCAATCACATAGGCGATTCTTCCTCAAATATTTCTTGGTGAGCTACTTCAAATTCCAGAAGTCATGGTGATCGTGTTCTTGCTCCTGCTCCCATGGAGATTCCAGCTTTTCCAGTCACTCTGAGTCTGGAAAACTTTGAGTGCTGGTCAACATTTCAGCATCATGAGTCCCTCTTCTACAGGTGCATGAGAACATCAGAACTGTTTCTTTTTTTTGCCTTTGTCCCAAAATCTTTCACAGTCTCCATGGCAGCAACAGAGGCAGAAAGTATGTTAGCACAAGAGCAGACGCCTCTGTTGGTCTCTTGTATGTCTGCCTTTAAGAAATATCTAATCTTACTGAGCTTTTCAAAATTGTATTGAGTATGCTGCCTTGAGTTGTTTGAGTTCTTTATATACTCTGAATAGTAACCTCTTATCAGAAGTATAGCTTGCAGATATTTTCCCATTCTGTAGAATGTCTCTTCATTCTGTTGATTGTTTCCTTTGCCAAGCAAAAGCTCTTTAGTTGGATAAAATTCCATTTTTTAATTTTCTGTGGCTTGCGGTTCTGATCTAGAAATCACTTATCTGTTCCAATGTCCTGAAGTGTTTTCCCTGTTTTCTTCTGTCACAAAGTTTCAGGTCTTCCATTTACCTATTTAATCCAATGTGAGCTTATTTTTCTAGATGGTAAGAAATGGGGGGCTTAGTTCCATTCACCAGTATATGTACACTTGATGTTCCCAGCACCTACTATTAAGAAGACTTTTCTTTCTCCACATGTTCTTAGTGCTTCCGTCAAAGATCAGTTGACCATAGATGCATGGGTTTTCTCCTAGGGTGTCTATTTTGTTTCATTGGTCTGTGGGTCTGCTTCTACGCCAGCACCACCTATTTTAATTACCGTTGCTTTTCTAATACACCTAAAGTCAGGGAGTCAAATATCTGCGGCTTAGTTCTCTTTGTTCAAGATTGCTTTGGCTGTTTGGGGTCTCTTATGGTCCCATGCAAATTTTCGTGGTATTTTTTCCAGTTCCATAAAAAATGTTACTGGAATTTTGATAGGGTTGCATTGAATCTGGAAATCTCTCCTGGTATTTGCACATTCTGATGATACTGATTCTTCCAATACATGAACATGAGTGTACTTCAATGTCTTTCATCGCAATTTATAGTTTTCTTTGTAGAGTTCTTCTATCTCTTTGGTTAAATTCATTGCCAAACATTTTTTTTTTTTTTTGCTATTAGAAATGGGATTGATTTCTTGATTTGTTTTTCAGATCATTCACTATCAGCATGTAACAATGCTACAGATTTTTGTACATTGGCTTTGTAGTCTAACTTTCTGAATGTGTTTATTCTAACTTCTTTTTGTGGAGTCTTTGGAATTTCTGTATATAAGATGATGTAATTTGCAAAAAATGATTTTTTTCTCCTTTCCAATGTGGATGCTTTTTATTTCTTTCTCTTGCTTAATTGCTACAGCTAGGGCCTCCAATACTACATTGAATAAAAATGGAAGAAGTGGGTATCCATGTGTGGAGCTGGATCCTCGAAAGCCTTCAGCTTTCCCACTCAATGTGATAATAGCAGTTGACCTGTTTTATATCATCTTTGTAATGTTGGGATATGCTCTTTCTACACCTAATGATTTGGTCAATCTTAATTTATCTATTTATTTAATTTATTTGAGGGGAAAGTTACAGACAGAGATAGGGAGAGACACAGAGAAAGGTCTTCCATCTGCTGGTTCACTGCCCAAATGGCCACTACAGCTGGAGCTGGACCAATCCAAAGCCAAGAGCCAGGAGCTTCATCCGGGTCTCCCACACGGATGCAGCAGCCCAAGCACTTGAGTCATCTTCTAGTGCTTTCTCAAGCCATAAACAGAAAGCTGAATCAGAAGAGGAGCAGCCAGGACACAGACTGGTGCCCATATGGAATGCCAGAGCCAAAGGTGGAGGCTTAGCCTACTATACCACAGTGCCGGCCCCTAAATCAATCTTTAAAAAAAAAAGTTTGATAGAACCCCCAGTGTGAAGTCCACTGACCGTGAACTGTTCTGTCCTGGGAGATTTTTTTATTACTAATTTAATTTCACTATTCATTATTAATATGTTTAGGTATTCTATTTCTTCATGATCCAATCTGGGTAAGGTGTATATGTCCAGGAATTTGTGTATTTCTTTTGGTTATCAAATTTGTTGCAATTTAATTATTTATAGTAATCTCTAGCAATCCTTTGCATTTCTGTAGTGTCAGTGGTAATGTCTCAACTTTCACCTTTAATTCTATGTATTAGAAATTTATCTCTTTTTTTTTTTCTTGGTTAGTCTAAGGGTTTGTCCATTTTGTTTATCTTTTTAAAGAAGCAGCTCATCATTTCATTGATTTTTTAAATACTTTTCAAACTTTTATTTAATGAATATAAATTTCCAAAGTACAGCTTATGGATTACAATGGCTTCCCCCCCATAACGTCCCTCCAACCCACAACCCTCCCCTTTCCCACTCCCTCTCCCCATCCATTCACATCAAGATTCATTTTCGATTCTCTTTATATACAGAAGATCAGTTTAGCATACATTAAGTAAAGATTTCAACAGTTTGCTGCCACACAGAAACACAAAGTGAAAAATACTGTTTGAGTACTAGTTATAGCATTAAATCTCAATGTACAGCACATTAAGGACAAAGATCCTACATGAGGAGTAAGTGCACAGTGACTCCTGTTGTTGACTTAACAAATTGACACTCTTGTTTATGGCTTCAGTAATCACCCTAGGCTCTTGTCATGAGCTGCCAAGGCTATGGAAGCCCCCTGAGTTCACCGACTCTGATCATATTTAGACAAGGCCATGGTCAAAGTGGAAGTTCTCTCCTCCCTTCAGAGAAAGGTACCTCCTTCTTTGATGACCCATTCTTTCCACTGGGATCTCACTTGCGGAGATCTTTCATTTAGGTTTTTTTTTTTTTCCCCCAGAGTGTCTTGGCTTTCCATGCCTGAAATACTCTCATGGGCTTTTCAGCCGGATCCGCATGCCTTAAGGGCTGATTCTGAGACCAGAGTGCTGTTTAGGACATCTGCCATTCTATGGGTCTGCTGTGTATCTCACTTCCCATGTTGGATCATTCTCTCCCTTTTTGATTCTATCAGCTAGTATTTGCAGACACTATTTTTGTTTATGTGATCCCTTTGGTTCTTAGTCCTATCATTATGATCAATTGTGAACAGAAATTGATCACTGGGACTAGTGAGATGGCATTGGTACATGCCATCTTGATGGGATTGAATTGGAGTCCCCTGGTATGTTTCTAACTCTACCGTTTGAGGCAAGTCAGCTTGAGCATGTCCCGAATTGCACATTTCTTCCCTCTCTTATTCCCACTCTTACATTTAACAGCGATCATTTTTCAGTTAAGTTTCAGCACTTAAGAAGAATTGTGTATTGATTACAGTATTCAACCAAAAGTATTAAGTAGAACAAACAAAAAAAATACTAAGAGGGATAACATAAACAAAAGAATACAATACCAGTAAAGACAAAAGAAACTCATTGTAAGATACAAAAGACAATATATATGCAGGCATGTAATATGCCGCATTTACTGAAAAGCAGTTTATCACAACATATGTGTGATACTACTGCAAGCTAGACAATAAATCCATTTTGTAAGTAGGGAAACCATAACTTAGATACATGTGGGGACCCATGAGCCGGCCATGGGCCCACATGCTAAGGCCTGGCTTGCTGACCATTGGCAATAGTTACTGCTGTGTGGAATGTTTATGGTTTCTGTTGAGCTGCGATATCGGGACCTTTCCATAACCCCAGGCTAGAGTCAAAACAACTATAGCCTTGGGGCTTCCCATACTTCTTTTCCCACTGACCAAGGCTGAGAAAACACCAGGTGGAAGCTTGTTGTTAGCACCCGAGTCGCCTGCTACGTGACCAGGAGCTTGATTGGATGAAGGCGCGTGATCACCTTTATGGTTGGACAAGGAGCGCATGGACTGTGCGTGATCAGGCACCCGATTGGAGCACCGCCGCATGGACTGTAGCATGGACTAAGCTTGCTTACATGCTTCAACAATGTTATACTATATAAGCCGTTCGTGATGTAGTTACAGGAGCTTCCCCTTTCTTTCGGAGCTCCCCTTGCTCAAGGGTTTCTCTTTCTATCCTGTTTAAATAAAGCCTACTAAAGGCCGAAAATAAATAAATAAAAAGGAAAAAAAATAAATACTTTTCAGATCCATTATTTATTCTTCTAGGTTTTTAATTGAGAAGCAGATGGACAAAAAGAGAGTCCCATTTGCTGGTTTACTCCCCAGATACCCACAATGGTGCCCAGTTGAGGCTGGAACCAGTAGCCAGGAATTCAATCCAGTTCGCCCACATGGGTGACAGTAGTCCCGTCAGTTGAGCCATCACTTCTGACTCTCAGCAGCACTCTGATATGGAATGTGGGCATCTTAACTGGCATTTTAACTGCTAGCCCAAATATCGGCTTTTTTTTTTTTTTTTTTTTTTTTTTTTTTTTTTTTTTTTGGATAGGCAGAATCAGAGAGACAGAGAGAAAGGTCTTCCTTTTCCTGTTGGTTCACCCCCTAAATGGCCGCTACGGCTGGTGTGTTGCTTCCTTCTGGTCTCCCATGCAGCTGCAGGGCCCAAGCACCTGGGCCATCCTCCACTGCACTCCCTGGCCACAGCAGAGAGCTGGCCTGGAAGAGGGGCAACCAGGACAGAATCTGGCGCCCCGACCGGGACTAGAACCCGGTGTGCCGGCGCCGCTAGGCGGAGGATTAGCCTAGTGAGCCGTGGTGCCGGCCCCCAAATGTCATCCTTGAAATGGGTTTTTTCTTTCTCTTTATGGACATTTACAATGTGTTCACAGGACATTTATCTTGACTTTGTCCATGTGTTTGTTTAGTTTGTGAGTACCTCCAGGATAGTTAATATTTTTCTACTGTATCTAACAGATCATTCTCTGGGACAGTTTTGTTGATTTATTTTTTCCCTTTGATTAGACATACTCTCCAGTTTCTGTGAACGGTTCATGATTTTTTTATTGAAAACTCTATACTTGAATCTAATGATATGATAACTCTGGAAACCATATTCTTATTTTTTTCCAGGATTGGCTGCTTTTCATTTTGTTTTGTCTTCTATTGTATTGTTCCAGCTGTCTCTGTGCCAACTCCCAGGCTGAGGTATAAACTCAGTGTCCTTTCAAGTCTCTTCTGAGCCTGTGCCTTTACCTGGACATATGAGAGCACTTTCTCACTTCCCCAGGTGTACAAGTGCTTTTCATTTCCTAGTACGTAGTGTCTGACTCTCAAAGGACAAAAAGAAAAACTAAGGAAAGATTTTTTTTTCTAAAAAGGCAGCAACCTATTAAGTCCCACAAAAGTCACTTCAGCCAGATGAGGGGGTCTGGGAGGCCTGCAGTAACAGGCGGGTACTATAGCAATGTTTGCTACTGCCGGGTACACACACACCCCGTAACTAGAAGCCACATCAGCAGTCAGAACACACACCCTTGTTATCTGGAAGAGAGAGTTCTCATCGCCCATGTTGGCTTCCTCAATGCTGCGAGCAAACTATTCCAGAAATACAGGCATTGCTATCTGCCACAGGACTGCGGCATGAGGGATAGGTAGCCACTGATCAGCCAAAGCTGAAATTAGCCAAGATTAATCAGAATTTACTATGCAAGAACTCTCCTGAAAGTTGCAAGCTTTTAAAAGACTCCATATGAGCCGGAACTGTGGCACAGCAGGTTAAAGCCACGGCCTGCAGCGCCAGCATCCCATATAGGCACCAGTTCAAGTCCCAGCTGCTCTACTTCCCATCCAGCTCCTGGCTAATTCATCTGGCAAAGCAGCTGAGGATGGCCCAAGTCTTTTGGCCCCTGCATCCATGTGAGAGACCCAGAAGAAGCTCCTGGATCCTGGCTTCAGATCAGCACAGCTCCAGCCGTTGTGGCCACTGGGGGAGTGAGCCAGCAGATGGAGGACTCTCTACTCTCTCTCTCTCTCTCTCTCTCTCTCTCTGTAGCTCTTTCAAATAAATAAAATAAATCTTAAAAAAAAAAAGAAAGAGAGAGAGAGAAAGAGACTCCAGCGTTCCAAAATAATTACATCAGACAAGAAACTGCTGTCTGGGTAGGGAGGCAATTTCCCCAGAGTCTTCTGTAGGTTTCACTAGCATCCATGCTTTATTGATATGATGAAGACTCAGATGGGGAAAATCTAATAATCAATCCAGATATGTGACACCGCTGGTCACCTTCCTAGCAAAAGTCACCAGTGCTCCATTTGACACTTAGGGAACAAAGCTGTTGATCTTCGCCTATCCAGTTACACTGGTATTCATAAGCAAGTGAACTTTGCCCTATTTTAGAGGTTTCGCTCATTACTGAAGGCTTTTGGGCACTCTTTCTCCCTTTGTTGCCAATGCTCTGAGTTTGATATTTTTCATCAATTCCAACATGCATATCACCGAAAAATTAAACACATGTTACATTATAGAATTCATAACTACCATCAATTAAGAGGAATTTTCTAAGAGGAACAGGGATTTTTCAAAAATGTAAATGCATTTCAGTCACTTATTTATATAAATATTTTTTGCAAAATATTTTAATATTTTTAACCTAGCAGTGAAGATACTGGTTAAGATGCCCATGTCCCACCTTAGAGTCTCTGGTTTTCATACCTAGTTTCAGCTCCTGATTCCAACTTCCTGCCAATGCAGGCCCTGGGGAGCAGCAAGGAATGGCTCAAGTAGCTGGGTCCTGGCCAACCATGTGGGAGACCTGGATTGATCTCCTAGATTCTGGCTTTGACCCCAGCCACTGTAGCACTGGGTAGTGAACCAACAGATAGGAGCACATACCTTCTCTGTCTGCCTGCCTCACAAATAAATAAGCACAAATTTCAAAATTAGGTATAAGGGATAGGGTGGGCATTGTAGCACAGTGGGTTAAGCTACTGCTTGCAATGTCAGCATCCCATATTGGAATACCAGATTGAGGCTGGCTGCTCCACCTCTGATCCAGCTCCTTGCTAATGCACCTGAGAAAGCAGAGCGTGACAGTCCAATATGGGGATCCTGCCATCCACACAGGAGATATGAATGGAGTTCAAAGTTCCTAGCTTTAGCCTGGCCCAAGTCCAGCCATTGCAGTCACTTAGGAATTGAGCCAGCAGATGAAAGATCTTCTCCTCTCTGTCTCTTCCCAACCCCCTTCTCTCTCAAGAGTAAGTCTTTATATTAAAAACGAGATAAATTATTACATATTGATCTCACTGCTTTGGACAAGCTCTTGATAAAATAAAGTTTTTATACTTGACTTTTTCCAGGCATGAAACCTTTTTTTTTTAAATTGTGTTTTAGTTATGCAAGTTTCATGTAGTTCATATATACAGATTTAGGAACACAGTAATGCTTCCCACCCTACCTCCCTCCCTCCCAGCCATGCTCCCAAGCTTCTTCCTCCTCCCTCTTCTATTCCTATTCTTAATTTCTAAAAAAAAAATTTAATTTCAGTTTACTTAATGATCATAAATTTAATCCTACAGTAAGAAAAAGAGTTCAACACATATTACGAAGAAAAAAACACTGTTCCTCAACAAAAGAGACAAGGGCTGTAAATAATCAAATCTCAAAATGTCCATTTCACCCCGATGCACTTACATTTTCAGTACTCTTAGTTTCCTCGGATCAGGGAAAACATACGGTTTCTGTCTTTTGGGGACTGAATTAGTTCACTTAGTGTAGTGGTTTCCAGTTGTGTCCATTTAGTTGCAAAAGAGAGGATTTCATTTATTTTTTACACCTGAGTAGTACTCCACAGTGTGCATAACCATGATTTCTTTATCCGGTCAACAGCTGATGTATATCTGGGTTGATTCTATATCTTAGCTATCGTGAATTGTGCTGCAATGAACATGGGGGTACAGATAATTCTTTCATGTGCTGATTTCTTTTGATTTGGGTAATTCCCAGGAGTGGGATGGCTCAATTGTATGGTAGGTCTATAATCAGATTTCTCAGGTATCTCTATGCTGTCTTCCACAGTGGCTGCACCCTTTATATTCCCACCAACAGTGGGTTATGGTACTTCTTCCTCACATTCTCTCCAGCATTTGTTGTTTGTTGATATCTATGTGAATGTGAAATCCAATCAGAAGTCACCGTGGATTCTTAAAACTAAGCTCACCTCAGCAGGTGAGCCTGAATCACCTAATGTGCGCGCGCACACACACACACACACACACCCCAGTCCTCAAAGTCTCCAGCCTGGAACGCCACAGTGGAAGACCTCAGCAGGCTGCTTCACAGTACAGGCCATGCACTTGGCCTTTGGCTCCTCCAGAAGACAAGACAGATTCACCCATGCACCTTTGTCAGCAGAATTAGAGATGAGTCCATCAGAAACTTGGAGTGGTCCCGCTGCTCAATGAAAATGCAAAATGAATGAGTTTGTCAATGGCTCAGAGTCAGACATAACTGTCTATGCTGATAGACTAATGCTGTATTTGTTGCATCTTCAATTAATATTTTAAAGGAATTTGACTCCAATATTACAGGTATGCTCTATTCCTTACGTGGTACAGTTGTTGCTCTAGACATCTGCAATTGATAGACAAATCCTTTTTATCTACCTTATTACTTCTGTTTTTTTCCTGAAGTTGCCTCTTTCCATCTGTCTTAGTCCATTTTGCACTGCCTTACAGAACACCTGAGTTTGGGTAATGTAAGAACAGAGACGCCTTGCAAGTTTTGGAGGCTGGGAGGTTAAGGTTAAGGCACTACATCTCCGGGGGACCTTCTTTCTGCATCATCGCACACAGAGAGCAGAAGGGCAAAAGAGCACGTGTGAGAGAGGGGAGGAGGGGAGCAAAATCATCCCTTTATCAGGAACCCACTCTCATGCTAAGTACGCCTCTCCCAATGGTAATGGCATTAATCTAGTCAAAAAGAACCTAACAACTTATTCACCTCTTAACAACACCACCTCTGTAAACTATTGCAGGGGGGATCAACCCATGAGCTTTGAGGGAAACATTCAAACCACAGTGCCAGCTTACTGTGAGCACATTTCTTTGGGAGGCCAGAACACGCTTTAGCTGAAGTCCTCTCATTTGTTCCAGATTTAAAATATTCCACAAGAGGTCCATTCAAGGTCAGGACACAAAGCAGAATGATATACATCAGCCACTCAATTAAACAAAAGAAAGTGCTTAGCACATTTCTATTGTCAGATGCTTTCAAGGTGATGGAAACATATTATACACCAGTGAGCTTCAAAAGGTCATCAAATAGACACTGGTTGACTTCTCCCTCTTCGGCTGTTTAATATTGTATCACGTACTTGCAACAGCGAGGTTCTAGCAAGGGTGTTTTATTCATGTTCTCTCCATTCATTTTTTATCACTTGTTCATTTGTTCATTCAAAAAAATTACAAACCAGAGTGAGATAATCAGCAAATGAGTTCAGCCGGGAGAAAACAGCACCATTTGAAATAATAGTGTTGAACAGTCACTCCCTCTGTGTAAGTAGTTTTCAGCTCCTCAAAAGACCAGTGCAGCTAATGAAAAAGAAGGAAGACTAGGGAGCCAGTTCTCACATTTGCTCTGCGTGTGAAAGCACACCCGAGACTATTAGATAAGCATTTGAGGCTGGAGGGGCACACTTTCTAAGGGTTCCAAATGCTGTATCATCCTCAAACACTTTTTGATCTGACTTGGCTCAGAAGTTCCTTGTTCCCTTTTTCTATATTCAGTCACAATTTTTCCACACTCTTCTGTGAACCGTTCATCCAACTCTTCTCAATGCCCGCTGGAAATGAAAGAAAGCAATTGACTTTTCCACGAGTCAAACTGCCTTCTGCTAAGGGTTCTGTCCCCCTCTTTTTAATCTGATTAGAGAGTCAGTCTCCCGCTTCCTAGTGCCTCCCTCTCTCCCAACTGGAAGCGTTAACTAAACTGCGAGGTTCAGTAACTTCAATTTCATAGGCTGCCAGGACAGAACAGAAAGAGAGCATGAAAGCAAACAACTGCTCTCCCACAAATACCAAGGAAATGGACAAGGGCCAAGCCTGAAAAAGTTTTCCTAGTTGGCTAGACCATTCAAATCCAGCAAGAATACTTTATAATCATAAGACCAATTGCCACTGTCATGTTCCAAACCATGCATGACAGCACTACTCTTTCGTTATAAACTCCCTATTGACCACACTGTAACTGGGAAATCATCCACTCTAAATTTCCTCCTTCCCTGCAGAGTCCCTGCAAACAGATGGGCATTGCCACAGCCAGTCCCGCATGCAAAGGCAAAAAGACCCCTTGAGGAAGGAGACACCCTCCTCGCCCACGCAAGTGTCCTCTGGCATGCCTTTGGCTCCTTCTCCACACCATAAAATCTTCCAACTGCCCTACTTGATTTGTCCTTTTATTTCTTTTTCATTTTCTCAAACACTAAGAGAGGGGAAACAGCATTGCAAATGAGATTTCCAAAGGGCACAGATATTTCACGGCAATAAAAAGTCACCATTCATTTGCCTCATTTCATTCATTATAGCTGTGAATGTCAATGTGCTTCATTTTTTTAATTTTCAAAACAAAGAATTCAACCTGTACAGTATGTAAACTGTGGTAATAACCTCCAAGTGGATAAAAAAGAAATCGAATGTACTTCTGATAGCAGTTCCAGGAATACGGTATCCATCCTGGGTTTACAACAAAACTCATTAACATGGCCTGAGAGAAATCATTCTGAATTAGTAAAATATTTATATCAGCACACTGTTTCTAAAGAAATGCTTGCTCTGTTACTTCCAAATACAGATGACTAGAACAATAGAAGATTGCCTAATGAAATTCCCGGCTGTATTGAATAGATATGATTTTCCACCAGCACACCAGTTGTTTGGAATGTAAATATTTACTTCTAATATGCTTAAGGGAGCTTACAAAGTCTATTGATGCTACCCTATTCAACAAATAGAGATAGAGATAGTAAGAAGTTAAACTGCAGGATGGCAACCATCCAATAACAAAACAATTTGACTTAGAGTCAATGTCAACAAACCATTTTCAAACTATTTTTATTGTCAGCAACTGTTCTAAGAACTGGATATGAAAAGAATTATATGATATAATCCGTGTCATAATAGTTTATAACCCAGGGTTGGCATTGTGGCACAGAGGTTATTGGAACACCAGTTTCCTGTCCCAGACACTCCACTTCTGATCCAACTTCTTGCTAATGCACACCCTGGAATACAGCTGGTGATGAATCAAATACTTAGGTCTCTCCATTGATGTGGAAGGCCTATATTAAGTTCCTGGCTCCTGGTTTTGGCCTGGTACCCTCCCATCTGTTTTGGGCATTTGAGTAGTGAATCGGTAGGTAGGAGATCTCCCTCTCTGTCTTCCTCTCTATGTGTCACTCTGCCTTACAAATAAATGAAAATAAATAAATCTTTTTAAAAATAGTTTATAATATAAATGGGGATATATATCTTACCCAAAAACATCATCTATAATAGTAGGCAATATAAGTGATGAAAATAGCAAGTTCAATATATTTTTTGGAAAGAGTTTAGTAAATGACAATGAACAGAACTGGACTGTAGTAAATAAACAAGAAAAGAAATGAGAACACACATGGTATGCACAGAGCTTCTTGGGTTCAAGTCTGGTTCAAATTGAAATTTTAAGAAAAGTATCAGAGAGAGCATAGTTTAAGAAGACATTAAAAGACAGTTCAATCACAAAGATAAAAATACACAAACTTCCTCATAAGTGAAAAAATACTCAAAAAACACTAAGAGTTGAATCTCAAAACAGTGTTTCCTAATTTTAATTCTCAGGATGAAGCAAAAAATAACCAGCTGAAATCAAGATCAGTTTGTGGCACACATAAATACAATACAGTTAAGTTTGTGTGTATATAGATATATGATATGTGAATTTATCCATATTTTAGATCAAAATAGCTGAGAGTAAGTCTCAAAATTTGATTTCAAAAATAAAATTAAGGGCAAATATCTGAACAATTTTGCACAGTATTTAATTTTTTAAAACTATTCATTTCACTCTTTTAATATTTTAATTCAGATGTGTTTTTTGACAGACTATAATTCTTACAGACATTTTAGATGTATAGAAAAAAAAAAGAACAAGACATATACTCCTTCTGCCTGCTCCAGCAAAATTTTTCTTACTGCTAACATCCTACATTGCTGTGGTATGCTACTATAACTGATGGATCAATACTGTAGCGCAGCAGGTTAAAGCCCTGGCCTGAAGCGCCAGCATCCCATATGGGCACCAGTTCTAGTCTCAGCTGCCCCTCTTCTGATCCAGTTCTCTGCTATGCCCTGGGATAGCAGAAGATGGCCCAAGTCCCTGGGCCCCTGCACCCGCGTGGGAGACCCAAAAGAAGCTCCTGGCTCCTGGCTTCAGATCAGCGCAGCTCTGGCCATTGCAGCCATCTGGGGAGTGAACCAGCAGATGGAAGACCTCTCTCTCTGTCTCTACCTTTCTCTGTAACTCTATCTTTCAAATAAATAAAATAAATCTTTAAAAAAAAATACTGGCACATTACTGTTAACTATAGTCCATTGCTTGTATCAAGGCCCACTGTATGCTGTAAAGTTCTATGAGCTTTTGCCAAATGTATAATGTCATGTAGCCACTATCAGAGTAGCAAACAGAATATTTCACTGCACTAAAAATGCTTTGTGCCTCACCTAGTGGTCTCTCCCAATCACTGTCATTCCAGCTTGAATTTCTGGTACCTCTAATCCTTTCACTGTGTCTATACTTCTCCCTTTTCCAAAATATCAGGTATTTGGAAGCATATAACATACAGTCTTTACAGGATAGCCTGTTTTACTTAATATATGCTTAAGACTTTTCAAGTGTTTTTATGACTTTATATAAAGTTAATTTCTTGTTATCACCAATAATATTCCATCTGATCACTGAACCACAGTTTATCCATTCATTTAGGTAGGAATATGTTCGTTAGTTTACGATTATGCAAGTAACTGCTGTAAACGCTGGTGTGGGAGTGGGCATCTGATGTAGCATTTAAGCTGTCAGGTGGGATGCCGCACCCATGTCTAAGGGCCTGGGTTCAAGTCCAGATTCTATTCCTTATTCCGCTTCCTGCTTTTGTACACCCTAGGAAGCAGCAGGTGATGGCCAAATGGTTGGGTTCCTATCACTCATGCTAGAGGTCTTGATTGAGTTCCCAGCTCCTGACTCCAGCCTAACTCAACCCTGGCTATTATGGGCATTTGCTAAGTGAGCAAGCAAATAGTGTCTGTCTGTCTGTCTCTCTCTCTCTCTTTCAATCTCTTTCTCCCTCTCCCTTCCTCCCTCTCCCTTTTAAATAAATAAATAAGGATTCCAAAAAGAAAATATTTACCTGCCAGACTTTGTGGAGATGTGTGTTTTCAACTCATTCGGGTAATAACCAAGGAATATAACAAATAGATAATATATTAAGACCATACTTAAATTTCAAAGAAATTATTAAATTGTCTTCCAAAATAGCTAAACCATTTGTATTTTCATTAGCAATGAACAAATTTGCTGTTCTACATTTTCATCAGCATTTAGTATAATCAGTATTTTGGATTTTAGCCATTGTTCTAAGATATATATATATATATATATATATATATATATATATCTTAGCTTAGCCATTGTTCTAAAAGGCATATATACATATATATATATCTTACTGTTATTTTAATATGCAATTCCTAATGACATAAGATAGTGAGAGTTTTTTCATATTTATTTACCATATGTATATCTTCAGTGGTGAATTCACCCATTTCTTTATTGTGATACCTGATTTCTTATTTTTGGGTCTTAAGAGGCATTTGTATATTTTGAATATAAGTCCTTTATCTAACATGTATCTTACAATTATGTCCCCACAAAGGTGCTTGCTTTTCATTCTGCTAAGTCTTTCTCAGAAAAGATGTTTTTGTAATATTGATAATGCTCGGCTTATCAATCTTTGCTTCCACAGTGTTTAAGGTGCTGTCATTGCCATTCACCGCAAAACTTACGGACATGTCGATTCCCTCCTAGTTATCCTCTAGAAGTTTTATACTTTTACATATCACATTTAAGTCTCTAGTCCATTTCAAGTTAATTTTAGTGACAGGCATAATATCTGTGTATGAATTCATTTTTTACCTGAATATATTTAATTGTTCCCATAACATTTGTGGGAAAGATCTTTCTTACTCCATTGAACTCACTCACTGTCAAAGATCTACTGTGTGTGAGTCTATTTCTGGACTCTATTATGTCCACGGATCTATTTGTCTTTTTTTGCCAGTGTTGTACTGTCTTGATTATTTGGGCGTTATAGTGAGACTTCTAATATAGGATTTCTGTACAATGTTAAATTGAAATTGTGGGAAAGGATCTACATCCTTGTTGCCAAACTTGGGTTGAATCTAGTCTGTTATCAATAAATACGATATAAATTATAGCTTTAAACAATTTTGGCAAGACAAACGTATTTCCAATAAAGTCCCTCAATACGGATTTGTCTGAGAAAGTCTGTATTTAGCCTTCACTTTTGAAAGATAATTTCAGGGTCAGCGCTGTGGTGTGACAGGTTAAGCCTAGCCTGCTCAGGACACCAGCACTCCTTATTGGAAAGTGGTCTGTGTTTTGGCTGTGCCTGGAAAAGCAGTAGAGGCTGGCCCAAGCGCTTGGGCCCTTCCACCAACAACATGGGAGACCCAAATAGCATTTCTGGCTTCTGGCTTCTGGCTTCTGCCTGGCCCAGGCCCCATTGTTGTGGCTACTTCAGGAGTCCGTCAGTGGATAGACAGGAGATGATTCCTTCCTCCTGCCTCTCTGTCAGGCCAACATCCGCTGGCAGGCTGGGAGCTGGAGGAACACGTGTGGGGCTGCGGGCACAGGGACACTCTCCACCAGCCAGAAGAGCAGCAGCAGCAGCCTGGCAGGGTATGAGTGGCTGACACCGAGGGCTTCCACAATAGTGGCCACCAGCCAAGTTACCCAGCGGAAAATGCCTCGGCCTTCTGAGCTGGTTGATTTGCAGAAAATAAATCAGCTACTAGGCCTGCCTGGCTGCTACAGAGACACAGACACCAGAGCTGACAGCACGCCATTTAATGCCATCATTCAACCAGCTTACCCGGACTTCCTGTTATGTCCTCATCCTCTCCCTGCGACTCTGACTTGCAAATACAATAACTTTCACTGTGTGTGGAACACAAAGCTGAGTTTCGCCACTTTAAATACTCTTGCACCCGCTTCACATTTGCATGGTTTCTGAGAAGTCCAGTGCCATTCTGATCTTTGTTACTCTGTTGGTGTTTTTTTTTTTTTAAGATTTTTTTAAAATTTATTTATTTGGGCTGGTGTCGTGGCTCACTAGGCTAATCCTCCGCCTTGCGGCGCCGGCACACCGGGTTCTAGTCCCGGTCAGGGCGCCGGATTCTGTCCCGTTTGCCCCTCTTCCAGGCCAGCTCTCTGCTGTGGCCCGGGAGTGCAGTGGAGGATGGCCCAAGTGCTTGGGCCCTGCACCCCATGGGAGACCAGGAGAAGCACCTGGCTCCTGCCATCGGATCAGCACGGTGCGCCAGCCGCGGCGGCCACTGGAGGGGAACCAACAGCAAAAGGCAGACCTTTCTCTCTGTCTCTCTCTCTCACTGTCCACTCCGCCTGTCAAAAAAAAAAAAATCATTTATTTGACAGGCAGCGTTAGACAATGAGAGAGAGAGACAGAGAGAAAGGTCTTCCTTCCGTTGGTTCACTCCCCAAATGGCCACAACGGCCAGAGCTGTGCCAATCTGAAGCCAGGAGCCAGGTGCTTCTTCTTGGTCTCCCATGCGGGTGCAGGGCCCAAGCACTTGGGCCATCTTCTACTGCCTTCCCGGGCCACAGCAGAGAGCTGGCCTGGAAGTGGAGCAGCCGGGACTAGAACTGGCACCTATATGGGATGCTGGTGCCGCAGGTGGAGGATTAACCTACCGTGCCATGGCGCCGGGCCCTGTTGGTGTTTTTATCTTCTGGGTTCTTTCATGACGTTCTTTTAAGACGTTCTTTATGTATTCAGTTTTGTTCAGTTTAAATATGACATGCCTAGATATAGACTTTTAGACATCTGTCCTATTTTGTGCTCCTTGTATTTCCTGGATCCATAGTTTGGTGTCTGCCATGGAAAATTATCAGTGACTATTACTTCATATTTTTTTCTGTTTCCTATCATCTTGTACTTCATGCATAAGTTCTATACAAATGCCTTTCTAAATTGTTCTAGTTTCTGGATTTTGTCACATATTCTTTTTTCTCTTGACATTTCAATTTTGGGAGTTTCCATGGACATATTTTCAGGGTCACTAATTTTCTTCTCAGCCATATCCAGTCTACAGATGCGCCATTGAAGGCACTCTTCATTTCTGTTACCATGTTTTCTATGTTAGCATTTCCTTTTGATTCCTGGAGTTTCCGTCTCTCTTCTAATATTACCCGTTGGCTATTTCACGTTATTCATTTCTTCCACAAGATCTTAGCATGTCTTAGTCAGCTCAGGTTGCTGCAACAAAATATCAGACGGAGTGGCTTACGCAATAAAGGATTATGTCTCTCTGGACTCTGGAAGCCCAAGATCAATGTGAAGATTCAAATCCCGAGACTGTTCTTCTTCCTGGTTTCACCTACACAGTGAGGAGAAAACGAGTTCCAGTCCCTTCCTCCTCCTGTATGGACAATTACCACATTTTGGAGTTCCCACCCACATGATCTCACGTAAGCCTAATTACCTCCAATAGGTACCATTTAGAAATAATGGTGTTTGGGCTAGGGCTTCAACCTGTTAATCTGGTGGAAACACAAATATTTAATATATAATAGTTTATGAATCAAAGACATTTCAAGTTTCTAGTCTGATAATTCTAACACTCCTGGCATATCTGAGTCTCATTTATATTTGCTTTATCTTTTCTTTGCGTGCTACCACCTATTTGTGTATTTAGTCCCCTGATGCCTTCCACTATTTGGAGAACAGCCACAAATATCAGCAAAATTGAAAATACTGACCAGTTACAACATTACTATCGTCTCCCTACATACAAGAGGGCAGCAGTATGAGGAAAGGAGCCAAGAGAAGCCCCTCAGGCGACAGGCAGCGCTCGCAGTGACACTGCATCCCAGTTTTCCTCTTGAGCTTCTAGATCTCCTCTCGTTACCACCCAAAGCAGAGGTAGCCACACACGTCTCATACAAAAAAGAGACTCGTGGAGTAATTGTTCACAAGCTTATGATTCTTACAGTAAAAAGACAATTTTGGTGGAAGGATAGGATAAAAAAGAAGAAAAAACAGGAAATATTTAGAAATGAAATGGCAGCACTCAGCCATGATGTGGGCCTGTGACGTCTTCCCCAGATGTGCCAATTCTCCACACTGGATCTGATATAAACCATTTAGTTCTCAAGACCAAGGATCCTTGAGTTGTCATCACTAAGCCCCTGTTTATAGATTTACAGAAGTTGAAAAAAAACTGAGATGATACAACTAGTATGTGAGAGAATCTAATTTCAAAATCATATCACATTCTAAACTCCATCATCTATTCTGGGTTGACTGAGTTTGAATATGAGAGTGGGTGACAGCAGGACTGTACTCCAACAGCTTGCCTAAAGTCACAGAGAAGGTTTTTGAAGAATCAGCCTAAATGTGGAAAAGGAAAGCAATAACTTCATGCCAACTTGTACTCTAAACTTATCAAAAATATCAAAGAGTACTGTAACCTCCACCATGTCATTCTCTCAAAAACTAAAGTGACTTCTTTATTAGACAATCATTTATAGTATCATCAAATTATTTTTAAAATGAGATCAATGACTAAATAGATATATTTTCACTTAGGCTTAAAAAAATACTAATTTGTTCTTCAGTTCTCTCTTCAGTTATTTTGAAAAAGATTTACCATGTTGGAGTTCATTCAAACAATCATCTGAAAAGATTTCATGGTGTGGAAAATAATTTCCTGCAACAAATTTGGGTCAATAATTTCTCTTGAAATTGGATAAACCAGCATGACATTCAGGAATCAAATTGAGAACAACTTGTTCAAACTCTGTTTTCCTAGCAAAATATGAAATAGTATCAATTTCTTTCCAACCTGTATTATACATTTGAATGTAAAACCACCAATTATATCTAACTCATTTTGTGGTCTCGGGCTTCTTGCTTGTTTGGCTGAATTGTGATAAACCAGCTCCAGTGACATTCGTATGAGGCTACCCCACCTTGACCTGCTGCAACCAGAAGAGAGCATTTCCTGGCATAGATCACTTCCCTGACTCCCCTAAGAGTTACCCACAGTCTGTTATTATCAGATTAAATGTCACAGGAAACATATTCTTTCAGTTTAAACAGCCAGGAGCTATTATTATTCTTCTCATAGCAAAGGAAATTTGACCTCACATCCACAAGTTTCCTATCCCTCAGTGAAGCTGGCTTATCATTTAATTTACAATTAATGACTCCAGTGCTTTTACTTGGTGGGGAATACAACAAAGTCTTTAACAGTTGTCTTAATGTAAAGCCCAGGAAGGAGATTTTATAATGAAAAGAAGAAACAGCAATTTCTTTCCTAGTTGTTCTTTAATTTGTGATTTGGCATCACCAATTTATGATCTGGAAGTTAAGTAGGGGGACAGAGAAACGGAGAGTTGTTATAATATGCTACCTATATGGTTGTTATAATAACAACTACCATGTACTTGTCATATGCATTATCTTGTTGCTTGCTGTGATTCCACATCTAAGTAAATATTATTATTTTAGCTCATTATTCAGGCTCAGAGAGATTAAATAACTTATTCAAGTTCATTCAGTAAGTGGTAGGGCAAGGAATCCAAGCATCATCCAACTCCAATATATCTTTGTATTTGCCAATCACCCTCTAACTACTACGGTATTGTGAATTTAAGAATCTTAATCAGCCACATTTATGCCAAGATGCCTCATTCCTCATGATGAAGCCAACAATCCACACAATGAGATTGGCCTCCTAAATACTTTTTTAAGTCCAGTAAGAAGCTAATATTATAGCTTTATGAGAAAACCAGAATTGAGTGAAATTAATTAGACTTGATAAATAATGTGATTGATTTGGGTACATGAAACTACACAGACTCTAAATTTTATGAAAGCTGGGGCAAGTTTTAGTTCACTGCTAAATCCCCTGTACCTAGCATTGAGTCTGTTAATTATTACTCAATAATTATAGATTGAGTAATATATTACTCAATAATCTGTAAATAATTACTCAATAAATACCTGTTATACCAAAATTATATATTATCTCTCATCTTAAATTTATTTATCACTTTTATAGATAAAACTTTATACTGTTTTAAAGAATTTACTTTAGTAGAAATTATTACTGACTGGAGAGATTAATTCAGTATTTTTCAGGAGAATTTTTTATTAGGAATAATTTAATTAGAAGGTCCCATTACACAGATGCCACAGAGGACAACAGGTCTCAGATGACAACAGTCAACAACATGACTACAAGCCCAAGTACTTACTGGATTACATAAAGGGCAAAAGTTATGCCCTGATATACAAAACACAGTGCCTTTTCCCTTCTAGGGTACTATCAACAGAAATGAACACCATTAACAATGGTGTTCTTTTTACAAAAGAAGCAGCACTGTATTAATTATAGCTCAAAAAGAAAAATAGTTTTGCTACCCCATGATGGAATAGTAATAAAATAAGAATAACCTTATTCATAAATATCACAATCAAAATTTAAGAGTTCTTCGTATCATGTCTAATAATTCCACTGAATGCTTTTTGGCCATTGGAAGTCAGGCAAAGAGCAAGAGTGCCACACAATCTTTAATAAAATAATGGGAATCATGACCTCCCTAATGTCATTTGAACAGCTACTCGGACAGTCGTATCATAAGCATAGCAATTAAAGTTATGAAACATAAAATACAGCAAGACCATCAAATCCAATATTGCTAAGCAAAATAATTCAAATTAAACCCCACAGAAGACACGTTAAAAATTTGGACAAAATATGAAAAAAGTTAAGCAATAAAGAAATTAAAAGAGATAAAGGAACAATGGAGAAGGAAACTGCACACGTGAGCACTACTTTCAAGGAGGATTTGTTCAAGGAGCACTTGCCAAACCTAAAGTGTTGACTGAGAAACTGAACATTTTTAATCCAGGACCCAACAGCAAGACAACTCTTGTGAGAAAGAATTTACTCCAAATTATATTTTCTTGCCTGAAATTGTATCCTCTTAAAAAAATAAAAGGGATTATAAATAATGAATTTGAGGAGGGCATTTGGCACAGAAGTTGAGTTGCCATTTGGGATACCTACACTCCTTACTGTAATGCCTGGTTGGAGTCCCAACTACTCTGCTTCTGATTCAGATTTCTGATACTGTGTGCCTTGGGAGGCAGCAGGTGATTGATCAAGTTCTTGAGTTCTTTCCCCCGATGTGGAATACCTGGATTAAGTTCCTGGCACCCAGCTTTGGCCTCTCCCACCCATTGCAGGAGTCTGGGGAGTGAACCAGAGGATGGGAGTTCTTTCTATTTCTGTTTTTATCTACCTCTTAGAAAAATAAAGAAATTTTATTAAAATTAATTCAGTTGCCATACTTCTCAAGAGTAATGTGGTCAATACTAGACATATGGTACAAACTTAATAAGTACTTTCTCCTTACGTTATAAAAAATGGAAATTTTCAAAGCCAATTACATTAGATTTTATTCTAATGCTTATTTCAATAAGTGCATTAGGAAATTACTTTCTGAGGGCACTTGACCCTCCCATCACGTTCTTGTGTTCACCAATCTGTAATTCTCAAAACCTGACTGCTTAGAAGTTGTTATGGAATCTCTGTCACATAGACATGATTGGTTGAATCACTGGCCACTGGGGAGTAACCCAAATCATCAGCTCTCTCCCAAACCCCAGGTCCTGGGGATTGGACTACAAGGTCCAACCCTCTAATCTTGCCTTAGTCTTACTGACAATCAACCCCCATCCTGAAGCTATCTAAGGGGCTCAGCCTCCAGTCATCTTATTGGCATTCAAAAGTCACTCTTTTTTTTTCTTTTTCTTTTTTATTTTTTGACAGGCAGAGTAGACAGCAAGAGCGAGAGCGAGAGTGAGAGAGAAAGAGAGAAAGGTCTTCCTTTGCCGTTGGTTCACCAACCAGTGGCCGCCGCGGCCGGCGAGCTGCGGCCGGCATACTGCGCTAATCCGATGGCAGGAGCCAGGTGCTTCTCCTGGTCTCCCATGGGGTGCAGGGCCCAAGCACTTGGGCCATCCTCCACTGCACTCCCGGGCCACAGCAGAGAGCTGGCCTGGAAGAGGGGCAACCGGGACAGAATCCGGCACCCTGACCGGGACTAGAACCCGGAGTGCCAGTGCCGCAAGGCGGAGGATTAGCCTAATGAGCCACGGCGCCGGCCCAAAAGTCACTCTTAGCACTAGAGATTTCCAAGGTTTTAGGAGTCATGCACCAGAACCAAGGATACGAATCAACTATGTGATAGGTAAGACATACTTGTAACTTTCAAAAAATACATTATTTCATTATACATTCTTGCAAAAACATATTTATAATACAACCGAAATCTGCAAAAATATTTTCTCAATTTGTACTATTGAATATACTCTGTGGGGCCGGTGCTGTGGCGCTGAGGGTTAACACCCTGGCCTGACGCGCAGGCATCCCATATGGGCGCCGGTTCAAAACCTGGCTGCTCCACTTAAGATCCAGCTCTCTGCTATGGCCTAGGAAAGCAGTAGAAGATGGCCCAAGTCCTTGGGCTCCTGCACCCCTGTGGGAGACCTGGAAGAAGCCACTGGCTCCTGGCTTCATATCGGTGCAGCTCTGGCCATTGCAGTCAATTGGGGTGTAAGCCATATGATGGAAGACCTCTCTCTGCATGTGTATGTGTGTAACACTGACTTTCAAATAAATAAATAAATAAATATTTTAAAAAATACATATATATACTGTGTGATCCCTTACAAACTTTCCATGGTCTACATGGTATTTGTTAACATGTTTGGTTGAATGGATGAAAAACCAAGACTCATCTATTTGCTGCCTACAAGAAACATACCTCACCAACAAAGATACACACAGACTGAAAGTGAAAGAATCAGAAAAGATATTCCATGCTAACAGAAAGCAAAAATGATCAGGCGTAGCATCCCAGTATCAGACAAAACAGACTTTAATGAAAAACCTGTTAAAAGAAACAAATAAGAACATTATGTAGGCCGGCACCACGGCTCAATAGGCTAATCCTCCGCCTTGCGGCACTGGCACTCCGGGTTCTAGTCCCGGTCAGGGTGCCGGATTCTGTCCCGGTTGCCCCTCTTCCAGGCCAGCTCTCTGCTGTGGCCAGGGAGTGCAGTGGAGGATGGCCCAAGTGCTTGGGCCCTGCACCCCATGGGAGACCAGGAGAAGCACCTGGCTCCTGCCATCGGATCAGTGTGGTGCACCAGCCGTGGTGGCCATTGGAGGGTGAACCAATGGCAAAGGAAGACTTTTCTCTCTGTCTCTCTCTCTCTCACTCTCCACTCTGCCTGTTAAAAAAAAAAACAAAACACATTATGTAATGATTAAGGGATCAATTCAACAGGAAGATGTGACTATATAAATGTATATGCACCCAATGCCAGTGGGCCTGTGGTTTAAAACTAATGTTAACGGGTCTAAAGGGAGACAAAAACTATAATACAATAATAATGGGGTACTTCAACACACTACTTCAATCAATTTACAGAGCAACTAGATAAAATTAACAAAGAAACAGCACAGTTAATCTAGGACCAAATAGACCTGATATCTACAAAACATTTTATACTACAACTGCAAAATACATTTTATATTCCCAGGGCATGGAATTTTCTCTATGTTAGACCACATGCTAGGCCATAAAGGAAATCTCAACAAATTCAAAAAAAATTTAAGTCATACCACCTGTCTTTTCTGACCATAATGGAAAGAAGCTGGAAAAATAGAAGTATGCAATCCCATGGAGACTGAATAAATGCTCCTGCGTGAAGAGTGGGCTATAGAAGAAACCAAAGGGAAATCAAAAAAGTCCTAGGAACTAAAGATGGCAACAAAGCATGTCAAACAGCTCTACATGCTGGTGAGGATGTGGGGGGAAAGGGAACCTACTGTGCTGTGGGTGGGAATGTAAACTATTACAACCATTGTGAAAGACAGTATAGAGATACATCAGAAATGTGAAAACAGAACTACCATGTGACCAGCCATCCCACTCCAGGGAATTAACCCAAATAAAATGAAACCAGCATCTGAAAGAGTCATCTGTACCCCCATGTTTACTGCAGTTCAATTCACAATAGCAAAGACATGAAATCAACCCAGACGTCCACACTCTGATGACTGGATTAACAGGGAGTGGTGTATATGCATAATGGAATACTACTCAGCCATAAAAAAGACTGAAATCCCGTCTTCGAAACTAAATGGGTACAATGGGAAACCATTATGCTTAATGAAATGTACCAGTCCAAAAAGCCAAATATCAAATTTTCATTGATATGTGGCACTGAATATAGAATACAAAAAATGTGTAGGAATGACATCAACATCTTGTGACAGGAGTGTTACTTTCAGCCCTTGTTTATCCTCCTCTGGAACTATGGTCTTACTACTTTTTACTTGTTGAATATTCAATTATGGTTGTGCTGAACTCAGACCGGGATTATAGAGGGGATTGAAAGCATGTCTTTATGCCAAAGTTAAAGGAAAACAAGAAAGGAGGGAGATTATGGGAGGAAGGGGGAAGGAAGAAAACCTGGTCATCTTCTTATAACTATACATATAAAATCTATGAAATGTGTTCTCTTTATTAATAAAAGTTTTTAAAGAATGCTTTACCTCAAAACAAATACCCCAGAATCTAATATTAATCATAGGAAAAAACTGACATAGAAATTATTATAGTGACTTCAAACATCGTATTGAGTTTCCAGGGTGGGTATGTTAAAATGTATTGACAGACATTTTTGGAGGGAGCAATCAATTAAAAGCAAGGATAGAAAGAATTAAAATGTAGGATCTATCATCATTGATTCAATAAATAGGTACAACACCACGAAGAAGGGCTACTTAATGCGGTGGTGGTAAAACAAAAAACAAGGAGTAAAAAACAGAGCAGATTTTGCCACTACAGATCTCAAGTAGAGATGGGCAGAAAAACCAATCACCCCTAATTCAGAGCATCTCCAACAGAAAACCTGGAGTCATTTCCAGGAAATTTTCGGCAACTTATTTAGGAACAAAAAACTGTAGGAGAGACAAAGGTAACTGATGAAATATACAGATATATTCTTTTAATTATTGAAACAAAGTAGAAGAGAAACAATGAGTGTATTGAAGGATACCATGGTATTTCACCCCAAAATACAGTACCCTGGTGCCTTGATTAGTTTAAATTAAAGGCCCTTGGACTGCAGGTAATGCTGGGTATTCATTTATCTATTTAAAGATCAGAGCAACCAAAGAAAAAAACAATTGCATTTGGTTCTTTCCTTGACTTTTCATCAACCAAACTCATACCTGCAGGAAAGGAGATTAGACCATGCCTGGGAGGACTTTGTCTAAAGCTGTTATCTATCTCCTTGGCCCATTCAATTCCAGAAGAAATCATCTACTAACTACTGTCTGAGCATTGAGCCCATGCATCCCAGTCCTCAAAATAGTCACATTCCCCACGTTTGTCTCCCCTTTGAAGGACATTTCAGCCCTGGACCTCACTGAGATACTGGATAATCACACTGCTATGACCGGCCCCTGTGCATGTTAAATAACTTTGTATACTTTTTTTCCTAGTAATCTCTTCATGGTCAGTTCACTAGAGCAAACCTTCAGAGGGTGAAGGGGAAGCTTCCCTTTTTATCACTAAACTCCAGTCTTTGTTAGCTAGGAGTAAGACAAGGATAAACTACCACACATGCATATGCACTTATATATTATCCTAGAGAATATAGTTGAGAGCCAGGGAGCTTTCTTGCCAGACCAGGCCAATGTCAACAACTCCTCTGTACTAACGACTGTGTGATATTTATCGCTAAAGAAGAACAACAAAATATATTTATTATAGCAAGATTTCTTTTAAATCTGTACTAAGTGAACCTGATAGAAAGGAAAAAAGACAAACACACTCCATATAGTGAGCCCAGATCCTGTCCCACGAATGCATGAAAGCAACTGAGACAGGCGTGGCAACACCGGACCTGGGAAAGGCATCAGTAGAGGACAAAAAGAAAAAGCAAAGAACATTCCACTTCAGGAAGACAGCACAGACCTACTTTACTAATTCCTCCCACTAAGCACAACTATAAACCTTTTATGTGGCATGTAAAACTCGCAGAAGGACAGCCTGAAGGGTAGGAAGAAGACTGTCCAAAGACCTTGGAGACCTAGCAACAGTGCAGTGCTGAGTACCCTGGCTTTTCTTTCACTTCACACATCCCAGACTTAGAGCTGAATAAACGGCCAGGCAGGAAATGCTCACACACACACGTAAGAAGTCCCAACAGAAGCCTCCCAGCCAAGAGACCAGGAAAAGCACAGCCCCACAAGGCAGAAACCTTTTAGAAAACAGCTGCTGGGGCCAGTGCTGTGTTACTGTGGGTAAGCCACCCTCTTCAGTGCCAGCATCCCATTGGAACACTGGTTCCAAGTCTCATCTCCACTTCTGATCCAGCTCCCTGCTAATACACCTGTGAACGCCCAAATGCTTCTACCCACATGGGAGACCTGGAAGAAACTCCTGGCTCCTGGTTCCTGACTGGACCAACTCTGGACGTTGCAGCCATTTGGGGAGTGAACCACCAAATGCAAGATCTGCCTCTGCCTCTTCTCTCTCTCTCTCTCTCTCTCTCTTTCTCTCTCTTTCTCTCTCTTTCTCTCTCTCTCTTTCCCTCCTTCCCTCCCTCCCTCCCTCCAACTCTGACTTTAAAATAAATATTTTCAAAGAAAGGAACTACTCCACTCCATTCTAACATCTCAGAGAAAACACTGACCCAGCCCATTCAGGACAGCGAAGGCCAAATGAAGAACCTTGATGATGATCCTTGCAAGACTCTGCTAAGGCAGCCCACGCTCCTTGCTGCGGGGCTCTTTCAAGATGGCCAGGTAGGAGCCAAGATTTCACTTCTTCCAGCCAGTAACAAGCCTACCCCCTGCAGGATCACTGGGGGCCATGTGGAGAATAGGAACCCTCAATGAGAAACGAATCCCTCCCTCTCCTCTTCCCCATGTGTCAACAGAGCAAATGCAGTTCCTCCATGTGGCAGCGGCAGCGAAGATTTACCCTAGCTACAGCAGTGTCACCCTAGCTACAGCAGTGTCACCCTAGCTACAGCAGTGTCACCCTTGCTACAACAGTGTCACCCTAGCTACAGCAGTGTCACCCTTGCTACAGCAGTGTCACCCTAGCTACAGCAGTGTCACCCTAGCTACAGCAGTGTCACCCTTGCCACAGCAGTGTCACACAGATCCACTACAACAGGTTTAAATAGGACAGAGTCTCCTAACTTAGCAGGGGACTGCTCAGGTATCATTAAAAGTTACTTGTCCTATATACCAGGGACCAGGAAGATCTCAAACAGAATGAAAAAGGAAATTAATACAGGCCAACACAAAGATGATAGAATTCTTAGAGTTTTCCGACAAAATTTTTTTAAAGATTTATTTATTTATTTGAAAGTTAGAGTTACACAGAGAGAGGAGAGGCGGAGAGAGAGAGAGAGAGAGAGAGAGAGAGAGGTCTTCCATCTGATGATTCTTCCCCCCCCCCCCCAATTGGCTGCAACAGCTGGAGCTGCACCGATCTGAAACCAGGAGCCAGGAACTTTCTCCAGGTCTCCCACGTGGGTGCAGGAGCCCAAGGACTTGGGCCGTCTTCTACTGCTACCCCAGGCCATAGCAGGGAGCTGGATCAGAAGTGAGCAGCCGGGACTCTAACCAGCGCCCATATGGGTTGCCAGCACTTCAGGCCAGGGCTTTAACCCGCTGCGCCACAGCGCCAGCCCCCAAATTTTTTACAAGTATTTTGAAATGAGAAAATAGAAAACTTTAGCAGAGAAATAGGAAGTCTTAGCAAAAAGAACCAAGTGGAAATTTTAGAACTGAAAAAATCTGACCTAAATAGACTATTCAGAAGTTGAGATCAACAAAATGGAAGCAAAAGAAGGAACAGTGGGTTGGAAAATAAACCAATAGAAATAACCCAGAGATAAAACAAACAAACAAACAAACAAAAATTAACAGTGTCTGATGGACCTGAAGAACTGTAACAGACTGTCACATATGGCATGAGGATCTAAGGAGAGAAGACAGCAGTTAGTGCAACAAATGCACTCAAAAAACAATGGCTGAAGACTTTCAGATTGGCAAAAATATACAAAAAACGTGAAAGTACAGATTCAAGAATCTGAACAAACCTCACACAGGATAAATGCAAAGAAAATGATGTCAAAATATACCAAAGTAAACTTTTGAAAACTAAAAGTAATGGGGAAAATATTAGTTAGAGAGAAATGATGACTATGTGGAAAAACAATTCAAACAATGGATTTGTCATGAGATACCACAGAGACCAAAAGGGAGCGGCACAGTAACTTCTAACTGCAAGAGAAAAGAACAGTCACCCCAGGGTCTCACCAAGCAAAAACATCCTTTATGGAGGAGGGAGAAATCAAGCCATTTTCAGATTCAGGAAAACACTAAGATAAGTTATGCCAGCAGAACTATTCTAAAAGAAATAGCTGAATAAAGTTATGTAAGCAAAAAGGAAAAAGCAAAGGGAGGAACTTTGAGATAATAAGGAATAAGGAATCTGATAGGCAAAAACACTAATAAATATAATGGGCTTTTTTGTTGAGTAGTCTGCATTATGTTTAACAGTGATACAAAAATTATAATACTTTTAATATAATACTTCTAAGTTGTAATACTTCTAGATACTGTGAACTTATGTAGTAGACACATTTCTTACTGTGTATATTATGTTACAATTAAATGTTCAAATAAAAACATATTAAAATGGGATAAAATTGACTAAAAAGCAAACAGAATTACTGGAGATACTATCTAATTACTTTAAAATTATAGAAGGATCAATTCTCCAGCAAGATGCAGCAATCCTAAATGAGAACATAACAGCAGGTGAGAAACACGTTAGCACAATTACTAAGGAAACAGTAAGGACACTCCTCGAAAGCTAATAGGTGCCAGGCATTTAGCACAGCAGTTCAGAGGTCAGATTGTCTGGGTTCAAGTCCCAGCTCTGCTCCTGACCCCAGCTTCCTGCTAATGTGCATCTTGGAAGCCAGCAGTGATGGTTCAAGTAGTTGGGTATATGCCACTCACATGGGAGATCTGGATGGAGTTCCCTGGCTTTAGCCTGGCCCAGTCCAGCCTCTGCCTCTCTTTCATATTAATTTGTAAATCAAATACCAGGACTACCATTTGATATGATAATCCACTACTCAGCATACAATCGAAAGAAATGAAATCAGCATGTTGGCAAGATAGTTGCATGCCGTGTTCATTGCAGTATTATTCACAATAGCCATCACATAACATCAACCAAGTGTCCCTCAACGGACAGATGGAAAAGAAATATGGTATGTATACACAATGGAATTCTATTAAGACGTTTCTTTCCAAGAAAAAGCAAATTCTATCAATTTCAACAACATGGATTAAACTAGAGGACATATCAAGTGAAATAAGCCAGGTACACATGCAATCTAAAAATTCTAACTCATAGAAGCAAACAGTAGAATGGTGCTTACCAGAAGCTGGGAGAAAAGGGGAGGAGTTGGAGAGATATTGGTCAAAAGATATAAAATTTCAGTTAGACAGGAGGAATAAGTTGAAGACATCTATTATATAACATAGTGTCCATAATTAACAGCAATACATTACATGCATGAAAATTGAAAACAGAGTAGATAAGTGTTCTCATCACAAAGTATGTGTGTGCAGTAATGTTAATTTGTTTGATGTAGGTATGCCACAAGGTGTGCATATTTTAAAACATCATGTTGTATACCATAAATGCAAAAGTACTTCAGAAAGTTGTGGGAAATGGGGTTAAAATATAATGTGTATCTTCTAGGAACATTCTGAAGAGCTTTTATATATTTTTTTTAATTTGTCAATTTAAAATAGAAAAAAATGTGAAATAAAAATTGAGACAAAAAAATACTCAAATTCCTAATTATGGTTGGACACCTCAATACTTGTCAGTAATTTATACACATCTAGACAGAAAATCATCAAGAATATTAAACAATACTATGAATCAAAAGGGAATAATGAATATTTATACAACATGCTATCCAACACCAAAACTCATTTTTGACAAGCGTCTATCAAACATATACAGATCATATCCTAGACATTTTTTTTTTGACAGGCAGAGTGGACAGTGAGAGAGAGAGAGACAGAGAGAAAGGTCTTCCTTTGCCGTTGGTTCACCCTCCAATGGCCGCCGCGGCCGGCGCACCGCGCTGATCTGATGGTAGGAGCCAGGAGCCAGGTGCTTCTCCTGGTCTCCCATGGGGTGCAGGGCCCAAGCACCTGGGCCATCCTCCACTGCACTCCCTGGCCACAGCAGAGAGCTGGCCTGGAAGAGGGGCAACCGGGACAGAATCCGGCGCCCCGACCGAGACTAGAACCCGGTGTGCTGGCGCAGCTAGGCGGAGGATTAGCCTAGTGAGCCGCGCCGCCGGCCTGCTCCTTTACCCTTTCCATGGCCGCCTTGAGCCTGCTGCTCCTTCAGGGTGACTGAATTTGCTCTCCCTCCTCCACCACCTTGACTCTTTGTGCTGCTTGGGAGGGGTTCTGGGAGCAGCCCCGTGCTGTCCCTCAACACTGCCGCGAGTCTCCTCCAGGCCTGAACCGTGTCTCTCAGCTCCGACTCCTTCCTCCTAAATTTCTCACTGCCCACTTTGGATGACTGAAGAAGAATATGCAAGTGAACGCAAACTCCGTCTGGAATGCCCAAGGCTCCAATACTCTCACCTGGCTAAGAGCAATTAAACTACGAGGGGGATTCTTTCTAACAGGGGCTGCAGTGCCTGGCATCTCTTCTTCACGGTCTGCCACCCATGAGCCAGGCTTGCACCCCTCCTTTCCACAGAGCCCTTACTTTGCATTTCAGAATATCCGGGTGCCCTGTAACAGGAGCTCTCTTAGGAGCCCCCCCTGCCAGTTAGGATGCTGTAACTGATCCGACCTCTCCTAGCTGTTAGGGTAGGTACTCTCTCTTAACGTGCTACATCCTAGGAAAAAGTGAAAGCCTCAGAATTGCCAATTCACGTACATTAAATCTAAGGTACTACTTATACAATTCTTTCCACAGAATCTCATTTTTTTCTGGTGTGCCGAGGGATTCAGGCCTTTAAAATGAGGAGAACTAAAATATTCATAGAAAAATGAAATGAAAAGGAAGTTCATTTTGGTGCAGAAAAATTTTGGGTGAAATGCATCCAAACAAGGGTCTGCAAAAGTTCATGAAAATAGACCGGCGCCGCGGCTCACTAGGCTAATCCTCCGCCTTGTGGCGCCGACACACCGGGTTCTAGTCCCGGTCAGGGCACCGGATTCTGTCCCGGTTGCCCCTCTTCCAGGCCAGCTCTCTGCTGTGGCCAGGGAGTGCAGTGGAGGATGGCCCAAGTGCTTGGGCCCTGCACCCCATGGGAGACCAGGAAAAGCACCTGGCTCCTGCCATCAGATCAGCACGGTGCGCCGGCCGCAACGCGCCAGCCGCAGCAGCCATTGGAGGGTGAACCAACGGCAAAAAGAAGACCTTTCTCTCTGTCTCTCTCTCTCTCACTGTCCACTCTACCTGTAAAAAAAAAAAAAAAAAAAAAAAAAAAAGTACATCCATAAATTTTTTGATGTTTCTCCCTTCAAGAAATGGAACTAAGTCCTTTCCCTTGAGTACAGGCTGGACTCAGCGACTCATATCCAATGAGCAGAACACAGCAGAGCTATGGGATATCACCCTCTGATGCTAGGTGTTAAAGGCTGCAGCTTCCACGCAAGGTGCAGAACACCTTGTCTCTGTTGAACATTCAGTCAGAGGGGCGGGCATTGTGGAATAATAGGTAAAGTCACCACCAGTGATGCTGGAATCCCAGCTGCTCCACTTCCAGCCCAGCTCCCTGCTAATGCACCTGTGAAATCAGAAGATGGCCCAAGTCCTTGGATCCCTGCCACCCACATGGAAGACCCGGAGAAAGCTCCTGGTTCCTGGCTTTATGCTGGCCAAGTCCCAGTCATTGCAGTCATCCGGGGAGTAAACTACCAAGTAGAAGATCCCGCTCTCTCTCTCTCTTTCTCTCTCTCACTCTCACTCTTCCTCTGACTTTCAATGAAATAAATAAATAAATCTTTGGGGGAAAACAGAACATTCGGTCACCAAGAATCCAGTTGCAATGCTGTGAGAACACTAGGCAGTGGAGGAAGTGCTCCTCACGGTGAGGAACTGAGGTCTCCAGCTCTCGGCTGGCTAAGAACTGACACCCCCCAACAAGCAAGTGAGCAGCCTCGGAAGCTGCTCTCCCCTTCCTGTCGCCAATCGAGTGTTCAGATGGCTGCAGCCCTAGCCAGCATCTGACTGCAAACTCAAGAGACCCTGAGCCAGAATCATCCGACGAAGGTGCTTTAAAATCCCTGACCCGTAGCAACAGATTTAATACATATTTGTCGTTGTAAACTGTGACTAATTTGTTATGCAGCAAAGATAGCTATTGCAAACCCTAAAGAACATCATCAGATAAGTACAGTGGACATATATTTTTGTATTTCTCCAACATCCCTCGCTTTGGATTCAGTCCTCCCCATTGTAAAGAACCCCGCTCACTCAATGATGCTCCTTGCTACGGCTGCATTCTACTTCCTCCTTAGCAAGCTGACCCAGGACCAGCCCATTAAGTCAGAGTACGCCACGTTCTTCCCAATACCCGCTTCAGAACTGCACACGTAAGTTAATCTGAGCCCTTCAGGATACTCCAGAAAACGTTACAGTGATGAGGAGAGATGTCCACCCTTCTGTGAGATAAGCATGCTAAGTTTCACATACGCCCGAGGCAGTCAAGTCATCATTCAGTCTCTCTGTTCTGAAAATACAGCCAACCAGAAACAAAAAAGCAAGTACAATACGGAAAGAGGGTGTGATTTCATCCCATTGTTTACACCCCTGGCGCTGTCCTGGGCCCTGGACTTCCCCCTTCAATGAACTCAGCTCGTATTTCAGCTACTTCAGGAATCTGAGTTCAGTCTATGGTCCTGATAAGTCTGAAAAGTCACTGAATGAGTCCCAGTGAGTTTCATAAATTTGTGATCTCAGAATATACCTAAGACGTTTTCTCTGAGCCAGGAAGGAGTAAAGGGAACCAATTTTGCATTCTCACATCAAACAACTAAAAATGAACAAACTGCATGAGGCAACAGTGTTCAGACATTCACAACAGAACAAAGGGAAACAAATGAGGTACGACCAAAAATTGCTCCGGCCTTCTGTGTAAAGAGTTTCTAAGTCAGAACTAAGGAGACAGGCAGGGTTCAGAATGTGGGGAGTCCAAGGCCGCTAAAACTCACCGTACAGGCTGACAGGCAGCAAGGTGCACCAGAGAGAAGGCGAGGTCTGAACATATGCAAAGGATTCCCACAGATTCTTCAGCTAAATGCTTTCCGGCCGTGCATGATGTGACACAACTGCCCAGCTGGTGAGGCAGCTGCAGGGGTCAACCACGTGGGAGGAATGCATGCTCACCATCCAGCACCAGGTTACACACCAGAACAGGGACTCCAGTAGTGGAAGCAAGTCATTCCCTTCTGAAGGTACTCCGGTGTTTACAACAAACATCAACACTCAAGGAACACACCGCCAAGAACAAATTTAAAAAAAAGTAAAAGAATACAAAAATTCCCAAACCAAATAAAATTTACAAAATCATCCGGCCAATCCCAATCAACATTAGACCAAAGGACCTAGTCAGGGCATTAAAGAAACAGAACAAAAACATATAGATTGGGGGGAAAAGCGAGAGAAGTAACATTTCTTTATTTGCCAAAAGACATAATTATCTATGCAGAAAATCTTAAAGGATCTGCAAAAAATCTGCTAGAACTAATAGAGTTTAACAAGTTTTTAAAAACCAACATACAAAAATCAATTATGTTTCCATGTTGTGGCAATCAGATATGTGAATGCTAAATCTGACCAGGGCAGGTGTTGGGCCCAGTGCCTAACACACCTGCATCCTTTATCAGAGTGCCTGGGTCCAGCACCCTACTCCAGTCCCGATTCAGGTTCCTGCTAACGAGACCCTGTGAGGCAGCAGGAAAGGCCCGAGTAACTGGGTCCCTGCCGTCTTTACAGGCAGCCTGGATTGAGTTCCCGGCTCCTGGCTCTGACACCAGTGTTACAGGCAGTCAGGAAGTGAATCTGTGGATGGGAGATTCCTCTCCCTCTCTCCCTCCTCACCACCCCAAGTAAATATATGAATTCAGAAGTAAAACTATGCCTTACAATAGAATCAGGTAGTTTCCAGTAATTGGGGATAAATTTGAAAAAAAAATATGTAAAAAACCTAAACACTAAGAATTGTAAAACACCATTGAAAGAAATCTTAAAGACATTAAAAAAAAAAAAAAGGGAAACATACAAGTATCATAGATCAAATGAATTATTGTCAGGATTTCTTAATTCCCAAATTCATGTATAAATTTTCAGAAATTTCAGTTGTAATTCCAGCAGGCTTTTGGTAGAAACTGACCATCTGGTAATATTATGTGTGTGTAAATGCACTCCACCTGGAAAAGCTAAAAGGATCTTACAGGGAAGAATAAAGTTAGAGGAATTCACTATATTATTTCAAGGTATATCATAAAATTATGTTCATGAAGAAAGTGTGATATTGTCATAAAGACAGATACAGAAGTCAATGCGATCAAAGAGTCTAGAAATAGATCTACCTATATATGGTGAATTGATTTTAACAAAGGAGTCAAAGCAAATCAAAAAGGAAATCTTTTCAGTAAATTTCATTATAACAATAGATATCTTTTTTAAAAAAGTCTTACACATTTGCTGATACTATAATAAAAATTAAAATTAAATCAGACTAAATTATTGGAACTAAAACTACTAAATTTTCAGAATTAATTACAGGAGGATAATCTTAATAACTTTGTATTTGGCAATGATGTTTTCAATAGCTGACAAAAAGATATTAAATAATCCATAAATTTGAATTAAACACTAAACACATTTGCTCTTCAGACAATAGTACTAAGAAAATGAAAGGAGAACCCACAGACTGGAGCACAAAGTCAAAACATGTCAGATAAAGTACCTGTACATAGACAATGTCAGAACCTGTACATAAAAAACGTAAGTTCTTACAACTCAATGATAAGACAACAAACAATTCTTTTTTAAAATTAAGCAAATGAGGGGCCGGCGCCATGGCGCAGTAGGTTAATCCTTTGCCTGCAGTGCCAGCATCCCACATGCGCGCTGGTTCTAGTCCCGGCTGCTCCTCTTCCAATCCAGCTCTCTGCTATGGCCTGGGAAAGCAGTATAAGAAGGCCCAAGTCCTTGGGCCCCTGCACCCATGTGGGAGACCTGGAAGAAGCACCTGGCTCCTGGCTTTGGAATGGCACAGCTCCAGCCATTGCAGCCACTGGGGAGTGAACCAATGGAAGGAAGACCTTTCTCTCTGTCTCTCCCTCTCACTGTCTATAACTCTACCTCTCGAATAAATAAATAAAACTAAAAAAAATAATAATAATAAAATTAAGCAAATGATTTGAACAAACATGTGACCCAAGAAGAGATATAGAGGCTTATTCACATGTGAAAGTCAATGTTCCTGGGCAGGTATTTAGTGGAGCAGTAAAGATACCACTTGAGACGCGGGCATCCCAGATCAGAGGACCGTGTTGAAGCCCGGCTCCACTTGCAATTCCAGCTTCCTGCTAGCATGCAACCTAGGAGGCAGGTCCCGGTATTTGAGTCCCTGCTACTCACATGGGAAACTTCAATGGAGTTCCTGGCCCCCAGATTCAGCCTGGCCCAACCCAGGCTGTTGAGGGCATCTGGAGTATGAACTAGCAGATGGGAGCTCGCTCTCTGTCTCCATCTCTCTCTCTCTGCTTCCCTACCTTTCAAATAAATAAAGAGATTTTCGAATCTTGAAGAGAAAAAAAATGTTCAATATAGTTATTTGGGAAAAGATATTAAAACCAAAACTAAATATCATTGCAAACGCAATAGAGCTAAAATTAAAAAAGATCAAACATAGCAAACATTGGCAAGGATACAGAGAAACTGGTACTCTCGTACCTGTTTGGGGGAAGTAAAATTATTCGGCCACTTTGAAAAACTGTGGGCAATTTCTCAAAATGTAAACATAAAACTACCATTTGCTGTAGCCACTCTGTTCATAGGTTTATATACAAGTAAATGAAAGTAGATGGACACACAAAGACTGACAAGCATTTCAGGACTTTAAAATAAACACTTTTTTTTTCATGGGTATATAAGTACCTGTATCTCTTCTTGGGTCAAAAGTTTGTTCCAATCATTTGCTTTATATGTTAAATAGCTGTTCCTTACCTCACCACTGAATTGTAAGAATTTATGTATCCTATATGCAGGCCCCTTATTTGATACATATTTTGCAAATACTGACCCCAGTCTTCAGCTAGTTCTTTCTTTCATTCTCTATGTTTTGTTTGTTTGTTTGTTTGTTTTTGACAGGCAGAGTGGACAGTGAGAGAGAGAGACAGAGAGAAAGGTCTTCCTTTGCCGTTGGTTCACCCTCCAATGGCCGCCGCGGCCGGCGCGCTGCAGCCGGCGCATCACGCTGATCTGATGGCAGGAGCCAGGTGCTTCTCCTGGTCTCCCATGGGGTGCAGGGCCCAAGCACTTGGGCCATCCTCCACTGCACTCCCTGGCCACAGCAGAGAGCTGGCCTGGAAGAGGGGCAACCGGCAGAGTGACAAGTAGATTCAAGAGTGCTTAATAGGGTGTAACCACACCAACTTCAGCTGTTCCAGGAAACAAAAAGAATAAAGGGAGGACCCCGCTTCGAGGGGCCTGACAAGCTTTCAGTGACGAGACAACGCTGACTCCATGGGACAAGAGGAGGGAGACGGAGATGCTTCCGCAACCAGCCTCGCAGCGCAGCCAGCTGCCGGTGCTGAGCCGCCACGTTGGCACGTCGAGGCGAGAAGAACTTGCCGCACCCTGCCACTCAGTGTAGCTAAGAAGAATGGCTCACTCACCCACTAACTTCCCTTCAGCCTCGGGAGCTCACTGGGGTTGAGCAACTGCCAGGCGTGGAGCAGAGGAGCTGCGTCTCCTCCTTCCTCTCCCCTGCTGGCGCGGAGTGCCATGACCCTTCCAGCCAAAGTCCATCCGTGCCGACTGCCTCTACTTCCTTCCTGCCGGAGGTAGAGTCGGGGCAGTGTGTGCAGCAAAGGACAGACGCCTACATCCTGCAGTGCTGGGCTTCTGCAGCATTTGCCTCAGAGCTGTGCTCATGCCCTCTACGTGAGCAAGGGGGATTCCCCTTAGCATCTGGGGTCTAACATCAGAAGCAGCCCATCAAAAAATCCACTCCCACCCTGGGCGAGCTGGGTAATAACCCCACTATACCCTGCGACACCAGGACTGTAACAATTACTTCTAAACTTGTCAATGCCATGAAATCTACCTGGTGGATCTAGGGAAAACTTGCATCCCACCATTCTGGACTCATAGCCTCCAGAATGAAATCTGTATACCTTGTAGTCACTCTGTGGGACTGGAACAAGGTTCAGTTCACATCCCCGAGACCCAGGACTAGGACTGTTGGTGTTAGAAGCAACAGTGCTAGGTGGACTCCCCCAGCAGGTCCTGAGGCAGAGTCCATCTGCATCACACAGTCCCAGAGCCACAGCAATGGAAGCTACACGCACTGGCATCACTGAGGCTTCCAAAGGGACAAGAGGACAGCTGTCTTTGTCTCAGCACCGGGAACAAGGCCCTGGCTGCCACAATCACCAGGCAGACTGACAGGGAACTCTGTGGACCACAGAAACAGAACCTAGGAAACCCACATTCATCCCAAAGCCACAGATTTTTTTTTTGAAGCTTTACATATTTTACTTTTTTAAGGTGAACAAATTTCATCTATTTCATATATTCAGTAACACAATGATAACTCCCACCCTATCCTCCCTCCTGCTCACGTCCCACCATTCCTTCTCCTTCCTCTCTATTCCCTCTCAATTTTTAAAATTATCTACTTTGTTTATTTTACACTCATGAGATTAACCCTCCACTAAGTAAAGAGCTCAACAAAGTATAAGGAGAAAAAAAAACACTGATTCTCAATTGTAGAGACAAGGGCTGTAAACAATCATCAAATCTCAGAATGTAATTTCACTTCTATACATTGTATTTAGCATCAGGGAACTAGCACAGATCAAGGAAAACATATGATTATTTGTCTTTTTGAGATTGGCTTATTTCATTAAGTATAATGGTTTCCAGTTACATCCATTTTGTTGCAAAAGACAGTATTTCATTATTTTTATGGCTGAGTTGTATTCCATACTCTCTCTATACGCACACACACACACACACATTTCTGTATCCAGTCATCAGTTGATGGACATCTACATTGAACCCATATCTTAGACATTGTGAAGTGAGCTGCAACAAATATAAGGGTATAGATATCTCAATCATATGCTGATTTTTATATGCTGTGGATATATCAGGAGTGAGATTGCTGGGTCATATGGTATAACTATTTTCAGCTTTCTGATGTATCTCCATACTGCATTCCACAGTGGCAGTATTAGTTTGCATTCCTACCACCAGTGGACTAGAGTACCTTTTCCACACCTCCACACCAGCATCTATTGTTTTTTGATTATAGGATGATTTTTGGATGAAACCTCATTGTGGTTTTGATTTACATTTCCCTAATGGCTAGTAATCCTGAGAATTTTTGCATGTGTCTGCTGGCCATTTGAATGTCTCTTTTGAAAAATGCCTGTTCAAATCTTTTGCCCATACCTCTCATCATATACAAAAATCAACTCAAGATGGATCAAAGACCTAAATTTAAGACCGGAGATTATGAAGTTGCTGGAATAAAACATAAAGGAAACACTCTAAGACATTGGTTAAGGGGACAATTTCTTGGATAAAAATCCCTAAAGCACAGGCAGCAAAAGCAAAACTAAACAAATGGGACTATATCAAACCCAGAAGCTTCTGCACAGCAAAGGAAATGACTAATAGAGTACAGAGACATCCAACAGATTGGGAAAAATATGTGAAAGCAATCTATCTGACAAAGGGTTAATATCCAAAATACATCAACAACTTAAAAACTCAGCAACAACAACAACAACAACAACAAAAAACCACCAACTTATCCAGTTAAGAAATGGGCAAAGGACCTCAATATACAGTTCTCATAAAGAATACAAATGTGTGACAAAATGTTCAACATCACTCAACATCAGCCATCAGAGAAATGCAAATCAAAACCACAATGAGAGAGCACCTCACCCCCGTCAGAAAGGCTATTACCCAAAAGACAGAGAGTAACAAATGTTGGTGAGAATACAGAGAAAGGGGAACACTCATACAATGTTGGTGGGAATGTGAATCAGTGCAGCCACCGTGGAAAACAGTATGGAGACTTCTTTAAAAGCTAGAAAGAGACTTGCCGTGTGATTCAGCCATCCCACTACCTGGTATATACCAAAAAGACTTGAACACGTTGTGTCAAAGAGATGCCTGCGCCAACACGTTTACAGCAGTACTGTTCACACAGCCAACACCTGGAGTCAACCAAGGTGTGCATCAGCAGATGCATAGATAAAAGGAATATGGTACATACACACCATGGAATACTTTCAGCCATGAAAAAGGATGGAATTCTATCATTTGCAGTAATATGGACACAACTGGAGAACATCAAGTTTAGTGAAACAAGCCAGATACAAAAAGACAAAAACCATGTGCTCTTCCATATATGTAGGAGCTAAAATTAAGGGAGGAAGAAGGGGAGGGGGAGGGGGAGAGGGAGAGGAAAAGAGATGCCTTATATATTAGTATTGATGCAAATACAGTTTTGTAAAACCTTGTTTTACATCTTTGTCAAACCAGTGGTTAAGAATGTTACACTATTATAGTTTCAACGATCTGTGATTACCTTAAAATTTATTGTATATGGGCAAAATGGTCATTTTTCCATTCAATTATTGTTTATAGTTATTGTCTATAGTTCTATTAAACTAGGGTCTTTTTGCACTTAATAAAAGTACGTACGTCATTGCAAAAATTAAAAAAGAAAGGAAAGAGGAGGCAGGGAGGCAGACAGGGTAGAACGGAGAATATCATTATGTTCTTAAAACTATATATATTAAGCACATGAAATTTGTTCCCTTTATATAAAATGGAAAATGAAAGAAAAATAAATTTAAAAAATTTTCAGAAAAGACAAAATGAGAGAGAGAAAGAGGGAAACCTTTCATTTGCTGTTCCACTCCCCCAAACACTAATAACAGCTAAGACTGGGCCAGGCTGAAGCAGGAGCCCAGAACTCAATCTGGGTCTCCCACATAAGTAGCAGGAGTCCAAGAACTTCTGCCATTTACTGCCTCCGAGGGTGCCATTAGCAGGAAGATGGCTCCGAGGCAGAGCAGCAAGGAATCGAATGTGATTCCAATACGGGACACAGCTGTCCCAGGCAGCAGCTTCATCTCATGTACCCAACATCCAAACCTGCTCTTTATTTTCTTGATAGTATCATATGAACTGCAAGTGCTTTTATTGTTTTTATTCTTATTTATTATTTAATACTTTTGTGAGCTATTTGCAACATGACTAATGTTTTAGAACTTCTGTTCATATTAGCCAAAATCCAGAAACAATCCAGAAATTCACCTATAGGAAAATGGATGCATAGATGCACATATCCATATAATGGAATAATCCTCAGAAATAAAACAAGGAATACATATATCATCCATGAACGTCAAAGTAATTACCCTGAGTGGAAGAACAGATGAAGTAGCATGGCATACTGCATGACTCCATTTTTATGAAACTCAAAAGTGCAGGCTAACCCATACTGGTAGGAAGCTGCCCAGGGTTTGTCTCAGTGAAGTGGTAGGAGTGGGGGAGACAAGGAAACATGAAGAGGATGACAGGTGTATTCATTGTGCGGGTGGTGGTGACAGTCTCACAAGTGTCAAATTCAACAAATCTTACATTTTTTAGCAAAGTGAATACTATTTGTCTGCCAATTATCCTTCAAAAAACCCATTGAAATGCCTTTTATTTTCTCCTGGCTGGATTTAAAATATTATGACTGTAAAAATTTATAAAATAATTGTGCCAATGACTAGTACAGTAGCAAGTGGCAATACCTTTAAAACCAAAACAGTGCTCCCTACACAGTTGAACCTGCCATGCATTTTTTACCCATGTGAAGGTTTCAGACCATAATGATTAAAGACCACACTTAAAGCTAAAAATGCCCTGTCATCCCTAGATATTTTTCTTAAAATTTGCATATTCCCACTTACCTTTAAATATGTGCAGCAAATAATGTGCTATTGCTAACTGCTTTAGTTATCTACATAATTTAGACATGGTTAAATATTTGAAGGTAAGGACACTTTCCTTAAATCTCAGACTTGAGCATTTTTACTCGGCACAAAGCTGATAGATGTGAAGGACTTCAAAAAGTTCATGGAAAAATGCACTTGAAGCGGGTTTTGGCAGAGTTGTTAGGATACTGCTTGGGTGGCCCACATTCCATGTCAGAGTAGCAGAATTCTATGGCTGGCTTTGTGGCACAGCAGGCAAAGCCTCTACCTGCAACCCCAACATCCCTTGTGAGGACCGATTCGTGTCCCGGCCACTCCACTTATAATCCAGCGCCCTACTAATGGCCTGGGGAGAAAAGTAGAAGATGCCCCAAGTGTTTGGGCCCCTAATACCCATGAGGGAAACCCAAAGGAAGTTCCTGGTCCTTGGATTAGGCTTGGCACAGCCCTGGCCTTTGCATCAATCTGGGGAGTAAGCCAGCAGAGGGAAGATATCTCTCTTTACCTCTCCCTGTCTCTATGTAACTCTTACTCTCCGAACAAACACTTATAAGAATAAAAGATTGTCAGTATTCCAGTCCTGGCTCTGCTCCTGATTCCAGCTCCCTAGGAATGCGAACTTTAGGAAAGAACACGGGATGCGTCAGATAGCTGGGTCCCTTCCACCCATGCTGGAGATTCAGATTTAGTTCCCCGCTCATGGCTTCAACCTGGTCCTGTCTCAGCTGTCATGGACATATGGGCAATAACTAACCAAAGGGAGATCTCTGTCTCTGTGCCTCTATGCCCTTCAAATAAATAAATACATTTTACATGTAATTAAAAGACAGGTTTATTTGGGTACAAAATAATTTGATACCCATGCAAAGTTTTATTTAAATAATACACATTTTCTATGAAACTTTTGAAGAGCCCTCATATAAGGTAGTTAAAGTAGTCTTCAGTGACGCTGCAACATGCCAGGAAATGAACAAAAACTCTCCATGAGAAAATAAACAAGATTACCTCATTATAGTATTCCCTGGCTGAGGGAGATTAGGGTCCTAAAGAGTAAACACCTCCCGGCTTACAGCCACACACATAGAAAACTATCTCAAACAGTCATAAAGAAAGTGGGAGGCCAAAACTGGTAAGAGCAGTGTCTGCCTAGAATCAGGAGGGCACTGGAACGAATTAGAGGAAAATGAGACAGTAAGACGAATGAAATCACACAAAAGGGATTGTGGTGGAATGAGGTGAAAAGGTCATGTCAAGATGGCCACTGAGGTGAAAAGGTCATGCCATGATGGCTGCTGACAACAGAAACTGCCTGGCAACAGGCCGTGATTGGATGGCTTCGGAAACCACATGACAACAGAGGAAACCACATGACAACAGAGCCTGACTGACGGCAGGCCGTGATTGGATGGCTTCAGCAACTGCCTGGCAACAAGAGCCTGCCTGGCAACAGGCCGTGATTGGATGGCTTTGGAAACTGCCTGGCAACAGGCTGTGATTGGTTGGGGCATATACCGCCCCTTGACTGGATTGGCTGTCTTGGCTATATAAGATGTGGTACCAACCGAAATAAATGAGTCTGCGGGCTGCTCGTCTCAGGCCTGCTTTCACCCGACTCCGGGGTCTGTGTGGTGACTCCGCGCCTCTTGCCCCCACCATGCTCCTCCTCTCAGAAATGAATCCACTGCAACATTGTTGAGAAATCAACAGCAACAATGGAAGAAGTCAAAATAAAGGAAAGAGTGCAGAACTAAAACTAAGAACTGAGAGTACAGGAGTAACTACAAGTCCCGAAACTTCCCACTTCCTCATATCTTTATCTTCCTTGACATCTGGCTTCCTGGTACCTAGAACATGGTGAAATGAATGGGAGTCGTGGAAAATTACATCTTTAAATAGCCCAATAATTTACATCACCTTATATAACTTGATGTAGAAAACTTTGGCCATTATAACTGTGTGTCACACACAAGGCTTGAGGGTGTTCTTCTTTTTTTAACTTTTATTTAATGAATATAAATTTCCAAAGTACAGCTTATGGATTACAATGGCATTTCCCCCCCATAACGTCCCTCCCACCCACAACCCTCCCATCTCCCGCTCCCTCTCCCATTCCATTCACATCAAGATTCATTTTCATTTCTCTTTATATACAGGAGATCAATTTAGCATATATTAAGTAAAGATTTCATCAGTTTGCACCCACACAGAGCACAAATTGCCAAATACTGTTTGAGCACTATTCATATCATTAATTCACATTGAACAACACATTAAGGACAGAGATCCTACATGAGGAGTAAGTGCACAGTGACTCCTGTTGTTGACTTAACAAATTGACACTCTTGTTTAAGGCATCAGCAGTCTCCCCAGGCTCTAGTCATGAGTTGCCAAGGCTATGGAAGCCCCCTGAGCTCGCCAACTTTGATCTTATTTTGACAAGGCCATGGTCAAAGTGGAAGTTCTCGCCTCCCTTCAGAGAAAGAAAGGTACCTCCTTCTTTGATGGCCCCGTTCTTTCCACTGGGATCTCATTCGCACAGATCTTTCATTTAGTTTGTTGTTGTGTTTTGTTTTTTTGTTGTTTGTTTTTTCTTTTTGTTTTTTGTTTTTTGTTTTTTTGCCAGAGTGTCTTGGCTTTCCATGCCTGAAATACTCTCATGGGCTCTTCAGCCAGACCTGAATGCCTTAAGGGCTGATTCTGAGGCCAGTGCTGTTTAGGACATCTGCCATTCTATGAGTCTGCTGTGTATCCCACTTCCCATGTTGGATTGTTCTCTCCCTTTTTGATTCTATCAGTTAGTATTAGCAGACACTAGTCTTGTTTGTGTGATCCCTTTGACTCTTAGACCTATCAGTGTGATCAATTGTGAACTGAAATTGGTCACTTGGACTAGTGAGATGGCGTTGGTACATGCCACCTTGATGGGATTGTATTGGAATCCCCTGGCATGTTTCTAACTCCACCATTTGGGGCAAGTCTGATTGAGCATGTCCCAAATTGTACGTCTCCTCCCTCTCTTATTCCCACTGTTATATTTAACAGGGATCACTTTTCAGTTAAATTTAAACACCTAGGAATAATTGTGTGTTAATTACATAGCTCAACCAATGGTATTAAGTGGAACAAGTTAGAATGGCTCACATTCAGAAATCTACCAACAACAGATGCTGGTGAGGATGTGGGGGAAAAGGGACACTAACCCACTGTTGGTGGGAATGCAAACTGGTCAAGCCACTATGGAAGACGGTTTGGAGATTCCTCAGAAACCTGAATATAACTCTACCATTCGACCCAGCCATCCCACTCCTTGGAATTCACCCAAAGGAAATTAACTTGGCAAACACAAAAGCTGTCTGCACCTTAATGTTTATCGCAGCTCAATTCACAATAGCTAAGACCTGGAACCAACCCAAATGCCCATCAACAGTAGACTGGATAAAGAAATTATAGGACATGTACTCTATAGAACACTATACAGCTGTAAAAAAACAATGAAATCCGGTCATTTGCAACAAAATGGAAGAACCTGGAAAACATCATGCTGAATGAACTAAGCCAGTCCCAAAGGGACAAATATGATGTGTTCTCCCTGATCGGTGACAACTGACTGAGCATCAAAAAGGAAACCTGTTGAAGTGAAATGGACACTATGAGAAACAATGACTTGATCAGCCCTTACCATCACTGTTGATGTACAATTTAATACTATATCACTTTTAGTATTTTTGTTTGTTCTACCTAATACCATTGGTTGAGGTGTTCTTCTTTAAGAACAGGACCCAGCTGGAGCAGGTGTTGTGGCACAGTGGGTAAGATCCCCCACATCCCATATCAGAGTGCCAGTTCAAGTCCTAGTTCCTCCACTTCCAATAGAGCTTCCTGCTAGTGCATCTGGGAAGGCAGCAGAAGGTGGCCCAAGTACTTGGGTCCCTACCAGCCACTGTGGGAGATCCGAATGGAGTCCAGACTCCTAGCTTCTGCCTGGCCCAGCCCCAGCTGTTGTGGGCATTTGGAGAGTGAACCAGCAGATGGAACATATTCTCTCTCTCTCTCTCTCTCTCTCTCTTCCTTTATCTGCCTTTCAAATAAATAAATAAATCTTTTAAGAAGCAGCAGCATAGCAATGGGATTATCATTTGGTTCAACAGGTAGAACATTACTTGGGATACTCACATATCGCATGAAAGTCATGTGGGTTCAAGTCCTGGTTCCACGTCCCAATTCCAAGTCACTGCTAATGAGCACCCTGGGAGGCAGAGGAGGCAGCTCAGGTATTGGGATCCCTGCCACCCCATGGAACATCTGGATTGAGTTCCAGGATCCTGGCTTTGGTTGGTACACCTCATGCTATAAGGGGCATGTTCACTCATTCATTCATTTATTCTCTCTCTCTCTCTCCCTCCCCCCTCCCTGACCTTTTCAAATAAAGTAAGAATCCTATTCTTTTAGGAAAAAAAAAAAAACAGAAGAAGATGTATACAGTGATAGTGATGCTTAAGAACCTAATATAAGCCGGCGCCACAGCTCACGAGGCTAATCCTCCACCTTGCGGCGCCGGCACACCGGGTTCTAGTCCTGGTCGGGGTGCCGGATTCTGTCCCAGTTGCCCCTCTTCCAGGCCAGCTCTCTGCTGTGGCCCAGGAGTGCAGTGGAGGATGGCCCAAGTGCTTGGGCCCTGCACCCCATGGGAGACCAGGAGAAGCACCTGGCTCCTGGCTTCGGATCAGCGCGGTGCGCCGGTTGCAGCACGCCGGCCGCGGCGGCCATTGGAGGGTGAACCAACGGCAAAGGAAGACCTCTCTGTCTGTCTCTCTCACTGTCCACTCTGCCTGTCAAGAATAAAAAAAAAAAAAAAAAAAGAACCTAACATAAGCAACCTGAGGCTACTACACTCTCCCAATGCTATTCTGACAAAAGAGCAAAAAGAAGTGGCTCACTGAGGAGCAGGAAGATCAGATGGCAAGAAGAAAACACAGCTTCAGAAGAGCAATACTTTCTGATCTAAAGAAATAACCCTTGTGGTCTCTCCCCGCAAGTTCATCCCTAACTGACTGGTAAGAGCATTTGCCGGGCTGCTTGTAAGCCTGCTGATGACAGCACTCTACCTGTTGCCCTGTTTGTTGGAACACAGTGTGGAAAGTAAAGGCCAAGTCTTTGGTTTCGGTAGATTAGTCAGTGAATGTCCCTACCTTTGCCTCCAAAATCCTACTGCAGATTCAGGGGACGCCCTGGATTTTCCCAGGTCCCTGTGTTGATACTGAGCACCTTGACAAGCTGTGTCCTTCTCTGGATCATTCTAATGAGGAAATGGATCAAAGAAACTAAATTTTTCCTCGATAAACTCAAGGACATAGACATGGCTTCAATATGGTGCTTTCCCCAGAGCAGCCTCATTGCTCCCCAAAGAGAATAATTCTAACCTTAGAATTAGACCTTCCCAAAGGTAAACACACGCTTTCAAATAAAGCTCAAACTGAGCATATGTTTTCATTCCAATCTATTTTTATCAGCCTAAGATATTTCTATTCAAAGTGACAAATTAAGTTCAAGACAGTTTTGAAGAAACTTTGTACTCCTTGGAAGTGATTTTATTCCCTACCCTTAATACCACGAGATGAACCACCAGCACCTGGATTTCTGTCCTTCACTCTTCCCAGCATCCCACACATGCACACACAAGTACACACACTCCCAGCTGGACTCCATGTATCGTAAAATTGCTAACATTCAGGGATTAAACATTTTCCCAAAGTTCTTCATTTTAATGTGAATCGCTCAATTTGTTACTCATTGTAAAACACATTAGCTCATCTTTCCTAAGCAGTGTGTGTGCCAGGCACACTTCCAAATGCTTCACCTGCATTTTCTCATTTAATGCTCATGAAGCCCTCCAGGAGGGAGGCGCAATTATCATCCTCCGCTTTACAGAAATGAAAATGAGGTGCAGAAAAGTAAAGTCTCCTGCTCAGAATCAGATGAGTTAACACATGGTGTGGCCTATGTCACAATCTTGCAATGTGCCTCCAAAATCTAATTCTAATTGTTAGGTAATACCTCGTTCGAAGGCACAAGTGAGCATCACTAGTGTATTCCCAGATAGGGTTTTTGACCCATGTCAGTGGTTTTGACACCAAAATATATGGGTAAAAGGGAACGTTCCAGGATTATTTTGTCAGATCACACATGGGTCCATCGTGAGCACTCAGACTTCCCTAGACGATGTTCTCTGTCTGGGCTATGGAAGGATCAGGCATTATACGGACTTTGTCAAGCCTACTCTCCAAGCATCTGAGCTGCCTGAAGGTTTTTGCTGTGACCATGGCAACCCTTGCCTTCCGGCTGTGTCACACCTGCTTTCCATCATGACAAGAATGTTTTCAGATGGCTAAGGAACTATGCGTTTCTGCAAATAGTGATTTCAGCCAAGTTCATCTCCAGGTTGCAACCCAGATTTTCCGGTGGGCACGCTTATGCCATTTCATGGCTGTTCTTCAGGAATAAAAGAGAGGAAGAAGCAAAGGACAGGGGAACATTTTCAAAATGACACAAATGCAATTTAATCCTAAGACTCTTTCAAAGAAAGCTCGAACTGAATAAAAAGCATGCGTTTTTATTCCTTGGCTTATCCAATCTATTTTTATCAGCCTAAGACATTTCTAATAAAAGTGACAAAATTAAGATATGTTTTTATTAAAATAAAAAATATTGTATACCTTTCAGGGCAGTGATTTTCCAGTTTGCGTAAGTGCAAGAGTCACCCAAATAATTATTTACAAGTCAGATTGCAAAATCTCTTTTCCTTGAAGATCATGACTCCTTATGTATAAAATTTGAGCACCTGTAAAATCCAATTTGAATTATTTTCTATGACAATACAAATTTTAACATTATTTGGTATTGTTAATCTTCCTCAATGTTGATCTATTTTCCTGTATTGCATAAAACATAGAATCCATACTCAATGGCACACAAATTAGTAAGGGATTGCTTAGAAGCCAGAGATGCGATTACAATGCACCCCTGTTCTCCCACTTGAAGGACACGACCCTGCACACCATTGTGCTTTCTTAAAGGAGATTAGAATGGCATTTACAAGGACATAAAGAGTTCAAATTGGGCAGTGACTGTGGAGAACCTAACAGTCAACATATAGCAAAGCAAAAGGCTGGTACAGACCCAAACACGGGGGGAAGAACAGACCCTGAAATCAGAGTGCTCTCCACGAGGAAGGAGACAGGTGAGCTTTGGAGGGGGAGACCCTCAGAATAGCGCAGCATGGCTTGGTAGTGAAGACCATGGTCTGTAGCACTCGGCTCCCACCTGTCACCTGTGTGACCCGGGAAAAGTCACCTCACCTCACAAGCTTTAGTTATCTCATCTGTGATGGGGGAGAGCAGTGGGAATTACCTCACAGGGTTCCTGCGAGAATAAAACCAGGGGCAGAAAACGAGTGTTGGTGGCACTCCTGTGACTCGAGAAGCTATTAACAACAAGAAGCTAGAGGGCTTCAACCAGCGCCGCTTTCGGCTGGAGGAGAAATTCACCTTGCCTGAGACTGCTCAGTTGCACCATAACAATCCTTGGTTGCGGACAAGGACTCTCTCCTGGAAAAGACTTCACTCACTCCTTGGAGCCTTTTCTTGGCTAGGGCTTATTTGCTGAGCCTAGTTTTATCAAAGAATACAACGGAATTCCGTGTTAGCAAGAATCATGCTAAGTCAGTTTAGAAAAATCCCCCCAATCTTTAATATCCAATCAAGTTCTACTTTCCCCACTAACCCAGTTTCTTTTAGTCATTTCCACCCAGGGACTGCCTCACTCTGTCCATTTGCTACAAATCCCCTATGGTCTTCTCCAACTTTGGACTCAGGTCAGGACTTAACGCCGCTAGCTCTGATTTTAGGGCTTTGGATTTTGGCATGACACTTGGAGTCCTTCTGGGTCCCCTCTTGCCAATGAGACCTCCATAACTGAGTGAGCCAGTTCCTGGGAGGAAATCTCTCTCCAGTTCCCATCTCCTTACCTTGATCACTCCCTCGGCTTTGGCTCTCCCTCTTCCGCTGCTGCCACCACTTTCTGCCACACGAACCCTCTGCTCTATTCTGTGGAGTGAAACTTGAATGTAATGTGGACAGAAATACTTCGGGCAGGAAATATCTTGTTTAAAATGTGTATTCCTCATCCCTAAATGTAGGATATAATGCCTGACCAGGAATGCAACGTCCCATTCTAAAATGTGTATATTACATTCATCCCTCAAGCAACCGTAGCCCTGCTCCCAAGCAGGAAAATGTGCCCCCCCAAGCATGTTACCCACGGAAAATACAGCTCCAAGAATTTTTCCACAAATCATCACTTTGAAAAGAGAGACCCTGCCTTATAATCCAAGCATAAAGGGCTCTCCAGAGGTCTGTATTTTGCACATGAGGTCCATCAAGTATTTTGAGGGATACATAGATACATGTCGAAGCACTAAATCCCACTTATGAAGCCACAGCTTCTATTTTCCATCCACACTCAAAGAGGCAGCAGAGTGCAGTGCACATAAACTGTGGCTCAGGACTACCTGGATTCTCATTCTGACTCTACTTCTAGGTGAGGAACTCTGGGAATGTTATCTAGTGTGAAAACAGGGATAACACGAGTACTTCCCTCACTGCACTGGGCAGTTCGTGTATTTGAGAGAGCTAAGAACTTAGGAGGCAGTGTACGAACGTGAACTCTGTGCTTACATAGCCCAGCTGAAAATATTCCATCATAATACTATCTATTCCTACTATTCATCTACAAATCAAAAATTCAGGAAAAATGTGGTTTATCTTTTTTCTCTCATTTTCTGGAGCAACATGAAGCATTTATTTTCTAAAACAAAATCTTTCTCCATTAGTTTTCTCTAACAAGCTTTTTCCTCTGCAATATGTGCTTTTTGACCCTCTGACTTGCAAGAAGTCTTGCCCTCAAGCCTAAGTAATTCTTCTTTTAAAAAAAAATAGAAGTTGAGAAAAATCCACTTCAGCTGGCTTTTTCAAGCTATTATATAAGGAAAATCATGGACTAACTTCACAAGATATATTTTCAAAGAAAAAAATTAGTTTCATAGAAAAGATCTAATACTGATGAAGTTACCCATTCAATGCACAGACATACATAAACACACACTCAAATCATTTGCTTACAAGATAATATTCTACCACACCAAAAGCAGCTCACTCTCTAGTATCTTGAATACCAGTGCTTCTTGGTGGTCGTTGCTGTTGCTTTTTCCAAGTCTAACTTTGATAAATGCTTTAAATCTTGCCTGTTTTAGGGAAAAAATTACTCCAACCTCCAGCTTCTCATTTTTTTCTTCCTTTTGTCCAAAATCTGAAATGATTTATGTACAATTTCTGAACTCATTATCAGCTACACATGCCCCCTTTACAGCTGCTTCTCTCACCCCACCACTGGGGCAATGCTTTTACCAATAGACTTGAATCTAAAACTCGGGCTCGTTTCTCCATGAGAGTTTCTGCTACTTACTGGTGACCCTTCTGTCTTTTTCCTGGCAACTCTTAGTCTTCTTCCTCTGCCCTCACCAAAGTTCACATCCTAGGCCTTCCAATCATTTCTCTACGTTTGCTTCTTCTGAGAGCTTTAAACACTGCCAGTACACTGAAGCCCCAGAACCGTTTCTTCCCTTGAATGTCAATCACCATCCCAAATCCCAAATGTCCAAACTCAACAAGTTCCCCTTCGCTCTCCTCGATTTCCATTAAACCACCATCCTGCTAGCCTCAGGGTCAAGCACGTGAATATAATCACAATCATCACTGCAAGTGAAAATTGCACTGTACAAAATTAAACAAGCAAAGACCACCTTGGCGCAGGTTACTGCATTGGGGGCCAGGGTGTAATTTGTATTCAATTGCTGAAACAAAAGGTGACAGGGATTCCAAGCACTGGGTGCTTAAAGTGGGAAAGTTTTGTAGAATGGGTTTGCCATTAACATTACCCAGAGGAAAAAGAAACTGTGTGTATCCTTATAGCGGGTGGTAGTTATGCAACACGACCCAAGTCACTTACCTTCCAAAGGAGACAGTGAGGTAGAGTGCTATTCCAACGATAATTCTATTTCCTGAGTTGAAAGTCGCAAAGGGGCTTTTTTATACACTTGTGTTTCAAACTGGTAGGAAAGAATTTACAAGATTTCTAAAGTAAATGTTCTGAACAGAGAGAGGTCAGAAAGAAATGTGCCTGAAGTTCAGTCATGCTGAGGGTAAGCCAGGCCTCCACAGTCCCCTCGTCAACAGCAGCAGCAGCAGCAGCAGCAGCCACCAACAATTGCCAGGAGCCTCTAGGACACAGCCCTGCTTTAGATGCACAACTCCTCCTTGCCTGCATCACACCCATGACGGTGCGTGACAGCAGCCCACAGGAATGCCATCCTGCACCTTATCCTACCACACCCCCCAGCGTTTTGAGTCCCCATCTATCTCAGAAAGACTCGTCAGCTGCTAGTCAAGTCGACAGTGGCCATTCCCTGGTCACAAAAGCGTAAGCACTGCCACAAGTCTCCCTGATAAGGGCAGGAAGAGCAGCAGGGCATCCGGGGCTAACTCCAGACGCAAACCAAGAAATGCGATGACATCAGCTCCTACCCCACCTCCCTGCTAGATTTGTACACCACAAAATCTTCCCCCATCTGCTGTTCTGTGCAGAAAAATCCTGCTACAGCCTTTGGCCAGATCACCCACCCATTCCAGTCTAGAATCCTATATGGAAATTTCCCTAATAAAATCTTTTATTCTTATATTGAGTTTTGTTCCTTATTCTTTAATCACAGGATTACTTAACGGGGGGGGGGGGAGGGACAAGCTTTAACAACACTTACACACCATACACTATTTTATCAAGGCTAGAGGTAGAGGGAAATTTGGAATAGCTATTAAAACCCCCGTGACTGGTAAGTTCAAAATAAAATAAATTTTTCCATTTCTATTTATCCAGCATGTCTTAGTCATCATGGCTTGCCAAAACGAAATATCACAGATCAGGTGAATTAAACAATAGAAACTTTACTCCAACAGTTCTGGATGCTGAAAAAGTCCCAGCTCAAGGCACCAACCACTGGGGCCCCTACGGAAGAGCCGGCCTTTCTGGCTTGCACATGGCTGCCTTCTCACTGTATCCTCACGTGGCAGAGGGATCATGCCCTGGTGTCCCCTCCCCTTCTTAGACGGACACTGAGTCCATCACAGTGGCCCCACCCTCACGACCTCACTTAAGTCTAATTGTGGGGAGCAATCCGGACTAGACTAAGTTGCTCGAATTAGGACTTATTCTATGCATCTGCTCTCCCACAATATGGCGCTGGGAGAGAAGTAAACAGCTTCTACACAGCTGCCTCCAGTTCAACCAATTAACTGTAGGACTTGCTCCTGATTGGAGAGCAGCGTACTCAGCCGAGTTGGGATTGGCGGAGGAGGACTATAAAGGAGGAGAGAGACGGCATGCACCAGGAAACATCTATGGGGAACATCTAAGGGAACCCGTGCAGCCCCCAGAGAGCCGGCCGGCGGTGTGCCGCTCCCCTGCGGAAGTGGGGAATGCGGCCAGGGGGAACTGCCCTTCCACGGAGGTGGAAGGGATAGTAGCCAACCCGGGAAGAACCAGCAGCAAACCCGGGGAGGGCCGAGCAGATGAAAGAACAGCGCAGGGTCCTGTGTTGCTCCTCCACGAAGAGGGGGAGCGACATAATGGTGCCGTGACTCGGATAGGAAACCTGACTCGGATAGAAAACCTAGGACGGATAGGAAACTTAGGACGGATATGAAACTTAGGAGGGAAGAAACGGGAAGAACTGGGAAAATACCGGAGAGAGAGACTAGCAAACAGCCTAGGGAAAAGCCGGACGAAAAAGGAGCCGGAAGAAGCTATTGAAAGCCTAGGCATAGACTCGGATTCGGACTACGGGGGGAAGCTGGGAGAAATCTCTAAGGTCGAAAGCGAAAGTGAAAGCTAGAACAAACAGATTCGGACGCGGACTGTGGGGAGAGGCCAGGAGAAATGAGGGAGGAATATCGTTGGAGGAAAGCTTGGGGAAACATACCGGGTAGAGAAAAATGTTAGGGAAATTGAAGCCGCGGGGGGCAGGCCGAGGCGGAGACGAAAGCCACTTTGGGGTTCTCAAGTTAGCCCGGGAATAGGGGGCGAAAAGTTGAAACCAGAAGCTGAGACGCAAGCCAGATTGGGATCCGTCTGATTAGCCCGGGGAGCAAAGGACGGGAAGCCAGATCGTGGGGCGGAGACGTACGCTGGGTTGAATTCGCCAGGCTAGCCCGGGGAACTTAGATTGAATCCTAGTGGCGGAGACGCAAGCTACGCTGTGTTACTCGCGGAAGCCGCCGCGTGCAGAGAGAGCACGGGGCGTGAATAGATAGGGAACGCTGGCGTAGGCCGTGGTTCAGACGCGAAAGGGTTAAGCGTGGAGACCGCGGAGCGCGCGAAGCCGAGCCGAGCCGCGCAAAGCCGGGAAGCTGCGCAGATGAGAGAGGCGCGCGGGCTGAAGCGGCGAGGTGCCGGAAAGCTGCGGGGATAAGAGAAACAGAAGTTTAGAAGTAAAAGAGAAATAGGAATGTTGGCAGACAGAAGTAAAATGGGAGAAATAGAAATGCCCGGAGATAGAGAAATAGAGAAAAATAAGGCCTCCCCTCAACATGCCAATTAGGAGGCTTGGATTCGGTCTGCCTGATTTAAGGCGGTAAGCGCTAGCAAAGCTCGACCAGAGTATGAGCTGCAGGTCACCGAAGATAGGCACAAACCAACACTAATAAGTCTCCCCCACAATACGGCAATGAGAAGGCTTGGATTCGGTTTGCCTGATAGGTTTTGTAAACACCTGCAGGCAGTTCTAGCAGAGTAGAGCATGCGCTGCAGGGCACCGAACACAGGCACGCATCAGCGCCTAAAAACCTCCTCACAATGGCGAAGAGAGGACCCGGATTCGGTTTTCCTGATTGATAGGACTTGTAAGAGCCTGTGGCAACTCTAGCAAGTACAGCAGAGTGTGTGCTGCGGGACACCGAAGACAGGCGCGTATCAACGCCAAAAAATAAAAAGAAAGGGGGATCTGTGGGGAGCAATCCGGACTAGACTAAGTTGCTCGAATTAGGACTTATTCTATGCATCTGCTCTCCCACAATATGGCGCTGGGAGAGAAGTAAACAGCTTCTACACAGCTGCCTCCAGTTCAACCAATTAACTGTAGGACTTGCTCCTGATTGGAGAGCAGCGTACTCAGCCGAGTTGGGATTGGCGGAGGAGGACTATAAAGGAGGAGAGAGACGGCATGCACCAGGAAACATCTATGGGGAACATCTAAGGGAACCCGTGCAGCCCCCAGAGAGCCGGCCGGCGGTGTGCCGCTCCCCTGCGGAAGTGGGGAATGCGGCCAGGGGGAACTGCCCTTCCACGGAGGTGGAAGGGATAGTAGCCAACCCGGGAAGAACCAGCAGCAAACCCGGGGAGGGCCGAGCAGATGAAAGAACAGCGCAGGGTCCTGTGTTGCTCCTCCACGAAGAGGGGGAGCGACACTAATCAGCTCCCAAAGATGTCACCTCCAAATGCTATCACGTTGGCAGTTCCCATTCAGTATATGGATTTGGGGGACAGGGAAGAAGCCAAACATTCAGTGCACGCACATTGATAGTTTCATTGTCTGCAAGAGTTGCCTATCAATTTTGAGCCTTACAGACTGACAGCCTGTGGAATGTGATCCCTAAACAAACATTTTTCCACAGTAGCTGGTTATCTTGACTGAGCCAGAGATCAGACAGCCTTTGAATTTAGCAAAAAACTGTCCTTAGCTCCTTTGTGTGTTTGCACAGACAATGCCCTCAAAAATTGCATCATCCTGTGGAAATGAACCAGCTCAGAGTGTGAAGTAACCTTGAAAACTTATCTGTCACACTTCTAATTAGAAAGACACAATAAGTGGAGGACAGCAGGCAGAGAGGAAATACGTACGTGTTTGACAGATGAGATCCTCAGGAAACAGTCGGCTCTGAGAGAGAAAATGCTCTTTCCTTAAAGAAGACTAATACTCAAGAGGAAGCCGCGGACCTGGGCCAGCCAGCCTTTGAGGGCCTCAACCTACCCAAGGGAGAACGCTCTCTCCGAAACCTGGTCACGAAGGCAGCAGGTGTTCTGCTGGCCTAGGAGAACCAGGGCAGGAGCTGGCTTTCCCGAGGGAGTGAGCGTCAGTCCTCAGGGAGGCACAGTCAGTGTCCTGGAAGAAGTCTGCCACGCATGGGCTGCTGGGAGCCTGACGGAGCTCTTCACCCCAGCTTGGGCTGCGCCTCACATGAGCCGTCATCGACAGGCTGCCAAGAAGCACATTCAGTGCAAAGGGAGGACCGTGAGACCAGCAGGCAGCTGCGCAGACTCAACCTCGCACTGCAGATTCTGGTGCCGAGTAAATGCAAAAAAAAAAAACTAAAAACAAAAAATGAAAAACCACCTCCTGCTATCCTGGAGTCCACCTCTCAGAAAAGGAACGGGATAATGATGCCCAGGCCACCCAGGCGTGGCACACGGTGACACAGATGAGGATTTTTTTTTTAATTTTTTTAAAATTTTATTCAAGGTATACAATTTTCATGTATTCCCTATATACAGATTCTGGAACACAGTGAAACTTACCACCCTGCCTCCCTCCTGCTCATGCTCTCACACTTTTTTCCTCTTCTCTCTCTTATTCCCACTCTTAATTTTTACAAAGATCTATTTTCAGTTTACTTTCTTTTTTTTTTTAACTTTTATTTAATGCATATAAATTTCCAAAGTACGACTTATGGATTACAATGGCTTCCCCCCCCATACCGTCCCTCCCACCCACAACCCTCCCCTTTCCCACTCCCTCTCCCCTTCCATTCACATCAAGATTCATTTTTGATTATCTTAATATACAGAAGATCAGCTTAGTGTACATCAAGTATGGATTTCAACAGTTTGCTCCCACACAGAAACATAAAGTGAAAAATAATAGATGATTTTTTTTAAACGATGATGAAATCAGAGCAGACCTATTGTCATGTTTAATCCCAGTGAGAGTCAAGTTGGGAATTGATAATTTCTTTTTTTTTTCTTTTTTTTTTTTTACAGAGGATCAGTTTAGTATGCATTAAGTAAGGATTTCAACAGTTTGCACCCCCATAGAAACACAAAGTGAAATATATTGTTTGAGTACTCGTTATAGCATTAAATCTCAATGTACAGCACACTAAGGACAGAGATCCTACATGAGGAGTAAGTGCACAGTGACTCCTGTTGTTGACTTTACCAATTGACACTCCTGTCTATGGCATCAGTAATCTCCCTATGCTCCAGTCATGAGTTTCCAAGGCTATGGAAGCCCTCTGAGTTCTCCGACTCTTATCTTGTTTAGACAAGGTCATAGTCAAAGTGGAGGTTCTCTCCTCCCTTCAGAGAAAGGTACCTCCTTCTTTGAAGTCCTGTTCTTTCCACTGGGATCTCACTCACAGAGATCTTTTGCCAGAGTGTCTTGGCTTTCCATGCCTGAAATACTCTCATGGGCTTTTCAGCCAGCTCCGAATGCCTTTAGGGCTGATTCTGAGGCCACAGTTGGTCATGGTGGAGGGACTGGGAGCCAAAGGGAGCACATAGACAAGTCTAGTACCTGCTAACGCTAACCGATGGAGTAAATAAAGGGGAGAGTGATCCAACATGGGAAGTGAGATACTCAGCAGACTCATAGAATGGCAGATGTCCTAAACAGATGAGGATTTGTTTGCAGAACTGGGGAAGGCAGATACCGGGAAGAGGGGATTTCTTTCTCATCAATAAATTGCGGCAGAGACCCTGAAGATTTAAATATTACTGTAAATGTGATACTTTTTAATTCACTGAAAATTACATTTCAGAACGTGAAATCTGAAACCTAACGTAGTAAAATGAGAACAATTTTCAATGAGGAGGCGTCAGTGTACCCCAGGTGTGAGGTGATCTCTGAGTGAGAAGGGGTTTTCCTCTCACCCCCATCTATCCAGGGGTGTGTGTGTGTGTGTGTGTGTGTGTGTCTATTTCAGTAAAGCACGCCCATACAAACTCATGCCTGTAGATTCAACAAGTGTCTCAAGTTCACACCCATGGGAACACAAGAATCAACTGAAGCATTCCAGATTGAAAAGTGTTGCACAAGAAACATTCAAAATTGCAATAACGTGTTCTCTAGAACTTTCTGTTCGGACGACTACAACACACAAAAGCTTTAAAGGGTTTTCAGAATCCATCCCCTTGCGTTTGTGTCCGTGTGATTTAGTTCGGTGCCGTCTGCACCTCTTCAGTGTAGAGGCTGTGACTTGGATTTGAGAAACAGCTTCAGTTGCCAGCGGAGAAGGCAGGTTGGTTGTAGAGTTCTTTATTCGCTGATCTGAGTTGCCGGCGACTGCCACTTCATGCATTTCTATGTATGAACTGGAAGACGTAGAATACAGCCTTTAACTATGTGTGATGTCGTATTTAGACAGTTCTGCTTATTACTATTACCTTGTCCATGACCCAGAATCCTTGGGAGTTTTTAAGAAAAGAAGGCATCCTGGGGCCCACACTGAGGCAGAGCAGGTTACACCACTGTTTGTGACACCAGCATCCCACATCGGAGCACTGGCTGGAATCCTGGCTGCTTCACTAATGATCCAGATCTCCTCTAATGCGCCTGGGAAAGCAGAAGATGGTCCAAGTGCTCAGGCCCTTTTACCCATATATAGGACCCAGAAGGAGTTATGGACTCGGCTTCAGCCTGGCCCCGTCCTGGCTGTTGAAACTCCTTGCATCACTCTCTGACTTTCTCTATCTTCCTCTATCACTCTGTCATTCAAATAAATAAATCTTTTTTAAAAGGCATCTTTTTATTACTTATATTATGATAATGATTATTTGAAAGTCAGAGAGAGATGGAGATATGAGAGAAAAGGTGAGCTTCCATCTGTTGGTTCATTGCCCAAATGTCCACTACAACTTGTACTGGACACAGCCAAAGTCAACTCAATCCAAAACTCAGTCCAGATCTTAGAAATAGGTAGCAGAGACACAAGTACTAGGCCATCACCTGCTCCCTCCCAGGGTGCACATTAATAGGAAGCTGGAATCAGAATCAGAATCGGAACTCAAATCCAGGTACTCTGACATGAGATGCAGGTGTTCCATGCAACATCTTTTTTTTGGGGGGGGGGGGTGGGGGGGACAGGCAGAGTTAGACAGTGAGAGAGAGAGAGAGAGACAGAGGCAGAGAGAAAGGTCTTCCTTCCATTGGTTCACCCCGCAAATGGCCACTATGGCTGGCGTGCTGCACCAATCTGAAGCCAGGAGCCAGGTACTTATCCTGGTCTCCCATGTGGGTGCAGGGCCCAAGCACTTGGGCCATCCTCCACTGCACTCCCGGGCCACAGCAGAGAGCTGGACTGGAAGAGGGGCAACCGGGACAGAATCCGGTGCCCCAACCGAGACTAGAACCGGGAGTGCCAGCACCACAGGCGGAGGATTAGCCAAGTGAGCTGCGGTGCCGGCCCTCCATGCAACATCATAACCACTGTGCCAAACGCCTGCCCCTAGGAGGCATCTTCACCATAAGCTGTACAACCAGAGCAGTGGGGATAGAAGAGAAACAGAAGCCAGATTTTCTAAACTGAAACTTCCTGCAGATGTGGGAGGCCTGATTCTTTGAAAACTGGCGAAGAGACCACAGGACCAGAGCAAGTAAGCACCACACACCCCCCATCCCCACTCTACTCAGATGAGTGTTTACCATGTCATGGAGCGAGCCATGGAAGCCAAACGAGGGCAGCCTTCGTCTGTCCTTTTGAGCCCTCTGCAAACCTCCCGAGAGAGCTTATGGCAAGGGTGCCAATCAGCATGACATCAGGGCTGGCATAGGTGGAAATGCACGCCCTCCAACACAGGGACCTCAGACACCTCCTGAGCCCCACCTCATTTGTCTCACCAATCCCTCAACTGCAGCCCAGGTGAAGCTCTGCTAAGTCTCTTGGCTACATCCCTCTTCCATCTCTTTCTTCAGGATTGTTCAGCGGCCTAAATCCGACCATGTCCAAGGTTGTTTTCATATACCACTCTACGTAAAGCCTTCCCCTGTTACTGGGCCTGAAAAGATTCCTTCTTCCGTTAAACACCTAAAAAACTTTGATGTTAGTAATCTTGTAAAAGTGCCCCCTTATTGTCTTGAATTACTGTTTAAATACAGATATATCTAAATCTCTAGTGCTTTTTAACAGATCTCATAAACTCGTCTCATAAAATGTAGCCCTGCCTTTAAGGGTTTATCATACACAAGCTCCTTCTGGGTCAGAAGCCTGGCTTTGGCATCTTTGTTCCTATCATTGGTGCTTCATTTTGGTATGCATTGAGCACATAGCAGATGACCCATCAGCTTCTGAGAGTGGCGACTGTTAAGAGCAAACCCAGGGAATGCCCTCTGCCCTAAAACTCAACAGCTCATTTATTACAGACACATGAAGATCAGATCTATAAAGATTCCCAAGGGAAAATTTCCAAAGTGTCTTCCGATCTTTGCTATGCATTTGAAAATTACCTCCACAGTTACCCTAACTTCACCCCGCAACTCCCATGCATGTCCAGGCTCCAAACTCCCCTACCTCAAGCGCTCTCAATGGGAAGCAAATCTATCCCCCCAGGGGGTATTCCAAAGGTGTGGGAATGTTTTTGATTTTCATAACTGGAGACATACTGGGCAGCCAGTGGATAGAGGCCAAAAATGCCAAACATCCTATCATGCACAAAAAAAAATAATTATTCATCTCACAGTGTTAATAGTGCCATGGTTAATAACCCCACCACAGTTGGAAATAATATCTCCCTCATCTACATTCTTAAAATACCATGATCCTGGATAGACATTCAGCACAGCGGTTAAGACACAGCTTGGGAAACCCGCATCCACATCAGAGCGCCTAGGTCCAGGTCCTACCTCTGCTGCTGACTCCAACTTCCTGCTGATGCACACCCCGGGAGGCAGCAGGTGGTGGTTCAAGTGCTGGGTCCCTGACACCAGTGGCAGACCAGACTGAATTCCAGACTGCTGGCTTTGGTCTGCCTGTTGTGGACACCTGAAGAGTGTGCCAGCAGATGGAAGATCTGTTTCTCTGTCCTTCGCCCTTCAAATAAAATTAAAATAAATAAATTCTTTAAAAATGTGTGTTCCTCCCTCCCTCTCTAATGGGAAATACCGTTCTTCACTGGGTGATTCGGTGAGCAGGGCTATGTCTTCATCACTTTCAATCCCCCTACTCTCAGGGTTAGCACCGCACTCTGCTCCCGCCTCATGCCAAAGACGCCTGCAGTCCCAAGACAGAAAAGGCGGAAATCCTTAAAATAACAATAGTTAACACAAGGCAAATGCTTGCTGTCCTCCATAATCTCTAAATCCTTAACAAGTATTATCCTAATTAATCCTGCAACAACCAGGTAAGAGAGGCACTATCACATTCCAGAGGTGAACATGAAGCATTAAAGAAGTCATCGTTCAAAATCACGTAGCGAACAGAACACACGCACACACACGCACACACACACACTCTGACTCCAATGACTCTTTCCTGAATTGATTAATCATATGCACCCTATTATTGCTTAAATCACAATTCTCAAGTGTAGGGAGGGGTGTTTGATTAGTGGTTAACATGCCCATGTTCCATATTTGAGAACTTGAGTATCATTCTCACCTCCAACTCTTAACTCTTGCTTTCTGATAATACAGACTCTGGGAGACAGTGCAAGCAGTTAGATTCTTGTCACCCAAATGCAAGATCTGGATTGAATTCCTGACATTTGGGGAACAAACCAGTAGACAGATGGTCTCTCTCTCTCTGCTTCTCTCTGTCTCTCTCTCTGTCTCTCTCTCCCCCCCCTCCCTCCCCCCTCTCTCCTTCCTCTCTTCCCCTCTCCCCTCCCCTCCTGTCCCAAATAAACCTAAAACATAAAATGTTCAGCTGTAGACCCAGTAAGTTGATTGTCTTTCACAAGAAAATGGATGCAATTGGAAACCACTATATGAAGTTAAATAGCCAGTCCCAAAAAGACAACCAATCCTATGTTTTCCCTGATCTATAGTAACTAATAGAGTATCAAAAAATGTAGTGTATATGATCAAAATTGACATTTTGAGATTTGCTTATTGTTTGTAGCCTTTGTCCCCACTGTTGAGGATTAGGGTTTTCTTCTTCTTACTGTTTGTTGAATTCTTTACTTAGTGGAGGGTTAAGCTTATGATTATAAAATAAATTGAAAGTATTAAATTATAACACTTAAAAGAATAAGAATGGAAGGTGGAGGGAGTGTTGGAGTGTGGGAAGGAGGGTAGGGTGGGAAGAATTACTATACTCCTAAATCTGTATATATGAAATACATGAAATCTGTTCAACTTGTATAAAGAAAAAAAACTGAAAAAAATAGATAGAGATCCACGTTCAAAAGAAACCAACAAATGCTGAGAAGCAGGCTATTTGGCCAGTAGATTATCCATATGTGACAAAAATAAAACTTGTTTCTGATAAGCCACGTCTATTTTATGTCTTCCATTTTCCTGAAATTATGCTAAACTCTATGTACATAGAGATGTAGAGGACACAACCTCTGACCTGAGAGAACTTGTGATGAACTGGGAGACAGAGAACAGACCAACACAACTTCAACCCCGCAAGGCTAGTACCTGGTAGATCTGCACACAAGGGGGTAAGAGGGACTAAGTAGAAACAGAAACAGGCAGCCATGGAACTGCTGGTGATTGATCTGGGTAGGCAGACATTGAAATACAAGAACAAGATGGAAACTTTAAAAAGACGATGCACTTATGAAGCTAATTATAGCTCGCGAGGCATTGTGATATCACAAGAGGGTTCCTGAACAGGCGTGTCACATGGTCAGGTGTGCAGAGTGGAACCTGAATTCAGAGAGCAAGATTACAGGGAGGCAAGCTGTAAAGGCACTTACTGTAGCCATTCAGGCAACAACTATTAAGTGCCTGAACAAGACAGTGTTGGAGGTAGGAAGTTCCCTGTCAATAAACAGATGTTCCTAACCTGAGCTATTTCCTGAAATTTACAGCCCAATAACACCACACCATCAAAATGAGGCACTCACACACCCTCATAAATACCTTGTTCTTCAGCCAAACATTCAGCACTTATGGGATTGTCCTTGGACTTCATGACAAAAGTTTAGACCTGACTTTCTAAAAATTCCACTCAAACTGGCCGTTTGTGAGTAATGTTAAACAATTTAACAGTGGGTAGGATTTAAGATTTTCCAAATAGGGAGAAATCAACAGCAACCACTAAATTCCCTGCATACACCCAGCCTGTGTTAAAGAAAACAAGTATTAATGATACTCAATAAAGCACAGACCGACCTTGTACAGGGCCATCACTGTAGGCACAGGGAACTCTGCGATGGGATGTCTGTAGTGGGCAAGAAACTGGACTCAATTCCGAATACATCATTGGAAAGCGGGACTTGTGGCCAAGGGTCAGGGTAGGGTCACAGATGGAGGGGGAGGGGAGGGGGAGGGGAGGGGGTAGGAGACAGGGAAGGGGAGGGAGGGGGACAGGAAGGAGAAGGAGAGCTATCATCCATCCACTGACTGGTTCATTCCCCCAAATGGCTGCAATATACAGAGCTTGGCCATGACAAAGCAAACAGGAGCTTCATCCGGGTTTCCTACATGGGTGCAGGGGTCCAGGCACTTGGGCCATCTTCCACTGCTTTCCCAGGCACAATAGTAGGGAACAGATCAGAAATGGAGCAGCTGGGACACAAACCAGAGCCCATATGGGATGCCAAGATCACAGGTGGTAGTTTAGCTCAGTATGCCACAATGCCTGCCCTGCGCTGGGGTTCTTATTAAAATGACTTAGCAGGACGTTTTGCTAAAATCGAATTTTGTAAGGAAGTGCACAGATGGACATAGGAGAGGCTTCAGGAGCTTGACTAAAGTTTGGTCAAGCAAAGAATATTTGTCATATGTGAGGGTATTTCAAGCAGTTCATAGAGGGGCCAGCCTCATGGCACAGCCAGGGAAGCTGCTGCCTGCAATGCCAGCATCCTATATGGGAGTACTGATTCCAGTCCCAGTTGCTGCACTTCCAATCCAGGTCTCTGCTAACGTGCCTGGGAAGGCAATGGAAGACAGCCCAAGTCCTCAGGGCCCTGCCACCAATTTGGGAGACCCACAGGGACTTCCGGTCTCCTGGCTTCAGCCAGGCCCATCCCTGGCTGTTGGGGCACTTGGAGAGTGAACCAGCAGATTGAAAGATGGAAGTTATCTCTCTCTCACTCTTGCTCTCTGCCCCCTCCCTTTCAAATAAATGAATAAATCTTTTTAAAAGGAATCAACTTCATAAAAATGGAATTAAAAACAAATTTATTTTGATGCACAAAATTTTGCAGTCTATGCTATGCATTTACCATGAATTTCTGAAGTCATATTGTAGGCCCTCAATAGCAGCAGTTGAGTAAGCCCTAAGGCTTAAGAGCTGAAATGCTTAACCTACATTCTTCACAGTGTAGTTAGAGTTCCTTTGGCCTTGTTTTGTGCTATTTCTCCATATTTTGGAAGTCATGCATGGATGAGTATACTTCAAAAAAGTTCATGAAAAATTAAAGATGAATTTATTTCGCTACAAAAACTTTGAAATAAGGCCTATTTTTCATAGAATACATTTTCCATGAACTTTTTGAATATACCAAGTATGCCCAGATGTCAATGTTTTTGCATACAAATTAGTTTATCTTTTAATTCCATTTTCCATGAACCTTTTAATGTACCCTTATATTTATCCACTTGGATTTTAATTTTACTGAAGCAATTTAGTTTTAACACCAAATTAAGAATGTTGACTTCTTAAAGCTGACTCACTTGAAAGTTTAATAGTGCTAATGTACGCAGACACATCAAATGCTTAAACAGGATACAACTGCATGGCAGTCTTCCTGCCTCCGGTTGCCTACAATAATGAAAGAATTGTTAAAGCCACTGCCCGCCTGCCCAAGGTCACAGTATACACATCATTTCCATGGGGAGGACTTGACCACCTTGTAGGTGCAGTTCGGCCCCCTGCTGACTCCTAGCCACACCTTGTACTTGCCCTATCTGACACGCACTCTTAGGAAAATGCTTGTTTCATCACCATCCCCCTTTCCCCTCCTGCCCCAGAAACTCGATGGGGGCGGCGTCATTAGTGGCCTTTTCCGTGACTGCCTTCCCAGGACCGAGCCAAATACCTGCACATAGACATGCTCAATAACTATTTGCTCAGTCTACGACTGCATCAGCTCATCCATCCATCTCAGCTACTCACGAGAGATCTGAGATGGAAAAACAAACACGGAGCACCGCCTCTGGGACAGAGCTGTGGTCCAGACTGGAGGAAGGATGTACTCACTCTCAACAGAGCTTATTCCGCTTGCATTGTGATTTTGTTTGATGGGCTTTCTCCATTATACAATAGCTTTTTATATTAAAAATATAAATGATTTTATGTTCAATAATAAGTTCCTTCCATTTAACAGATCTCTGAGAAAGAAAACAGTTAGAAAACAAAAAGAACACTTATTGATTCTTAAGAAATAAAGAGGTTCTAGTACTTACGTATAATGAGACATAATTATTAAAAAGAATCTTTCTTTGAAAATATTTTAGTTTTAGAACTATCACAATAGTCATTTCATTCTCCAGTGTTCCTGAGATAGGCATTCACTTTCTACTACTAAATTAAGTAGGTGGGGAAAAGGCGTATTTTAAAGTTCATTGCCTCAATGAAATCCTCTCAAATATATCTTGCCTATAATAATGACCAGATCTCCATACCCCATCAGAATCTGAGAATATTTTTCTCAATCCAATCAAAAGTAATTAAGTACCTCCTTAATATCTTATTATTGATTAAGGCCTTATTTTCTAACAAAACATAAATATTTATAATTCTATTTCTATATATGTGGTATTCCCACAGCACACCCCTTATTAAGAATAATAATAATAATAATTTTGGCCGGCACCGCGGCTCAATAGGTTAATCCTCCGCCTTGCGGTGCCGGCACACAGGGTTCTAGTCCCGGTCAGGGCACCGGATTCTGTTCCGGTTGCCCCTCTTCCAGGCCAGCTCTCTGCTGTGGTCAGGGAGTGCAGTGGAGGATGGCCCAAGTGCTTAGGCCCTGCACCCCATGGGAGACCAGGATAAGTACCTGGCTCCTGCCATCGGATCAGCGCGGTGCGCCGGCCGCAGCGCACCAGCCACCAGCCGCGGTGGCCATTGGAGGGTGAACCAACGGCAAAAAGGAAGACCTTTCTCTCTGTATCTCTCTCTCCCACTGTCCACTCTGCCTGTCAAAAAAAAAAAAAAAAAAGAAATAATTTTTAAGAGCAGTTTGAAGTAACAGAAGACCTATTCAAACTTTTAAAAGTAAGGAACATTATTTCACATAGTAAGAAATTGGAGGCTAAATGCTTTCAAGGCCAAATGATTCTATGTTGCTTTTCATACTTCCCCTCTTGACCCTCCATATTGTGGGATAAACTCTCAAGATGGATCCTGAGTGGTCAAATGAGAATAAAATTCAAAATGCAGCCAAGAAGACATTCACTGACTACAGCCACAACCCCTTTGCAACCCTGGCTCAGCCACGTTCCTGTTTCAACTACCAAGATAAACAGCCTCCAGAAAGTCTCACTGTGCCAGCCACACCCAGCCGGTGGTCTGCACCCTCTCATCAACCCATCACACTGAACAACTCACAATACCTTCTTTGCATAAGCCAATCAGAACTGAGCAACCCTGAAGCCCTCATTCGCACAAGCTGACTTTGGTGAGAACCTGAGTGGGAGATTCCTCTTCCTTTCCTTTGTTGTACAGGAGGGAGCAGGGCGACAGGTGGATTTCTACTGAGGGACGCAGTGCCCTGATTGTCAAAAAACAGGATTAATAAGGCTCCTTTTACAGATTTGCTGGGTTTTTTGCAGATTGTCATTAACAGTGGCTATTCATTTCAAAGCTCCATAGTAACTTCAGAAGCACTAAACATATCCAAAGCTCAGAAGAGAGAACTTGGAACCAAAGAGATCCAAAGGATCCTTAGAGAAACGGAAAACCACTTCAGAGGATGCCAGCAACCTCTCCCTAGTTCTGCCCATCGATGGCCAAGGGGGTTGCATTTACAGGACTGCCTTTGTTGACAGGGACTGACAGTGCTGAGAGCAACCTCCTCCTCTCTCCTGAGTGAATGGCTGCCTGGCACGGGGAAAATCTTATAGAATGTACTTGCAGGGAAGACGCAAGAAGGGGAATTGAGAAGTCAACCAAAGTTATTAGTCCCAGGAGTGTTTTTTTTTTTTTTTTTGCTCTGACTTGATTATTTTAAGGAATAGATTTATGATCATCATTGTCAGATAAAGATTCACACTGGATGCTATTTACCTTTAATAAGGGTAAAAGGGAATTTTTTATTCATTATTCAATGAATTATTAAAAGAGCTAGGTACCAGACTAACATAAATAAATGCATGGCCCCTCCTCTCATGGAGGTTATGCTGCAGTAGGGGAGACAGGCAAAGTATTAGCCAGCAAATGGAAATGTTTTACAATACATGCTGTGGAAGATGAGTTTCTCTGTAGCAACAGGACAAATGGTAGGAAGTACTTCAATTCTGGCACCTCACCTGACATAGAACAGCCCCCAAAACTGGCTGGAGGAATCTAAGCAACCTCTGAGACTGGGCCCACTTGCCTGACATGCAGGACGCCAATCACCGACACAGGTGGTGGAAGAAGAGTCGGGAGCTGGGCAATAGCTCTGAATTCTCAGGCTCCCTGAGGGGTAGCGGTGAGGGTTCTTGGGTGCTGAAGTTGGGATGAGAGGTGCATGTTCAGCATGTATCCAGATTCCTGGTTGTTCGGTGGTGCTAATGGCCTTCCTTGGACTGGTCAGTGATCCAGTGCTTTTTAGGGAAATTTTATAGTGGCCCAGTGGGCTTCAATCAGTCTGGGGGCAACAGGCAAGTAGTAATGATTTTCTGACCTGGACATGAAATTCCCAGAAAAAGAAAATCCTGGGCCAACATCAAAATGTTATCTAAGGGAGAAGCAAACGACCTCATGGATCTGGTGACTGAACCATATAGGACTGGCTGCTCGACTCCCTCAATTCAGCAAGGTAATTTTAGTAAGAAGTTGATTAACAAGCGCAAAGGCGGGGCAAGGATGCTTTAAGCTAAGGGAAGGAATTTAGGAGACCCGGGTGTTACGGTGTCTAGTATCTGCATCCAGTGCACTGTATCAAGGCTAACCGCATGAAGGTCAAAAGTGAACGTACATGGAGGGCACAAACCCTGGGCATGGGAAAAGTATGCGGAGGTCTTGGGTCAGGACAGGGGTGGTCAGATTTGAGAAGGGCCGTCTCCTCCTCTCCCTCAGAGGAAAAAGCAAGGAAGGCTCCAGTGGAAAGAAGTGGTCATGAGACAGGTGGGTCATCTCCAACAGGTTCCATTTACTGAAGTATGCTAAGTCGGTGCAATGCTGCTAACTCAGACCATTGCCGTTGACAGAGGTCCAAGACAGATTCATTAAAAAGAGGGGTTGGGCATCTGGGGGCCGATGGAACAAGGACATAAGCCTCAGCCATTTTAAGTTCTTGCTACCCGTGCCTTCTTTCAAGGGATCAGTTCGGTCTCACACCCTATTCTCCACCCCACGCCCTGCATTCTTCCCCAGGTTTGGAAGCCAGTGGACCAACCTTGAAGAACCTGCACGGGGAAGCTCAGCTCCACTACTGCCCCCCACCCCACTCCTAGCCCATCTAAGATATAAAAAGGCCCAGCCTACAGGGGTCTGAGCCTCTGCCTTGCGTTCAGTCTCTGAGCATGCTGGCAGTCTCCTTTGAATGAATAAGGTCTGGCTGCGAGTTTGTATCCTGTCTCCTCTCTATCCTGAGCCCTTTTCCTTGTATTTGATGTCCCGTGTGAGGAGAGGAGTGAGGGATCAGCATCTTGCCCAAACCAGCCACTCCTTCCTTCTCTGGGTAAGAGCTGTGATGCCCCGCCCTTCCTCCACACTCCATTCTCCTCCCTGAACTCCTACTTTGCACTGTCTCTGCCCACCCCTTACCTTTCTCACTTCCCAGTGAATTCACAGCCAGAGCCTTTGCCAGTTCTCATCACCGCATGCCACGTGGAACCTAATTCTCAGCCCATCAGATCAGTAAGAGAGGATCTGCCGCCCCAAGTGCACTGGGACGATGCTCGTGACTGGTTCATCCCCCTCACAGGGCCTGGGGTGTTCAGTTGGGCCAGTTCATCCCGCCTCGTAAGACCTGGGGTATTCGGTCAGTTTCCCTCGTCCAAGGGAAATGCTCACCTCCCTCAGCTAAGAACTGGGACCCTGGTCTAAGCCTGGGGATCCTCGCTCTCTCCTCCTAGAGGGCTCAGCCTTAGGTTCTGGGTTGGGTTGATTCTTTCCCAGGGGACAGCTTAGAAAGGACCCTCTTCCCTCAGACCATAGTTTGCTTTATCCATGTGGGCCAAATTTCAAATCCCCTCTGGCCTGCCTCTTAAAAGACCTGCCCAAGCTGGGCCTGCAGGGGGAGGTAAAACAGAGGCAATTAATCCACTTCTGCATGAATTCAGCATTTTTCAAATCAAAATTCTCTAAGATTCTAATAACTTTACACAGAAAAATGGAAAATGATCATAGGTCCCCATTCCAAGCCTTTTTCCTCCTTCGGGGTCAACTTTCCTCACCGCTCTGGAAAGCCCGACCGCTGGGACATTACAAACTCCGGAGACAATGCACCGTAAACCTCACCCAGGAGCCTTTCTCTCGTCTTCTGCCCACCTTATCAGAGTCCATATGGTACTCTGCACTTCCCCCAACAAGCAGCTTAAGAGAGGAGTTTGCCTGCTGTTTAAATGCAATGAACTGGGGCAGTGTACCATGGCACACTAGGTTAATCCTCCGCCTGCTGCGCCAGCATCCCATATGGGCGCCGGTTCTAGTCCCGGTTGCCCCTCTTCCAGGCCAGCTCTCTGCTGTGGCCAGGGAGTGCAGTGGAGGATGGCCCAAGTGCTTGGGCCCTGCACCCACATGGGAGACCAGGAGAAGCACCTGGCTCCTGGCTTCAGATTGGCACAGCTCTGGCCATTGTGGCCATTTGGGGAGTGAACCAGCGGAAGGAAGACCTTTCTCTCTGTCTCTCTCTCTCTCACTGTCTGTAACTACCTCTCAAATAAATAAATAAAATCTTTAAAAACAATTTTTAAGAAAATGCAATGAAGCTTGACTTCAACACCCCCGCTGCCACCTCCACCCTCTGTCTGGGCAGGCTCAGCCCCTGTTATCTTTACCACCCCCATTCTGTCCTCCCTAAAATAAAGTCTTCTCTAACCAGCTGGCTTCTCTCCTTCTATGAATCATAAAACCCTACAACCTAACAGAACAGAGCCGTATCTCGTACTGCTACTCTCACATCCAAATTCTCTCTCGCACCAAGACAAAATCTCTGTGCCAGCCATGCCCAGGAATATATTTGGCAAAGCTGACAAAGAAAATCCTCAGAACAGTGTTAAGTCCTGAGCAGCTTCACTCCAAAGAATGCTCCACGCCTAGCCTTCTTCTGTCTTTTCCCCTGCTCCTCTAGTGGCAGCCAAAACTCTGTTAATAACTGAAAGTGCTTTGTTGTTCTCTCCTGTAATGCATGTTATATGTTATACGTGTGTACACATTGCATGTCTACACGGACTTGTCCCCTCGTTTCTCCTCTGTTCTCTGCAAGATGGGAAAAGTGATACACAGTTTGATCTTTAGACCTTATGTGAGACAGTTTGGGTAAAGAGGTCTGCATGTTTGAGCTTACATAGAAGGACATAGCTTTCCTTGTGGGCATCATCTTATCACACAGGAAAAACACTGTTGTTACATGCCTATGACCAGAGAGTCCTAGCTCAGGCCACCAAAGTTTAGCAATGGGACTGAGCACCCCTCGGCTGACCTCACTAAAGTCTGCCTCTATGATCCACTTCAACAGAGACCAGGAGGAAGACGAGCGAGCCAGGCAGCAGGAGCAATGTCAGGATAGGTGGCAGGCCAATTAATGGCTGCTTCACGTGATTATCTGCCATCAAAGAGAACCAACAAGGCCAGTCCACCCCCTGGCACCTGTTTGTGATAAAGAAGTCAAGGCACTGGGCAAGCAGCTGTCATGAAGAGCCCTGTCAGCTCAGCCAAGAGCCAGGCCACTGGAAACAGAGCTGCTCAAGGGGATGAAGGGCTCCGGGGTCAGAACCACAGACCCTGTTGACCCCACGCTAAGAAGCCCATCACTCCGCCTAGCTTCCAAGTAACCACTGTTACCAGGAGGACAGCCTAGGGTCACAACACTGCAGGCAAACTGCAAATTTCCTTTTAGGGAAGCCACTTACTCGATACCAACCTCCCACGCAGGCCAGCTCTCCTCCCAAGCCACCTAGGAACAGAAGTCAACAGGGTACCTTCCCGCAGGAGGTTCACACCTCCCTTATGTCTCATGCAGAGATAGATAGTCCTGGACCTCTTATCTACCTGGCCAGGCTTGCTTTAACACCCACCTGATCATTATCAAGCCCCTCCTGTCACTCTGTTATTAGAGGACCTAGACAAGGTGCTGTCTAAACCAGGAGGGAGCTTCTCCATTGAGAGACAATCTGTCTTCTGTTTTGGACGCTTTGTATTTAATCTTCTGGTTAGACCTCTTTCTTTTTTTTTTTTTAACTTTTATTTAATGAATATACATTTCCAAAGTACGATTTATGGATTACAATGGCTTCCCCCCCATACCGTCCCTCCCACCCACAACACTCCCCTTTCCCACTCCCTCTCCCCTTCCATTCACATCAAGATTCATTTTCGATTATCTTAATATACAGAAGATCAGCTTAGTATACATTAAGTAAGGATTTCAACAGTTTGCTCCCACACAGAAACACAAAGTGAAAAATAATAGATGATTTTTTTAATGATGATGAAATCAGATCAGACCTATTGTCATGTTTAATCCCGGTGAGAGTCCAGTTGGGAGTTGATAATTTCTTTTTTTTTTTTTTTTACAGAGGATCAGTTTAGTATGCATTAAGTAAAGATTTCAACAGTTTGCACCCCCATAGAAACACAAAGTGACATATATTGTTTGAGTACTCGTTATAGCATTAAATCTCAATGTACAGCACATTAAGGACAGAGATCCTACATGAGGAGTAAGTGCACAGTGACTCCTGTTGTTGACTTTACCAATTGACACTCCTGTCTATGGCATCAGTAATCTCCCTATGCTCCAGTCATGAGTTTCCAAGGCTATGGAAGCCCTCTGAGTTCTCCGATTCTTATCTTGTTTAGACAAGGTCATAGTCAAAGTGGAGGTTCTCTCCTCCCTTCAGAGAAAGGTACCTCCTTCTTTGAAGACCTGTTCTTTCCACTGGGATCTCACTCACAGAGATCTTTTGCCAGAGTGTCTTGGCTTTCCATGCCTGAAATACTCTCATGGGCTTTTCAGCCAGATCCGAATGCCTTTAGGGCTGATTCTGAGGCCAGAGTGCTATTTAGGACATCTGCCATTCTATGAGTCTGCTGAGTATCTCACTTCCCATGTTGGATCACTCTCCCCTTTATTTATTCTATCGGTTAGTGTTAGCAGGTACTAGACTTGTTTATGTGCTCCCTTTGACTCTTAGTCCTTTCATTATGATCAATTGTGAACTGAAATTGATCACTTGGAATAGTGAGATGGCATTGGTACATGCCACCTCAATGGGATTGAATTGGAATCCCCTGGTATGTTTCTAACTCTACCATTTGGGGCAAGTCAGCTTGAGCATGTCCCAAATTATACATCTCTTCCCTCTCTTATTCCCACTCTTATGTTTAACAGGGATCACATTTCAGTTAATTTTCAACACTTAAGAATAACTGTGTGTTAATTACAGAATTAAACCAGTCATATTAAGTAGAACAGACAAAAAAAAAAACTACTAAGAGGGATAATGTATTAAGTTGTTCATTAACAGTCAGGGTGGTTAGACCTCTTTCATGCAGATCTGAAGCAGTAAGATTCTGGATGGCCATACACGTGAAACCTCAAATGGAGACAGTCTCTGTGAGACTCCTGCTTTCCTGTTACCCCTCTGTCCTCCTCATTTTGACCATCTTTTGCACCATGGGCAATGTCTCTACTATCTCCCTTTATCCTCGCAATCATACTGCTCCTATTTCTTCCATGTATAATTAACCTATATCCCAGGCCATCAGGCAGGGACAACACAAGACTGCTCTTCTTCAATCAATCTGATCCGGAGTACAGACACCCAATCCCATGTCAATGCACTGTATCAGCAGGAAGTAGCCAGAAAGAAACCAGCACCCCATTTCCTTACCTACACCCAGAGTCAGGGTTGATGGAACAAGAACACAAGCCTTGGCCATGCTAGGTTCTTGTTATGCTTGTCTTCTTTCAAGAGATTAATTCAGTCTCACACCCTGTTCTCCACCCCATCCCCTGAATTCTTCCCCAGGTTTGGAAGCCAGTGGACCAAACCTGAAGACTCTGTATGGGGAAGCCCAGCTCCACCTACTGCCCCTCAACGCCACTCCTAGCCCACCTAAGATATGAAATGGCTCAGCCTACTGGGGTCTGTCTGGGCCTCTGCCATGTGCTCAGTCTGTGTACAAGCTGGCAGTGGTCCACCTCTGTGAGTTTGTTTTCACTGAATGAATAAATGCGGTCTGGATGTGAGTTCATATCCTGTCTCCTCTCTGCATCCATTTGCTTACCTTTGGTGCCCTGTTTGAGCTGGCACCAATCAGCACCCTTTACCTTATGGGGCAGTGGATGAAACCGCCATTGGCATTGCCAACATCCCATCTAGGTGCCAGTTCACGACCTGGCTATTCCACTTCCCACCCAGGTCCCTGATAATGTGCCTGAGAAAGCAGGGTGAAATGGCCCAAGCATTGGAGTGCCTGCCACCCACACGGGAGACCTGGATGAAGCTCCTGGCTCCAGCGTGACCTACCTGCCGCCCACATGGGAGACCCACATGAAGCTCCTGGCTCCAGCATGACCTACCTGCCACCCACACGGGAGACCCGGATGAAGCTCCTGGCTCCAGCATGACCTACCTGCCACCCACACGGGAGACCTGGATGAAGCTCCTGGCTCCAGCATGACCTACCTGCCACCCACACGGGAGACCTGGATGCAGCTCCTGGCTCCAGCATGACCTACCTGCCACCCACACGGGAGACCCAGATGAAGCTCCTGGCTCCAGCATGACCTACCTGCCACCCACATGGGAGACCCGGATGAAGCTCCTGGCTCCAGCATGACCTACCTGCCACCCACACGGGAGACCCAGATGAAGCTCCTGGCTCCAGCATGACCTACCTGCTACCCACACGGGAGACCCGGATGAAGCTCCTGGCTTCAGCATGACCTACCTGCCACCCACATGGGAGACCCGGATGAAGCTCCTGGCTCCAGCATGACCTAGCCCTGTTCATGTGGCTGTTTGGACAGTGAACCAGCAGATGGAAGATCTCTCTCTCTTTCTCTACCTGTCTCTAACTCCATCTTTCAAATAAATAAATAAATCTAAAAGAAAAGGGGGTGGACGTTGCAAAGTTCCCTTGACAGTCACAGAACCAGAAGTCCTGCAAAAAATCAGGAGGTCCTGAGGACCTAAGGGATGAGAGTGAGGAACTTAGGAGGCGTCAAGACCCTGTCGGGCACGTCTGGCTCCTGGGCGACGGCGCCTCCCTCTCTCAGGCTTTCTCCTAGAGAAGTCTGACATTAGGCAGTTCTGCACGTGAAAGCTGGTGGCCCCCCAGAAGAAAGGAAACGGTTAATTCCCTACCATTCCCACGCACAATTGTACACAAGAATCATTATCCTACCATCAATCCCTGTGGCTTGGAGAAGGGAGCGCTGTTACCCACTCATGTGTCACGTGCATGCAAGGTGGGATCTGCCATCCCCAAGGAGACAGGGGCACTAGAAGGGAGGAATCACCACACTTGCACTTTTCCCGAAGTAAATAAATCAACAAAACACAACTCGCATGTGGCTGACTGTAACTAAATCCACACTGTGTAAGAAACTGATTTACCATTAATTTATAAGAATCAACCACAGAAATCCTCTGTAAGGCCGGTACTGAGGTTCTAACCCAATTCACAAAGGGAGAATCAATAAAGCCGTAAGCCAGTTACAGCTTGAAGCCAAGGTTGCCCACACCTGTTTGGAACGTGTTCTCTCACTGTGCTTACTCTGATGCTAACCTACCTCACTCACTCTGTGTTCCAGTGTAGTCCCTATCCCCCAGCTGACCTTATCAGGATTTTACTTTCCCGAGTCTGGCTGCCAGTGTTCAAAACCTCACACACACTTTTTCACACTATGGATACACAACCACCTCCCAAACTGGATGGAGGTGTCTAGTAGAATCCCCAAAACTACATGCCATTCGCGACATCCAGATAGTGAAAGAGAGGAGGGAGTCCTGGCAGAGCAAGGAGCTGAGTAGCTATTGGGGGCTCACCCAGGGCACCCGGCAAACGATAAAGTCCCCAGCTAATGGCAGTGAAAAGTCTCCCGGCTCCAGCCAGAGAGGCGACTGACTTGCGGAAAACCTGCCGGACAGCGAGAAAACGAAATTCAGCCGAGCGAGGAGGAAGCTGCCTGTCCCATTTAAGCTCCTCAAATCGCAAGCCCCAGGCAGCACACAGACTCTGCTGCCCTGCCCACGGCTCCCTTGTCTGCAGTTCATGCGTCTCTACTCACTCCAGCTGACCACTCTGGTGAATTCTCCCACCACCCCCAACCCCGGCCCTAATCAGCTACTCCCCACGACATTTTGGTGTTTGGAACGGGAACCCGAGTTCTCGCCCCCTCCTTTCATTTTCCTAACCATGGACACACACAGGCACCAGCTCAGAGCCAATCGACAGGCCCTGGGCAGGGCTACTCCCCCATCAGGCACAGACTGCCAGCCACTGCTGCGCCTCTGGCAACGGATGCTTCTGCTCCTTGCTACTTCCCTGAGCATCTGGCGGCTAGAGGGGGACAGGCTACACCACCTTGCCCATTAGGAAGAAAGGCCTTTTCCTTTCCCTGGGGACTGCAAGGAGGCCCCAAACCCAGAGACTGGAGGATCGCAGGCTCTAGACAAGGCGACTCCTGGATGGGGTCAAAGCCCTCACATGGCCGCGCTGCCCAGGCCCTGTGAGCGGCAGTCCCACACCCCTACCTTCCCTCTGTAGACTCAGACACCAGCTTGATGGGGACCCCTGGCATATCCTGGAAAGGGTTTGTACTGGTCACCTCTAAGTTCAGCCTTCGTTTCCTAAGCATGTGACGATCTTTCCAAGTATGTGACAATCTCTATTCTTCCAGACTTGCCCCTTCGATGCATGCTAAAACAACGGGAAAAAATCGACCCCTAGACCTTGAAAAGGGGGCATCTGATTTTCCTTTGTAATGATGTTGTGTAGCCACGATAGACACTTCTGGAATGGGAAGCCTGGCCCTTAATGGACCTCTCAACTACAAGAGTGTACTTCATATTGATCTCTCTGTTACGATCGTTCCAAATTATCTGAGGTCGCTTATGGTCAAGCTTTCATGGTCCTAACCCAAAACTCTGGTGTGTGTGAAAGCTGCCAGCTGTGCCTCGCTCAGTTTCCTGGAACCACAGGCCACCTCAACTTACTGGCTTCCTCCCTTACACGCATGTGAGTCACCAGCACCTCTGCCCTGAGAGAAGCGGTTCTCGCCCCTCACGAACCACATCAGGCTCTGCTGACGATCAGCAAGGCCTAGCTCCTCCCATTACCCAACATCCTCTCCTTGCAAAGTGGGAACAGCAAAGGAATCTGAGTGCATCTTCCCTCTTCCTGGTCAGACCTGCCCCAGCTAGAGGCCAACCTGGCTCTTTCAGGCAGGACATTTCCTTGTATGAGGAATTCCAGGGACTCCCTGCAGCCTTCCATTTCACCTGGCAGGACTTCTGTATTATTTTCACTACAGGCTACGTGGATGGGAAAAGGACCCTCATCTGGTCCCCGGCCCAGCAATGGGATGATGAGGCTCATGCCCACAACCCTGAGGACACGCGGCCAGGCAAAGATGCAGTGCCAGATGCTGAACCGCGTGAACTTCTCAGGACAGTGACCCCGGCAGGAAAAACCTGTGAATTACACCACGCTGCAGGAGGTTACACAGGAGCCGAATGCTGGACACCACACCCTGACTCACTCCGGACCAGCTAAGGCCGTGGGAAAACATACTAACTTAGATCCCGAGAGCCAGGGAGGCCTTGCCCCCCTTCATCAGCCAGGCTTCAGCAGGCATCAGACAAAAACTTCAAAAATGAGACCAGGAACCACAGACTGCTTTCCCCACTTAGCTTGACACAGCCTTTGAGGTCTTCAACAACCAGGAGGAGACCTCGAGGACCAAAAGAGAGGAAAAAAAGACAGAGCGAGGGACAGACAGGCCCAATACATGGCAGCCACCACCATTAGTTTCCTTCCTACCAAGGAGCCAACGGGGCCACCGATGGCTAAGGGACCCACGCCTGGCAGGGGGCCTCATACCTGCTCCTGCTGCCCCCAGCCAGGACAGAGTCGGGACTGCCGGACTCGTCTCCTGGATGCTGTGTGACGTGTCAGCAGCAGGGACACTAGAAGTAGGACTGCCCTTCCCTCTTCCATGTGACACGAACATTCTGCAATGTTCCCAGGACAATAGCAAACGCCCGACCCTATTCCTTGACTCCAATGAACCCAATGAAACAGAAGTGGGTGAACCCCTCCTTCTCGACGGACGGGACGCAGAGGCTTCCCTCACCCCTGTGTTTTCCACCTCTAGGGCTGAGCCCCTGGTCATCCTGGATGTGGCAGGTAACAGCACAGAATTCTTAGTGGACATGAGCCACCTACAGTGCCCTTCCTACGTTCTCTGGCGCTGCTTTTTGATCCTCAGTCCTGTCCAGCATAGGCAGCCGGCTCAAGTGAAGTTACTTCACTTCTTCAGGGTGCACCCTAGCAGACAGTATCATTATGCATAGCTTTCATGAACTACCAAACTGCCCACCCTTTATGCAATAGAGACCCTAGACTTAAGCAACCCTCACACGGAGAACTTGGCTTCTCTTTATCTCCTGCCCTTAGTGATTCCTCTAGTATCTCCCCTCCTGGCCATTCTTCTTGAGCCTCCTCTTTTGAACAAAGCAATTGAGTTTCTCTTCCAGCATAAAGCAAATCCATTTCCAATGTCAGTGCTACACAGATATCGAAGCCTTCAATGTCAGATTCCTCCAGACGAGGCCACTGACAATCCCCTGGTTAACGAAGACAGACATCTCTGGAACAGATCACCCCCTCTTCCCTGAGGCTCCCCCACCTGCTGGATCCCTGCAGCCAAGACTCCAGCATAGCCCATCCCCTGCGAGACCAGCAATCTTGGGTAGGGATAACACAGTGCTCCTGTCCAGCAGGCAGCAGTTACAGAAGATGAGACGTTTGCCCGAACGCCAAAGATTTGTCCTAGTTGATCTGGCAGGTGGAAATGTGGGATGAACTCGGGCACTTGGCAGGCAGCAAGTCCCTAGTCAATGGCAGTGGAAACTTCCCAGCTCCATTCAGAAAAGCAACCCACCTGACTTGCAGAAAACTTGTCAGACCATAAGAAAACAAAACCAGGCTATGCGGAAGCTGCCTGTTCCATGCAGCCTCCTCAAACCACAGTCCCTAGGCAACAGACACCTGCTGTCCTCCGTGCTGCTTCCTTGCAGTGGATTTAGTACATCTCTTTACTCACTCGCCCTGACAGCCCTGGTGAATTCTTTTACCACCCACAACACTGGCTCCTGCCACAGCCATCACCTACCTTCCAGGCTCCCTGTGGGATTTGGGGTGACATTTCTTAAGAGTTGAAACTTAGGGGATGAGACGTGCGTGTTCTGCATGTGTCCAAGTTCCTGGCTGGTCAGAGTGGCTCATGGCCTTTCTTTAATCAGCTGGCTATGCTGTACTCTTCAGATAATTTTTATGATGACAACGTGGGCTTCTATCGGTCTGGGGGCCATCTGCAGGTGGTAGTTATTTTCTTCCCTGAACCTGGAATTCCCAAAAGAAAATCAGCAACACATCACCAGCCATCAAGATATTATCTATTGGAGAAGAAAATGACCTCATAAACTCAATAATTACAGCCTTGTAGGACCAGCTGCACCACTCACTCAATTCAGTGAGCTAATTTTAGTCACTGGTTGATTTGCTATAAAAGGCAGGGCAAGGACACTTGAAGCTAAGGGATATAGGCGAGGAAATTGGGACCTGATGGTATCTCACATCAGAAATCAAGGCACAGGAACGGGGAACTTTCCTGCCAAGGGCCATTGGGATAATTATAACATCATTCACACGCCATGCAAAATTATCAACTTAAAAATTAGCCTGATTCACATTTATTGAATTTCAAGTCCCGCCTGCAGTTGTCTTGTTAGGGAGGGTTCCCACTCCGGGCAGGGGCTTCGTTTTACTACCTATGGACATTCCTAACTGACTGTGCCACAAATTTGTACAGAGTTGAAACTGGACAAACTATATTGAAAATCATTGAAATGGTCACACTCAATTTTGTCACAAATCATATAATCCACTCTTGGTTCTGGTGTAAATTGTTAATAGCTTTTCTACTAGGAAGAGACACTGTGGCTAACTACAAAATTCAGTTTCAATTCAGATAGCACCACCTGCAGAGCCTTTATGAGATACTGCAATTCAGAAAACCAAGCAAGCATAGCATTTCCTTTGAAGAATGGGAGACAGAAGTAAGAGGTCAGATTCGGACCATGGTATTCTCCTGCCCTTTCTTTACACACTTTATTGCAGTTTTCTGCAAGTACATTTTCCAGAAAATGTTAACGTCTGAGGCTTCAACATTCCAGTGGTATTCACAAACCTTGACATCTAAAGGCTTAGCTCAATTATGTAAAAGAGAATGTGAAGGTATTAAAATAGTTTAGCACTTATCCTCTTCTGCTGCATGAGTTTCCTTAAAAGTTAACAGAATCGTGGCACAGCGGATTAAACGGCTGCATTTAACGCTGGCATCACGTATCTCAGCACCTTAGAGTCCCAGCTGCTCCTCTTCTGATCCAGTTCCCTCCTAATGTGCCTGGGAAAACAGAGATGACCCAAGAACTTGGGGCCTTATCGCCCACAGGAAAGACCAGACGTAATTCCAGTCTCCATGCATCAGCCTGCCCCCCCACCCCCCACCCCCGCCAGCAATTGTGGTCATTTGGATAGTGAACCTGCAGATAAGATCTCTCCCTCTCTCTTTCACCTTGCCCTTCGAATAAATATCTTTAAACCTAATAGAATTTTTACACCATTGGAGAGGTGTCAAAACTACTACTGTAAGAGACATGTGACTATTAGTAGAGCGGAAGAAAACAATTCCTTTCTTCTGAATTTTTGCAATTTCACTATGTTGCTCCATCCAGTCTGGATAAATCTTTCAGCTAAGGGAAGTGTTTATCGGTTGTTTTCTACAATACATTAGAAGAGGTTTCCTACACCTTTAACTGTTAATTAGCTCCAGGACTTGGTTTAGAAACACAGCCCTGTTTCCTGTGACCTCACTGGTGTGGCATCTGGGCAATTATCTTGGAGATAATGAGCCTTTTCATCCATAACAGAACAACAACCTCTCACTCGGATTGCGAAAGATCAGAGCCAATCTGCTGCACACCAGGGTGCCTGCCATCCCCTTTGCATCGCACCTTATTTTCAAAGTAACCTTTCACATTCTGAATTAATTAAAGTGTTTTTAGATTAAAAACTAATGAATTCACTTTAGCATCATTTGGGGGGATAATGGGCACAAAATATCATACAAACAATGTTTTGGATGCTTGTACCACAGCTACAGTGGGAAGGAAAGCTGCACTTTTGTAGAATGTTCTGACCGAGTGTCCTAGCCTAGCCAGATCCCGATTTTGATTGCTCCAAAACACAAGGTCTCAGAAAAGCTTTTGTGATGCTTCTGTGTGCTAAATGTCCACTTGGCATTCTGTAGTATCCTAACTTCATTCAAAAATTAATTTGGAGGTGCCCAGGTTTTCTATCGGATTGTAATAATGAGGTTCCCAACATTTACCATCAACTCCTCTTCTTCGTTCATTCTCTGACTTGCAATCCCACTCTTCAAGACTGACTTTGTCTCAACTTCCCATGCCACAGGATAGGAATATGAAACCCCTACCCCAAAGGATCCTAAAGGAGCAAATATTTCCCTCCTCACCCATCCTAGCTTCCCTCTATGACCCTTTTATGACAAGAGACTGACAAGAGAAAAGCGTACTAATTCATGTAATACAGTTTTTACTTGACATGTGAGTTTTCATAAGGAAAGGAAGATGCAAAGAGACAGGAATCTGTATTTTTATGCCAAGTTTGATGCAGAGAGAAGAGTTGTACATGCAGGTGTGTGGTTGGACAAAGAAGATGTTGAGGAAAAAGTCTGCTGAAATGTGGCGATGCTAGACAGAGTAAATGTGGGAAAAGTACACACATTATTAATGCACAAAAGAGGGAAAATCAACAGACAGGGAGAAAAATCCCAGGAGTGTGGTTATTCCCTAGCCCAATGCGACTCAGAAAATATTGCATCCATTTTTCTATGGGGGAGGGAGAGAATGGGGAATATCGAGGGAACTGTAAAGAATGCCTAGGGGAACTCAGTTGGCCTGGAGAACGTATAGCAACCCAGGACAAAGTTGGGCCCGCAGAACTGCCACCAAGTGCAAGTAATTCTCTGAAATTCTGTGTGGGACAGAAACAGAAGACAACGGTGTGTGACAAAAGTCTGCCCACATGTGCTGACAGGCTTCCGTTTTTCTTTCTACGATATGAGAATGTCCTCTAGTTAATGAAATTTGGTAAGAAATGGATGATGGCAACTCTGTTCCTCTTTTAGCAGAAGGGTCCAATCTGCAGGATGAGGGCACTGTGCAGAAGGCCTGCACTGCGCCTTGAAGAGAAATGAGGAAAGGTCAGAGGTACCTTGATCCTTTGACAGGCAGAGTGGACAGTGAGAGAGAGGGACAGAGAGAAAGGTCTTCCTTTGCCACTGGTTCACCCTCCAATGGCCGCCGCGGCCGGCGCACCGCGCTGATCCGAAGGCAGGAACCAGGTACTTATCCTGGTCTCCTGTGGGGTGCAGGGCCCAAGCACTTGGGCCATCCTCCACTGCCCTCCCTGGCCACAGCAGAGAGCTGGTCTGGAAGAGGGGCAACCAGGACAGAATCCGGCGCCCCGGCCAGGACTAGAACCCGGTGTGCCCGCGCCGCAAGGCGGAGGATTAGCCTAGTGAGCCGGGGCGCCGGCCGAGAGGTACCTTGATTCTGAGATAAGTTATAAGACATCTCAATGCTTCGAAGCAGCAGGCTTTGGGGTGTTATTTGCTGAGACCCAACAGGGACAAGGTGTAATGGTAATAAACCAGGGGAGACTTAAGGAGATGTTTGCTCTGCTCTTCTTTTTGTGTCATCAGTATAAAGATGTTCACTTCCTGTGGGTATACAAGAGTCTTCTGGAATGGGGTTTTGATGACCTACTTAGCAGAAAGAAAATACTTTTATAGGCTGCTTCAGGGGTGAAGGTGAAACAGATCTTCCTGTTTCCTCAAATTTCAGTGTTGTCTGTGGTCTTGAGTCTGCATTGGTTCTTTTCTGCCAACAGAGTGATGAATGAGATCAAAGTAGGGGCAGTAAAGCAAAGTTTATTAAAGTATGCTCCGAGAGAGAAAGGGACTGGCCAAGGGGACATGTGGCATCTTTTCTCCCTGGTTTCAGGCTTTTATATCTAAAGAAGGAAGGTGACATGGCCATGATGCTTGTGATTGGCATTTTTGATCGATATCTGGGAGCTGCATACCTTTGGGTTCTGTGTGTCTATGGTTTCCCAGTGAATTGATCAGAAATGTCCACTGTGTGGCAGGGGGCAAGACCACAATACTAATTATATTACAATGATCGCAACAAAACAGGCTTACTCTAATGTCAAATTGAGTCTCACTGTGCATGTGTCATGAACTGCTTTTTTTTGTTTTGCTGAGTTCCCATTTCATCAGAACACTTTAACCACAAGTCAACCACAAAGTGGGAGGCCTTGGGTGGACAGCAGGATCCCTGGTCCCTCCTCTGGAAAAGTCTTAGGGTCCTTCCCCAAGTCGATCATGTCTTACTCTCTACCTGATTTCAAGACGCCATGTTTTGTCCCTGAACCCCACCAGGGACAAGCTTGCCTTGAAGACCTGCTGGAACCCACAATTCTTTCTAAGAATTTTTTTTGAGGAAGCTTGGCATGGATAGATTCCATCCAGGTATGTTAAAACTCCTTCCTATCACCTTGAAATGATACAACACATGTGTCCAGTTCTTATTCTTTCATGCTGGTTTTGGCTTAAGAGTGGAAGGAAGCCAAGACAGCAATGCTTTCCTCTTTGCCATTATCCCGTTGACTTAGGTTTCTTTGATTGTGAATGACAGAAATTCCCTTAAATTAGCTCAATCACAAGGGAGGACTGTTTCACAAGAGGAATTAGGATAACTAAGTATCATGAAACACAAAATCAAAGCCCTAGAATCAGAAAACAAAAAAACAAAGTGTCTCTTCTCTCTCTCCCTTATCTCTCAGAGTGATCATCCCTGCACCACTCTGATCCACTGTGCACACTGATCAAAGTTGTCTTTGCAATCTAGAGTGACAACAGAATACCAGCATGGTTGGTGGCATCCAAACTATGGCCAGGAGGGTATGTATCTGTTTTCTAAGAATAGGGTACTTTGCCTACACCATCAACCACCAAAACAAGTTGTTCTACCTGTATAGGCACATCACACTGCCCAGAACTGAATGCCAGCAAAACGCGGGCACTGAGGTTCAGCGTAAGTGATGAAAACTCGGATGTGCCCGAAGTCAAATCAGTGGGAAGGGACCCCTTGTTTGGCCCCAACTAAGACACCTTTATTACAACACCTTTAAAGATGTTTCGTCCCCTGCAGCCACAAAAAAAAAACTACCTAGCACTGCTTTTGCCTTAAATATACCCTAAGGTGGTAAAATCGGAGAAAATGAGAGAATTTTTTTCTCCTTCTACATTGACATAGGCATCTCGCTATTAGTCTCCTGAATACAAGTGGGAATTAGGAATCATGCAGATAGAATAAAAATATTATATTTAAAAAATCACACCTAGAAATCTAGCTGATTAAGTCACATAAAACTCATATAACTCCTTTGCCCTTTTAAGAAAGCTTGTTCCTGTCATCAGCTAATTTAATAAAAGGTTTGGCTCACATTAGAAGTTATTTATATGCTTATTTTATAGGTGGCAGCAAAGTATGCATGTGACTAAAATAACTAGAAAATGTTAATAGTTCATTAACCATCAAATTTAAAAAGAGAACCATGGAAGACAGATTCCATTTTAATGCAGCAAACATAGAGACTTCACTCTTTCATTCCTTCTTTTCTGACAATAAATTCTTGCCCTTGGCTATTATTTTTAATGACAGTTGAGCTGAACCTTGTAAGGATTGCAACTGGGACTTGAAAGGGACTTTTCCTTTGAGGAGGCCAAAGTTAAAAAACTTGAATGCTTTACTCACTTACGTGAAGCTAGGACATAAAGGACAGACACACAATGAAGGATCAGAAGATTCAAGATCTGTGGTCAAAGCCACGTGCAAGTGATGCAGGGAATGAGACCCCATCTGTTGCAGAGATGATAGTGGGCTTTTTAAACCCATAACCTCAGGTGTGCAGAGGGCGCGAGAGTCTATGCAATATTAAACCAGAGGCACATTCCATGAGAGAAATACTCCCATCCCACCTTCCACATTTCTTCAAGCCTCTTCCACAAACCTCCGAATGGAACTGTGGCTTTAACATCCATTGCACTTGTGAATAACTCCAATGTGTAGACCTCGGAGTTGGGGGTGAAAATCACAGTAAACAAATCGCACCCTGTAAACTTAATGCCTGTGGTTAATGACTGATAAATTCTGTACTTAGATCTCCTGGCCTAAGAAAGTTTAAGCCATTATTTACCAATTACTAGACATGGTAATTATTTTCATACACTGAACAACCCAGAAAGGTCACCTTCCAGTTCCTTCCACTTTTAATTAAGAAACCTGGTCATGACCACAGTGTTACACCTCAACAGCACCTCTGGACTCTGCCTGCTTCTCCCTCCCCACCACAACCCTGTTCCAAACCCCGCTTGCTTCCCCAAGGCCTTCACAGGTCTCCTTGCTTTGCCTGTCTCATTTTCTGGAGGCTGGAATGATGCTGTCTATTCCTTAACTTGCAATCCCTGACAACAGTCTATCTTCTGAGGCTGTGAAACTATTTACAGTTCCCTTACTTCCACAAACACCTTTAAAAAAAAAGTAACTAATGGATCCAGAGCCACGGCATAGCGGGTGAAGCTGCAGCCTGTGATGCTGGCATCCCATATGGCTGCAGGTTCGAGTCCCAGATGCTCCACTTCCAATGCAGCTCCCTGCTAATGTGTCTGGGAAAGCATTGGAATATTGCCTAGGTCCATGGGCTCCTGCACCCACGTGGGAGACCCCAAAGAAGCTCCTGGCTCCTGGCTTTGGATCAGCCCAGCTCTTGCCATTGTGGCCATTTGGAGAGTGAACCAGCGGATTCAACCTCTCTCTCTCCCTCTCTCTCTCTCTCTCTCTCTAACTCTGCCTTTCAAATAAATAAATTTAAAAAAAAATAACCACTAACTAAGAGCAAAGCATGCTTCCGTTCCCTTTCACCTGGAAGAAGCCAACAAGGATGGTGACAAGAGGTGCCTCTTCAGATGGGTGTCACCCACACTACCCTCACTGCATTAGCATTCGTGCCCCATGAGTGTTTCTCACACAGATGACACAGGTAGGCTGATCTGGCACAATCTGATGACATTTTGTTTTCCTGGAGAGCCATAAAATCTTTGCCAGAAAGAGATCTCTGCATTTCCTAGGGAGTAGTGCCGGAAAGGTATGCTATCACTATAAAAGAATGGCAGGTTTTGGGGGCAATTATCTTATATTTAATAACAGCTACACAGTCTTAAATAATGTCAACATTAGATAGCAATTAAAATAAATATGTCCCCTGGCCTGAGCATCCTTATCTCAGGAGGAAAATCTTTTTAATTGTTTTGATATTATTTATGCAGTTGGCACCTGGGATTTCTTTTATGGTACCCTCACACTTACAAAGAAGGATTATTAGTTTTTGTTCTATCCTTTTTTTAAACTTATCCCCTAAGTAGTTAATTTGTATTACTTGCCACCTGCAGTCATTTCATTACCACATTGAAAAGGTGAGAAAATAAATCATTAATATGCATAGATGCTTTCTGTAAGCAATTTAGAAGGGTACATCCAACAGGAACTCTTCCCAGACACCCACTAAGGCAAAGCTAAAAACTTATTTTGAAATTCAGCGATTTGACCTTCATAAATGAAGTAACCTGCATGGCTAACATTAAATGTTTGATTTAATTTACTTTCACAGGTAGCTCACTGAGAAGGCATTTAACCTTAAAGTTAATGATATCAGATATATTCCACAGTGGATGTGCCTCCAATTGCTTTCTACAGCACTGCACAAACTAATATTAAGTTCTCATTTTAGTAATATTCGTGGGCAGCAGGGAGACATTATCCTCAATTATACCTGTATAACATCTTTGTCAACTTCAGATGCTCCACTTCAGGAGTGGGAGAGGGGTGAGTCAGTGCGGGGCAGGACCCAGTTCTCAGCAGATAACCTCTGACAGCAGACTCAAGGAGAAGCCGCGAAGAGCCAAGCAGCAATGTCTGTTCTTGATCACTTCTGGGCAAAATGGGCCTGAATTCTTTTGATATTTGCACCTTAGCCATCTTTAGGATAATTAAGAGTTTGTATGTTGCTAGAGAGAGGAAGTAATTATAATAGTACCAGATGACTTCTTTGGAGAAATTGCCATGATTTCAGCAAAGAAAGGCCTTGCCGTGATTACAAGAATTCGAAAGCCATACATTTTAAAAATGGATACATCAAACCTTTCTGCCTGACAAAAGTCACCAAGCAAAGGCAAAACATGCAACAAACTGGAGGAAAAATGGGCACGTCATAAAGAGCTTATATCTCACTTAACAAACAAGGAGCATCTACAGATCAATTTCAAAAGTCTGATAAACCACCAGGCAGGTGGCCAAGAATACATAAGCACAGAGTTCACACTAAAGATATAAATATGTCTCAAATGACTGAAACAATACCCCAGCTCAGTCACAATAGAAGGGACGCATGCAATGGCATCCAAGACACCCACCTTCATTATCAAACTGGCAAAGATGTAGGACTTGAGAAGGTCCTGCAAATGATGCTATGCAGAACCCGACAGTCATACTGCACTGATGAGTATGAATTTCAATGGAATGTGAGTTGTCAACATCCAGCAAATACAAATATTCATTGCATATAATATGTATACACAGAAATTCCCCATTAAAAATGTATCATATGGATGTATCCATACATTTAGGGAAAACACAGATTCCAATTAGTTTTTATACTGCAATAAAAGTAAAAGTGAGCAAATCACCTAAATAGTCACATCTGGTGAACTGGTTATATAAATTAAGGAATATACATCCATGTGGTCATTTTTAAAGAATTAAAAGGGGTGTCAGCATTACGGCATAGCAGGTTAAGCTGCCACCTATTTTGAATAGGTAAAGAACACATACAGGCAACAATTCAAGTCCTGGCTGTTCCACTTCCGATCCAGTTCCCTGCTAATGTGCCTGGAAAAGCAGTAGCAGATGTCCCAAGTGCATGGGCCCTTGTACTCACATGGGAGACCTGCAAGAAGTTCCTAGCTTTAGTCTGGCCCAACCCTGACCATTGTGGCCATCTGGAGAGTAAAGCAGTGGATGGAAGATCTCTCTCTCTCTCTCCTTCTCTCTGTAACTCTTTCAAATAAATAACTGAATCTTAAAGAATGAAAAGGCTTTTTATGCATTGAATTAAACTGACCTTCAAAATACCCTGTTAGGTTAAAAACAGTAAAATGCATAGTATATGTATAATAATAGTATCTAAATGTTTGTTTAAAAACATAGAAAAGATTTGCTAATCAAGATATCTAATGTGATGGACTGAACGTCTGTATTCCCCAGAAGTCATATGTTGAAATCTCATCTCCATTGTCAAAGTATTTGGTGGCGGCGGGGCCATTGGAAGGTCACTGGGTCAGAGAGGAGGCCACACAAACGGAATTGTAAGAAGAGACCAGGTAGCAGCTTGCGATGCTTCCAGAATACATGGAGAAGTTAGCAGCCCGCATCCCCGAAGAGTACCCTCACTAACACAAAACTATGCTGACACCCCGATCTTAACCATCCAGCCTCCAGAACTGTGGAAAACACATTTCTGTGGTTTAGAAGCCACCTCATGTATTGCACTTTATTACAGCAGCCCACACTGACTAAAAATAGTGCATCCAAGAATAAATAAAGCATGCACGAGAAACCAAAGGCGTTCGGCTACCACATTAAGTGGAGCTAAGTGGCTCAGGGATAGAGGTGGAGTGAAAATCTGTGAATATCCTTGATGTTTTCATTTTGGATACAATTTACTAGTCATACAGAAAATAAAAATGTGCCAAAGAAGGTGAGTAGATAAAAAATATTACCTAACATAGGACATACAGATTTCCTATAAATTTCACTCACTGAAAGCTTCCTTGGGGCCAGTGTTTGGCCCAATGCTGGGGACATCTGCATCCCACATGGAAGTGCAGAGTTTTAGTCCTGCCTCCACTTCCAAGCCAGCTTCCTGCTGATGTGCATCCTGGGAGGCGCCGGGTCACAGCTCGATTACTCAGGTCCCTGTCACCCAGGGGGAAACCTCAAAGGAGCGCTGGGCTCACGCTTTAGCCTGGTGCAGCCCTGGCATTTTGGGAGTGGGCTAGCAAAATAGAAGATATCGCTCTCTCACCTCTCCTCTCCCTCTCTCACCTCTTCAAAGAAGTTAAAGAGGTTTCTTTAACTTGTATCGCAATGGGATAGAGATAATTAAAATTACTTTTTTTATTAAAAATATTAGGAAGGCCCTTGTGGAAACTGCTGTCAATGTTGCTTATGGAAATTCTCCTCTCTGCAGAATTCCGAATGCTCATGCCTCACAGAAACAAACATCCTTGCATACTGCAACCACGCCCACATTCTACATGGAATTGGCCCAGTCTGCTCAGTACCAGGGTATAATTACTGTATTCTTCAAATAGGAAGGGCTTGTCTGACACCAGGATAGAACATTTTAAATGGCTTTCTTGGAGAACCGGAGGCCTAAGAGAATTTTCTAACACCAAGTTAGATGTTTTAGATGAAATTAAATATTCTTGAGGTTTGTTCCTAGGATCTTTATGTTGGATTTTCATTTTTTTTTTTAAAGTCAAAGCTCTTTAGTTATTAACTGGAGAAAAATGTTGAGTACTAACAGAAATAAATAGCAGTAACTCCTTCCCAAGGTTAAGTCCTGGAGAAAATGGGATAGGCAGAGGAGCAGTAGTTGCCATCAAAGGAGAATGCAAGTGAGGCAGGTCAATGAGTATTTTAATAACAAGTATGATGCATAGGCGAAGCCACTGGGGGCCGGTGGGGGACGTAAGGTGATCCTATTGATCACTTAAAAATTGTCACTAAAACTTCTTGATCATTTTTGAAACATAAATTTAACTGCAGTTCTGCAGGACTGTAAAGTGTAGGTTACCATGAATGAAGATGTGTAGTTTTTAAATACCATCTGTATTAACAGGGCAGGACAAGCTGGGAGCACATTCAGTAAAACATTAGATATTTATCCAGCATGAAAAAAGGTATTAAAGCCAACAAAAATAAAGACTCAGCAAGAGGGGCCGACGCTGTGGAGCAGGTTAATCCTCCACCTGAGGCACCGGCAGCCCACATGGGCACAATTTCTAGTCCTGGCTGCTCCTCTTCTGATCCAGCTCTCTGCTATGGCCTGGGAAAGCAGTGGAAGATGGCCCAAGTCCTTGGGCCCCTGAACCCATGTGGGAGACCCGGAAGAAGCTCCTGGCTCCTGGCTTCGGATCAGCTCAGCTCCAACCATTGTGGCCATTCGGGGAGTGAACCAGTGGACAGAAGATCCTTCTCTCTGTATCTCCCTCTCACTGTCTGTAATTCTACCTCTCAGATAAATAAATAAAATCTTAAAAAAAAATACTCCACCAGAGAGAATTCTACAAATTTACATTTTGGTGGTCAGAAAAAACCTTTCCTTTGGCACAAATCCTTTTTCCTCATACACTCAAACTGGACACAATATGTTGTTTCTCCATTTGGTTTTTCTGTTTTGTTTTTTCCTCCAAGCACACAGTTTGACACTGGTTTGTTGTCATTAGCATCACCTTCAACAAATCCTCTTCTTCACTTGTCCAATTACAGACAACATAAAAATGCCGGTCCCCCGTGTTTCTCACTGGAACACTGGGCTTGCCTCTGCTGTGAATACAGAAGCCGCTGCCAGTTTCTATGGCTTTCCCCTCTCTTTATTTCACGTTTCTAACTGATAACACCCGTGGTGAAAACGATGGCAGAGGGGCTGTTTTCCTTCAGAGCCCAGCCTTCTCCACCACAGATTCACGGCACACTCGTCCCCCCCACTCAACAACAAAGGAGAGGAGAGGATCCAAACCCCTAGAGATACCTGCTTGTACCCTCAGGTGACAAGTCCTTCCCTCCAGCTAGAATGCGTGGCTGCCACAGCCACCAAACACACTCAGAACATCATGGAGTGGACGGCTCACTGCTCAGACTGCCCTGAAGATCAAGGCCGGATGCAGGAGTGGACACAGGGACCTCAGAGAGCATTCACTCTGACATGCATGCGAAGAGAAAAGCGTTGCCAACCAAGAGACCATCTAAGCAACTTAAATTTCACTAAATAAGTTATATGTTTTTATTCCCTATTCTCTGCACACAAGCAGCAGCAATGGACATAGCAGTTCACCACTCTGGCAGAAAATAAACTAATGCAAAAGTTTCCTGTTCTGTTTCCGTGCGTGTCGTCTTGACCTCCCTTGAGGTCACTGGGTTTCCACCCAGAGCTTCCTTGTGCTTTTTGCCATTATTTTTTTTTTAGCCTCCTTGTTGAGATTTTTAAATGCCTGACTTGCAGTACACACTTGTAGATTTCCATGGGAACCAGGATTCACCTTGAAATACAAGGTAATACTCTACCAAGTGTGCTGAAACTCCTCCGGGCTGCTGGGCAGCCCTGCTCCAGCCCTGACTATCAGGCTTTTACAGGCGACCTGAAGGGCTCCCTCAGATGAGCTGAAATGTCAGTGTCTTGGAGACGAAACATCGTCGCTGCTTCCTGCCAGTGTACACTTCCTCTTTGGTCCTCTGTGTTTCTATGTTGCTTTCTTTAAGGAAAAAAAAAAAAGAAAAGCCCATTCCTTCCAATTTCATTGATACTACCCTAAAATCTAAAGTCTAGTCTTATTTTAAAATCAGGAGTTAAAAAAAACTGGCTAGTCCCCAAAACTATCTTAACTATCGTGGCTTTGATAATTTATTAATTTTATTGTTCCCATCAAAAATCACTGAATTAAACAATTTTTAAGTCAAGTGCTAGCTTGGGAGTATCGGCACGTATTGACTAAGGAGAATATGTCCATGGCCATCTTGCTAAGGTTTGAGGGAAATATGCTCTTTACACCATTTTATCCTATTTAACACCATGGAGGCTATAGTATTTGATGCGATGAGGCTCCTGTATGAAAGGACCCTATACTCTTCAGATGACAGACAATGCCCACGTGTGTCCACTGGCCAACAAAGGGCTAGCAAGAACTCAGGTGTGCTGGGCATGCAAAATGCACACAATATTATACAGATCCAGCGTTCCGAAGAGAAACATATAATATCGCACCAATAGTTCTTTATAAATTATTGTTATAATGATAATATTTTAGATGTTAAGGACATGAAATCAGTTTCTTTTTCACTTTCGTATAGTGACTACAAGAACAATTAAATCGCCTGTTTTTCTCACATAGGATAGCATTGATATAGACATGTCATAGGATCTTGGAAAGGTTAGAGTTTACTTTTCATAATCGGATCTCAAGCCAGAACACGCAGCACATGTTCTAAATACACCTAGTCCCTTACATAAAACAGGCACTCAGTAAGTGTTTACTAAAGGAACAAATCAACAATTTCTTATCAGTTGAGTACATTTTCTCCAAGTAAATCAAAGCATTTAATATTTATGAAGTATTTAAAACCCCTTCCATTATAAATTCCTACCAACTATATCATGTTAAATAATAGACCCTACTAATGACTTTAAGTAATCTTATTTTTTTTGACAGGTAGAGTTTTAGACAGTGAGAGAGAGAGAGACAGAGAGAAAGGTCTTCCTTCTGTTGGTTCACTCCCCAAATGGCCACCATAGCCGGCGCTGTGCCAATCCGAAGACAGGAGCCAGGTGCTTCTTCCTGGTCTCCCATGCGGGTGCAGACACCCAAGCACTTGGGCCATCCTCCACTGCCTTCCCAGGCCACAGCAGAGAGTTGGACTGGAAGAGGGGCAAACACAACTAGAACAGGCACCCATATGGGATGCCGGCACCATAGGCGGAGGATTAACCAAGTGAGCCATGGCGCTGGCCCCGAATAATCCTATTTTTCTAAATACATATGAACTACCCAGTTTCATTATGGCAAAATACTTAAGTGATCTGTACTGAGGATTCTGAATAGCTTTCTTTTTTAAAGAAACCTTTTATTTAGTGAGTACAAATTTCATAAGTACAACTTTAGGAATACCCTCCTCCCACCCCTACCTCCATCCTACCTCCTCCTCCCTCTTTCCCATCCCACTCTTCATTAAGATTCATTTTAATTAATTTTATACACAGAAGACCAACTCTAAGTAAAGATTTCAACAATTTGCATACACACACACAATAAACAGAATTGTTTGAAAACAAGTTTTACAGTTAATTCTCATAGTGTAACTCATTAAGGACAGAGGTCCTACATGGGGAGTAAGTGCACAGTGACTCCTGTTGTTGATTTAACAATACACTTATGTATGATGTCAGTGGTCACCTGAGGCTCTTGACATGAGCTGCCAAGGCTGTGCAAACTGAAGCACTCTCTTGAACAATAGCACATCTAGTGAAACATGGCTATTTCCTCTTGGCTGCTTTATTCTCATGAAACAGTACAAATCTGTGTTTACTCTTCATAGTTTCCCAGATTATTAAACAGTGCATCCAAAGCTCTGATCAGTCCCACAGAATAAGGTATCAGTACCCGGGAGAGGTCCACGAAGTTGCTGTCTGCCTCTCACTGGCTCGCTGGGTTTGCAGACCGCATCTGCAAGCTACAGAAAGCTCTTCCGCCACACAACGGAAATTCACTATGTCCCTTGCTGCCAGACTCAACAAAAACACAGTAAGCCCCGAAGACCAGAGAACAGTTAAAACGGGAATGTACACGGCCACCTCCTTTTCTTTTAAGAAATCAGAGGAAAGGGAAGTGAGAGAAGGCTCATGCCAATTGTGCTGAAGAAATGGAATGCAGGAAAGCTAGAAATGGAAAGTTATGCTTCCCCCTGTAACTATAACTTGGCATATTCTATATAAGAGCATAAATACAACAGCAAATGCAGTATATAAAATACTATCATGTGTGTAAGGAATGAATAACGATAGCTGGGAAGATCATAACTTTGGCTTTCCTGACTTTTATGAGTGTAAATTCTCAGCCACAATGTTACATTAATACATACAAGTTTTTTAACCAATCTTGACTTAACTTCTGCCTCTCTCTATGTAGTTGTTCGGGTTTTCCTGTCACCATGTACGCTAAAGAAGTAACCTTTGAACACTGACCTTCCAGATCTGATTCGTATTCAAGTTTAGCCTTTACAGGAGAAAAATAGGAGGCAAAAGTATTTTATCTTGGACCTCATTAAACCCAAGAAAAAGTGAAGGCAAGGCTTTCAGCTGTGTGTGGCTGTTAAACAGTGGGGGAATGCAGAAACTGCGAAATAAAACAAGACACGCGTTGGGCCAGGAAAAAAGCTTAGGCAATCGTTTAAGCCTGCACACTGCTGTTTGTATTTAATGCTGAGGGGTGTTTACAATGCTGTGATTGTCTGAGAAAGGTTAATCCAGATGAGGCAAAGACGAGCAGTCTAGGAGACTGATTCACACCCGCTCTCTGCAGTGAATGTTGCATAACCATTGTGAGTCTGTGTGAGCAGTGCAAGTATCAGATGAAACAGGAAGAAAAGCTAATATTTCCCTAAAGAACGAATTTTGATTTAAAAGAGAGGCAGAGGCATTTTCCCCGCCCTCTGCGGTAGGGATGATGGGGTAGGAAGCATCCTCATCAGAGTGAAGTGCTCTTTTTGAGCTCGTGTGGTCTCAACTCACCATCTTGTTTGTGAACTTTACAGGCAAGGAAGAGTGAACATGCCCACTCGTTCTCCCCGCAGCCTTCACGAAGCTTCTTTCCCCCACGAGCTCTGACTATGGTATCAATCCTCTCCTGGGAGAGCATTACCTTACCTCTGCAGCAAGCTACGTCAAGAACTACTCAATATTCTAAGCAGCTCTACTCAGGCTCGTGTCCCTGTCTTATTTCCTTCCCTGGAAAGGATGTGTATTGATCTCTCCAAAACTTTGGAGCCAAATGAAAACAACAACGGAGGCGATCGGCAGGGGTAGGGATGGGGGCCATGCAGGTTTGTACTGTTCCCTCTGTTTTTTCTTTGCTTTCCAGAATATTGGTGTAGACAGGACAATATTGGAAACTCAACACTAGTTTCTTTCTTCTTTCTTCCCCAAGGCTATGTTAATCCCAACCATTTGTGTTTCTGCCTTTAAAACTTCACCACCAAAGATCAATCATTGTTTCAACTTTTGCTTTGAAAGAACCACCGCACCACCCATTAGAAAATGCAAATTCCCTCTATTACTGCTCATCATTACCGATTCCTGTGAGTAAAGACTACAATTTAAATGTGTTTGAGGCCAGTATTTTTTATGCTTAATTAACATTCTTCATGATTTTGAGTCCACTTTTTAGAATAAAATATATATTTTTAGAAAGGATAAGAAAAATATTGTCTAGCATATTCTATGTAGCATTATTTTCACTGATAATAATATGCATTGCAAGCAAATGTATGTTTTGATATTCTGATTTTTATGTTGGTGTACAGGACACGTGATTCTAAAATATAGCACCTTGACTTAAGAGAAAACATTAGAAGCAGAAGAGTGTCTCTAACCTCCTCCCACCCTTCTCCCCTGAAGCAGCAGGTCGTAATAACTGGGACAGATTCTCTGACCTCCTGACACAGCTCACCAGACCCTCGTGTGAGAAATGCCTTCCCTGTGCCCACCGGAAAGGAATGCTCTTCTCTCTGACGACACGGGCACGTGAAGGGTAATCTGAATAAACCGCCCTTGCTTACGGTCCCCAGCTTATCACTGCTAGATTGGATTCTTCTCCTAATTGTATTTCTGCAAAATTATACATCCTCAACAAACCTAGTGTAGAAATGCACACATTTCTTCAGATCTTCACTTGGGAAAGCCACCATGGCACAGAAGACTTACATTCAACCATTCCGTATGCTCTCCTACTAATCTGTCATTGCCAACTTAGCTCTCAGACCCTGCCAAGAACCCTGTGAGGGTTGGTCTAGGGATTTTGCTCCCTACAATATTCACGTTTATTTTCTAAACAAAATTTACTGTGAAAAGTATTGTAAAAAATCTTCTACATTAAGCAATGTCAAGAAGTCAGGGGGAAAAACAAAGCTGAAGCAAACTGGATGATTGATGCATTACCTGAGTGATCCATTAATAAAACCTTACACTTATGAAGTGCTTTATATTTTAAGGTACTTCTACATGATACTAACTTATATTTTCTAGGTGTCAGTATGCACAAAGCCCTCTACTGAACATCGGACGTATTACCCCCTTAATGCTTTCTCAATAGGATATGTTATTATTCCTACCTTAAGCATGGAAGAAAAAATATGGAGGCTAAGAGAACTGCAAAGATATTAGGTGCTACATATCAAAGTCAGATGTGCGCAATGAGCCACTATAGCATAGTACACACTGATAATTTCACTTGATCTTTCCTACATTCTTACAAAACTAGAATATCAATCCTTGTTTCTGCTTGACAGATGTGCAAATTATGGAGAGATGGAATCATTTATGAAGGCCATCCAGGTAGCAAGGATGAGAACTAACATTCAAGTGCAGGATGCCTGAACCGTATTCCTTATACTTCAGCTATACATGACTGCAATGCCCTTTTCTATTTTTTAATGTTTATTTTATTTTCATCTACTTGAAAGGCAGGGGGAGAGGGTGAGACAGACAGACTGCTCTTCCATCCACTGGTTCAGTTCCAAATACGAACAACAGGCAGGGCAGGGCCAAGGCAAGGCAGGATCATGGAACTTCCCGCAGGCTTCCCACATGGGTGGCTGAGGTCCACACACCGGAGCCATCATCCACGTCTCCCAGGACGCACCAGCAGAAAGCTGAATCAGAAGCAGTTTAGCTGGGACTCCAATCAGTACTCTGATATGTGATACAGGTGTTCCAAGCAGAGGCTTAACCATTGGTGCCACAATGGCCATCCCTGCCTTAATTATGACTATGAATTAACTTTGCTAATTAGTAATCCAAAAAAAGCAAATAAAGCTACCATTGCCTGTCAAAGTAACAATGATTTCCAAGCAGCAATTTAAAGGTGGTATAGCGAAATTAGCAGTCACCTATGTGTAGAATGATACAAGCTTTCTAGGAAACTTTGTGTTCTCCCTTCAGAGAAAGGTACCTCCTTCTTTGATGGCCTGTTCTTTCCACTGGGATCTTCCACTTTGATTATGGTTTTGTCTAAATAAGGTCAGAGTTTGTGAACTAAGAGGCTTCTACAGCCTTGACAGCTCATGACAAGAGCCTCGGGTGATTACTAACGACATAAATAAGGGTGTCAATTGTTAAATCAACAACAGGAGTCACTGTGCACTTACTCCCCATGTAGGATCTCTATCCTTAATATGTTATACTATTAGAATTAACAGTAAAACTTGTCTTCAAACAGTACTTTATACTTTGGTGTCTGTGTGGGTGCAATCTGTTGAAATCTTTACTTAGTATATACCAAGTTGATCCTCTGTATATAAAGATAATTACAAATGAATCTTGGTGATGAATGGGATGGGAGAGGGAGTAGGAGATGGGATGGTTGTGGGTGGAAGGGTGGTTATGGAGGGAAAATGCTATAATCCAAAAGTTGTACTTTTTGAAATTTATACTTATTAAATAAAAGTTTAGCATATTGACAACCAGCTCCGTGGTACAGTAGGTTAATCCTCCGCCTGTGGCACTGTTATCCCATATGGGCACCAATTCTAGTCCCAGCTGCTCCTCTTCCATTCCAGCTCTCTGCTGTGGCCTGGGAAAGCAGTAGAAGATGGCCCAAGTCCTTGGGCTCCTGCACCCACGTGGGAGACCTGGAAGAAGTTCCTGGATCCTGGCTTCGGATCTGTGCGGCTCCAGCCATTGCAGCCATTTGGGGAGTGAACCAACGGAAGGAAGACCTCTCTCTCTTTCTCTCCCTCTCACTGACTGTAACTCTACCTCTAAAATAAAATAAAATCTTTTAAAAAAAAGATTTAAAAAAAATATTGACAACCTTTGAATTTTAGAAATCTTTCCTACTGAGAAACAGACCAAAATTTTTTATAAAACTTCATATCAACCTGATTTTGAAATAAAAGCAAAAGTCTGAAATACACTTTAAAATAGATGAATTATGCAACTCAACCTTACCAAGGAGGCAGGTACCAATGCCAGCACACTTGGTAAAGTGACAAATATAAATACACAACTGATCAAAAAGATAGGGTAAGTGTCAAAGAGATTACACAAATAAGACCAGTGTAAGCAAATAATGAAAGATAGAATCAAAAGGGAGAGAATGATCCTGCAGGGGAAGCAGGACACACAGCAGACTCATAGAATGGCAAATGCCCAAAACAGCACTCCTGCCTCAGAATCAACCCTTGGGACATTTGGATCTGACTAAAAGGTCCATGAGAGTCTTGCAGGCATGGAAAGCCATGACACGGTGGCAAAAAAACAATCTAAATGAAGGATCCTGGTGAACAACACCCCAGCAGAAGGATCAGGCCATCAAGGAGAGAGGCGCCTTTCTCTGAAGGGAAGAAGGAACCTCCACTGTGATATGGCCTTGACTAAACAAATTCAGAGTTGCTGAACTCAAGGGGCTTCCATAGCCTAGACAGCTCATAGCAAGAGTCTCGGGTGATTGCTGACATCATAAAAAAGAGTGCCAATTGTTAAATCAACAACGGGAGTCACTGGGTTCATGCTCCCCACGCAGGATCTCTGTCCTTAATATGTTTAACTATGAAACTCAAAAACAACACTACTAGTCAAACAATACCCTATACCTGGTTCGGTTGTGTGAGTGCAACCTGTTGAAATCCCTGCTTAGTATACACTAAGTTGATCTTCAGTATATGAAGGTAATTGAAAATGAAACATGATGAAGGGTGGGATGGGAGAGGGAGTGGGTGAGGGGAGGGCCACGGGTGGGAGGGAGGCTGGGGGGGAAGCCACAACAATACAAAAGATGCATTTTATATTCTACTTAAAACTATTGGTTGAACTCTGTAATTAATACACAATTACTCTTAGGTGTTTAATTAATGCTATAACTAGTACTCAAATAGTATTTTACACTTTGTGTTTCTGTGTGGGAGCAAAATGTGGAAATCTTTACTGAACATATGCTAAATTGATCTTCTGTATATAAAGATAATTGAAAATTAATCATGATGTGAAGGGGAAGGGGAGAGGGGAGCGTTGTGGGTGGGAGGGAAGATACGGGGGGGAGGAGACTATTGTGGTCCATAAGCTGTACTTTGGAAATTTACGCTCATTAAATAAAAAAAAGATGAATTATGGAATATACAAACCATGGAGTATTGTGCAACCAATAAAAATGGTGTTTCCAAATAATTTTTAAATATATTTGTGATTTAAAACTGCATAAAAGGGATTCAAATTCTGTAATATGGCAAATTGTTCACTTGTGGATTGTGTAAATATAAATATGTTCAGAAAAAAGATTGAAAGGCAACATACACTGCTGCTAGAAGTGTTTTCAACAGGTTTATAGAAATGTTTCTAGACACTTCTCTTTTCTCTACACTTTTCTATATATTCTAGATATTTACCAGTGAACATATGTCTATTTTTTCATCTTTTCAAAAAGTATTTAAAGGAAACATTCTTCTTAATTGGAAAATGGGAATATTAATATAGAATTATTAGTCATTTGAATTATATATCTTTCAAAAAATGTACTTTTTTCTTAAGGCTTAAAATTAGGATAATTGTAGTCTTAGAAGTCATAATAAGGGCCAGTACCACAGCTCACTAGGCTAATCCTCCCCCTGTGGCGCCTGTACCCCAGGTTCTAGTCCTGGTTGGGGCGCCGGATTCTGTCCCCATTGCTCCTCTTCCAGTCCAGCTCTCTGCTATGGCCTGGGAAGGCAGTGGAGGATGGCCCAGGTGCTTGGGCCCTGCACCCACATGGGAGACCAGGAGGAAGCACCTGGATCCTGGCTTCAGATCGGCGCAGCACACCAGCCGTATTGGTAATTTGGGGGGTGAACCAACGGAAGGAAGATCTTTCTCTCTGTCTCTCTCTCACTAACTCTGCCTGTCAAAAAAAAAAGTCTTATTAAATAATCAAAATCTATTTTAATCAACATTTCAGAGTATTAGTCTAGCCTGTTGACACACAAGTATGTTGTTTGTACATCAGTATTTTTTTCAGAAAACTTTTATTTAATAAATATAAATTTTGAAAGTACAACTTTTGGATTATAGTAGTATATCCCCCCATAACCTCCCTCCCACCTGCAACCATCCCATCTCCCACTCCCTCTTCTATCCCATTCACATCAATATTCATTTTCAATTATTTTTATATACAGAAGATCAATTTAGTACATACTAAGTAAAGATTTCAACAGATTGCACCTGCACACAAGTATAAAGTACTCTTTTTTTTTTACTTTTTTTTAACTTTTATTTAATGAATATAGATTTCCAAAGTACAGCTTATGGACTACATTGGATCCCCCCCCCCCAATGACTTCCCTCCCACCTGCAACCCTCCTCTTTCCCGCTCTCTCTCCCCTTCCATTCATATCAAGATTCATTTTCAATTTTCTATATATATACAGAAGATCAGTTTAGTGTACATTAAGTAAAGATTTCAACAGTTTGCACACACATAGAAACACAAAGTGAAAAATACTGTTTGAGTACTTGTTATAGCATTAAATCTCAATGTACAGCACATTAAGGACAGAGATCCTACATGAGGAATAAGTGCACAGTGACTCCTGTTGTTGACTTTACAAATTGACACCCCTGTCTATGGCATCAGTAATCTCCCTATGCACCAGTCATGAGTTTCCAAGGCTATGGAAGCCTTTTGAGCTCTCCAACTCTTATCTTATTTAGACAAGGTCGTAGTCAAAGTGGAGGTTCTCTCCTCCCTTCAGAGAAAGGTACCTCCTTCTTTGAAGACCTGTTCTAGTATAAAGTACTCTTTAAAGACAATTTTTACCATTAATTCACATAGTACAACACATTAAGAACAGAGATCCTACATGGGGAGTAAGTGCACAGTGACTCCTGTTGTTGATTTAACAATTGACACTCTTATTTATGGCATCAGAAATCTCCCTAGGCTCTCGTCATGAGCTGCCAAGGCTATGGAAGCCTTTTGAGTTCCCCAACTCCGACCTTATTTAGACAAGGCCATAGTCAAAGTGGAAGTTCTCTCCTCCCTTCAGAGAAAGTCACCTCCTTCTTTGATGGCCCCGTTCTTTCCACTGGGATCTCACTCACAGAGATCTTTCATTTAGGTCATTCTTTGCCACAGTGTCTTCGCTTTCCATGCCTGAGAAACTCTCATGGTCTTTTGCCAGATCCGAATGCCTTCAGGGCTGATTCTGAGTTTAGAGTGCTGTTTATATTTGCCATTCTATGAGTCTGCTGTGTATCCCGCTTCCCATGTTGGATCGTTCTCCTCTTTTTAGTTCTATCAATTATTATTAGCAGACACTGTTCTTATTTTTGTGATTCCTTTGACACTTAATCCTAACTTTATGATCAATTATGAACTTAAGCTGACAACTTTAACTAGTAAGATGGCATTTGTAGCTGCCAACTTAATGGGATTTGGAGTCCCATGGCATGTTTCTAGCTTTACCCTTAGAGGTAAGTCCTAGTGAGTGTGTACCAAACTGTACATCTCCTCCCTCTCTTATTCCTACTCTTATTTTATCAAGGATCAATTTTCAATTGGATTTAAACTCTTAAGAATAATTGTGTGTTAATTAAAGAGTTCAACCAATGGTATTAAGTAGAAAAAGAAAATGCTAAAAAGAATAAAATAGTAAGCTGTTGCTCAAGAGTCAGGACCAGGGCTGATCAAGTCACTGTTTTATCAAAGTGTCAGCTTCACTTCTCAGGTCTCCTTTTTGGTGCTCGGTTAGTTGTCACCGATCAGGGAGAACATGTGATATTTGTCCCTTTGGGACCAGCTTATTTCACTCAGCATGATGTTTTCCAAATCCCTCCATTTTGTTGCAAATGACTGGATTTCATTGTTTTTTACTGCTGTGTAATATTCTATAAAGTACACATCCCATAATTTCTTTATCCAGTCTTCTGTGGATAGGCATTTAGGTTGATTCCATGTCTTAGATATTGTGAATTGATTTGCAAAAAACATTGAGGTGCAGACAGCTCTTTTATTTGCCAATTTAATTTCCCTTGGGTAAATTCCAAGGAGTGGGATGGCTGGGTCGAACGGTAGGGTTATATTCAGGTTTCTGAGGAATCTCCAGACTGACTTCCATAGTGGCTGTACCAGTTTGCATTCCCACCAACAGTGGGTTAGTGTCCCTTTTTCCCCACATCCTCACCAGCATCTGTTGTTGGTAGATTTCTGCATGTGAGCCATTCTAACCGGGGTGAGGTGAAACCTCATTGTGGTTTTGATTTGCATTTCCCTGATGGCTAGTGACCTTGAACATTTTTTCATGTGCCTGTTGGCCATTTGGATTTCCTCTTTTGAAAAATGTCTATTGAGGTCCTTGGCCCATCTCTTAAGTGGGTTGTTTGTTTTGATGTTGTGGAGTTTCTTGATTTCTTTGTAGATTCTGGTTATCAACCCTTTATCTGTTGTGTAGTTTGCAAATATTTTTTCCCATTCTGTCGGTTGTCTCTTCACTTTCTGTACTACAAAAAAAAAAAAAGTCAGAAAACTTCTCAATTTGATATAATCTCATTTGTTAATTTTTGGCTTTGACTGTCTGTGCCTCCGGGGTCTTTTCCAAGAAGTCTTTGCCTGTGCCTATATCTTGCAGGGTTTCTCTGATATTCTCTAATTTGATGGTGTCAGGTCATAGATTTAAGTCTTTAATCCATGTTGAGTGGATTTTTGTGTAAGGTGTAAGGTAGGGGTCTTGCTTCTGCATGTGGAAATCCAGTTTTCCCAGCACCATTTATTGAATAGACTGTCCTTGCTCCAGGAATTGGTTTTAGATCCTTGATCAATTATAAGTTGGCTGTAGATGTTTGGATTGATTTCTGGTGTTTCTATTCTGTTCCATTGGTCTATCCATTTGTGCCTGTACCAGTACCATGCTGTTTTGGTTATAACTGCCCTGTAGTATGTCTTGAAGTCTGGTATTATGATGCCTCCAGCTTGTACCTCAGTATTTCTAAAGTAGTTAAGCAACTTATACTCTCACAGAAAAGGTGAAGATTGCATTGCACTATTATTTACTGTGGGCAGTTGCTAACTTTCTATCTCACAACCTGCTTCCTACTTAAGGATAAACTTTGGACTAAGTTGTATTCTTATCATAAATCTAAATTTAAAAAATTAAATTATTTAATGTTTATTTTAGAATATTTGGATAATTACTTTTAAAAAATTGCTGTTCAAGGAATTAATGTGTTCTTTACCTATTCAAAATAGGTTTTAGTTTCAGTATTTTGAAAGTTATTCTTCCTGGGACCGGCGCTATGGCTCAGCAGGTTAACACCCTGGCCTGAAGTGCCAGCATCCCATATGGACACCGGTTCTAGTCCAGGCTGCTCCTCTTCCCATCCAGCTCTCTGCTGTGGCCTGGGATAGCAGTAGAGGACGGGCCAAGTCTTGGGCCCTTGCACCTGCGTGGGAGACCCTGAAGAAGCTCCTGGCTCATAGCTTCAGGTCGGCGTAGCTCCGGCCATTATGGCCATCTGGGGAGTGAACCATCGGTTGGAAGACCACTCTCTCTCTCTCTCTCTCTCTCTCTCTCTGCCTCTCCGCTCTCTGTGTAACTCTGACTTTAGAATAAATAAATAAATCTTTAAAAAAAAAGTTACTCTTCAGAAACATTTGAGAAATTCTCAGTCAAGAGTTTGGAAAGCTGAGGTTTGCAATATGTCTGCTAAGCAGGCCAGCCCTGCAGTGTGGTAAGCTACAGCCCCACCTGCGGCACCAGCATCCCTTATGGGCACTGGCTTGTGTCCCTGCTGCTCCTCTTCCATTCCAGCTTTCTGCTTATGGCCTAGGAATTCAGTGGAGAATGGCCCAAGTGTTTAGTGTACCCACATGGGAGACCCAGGGTAAGCTGCTGGCTTCGGACAGGCCCTGCTCCAGCTGTTGCAGACATTGGGGAGTGGACCAGTGGATGCAAGACATTTCTTTCTGCCTCTCCCTCTCTCTGGCTGTAATTCTGCCTCTCAAATAAATAAATACAACTTTTTAAAAGGAAATATGTCAACTCAGATATATTCCGTGTATATTTTAAGGCTGAACAATGCTATCAGAGCACCAAGATTAACTTGAATTTTCTTCAAACTTTTTTTTCCAATTTAAAGTCACCTTAGGGGCCCCTGTTGTGGCTTAACAGGTTGAGCTTCTGCCTACAGTGCTGGCAGTCCTGATGAGCAGCAGTTTGGGAACTGGCTGCTCCAATTCTGATCCAGCTCCCTGTTAATGTGCCTGGGAAAGTAGCGGAGGACTGCCTGAGTCCTTGGGCACCTGCACCCTTGTGGGAGATCTGGATGAAACTCCTGGCTCCTGGCTTCGTCATGGCACAGCCCTGGCTGCAGTAGAGAGTCAACCAGTGAATAGATTTCTCTCTCTCTCTCTTTCCCTCCCTCCCTCCCTCCCTCCCTCCCTCTCTCTGTAATTCTGCCTTTCAAACAAATAAATCTTTAAAATGTCATGACAGTTTCAAATGTTAATAGCAAATGATATCATTGTAGCATTTTTCCATATGGCAAATACACTGAAAACAGAAACAATAACAATAACAATCCTCAACATCAATCATAAAGTTTAAATATTAACATTGTAAAGGAAAATGTATTATTATATTTCATGGTCATGTATTTCAGAGACTCAAACTTTTACATGAAATCATGTAAACAATGTATGCAAAGCATGTGTACGAGAGACAGAAAATCAAATATTCTGAATCACTGAGAAAATTCTCCATGTTGCATTCACATTTCAATCTCAAAATATTTTACAGGGGGACATTTAAGATAAGACACCATAGCCCTCTTTTATATATAAATAATGGTTGTTCAGTGAAGTTTTTATACCAGCAGTTTGGAAAGAGAGAAAGAGAGAAGCTTTGAACAAGGTTGCACACTTAATTTATTTCCCTCGTGAATTCCCTGCTACCCTCTGGGCCTTAAAAGGTAGAAGTCGGACGTTGATGGTAATTATTTTGGATTGCGCTGCACGAAGGCCGCTGAGTGCAATCCTATACTTCAAAGAAGTGCAGTCATGTGTCACTTTGAACAACCATCACGAAGCTAACGTGAGGTGCTCAGGGATGCCTTCAGAGCCATGATCTGCGCAGATCCGTGATTTCTCTTTAGATGGCTGAGATAACCACATGCATGTACAAGTAGATTTTTTTAAAAGAATAGAAGAATTGGAACCGTGAACCAAATTGTCTTTTGAAAATGTCAAATCAAAATGAGATTTTTTAAGTGCACCATTAAGATAAGTCTAAAGATATAGCAGAAGTCATACTGAAATTGATGCTGAACTTTTTAAAACCAGGAATATATTGGTAAGACAGTTTTCTTTTGACTCTGCACAAAGCCAATCCTGTTCAAAGTCAGCTCTGGATAATTGGGAAGGAAAAAAATCCCTTCATCTTGCAGAACTCATGAACTTAACTTTTGTCTTCTAACTATAGCAAGATCTGAGTGTAACACTTAGCTCTTTTTAGGGAGAGCTATTAACCTACAAGAGACATTCTAATTCTCTTAAGTGCATACAAATGTATACGTAACACACACACACTCACACACACACACATCCTACATCATTCTGTATTATCAACTCATTCAAGGCTGACATTAGTTCACAGACATTTGTGGACAACTTCCGTAACAGGTACTGAATTAGAGACTGTGGCTTTACGGATGAGTCAGAGGCAAAAGGACCCTTACCTAGAGAAACACAGCCTACTCACTGAGACAGACTTGTCTTTAATCCCTAGCAGATCCCAAGGTTGCATTATTGAGAACACCAGTGTTAATAGCACTCTTGAAGGATCACTATAGAAAATGTGAGGAAAGATCAGTTATGAGTATTTAGCTCAATAAGTACATTTTATAGAAGATATTTGCTTCCAAATCAAACAGAAGAATAGATGCTAGAAACCTGTGTGAGAGAGCAGGCATCTGAATTAGCAGTTAAGATACCAGTTAAGGTGCCTGCAGCCCACATCAGAAGCCCTGAACGTGATCCCTGACTCTGGCTCCTGATGCCCGTTTCCTGTTAGTTCCGACCCTAGGAGACATCAGGAGATGCCTCAAGTTGATTGGGTCCCTGCGACCCACATGGAGACCTGGATTGGGTTCCCAGCTCCCAGACTCAGTCCCATCCCAGCCCCAGCCACTGTAACCATTATAGGCATTTGGGAAGTGAACCAGCGGATGGGATGGGCGCACCCTCTCGCTCGCTATCTATTGATCTGTCTATCTATCTATCTATCTCTCCTCTCAAATAAAAAACAGTCTCTTGGATCTGTTGGATCTAGTGTTTGTTCATGATCTTCTAAGACAAGTTCTTAAATAATTTTGGTTTGGTTTTTAGTTTTGAAACCAGACTTTACCTTCTATCTTTCATTCCTGTGTACTGAGGTAATGTGTTGAAATATTAACTGACACCATGTTTTTTCAGGCTTTCTCTTTTCTTTGTTCTTTACCCAGAATAGAGCTGAATTATTCTGCAACAGTCCAATTTTTAGTTTTATGTCCCAAAACACACTCTGGAATTCGTTAGGATAAAGTAGGAGAGATAAGAGTCTCTAAGGTAAAGAATTTAATCAGCAAAAGCCAAGTTTTTAGACAAAGAAACCATCTCTTAGTGGGAGGAGTCCCCAAAAACCTACCATCTTTTATCAACCAAATGTAGTAGTTTGACTTTTGTCAATCAGTTACCTTCCTTACCAAGTACGTGTGTCATATGATGACAGAGAAGAGAATTGGAAGCCAAAGGAGTTCCAACTAATGAGCGGTTTGGGTGTAGTGATTTAATTGTGCTGAACCTCACTTTTCTCACGCATAAAACAGTGGGAAAGGAATGTCTGTGGCCATTTCCAGTTGTAAAATCGTAACACAAGACAGCTGCTCAGGGCCAGCACTGTGGCGTAGGGGGTAAAGCTGCTGCCTGCAGTGTCAGCATCCCCTATGGGTGCTGGTTCAAGTCCCGGCTGCTTCACTTCCCATCCAGCTCTCTGCTATGGCCTGGGAAAGCAGTATAAGATGGGGCCAAATCCTTGGGCCCCTGCATCCACATGGGAGACCTGGAAGAAGCACCTGGTTCCTGGCTTCAGATCGGCACAGCTCCGGCCGCTGTGGACATCTGGGGAATGAAGCAGTGGATGGAAGACCTCTCTCTCTGCCTCTAACTGCCTTTCAAAGAAGTAAGTAAATATTAATAAAAAATACAGCTGCTCTACTAAGCTGAATAGACGACACTCACTCCATCAAAGAGCTTAAAGTAAAATTCTAAAATCAGGACAAACTCTTAGAAACATAACTAAAACAATAAGGCATGTCTCGTTCTTGACTGGTAAACATTTTTCCCTACTGAAAAGAACAGAGCTTTTGAGGAAATGACTGATTCCAAGGCTGTGGCAAAGAAGCTCAAGGTGGACCTGTGTCATTTTGGTAAGCCAGGAAGGAAATATCCAAAAACTTAGCTTCCATTTACCAAATCTGGAAAAAATTGGACATCAAATGAACACTAGCCATATTATCAATAATGACTCTAGGAATCTCTGAGATTAGGTGGGCATTGGGCCCATTGGTTAAGATGCCATTTAGGACACCTACATCCCACACTGGAGTAAGTAGGCCTGATTCCTACCTCCAACTACTGACTCCAGCTTCCTGCTAATGCATACCCTGGGAGTCCACAGATGTCAAATCAATAATATGGGTTCCCGGGGCATGTGCTGTGGCCTAGTAGGTTAAAACCCCACCTGCTGTGCTGGCATCCCATAGGGGCACTGGTTTGTGTCCTGGCTTCTCCTTTTCCAATCCCGCTATCTGCTATGGCCTGGTAAAGCAGTGGAAGATGGCCCAATTGTTTGGGTCCCTGCACCTATGTGGGCAACCCAGAAGAAGCTCCTGGCTCCTGGCTTCAGATTGGCCCAGCTGAGGCTGTTGTGGCCACTGGGGAGTGAACCAGTACATGGAAGATCTTGCTCTTTGTCTCTCTCTCTCCCTGTCTGCAACTCCAACTCTCAAATAAATGGAAAAAGAAATGAAATTGAGTTCCTGAATATGACTTGGCCCTGAACTATGTCAATCTCATTAGAATTTCCTGTTTCTAAAATGCTGTCTTACTTAAAGGTATTTTAGTGTGGTTTATGTATATAAAATAAAGAATATTTAACACTTCTCACTTTTCATAGTTGATCTTTAAGGTCAGCTGCTTTGAAAGTCAGCATGAGTAGATAGAGTAATAAGTTAAACTTCACTTTTAAATTCCTTACTACCTTAAACTAAATTATAATTCTGAATTGCCTATAAACAGCTATTTGGAAGCACACAAAATTGAAAAACTACTGTATATTTGTGTTTAGTAAGAGTGAGTGCTTTTGCCCACTCATTAAAAGGACAAAGGTAGAGGAGATATACCATCAGCACAAATTTCTAAATTCTGTGATTACAAAATTACAGATCGGGGGCCAGCACCGTGGCTCACTTGGTTAATCTTCCACCTGCGGGGCCCACATCCCATACTGGCACCAGGTTCTAGTCCTCATTGCTCTTCTTCCAGTCCAGCTCTCTGCTGTGGCCCGGGAGTGCAGTGGAGGATGGCCCAAGTGCTTGGGTCCTGCACCTGCATGGGAGACCAGGAAGAAGCACTTGGCTCCTGACTTCGGATCAGCACAGTGCCGGCTGTAGAGGCCATTTGGGGAGTGAACCAACAGAAGGAAGACCTTTCTCTCTGTCTCTCTCTCACTAACTCTACCTGTCAAATTAAAAAAAAAAAATTACAGATCAAAAAAAGAAAGAAAAAAGAGAGGGAGGGAGGGAGGGAGGAAGGAAATGGACACAAAACCATTCTGTTCTTCACCTGCCCTAAACAAAACTATTTTGCCAGAGCATAATGTTCTTTTGATTAACCACGGTCTATCTTACCTTGGGGAAAGTAAATATCCAACTTGAGCACTCCCCAGTCTTCCTATCCCATCTAATCTTCCTACCACATCTAATCTGGAACCAGGAACCCAGTCTGAATCTCCTACATGGACAGAAGGAACCCCATCACTTAAGCCTTCACTGCTGATTCCCAGGGTCTACATGAGCAGGACTCTGAATCAGGAGCCACATCCATCTATTAAACCAAGTATTCTGATCTGGGATGTAGACACCTTAGTCACCAGACCAAATGCCTGACTCACAGAAGAGAAAAAGTCCGCAGCCAGGACTTTAACTCACACCCACAGGGATTGCCAGTGCTGCAGGCAACGGCTTAACCTACTTTGACACAGTAAAAGCCCAAAAAAGAAATCTGAAAAGCATTTGTGAATGTCACAGTCCAGGGGAGCACAGGCTCACTGAAAAACCGAGGCCTAATCACAGGACTATAGACTGCTTCCTAACCTCCCACACCTTCCCATCACGTCAATTAGATTTCTGTATAACAACAGAGAAATTCAACTGCAAGAACTGCAACCCCTTAAGTGATTCTTTTTAAGAAGCAAGCCAGAAGCCCAGCAACATGGCGTAGCAGGTAAAGCTGCCACTTGCAATGTTAGTTCGAGTCCCAGCTGTTTCACTTCTGATCCATCTCCCTGCTAATGGCCTGGAAAAAGCAGGGGCCCCTGCCCCCATGTGGTAGGCCTGGATGAAGCTTCTGGCTTCATCCTGTCTCGTCCTAGGCCACTGCAGCCATCCAGGGAGTGAACTAGCAGATGGAAGACCTTTCTGTCTCTCTCCTTCTTTCTAACTCTTTCAATTAATTAAACAAATGATTTGTAAAAAAGAGAGAGAGAGAGAAGCATACCCTAGGGAAACTCAATGACAAGAAGGGGAACAGAAGAGAACACTGGAGGAAATTTAGCTACAGGAAACAACAGACAGAGACTAATTCACTAATTCTCAACTAGGTAAACATTAAGCGTCACACCAAAGGTCTAGTTACTTTAAACTCTCTTACTGATGTGCTATCTCTCGCTGGCAATAAAAAGTCCCAAGTCATGTTAAAAGGCAAAGACAGGATGCCGCATTGTGACAAACTAGATTAAGGTGCCACTTGTAGCACAAGAATCTCTTATTGGAACACTAGTTCGAGTCCCAGCCGTGCTCCTGATCCAGCTCCCTGCTAGTGCACCTGAGAAGGTAGCAGATGATGGTCCAAGCACTCGGGCCCTGCCACCCATGTGTTGATCAGGATGGAATTCCTGGCTCCTGTCTTCAGTCTGACCTTGACCTAGCTGTTGGGGCCACTTAGGGGAGTGAAGCAGTAGATAGAGTATCTCTGCTTATCCCTCTCTCTGCTGCTCTGCGTTTCAAATACTTTAATAAATATACTAAAAGTAAATCAATGGCAAAAACAACCTTCAGAGACAAAGTAAGCATTACATTCAGACTCAAATATTACAGCAATTCTGAAATTATCACATGAGGATTTAAAATAACTGATTAACAGCTAAAGGTTCTGATATGAGAGGAGGACATCGTCCAAGAAAAACATGGATAAAGTAAGCAGAAAGTTGGAACACAAGAGAGGATGAAAAGGAAATGTCACAAGTCCAAAGCGGAGTAACAAAAAGAAGATATTAGTTTTGTCCTTCCTAAGTATGCTATCTTTTTTTTTTTTTTTTTTTTTTTTTTTGACAGGCAGAGTGGACAGTGAGAGAGACAGACAGAGAGAAAGGTCTTCCTTCACCGTTGGTTCACCCTCCAATAGCCGCCACGGCCGGCGCGCCGTGATGATCTGATGGCAGGAGCCAGGTACTTATCCTGGTCTCCCATGGGGTGCAGGGCCCAAGGACTTGGACCATCCTCCACTGCACTCCTGGGCCACAGCAGAGAGCTGGCCTGGAAGAGGGGCAACCGGGACAGAATCCGGCGTCCCGACCGGGACTAGAACCCGGTGTGCCAGCGCCGCAAGGCGGAGGATTAGCCTAGTGAGCTGCGGCACCAGCCCCTAAGTATGCTATCTACACAGTGATTGCATGAGTATGACCGCTCCTTAGAAAACTCTTGGTAAAGTAATTAGAGCTATTGTGCACTAGTCAGTGTCAAATGCTTCAGAAAATAATAATTGTGTTTGGGGGAAAAGAAACAAGTATACAAAATAGTAATAATTTAGGGTAAAAAATATACAAGAGTTCATAAGTTCATATATTTTTCTGAATACTTTAAGTCATTTAAATATATATACACACATGTATATTATATATGCATACAAATATACATATATATGGGCCAGCAGGGTGGCACAGTGGTACAGCAGATTAAGACGCTGCCTGCAGTGTGGCATCCCACATGAGCACTGGTTTGAGTCCTGGCTGCTCCACTTCTAATCCAGATCCCTGCTAATGCACCTGGGAAGGCAGCAGAAGATGGCCCATGTCCTTGGGCCCCTGCACTGCATGGCAGACCCAGAAGATGATCCTGGCTCCTGGCCTCGGCCTGGCCAAGCCCCAGCTGTTGCAGCCATTTGGGGAGTGAGCCAGTGGATGAAAGGCATCTCTCTCTCTCTCTCTCTCTCTCTCTCCAACTGTGCCTTTCAAATAAATAAATAAAAATATTGAAATAAAAGATGTGCATGTAAACAAGGTAATACAAATAGAAAATAAGTGGTGGGGTGTGTCCTTTAGATACGAGAGAGGCAGGTATCATACGGGATCTGAAACCTGGGAGCAATCACGACGTCTGGAGTGTTTTCAGGAAGCAAAGAGGAACAGAGACACGAACATGAGGGACATGGGCTTCACAAAGCACAGTCAGGAGTGTGCACATATGATGAATGGATGAAGGGTAGACTCAGGTGGCAGAGAAATAATGAGGAAAATGGGGAAACTGTCTATGCATGAAAAGTAAACCAATAAGGCAACAAATTACCAACACAGGAATGTCTAAAGATATGCATAGTCCCCATATACACATACAGGGGTAAAGATATTGTGGACTAAAGTGTGACCCAAGTGACCAACTGCAAGTTCAGATGCGGTCAGACCCAAGTGTGCGGCTTGACCTCGTGCAGTGTGAACGTTCAGAGTTGCAGGGTCTCCTCTGTACAAGAACTAAAATAAAGCTTGTTTCAGAGGGACCCAGAGGGTTGAACAGAGAGAAGGCTCACCCCTCTCAGCCACAGAACAATACGGGGACAATAAGGGGAGGGCCACATTGTCAGGGGACTGACTGAGGGACATTTTCAGTAAAAAGGTGACAGGAATGGCGAAAGCACCAAGACTGTGAGAGCCAGCAGAGAGGGGAACAAGTCATGCCACAGGCGCTGGCCAGGGTGATGCCGTCTTGTTGGGTAAAGAAGAGGAGAAACTGAAGGTACGTGGGAACATACACATGTCAGGGCTGCAAGTCTGTGGCGGTGACAACAGAAGCCCACGGTTCTCACTGATGGTAAACCCAGCCTACAGAGCGGACTGCGGCGCAAGCAACTATATTGCTCTGAAAGGGAGCCCACACTGCCTATTTCTTTCGCCAAAGCATCGAATTCCAAGCTGCTATGATGGAGCTGCTGCTAAACCCTATTATGACTTCAGAGGCAGCAAACAACCCACTAGGGACAGTGGGCTTTCCAGGGCAGAGAGCAGTCCCACTGCACCGCTCGTGGGGATTCTGAGCACCGGCCGTAGGCCAGTCACTCACTGGGTATGATCAGGGCGACTTCCCCCAGCTTCTTGGAGCTGAACCCCAGAGGCAGTCCATTACAAACCATCCAAGAGGACCGGAGCTGAGGAACTCCCTCTGCATTTCTTAGCCCGTGGTGCTGGGTGCCCGGGCACAAGCCCAGTATCACTCTGTGCCCTGCGGATCCGGAACCACAGCTCTTGGTACTCAACCCTGCAGTGACTCGCCATCCCCCGTGGTGTCTGGACCCCTGTTTTCATTTCTCTGTTTCAGGCTGGTGCCTGTCATTATACCATAATCTCACAGTGTCAGACCTGGTTAGCAACCTTACTGCATCCTGACGCTACAGAACTGTGACTACCAGTGCTAGAATTCTCAAAGTCACTGAATCTACCCTGCAGGAACTAACGAAGAGCGTACCTGCACCCAACCACACCATACACACAGCACCAGGGAAAAATCCCCCCTGTACTCTGTAGTCACCCTACAGGACACAGGAGGCCCTGTACACATCTCCCCGTGCTGGGGATAGGGCTTCTGGGGCCATAAGCCACAGTTTTGGTCACTCTCAGAGCAGGAACTGGAAAAGCCCCCTTCCACATCATGCAATCCCAGAGCCATAGCAGCTGCTGCCACAAGCCCCAGCGTCACACAGGCTTGCCTGTTGGAATGAGGCGACAGCCTCTTATTTGTCTTTCAGCATCAAGAACAAAACTCAAAGCTCTAGCCATCACAACTCAAGTGTGATTGATAAGTAACTCTCTGGGAACCGAGGATACACACCTTAAGAAGGCCACTTTCACTTCAAAATCAGACTTTTACCTCCATGAACCCTGCAGACCAGACAACTGTGACACTAATAGACGCTGCTTCCATTGATCAAAGTAAAGAAATCACTCAGAGATTACACTTTAGGGCTCACCTAGAACCAGAGCCAAAGTGACACGCAGATTCCCATCCAAATGGAAAATCTTTTCCAAGGAAAACTATTCCACAAGGAAGAAGGCACAATTACATCCGACGCACAAGTATTAACATAGGGACACAGGACATACAAAGATGCAAGGAAACATGACACCTCCAGAAGAGCCTAACAGTTCTCCAGAAATAGAGCCTGGCCTGAAGGAAACATCTGACACGCCTGAAAAAGAATTCAACATAGTGATCCTAAGGAAATTCATCGGGATGCAAGAGAATAGTTAAAAAAAAATCAGGAAAGACAATACACGAGCATTCGACAGACATAGAAATCAATTTCTAAAAATCAGAAATTTTGAAGCTAAAAATTTCAAAGAAATAAAAAAGACAATAGGAAGCTTCAACAACAGATAGAACAAGGGGAAGAAAGACCTTCTGATCTTGTGAACAAGACATGTGAAATAATCCAGTCATGCAAAAATAAAGAGAAAAGGCAGGAGCCAGGTGCTTCTCCTGGTCTCCCATGGGGTGCAGGGCCCAAGAAATTGGGCCATCCTCCACTGCCTTCCCGGGCCACAGCAGAGAGCAGGCCTGGAAGAGGGGCAACCGGGACAGAATCCGACACCCTGACTGAGACTAGAACCCGGTGTGCCAGTGCTGCAGGTGGAGGATTAGCCTACTGAGCCGAGGTGCAGGCCACAATTTTGGATTATAGCGGTTTTTCCCCCATAACCACCCTCCTACAAGCAAACCATCCAAACTCCTACTCCCTCTCCCATCCCGTTCTTTATTAAGATTCATTTTTAATTATCTTTATATACAGAATATTAACTTAATATATACTAAGTAAATATTTCAACACACACACCATTGGCTCAAATAACTAAAAAAAGAAAAGACCCAAATCAATAAAATCAGAGATGAAAAAGGAAATGTAAAAACAGACACCACAAATAAAAAGAATCATCAGAAATTACTACAAGGATTTGTATGCCAGCAAACAGGGAAACCTATCAGAAATGGATAGAATCCTGGACACATACAACCTACCTAAATTGAACCATGAAGACAGAGAAAACCTAAGTAGACCCGTAACTGAGAAAGAAATTGAAACAGTAATAAAGGCCCTCCCAACAAAGAAAAGCCCAGACCAGATGGATTCACTGCTGAATTCTACCAGACATTTAAAGAAGAACTAACTCCAATTCTTTGCAAACTATTCAGAACAATCGAAAAAGAAGGAATCCTCCCAAATTCTATGAAGCCAGCATCAACTTAAACCCTAAGCCAGAGAAAGATGCAGCAATGAAAGAAAATTACAGACCAATATCCCTCATGAAGATAGACGCGAAAATCCTCAATAAAATTCTGGCCAATAGAATACAACAACACATCAGAAGGATCATCCACCCAGACCAAGTGGGATTTATCCCTGGAATGCAGGGATGGTTCAGTCTTTGCAAATCAATCAATGTGATACACAACATTAACAGACTGCAGAAGAAAAAACATATGATTATCTCAATAGATGCAGAGAAAGCATTTGATAAAATACAACACCCGTTCATGATGAAAACTCTAAGCAAACTGGGTATAGAAGGAACATTCCTCAATACAATCAAAGAAATTTATGAAAAACCAACAGCCAGCATCCTATTGAATAGGGAAAAGTTGGAAGCATTTCCACTGAGATCTGGTACCAGACAGGGATGCCCACTCTCACCACTGCTATGCAACATAATTCTGGAAGTTTTAGGCAGAGCCATCAGGCAAGAAAAAGAAATTAAAGGGATACAAATTGGGAAGGAAGAAGTCAGACTATCCCTTTTTGCAGATGATATGATTCTTTATTTAGGGGATCCAAAGAACTCTACTAAGAGACTATTGGAACTCATAGAAGAGTTTGGCAAAGTAGCAGGGTATAAAATCAATGCACAAAAAACAACAGCCTTTGTATACACAGGCAATTGCATGGCTGAGAAAGAACTGCTAAAACAATCCCGTTCACAATATCTAGCTACAAAAAAAACAATCAAATACCTTGGAAGCAACTTAACCAAGGACGTCCAAGACCTCTACAATGAGAATTACAAAACCTTAAAGAAAGAAATAGAAGAGGATACCAAAAAATGGAAAAATCGTCCATGCTCATGGATTGGAAGAATCAACATCATCAAAATGTCCATTCTCCCAAAAGCAATTTATAGACTCAATGCAATACCAATCAAGATACCAAAGACCTTCTTCTCAGATCTAGAAAAAATGATGCTGAAATTCATATGGAGACACAGGAGACCTCGAATAGCTAAAGCAATCTTGTACAACAAAAACAAAGCCAGAGGCATCACAATACCAGATTTCAGGACATACTACAGGGCAGTTGTAATCAAAACAGCATGGTACTGGTACAGAAACAGATGGATAGACCAATGGAACAGAATAGAAATACCAGAAATCAATCCAAACATCTACAATCAACTTATATATGATCAAGGACCTAAAAAAAATTCCTGGAGCAAGGAAAACTGGATTTCCACATGCAGAAGCATGAAGCATGAAGCAAGACCCCTACCTTACACCTTACACAAAAATCCACTCAGCATGGATTAAAGACCTAAATCTATGACCTGACACCATCAAACTATTAGAGAACATAAGAGAAACCCTGCAAGATATTGGCACCGGCAAAGACTTCACGGAAAAGACCCCAGAGGCACAGGCAGTCAAAACCAAAATTAATTATTGGGATTGCATCAAATTGAGAAGTTTCTGTACTGCAAAAGAAACAGCCAGGAAAGTGAAGAGGCAATCAACAGAATGGGAAAAAATATTTGCAAACCATGCTACAGATAAAGGATTAATAACCAGAATCTACAAAGAGATCAAGAAACTCCACAAAAAACAAAACAAACAACCACTTAAGAGATGGGCCAAGGACCTCAATAGACATTTTTCAAAAGAGGAAATCCAAATGGCCAACAGACACATGAAAAAATGTTCAAGGTCACTAGCCTCAGGGAAATGCAAATCAAAACCACAATGAGGTTTCACCTCACCCCGGTTAGAATAGCTCACATTCAGAAATCTACCAACAATAGATGCTGGAGAGGATGTGGGGAAAAAGGGACAGTAATCCACTGTTGATGGGAATGCAAACTGGTCAAGCCACTATGGAAGTCAGTCTGGAGATTCCTCAGAAACCTGAATATAACCCTACCATACAACCCAGCCATCCCACTCCTTGGAATTTACCCAAAGGAAATTAAATTGGCAAATAAAAGAGCTGTCTGCACCTTAATGTTTATTGCAGCTCAATTCACAATAGCTAAGACCTGGAATCATCCTAAATGCCCATCAACAGTAGACTGGATGAAGACATTATGGGATATGTGCTCTGCAGAATTCCATACAGCAGTAAAGAAAAAAAAAAAAAAAACAATGAAATCCAGTCATTTGCAACAAAATGGAGGAATCTGGAAAATATCATGATGAGTGAAATAAACCAGTCCCAAGGCACAAATATCATATGTTCTCCCTGATCGGTGACAACTAACTGAGCACCAAAAAGGAAACCCGTTGAAGTGAAATGGACACTATGAGAAACAGTGACTTGATCAGCCCTTGCCCTGACTTTTGATGAACAACTTAATACTTTATCGCTCCTAATATTTTTTGTTTCTTCTACTTAATACTATTGGTTGAATTCTGTAATTAATACACAGTTATTCTTATTTTTTATTTTTTTTTGACAGGCAGAGTGGACAGTGAGAGAGAGACAGAGAGAAAGGTCTTCCTTTTGCCTTGGTTCACCCTCCAATGGCCGCCGTGGCCAGCGCGCTGCAGCTGGCGCATTGCGCTGATCCAAAGCCTGGAGCCAGGTGCTTTTCCTGGTCTCCAATGCGCTGCAGGGCTAAGGACTTGGGCCATCCTCCACTGCACCCCCGGGCCATAGTAGAGAGCTGGCCTGGAAGAGGAGCAACCAGGACAGAATCCGGCACCCTGACCGGGACTAGAACCCGGTGTGCCGGCACCACAAGGTGGAGGATTAGCCTATTGAGCCACGGCACTGGCCCATGGTTATTCTTAAGTGTTGAAACTTAACTGAAAATTGATCCTTGTTAAATATAAGAGTGGGAATAAGAGAAGGAGGAGATGTACAATTTGGGACATGCTCAAGCTGACTTGCCCCAAACGGTAGAGTTAGAAACATACCAGGGATTCCAATTCAGTCCCATCAAGGTGGTTGTACCAATGCCATCTATCTAGTCTAAGAGATCAATTTCTGTTCACAATTGATCACACTGATATGACTAAGAGTCAAAGGGATCTCATAAACAAGACTAGTGTCTGCTAATACTAACTGATAGAATAAAAAAGGAAGAGAACAATCCAACATGGGAAGCGGGATACACAGCAGACTTATAGAATGGCAGATGTCCTAAATAGCACTCTGGTCTCAGAATCAGCCCTTAAGGCATTCGGATCCGGCTGAAAAGCCCATGAGAGTATTTTAGGCATGGAAGGCCAAAACACTCTGGCAAAAAAAAAAAAAAAAAAAAAAAAAAAAGAGTTAAATGAAAGATCTCCACGAGTGAGATCCCAGTGGAAAGAACGGGTCATCAAAGAAGGAGGTACCTTTCTCTGAAGGGAGGAGAGAACTTCCACTTTGACTATGACCTTGTCTAAATAAGATAAGAGTCAGAGAACTCAAGGGGCTTCCATAGCCTTGGCAACTCATGACAAGAGCCTAGGGTGATTACTGAGGCCATAAACAAGAGTGTCAATTTGTTAAGTCAACAACAGGAGTCACTGTGCACTTACGCCTCATGTAGGATCTCTGTCCTTAGTGTGCTGTACATTGAGATTTAATGCTATAACTAGTACTCAACCAGTATTTTTCACTTTATGTTTCTGTGTGGGAGCAAACTGTTGAAATCTTTACTTAATGTATGCTAAACTGATCTTCTGTATATAAAGAGAATTGAAAATGAATCTTGATGTGAATGGAAGTGGGGAGGGAGAGGGAAAGGGGAGGGTTGCGTGTGGGAGGGAAGTTATTGGGGGGGAAAGCCATTGTAATCCATAAGCTGTACTTTGGAAATTTCTATTAAATAAAAGTTAAAAAAATGAAAAAAAAATTTTAAAGGAAAAAATTGAAGAAAAACAGAATGATTGCAAAAAATCTAATCATGTATTTCAAACAAGAACAACATATATCCTAAATTAGGAGGTGAAAAATAATAAGAATCAGAGCATAAAAAGGGAATTGAAACTAAGAAATACAAATGATCAACAAACCAAAGGATGTGCTTTTTTTTATTTAAGGCATACAATTTCAAGTATACCATATATACAGCGTTATAAACACAGTGTTGGCCGGCGCCGCGGCTCACTAGGCTAATCCTCCGCCTTGCGGCGCCAGCACACTGGGTTCTAGTCCCGGTCGGGGCGCCGGATTCTGTCCCGGTTGCCCCTCTTCCAAGCCAGCTCTCTGCTGTGGCCCGGGAAGGCAGTGGAGGATGGCCCAAGTGCTTGGGCCCTGCACCCCATGGGAGACCAGGAGAAGCACCTGGCTCCTGCCATCAGATCAGCGTGGTGCGCCGGTTGCAGCGCGCTGGCTGCAGCGGCCATTGGAGGGTGAACGAAGGCAAAAGGAAGACCTTTCTCTCTGTCTCTCTCTCTCAATGTCCACTCTGCCTGTCAAAAAAATAAATAAATAAAATAAGCACAGTGTTACCTCCCACCCTACCTTAGCCAGACCAACAAAGAAAAAAAAGAGAAAAACTCAAATGAATAAATTAGATTTGAAAAAGGAAACATTGCTACTGATACAACAAAAAGAAAGGATCATAAGCAACTACTAAGAACAACTATATGCTAGCAAATTCGATAATCTCAAAGAAATTTATAAATTCATGGATACAAATAACCTGCCAACTTTAAAAAAGAAGGTCTAGATCATCTAAAAAGACCCATAGAAAGTAAAAAGACTGAAGCAGTAATTAAAATCTCCCATCATGGGGCCAGTGCTGTGACGCAGCGGGTTAAAGCCCTGGCCTGAAGCACCGGCATCCCCCATGGGAGCCAGTTCTGGTCCTGGCTGCTCCTCTCTGATCTAGCTCTCTGCTGTGGCCTGGGGAAGCAGCAGAAGGTGGCCCAAGTCCCTGGGCCCCTGCACACATGTGGGAGACCTGGAGGAAGTTCCTGGCTCCTGGCTTTGGATTGGCGCAGCTCCCGCTGTTGCAGCCATCAGAGGAGTGAACCAGCAGATGAAAGACCTTTCTCTCTATCTCTGCCTCACTCTGAAACTCTGTCTTTCAAATAAACAAAATAAATATTTAAAAAAGAAAGAAAAGTAAGGACTACTATCATTAGGACCAGTTAGTACATATTTAAAAAAAAAAAAAACTCCAATCACACAAAAAATCCAATACTTAATAACCTCAGACATAAATTCTACAAAACATTTAAAGAGAAAAAACTTACCTCAAACGGTAGAGTTAGAAACATACCAGGGGATTCGAATTCAATCCCATCGAGGTGGCATGTACCAATGCCATCTCACTAGTCCCAGTGATCAATTGCTGTTCACAATTGATCATAATGATAGGACTAAGAGTCAAAGGGATCACATAAACAAGAATAGTGTCTGCAAATACTAGCTGATAGAATAAAAAAGGGAGAGAATGATCCAACATGGGAAGTGAGATACACAGCAGACCCATAGAATGGCAGATGTCCTAAACAGCACTCTGGTCTCAGAATCAGCCCTTAAGGCATGAGGATCTGGCTGAAAAGCCCATGAGAGTATTTTAGGCATGGAAAGTCAAGACACTCTGGGGAAAAAAAAAAAAAAACCTAAATGAAAGATCTCCACGAGTGAGATCCCAGTGGAAAGAACGGGTCATCAAAGAAAGAGGTACCTTTCTCTGAAGGGAGGAGAGAACTTCCACTTTGACCATGGCCTTGTCTAAATATGATCAGAGTCGGTGAACTCAGGGGGCTTCCATAGCCTTGGCAACTCATGACAAGAGCCTAGGGTGATTACTGAGGCCATAAACAAGAGTGTCAATTTGTTAAGTCAACAACAGGAGTCACTGTGCACTTACGCCTCATGTAGGATCTCTGTCCTTAGTGTGCTGTACATTGAGATTTAATGCTATAACTAGTACTCAACCAGTATTTTTCACTTTATGTTTCTGTGTGGGAGCAAACTGTTGAAATCTTTACTTAATGTATGCTAAACTGATCTTCTGTATATAAAGAGAATTGAAAATGAATCTTGATGTGAATGGAAGGGGAGAGGGAGTGGGAAAGGGGAGGGTTGCGTGTGGGAGGGACGTTATGGGGGGGAAAGCCATTGTAATCCATAAGCTGTACTTTGGAAATTTATATTCATTAAATAAAAGTTTAAAAAAAAAAAAGAAAAACTTATTCTGAAAAAAAAAAAAACGCAAATACTTCTCGAAGTATTCCACAATACTGAAAAGGGTGGAATTCTTCCAAACTCTTTCTATAAGGCCAGCATCATTCTGATACTGAAACCAAAGACATAATTCAAAAAGAACATTACAAATATCCTTAATGAATATAGCCATAAAAATTCAACAAAAGTTCAGCCAATTCCAACATTACATCAAAAGGACTATATATCATGAACAAGTAGGATTTATCCATAGGATGCAAGGGTGGTTCCAATATTTACAAATCAATAAACATCATAAATCACATTAACAACATGATCATCTCAATATTGTGGATAAAGCATTTGATAAGATTCCATAAGATTCAATGTCCCGTCATGATAAAAACCCTCAACAAATTAAGTATAGAAGGAACACACGTCAAAATTATAAAGCCTTTTAGGACAGATGAGCAGAAACATTTGAAAGCATTTTCCCTGAGATCTGGAGCAAGACAAGGATGTCCACTTTTACTCCATCTGTGCAGTACAGTATTGGAAGTATTAACAAGAACAATTAGGGAAACCAAATAAATAAATGGCATAAGATTAGAAAAGAAAAATTCAAAATATCCATTTTGCAGATAACATGATTCGGTATACGGAAAAACCTACACAAGCCACCAAAAAGCTGAATGTAAAAATCAACATAACAATTAGTAGCATTTCTATACATAAATAATAATCTTGCTGAAACCAAATAAAGAAAGAAATCCTATTCACAATAGCTATAAAAACATATATTTAGGAATAAATGTAACAAAAAAGTGAAATATCTCTATAATTATATTATAATAAAGTACTGACAGAAGAACTCATCAAGGGCACATACACAGAATACTACATTTTCATAGATTGGCAGATACTACATTTTCATAGATTGGAAGAACTGATATCAAAAACTGCCCATACTACATAGAGAAATCTATGGATTCAATGCAGTCCCTGTTCGCACAGACTGTGGTCTTTCCTATTTTTTACTTGTTGAATATTAGGATTAGTGGTGAATTAAGCCTCTGAATATACAGTAGAATAAAATTATGGCTTTGCAAAAACTGAAGAAGGGGGAGGAGGAGGGGACTGTGGGTAAGAGGAGTGAGAGAAGTATGTTTGTCTTCTTCGAACTGTACTGCTGGAATCCATGAAATCTGCTCTTATGTCAATTAAAATATTTGTTTAAATTATATTCTTCACAGAATACAAAAAAAAACTAAAATTCATATATAACCATAAAAATATAAATGGCCAAAGCAATTCTGAGAAAAAAATCAATCTGGAGGGTATCACAATACCTAATTTCAAAGTATAATTTTTTTTAAAGATTTATTTTATTTATTTGAAAGACAGAGTTACAGAGAGAGGTCTTCCATCCACTGGTTCACTCCCCAGATGGCTGCAATGGCCAGAGCTGCGCCGATCTGAAGCCAGGAGCCAGGAAATTTCTTCCAGGTCTGCCACATGGGTGCAGGGGCCCAAGCACTTGGGCCAGCCTCCACTGCTCTCCCAGGTCATAGCAGAGAGCTGGATCAGAAGAGGAGCAGTCAGGACTAGAACTGGCACCCATATGGGATGCCAATGCTTAAGGCCAGGGCTTTAACCTGCTGCGCCATAGCGCCGGCCCCCAAGTATACTACTTTTGACAAAGGTACCAGTAACATACATGGGAGAAAGGAGTAATTTTCAATAAATGGTGCTGGCAAAACTGGACATACATATGTAGAAGAATGAAACTAGACCCATACCTCTCACCATATACAAAATCAACTCAAGATGGATCAAAGATCTAAATATAGCACTTGAAACTATGACATTGATAGAAGGAAACATATGGGAAACACTTCAAGAAATTGGTTTAGGAAATAGTTTTTAATATGAGACCCCAAAAGTGCAAGCAACCAAAGAAAACTAGACAAATGGGATTTTATCAAACTCAGAAGCTTCTATAAAGCAAAGGAAACAACAGAGTGAAAAGAATCCAATAGACTGGGAGAAGACATTTGCCATGTACATATCTGACAAATAATTGGCATCCAGAACATATCATAAACTCAAAAAACTCAACATTAAAACAACCACCAATCCAAAAATGAGCAGAAGACCTGAGCAGGCAGTTCACAGAAGAAATACAAATGGCCAACAGATAGAGAAAAAAATGTCCGCAATCTCTAGTCTTCAAGGAAATGCAAATCAAAACCACAATGAGGTATCACCTCAGGCATGTTAGAATGGCTATTACCAAAAAACCAGAAAGTAACAAATGCTGGCAAGGATATATAGAAAGGAAGAATATTATATATTGTTGGTGTAAATTAGTGTAAATTGTGTAAATTAGTACAGCCATTGTGGAAACCAGTATGGAGATTTCTTTAGAAGGTAGAAATAGAACTCCATTCTACCCAGCTATCATAGCACTTGGGATATATCCAAAGATAGTAATGCACTGTATCAAAGAGATAACAGCTCCACCATGTTTGTTGCAGTACTGTTCACAGTAGCCAAGATAGGTAATCAACCAAGGTGTCTGTCATTACACAAATGAATTAAGAAAAAAATGTATATATATATACACACACACACAAACACACACAATGGAATATATGAATCCATAAAACAATGAAATTGTGACATTCACAGCAAAATGGATGGAACTGGAGGGCACCAGATTGGGTGAAGTAAGCTAGACACAGAAAGATAAATACCCTATGTTCTTTTTCATATATTGGAGCTAAAAACAAAACAAGCAAACAAACAAGTTCAATATAAACACAAAATATTTACTAATAGAGGCTGAGAGGGAAGTGGGATAGAGTTTTGATAAAAAAAAAAGAGGAAACTGTATATGGTTAATGGATTGTGACACATAAATCAATAGAAGATATCAATAAAAGGGGAAGCTGAGTGTGGGGTAGATGGGACTCTGTACAGCTCTATGACTTTTGGTTTGTAAATGTAATGTCACTCTGAAATTAAAAGTTGGTAAAAAAAATGCAGTTTCCCACTCAATGTGTTTATGTAAGTTTGGACTAAGGAAAAGAGACAAGTACATAGAAGAAATTCAATATCATTATTATTAGATACAGCTTCTCTAATTCAAGTATCTCTCAAAGGCAGAAATAGGCAAATTGTTATAGTTAGATTTGATCCACATGGCTATGTCCAAAAAGACTTTAAGGAGAAGAAAATTAAAGTCTCTATACACTAAATTTACTAAATGATTTGCAAGGAACAGCAGATTTCTGAAAAGTAAATTCATTCTGAAGTGAGATCAAAAAAGATTTCTGATCTTTAACCTACCATAGCAATCTCAGAGTCATTATAAATCAGGAACAAAAAAGCAACTGTGATTGATAATTGATGTAAAATGCATCTCAATCTATATTCCTATAATTTATAATTCAGTCCAAAATTTATCCTCATAGAAGACATCATCAACAATCAGTACAAATATCCCAAATACTAGGTCCAAAAAGGTGATAAAATACATCACCAAGTAAGATGTCTGTGAGTTAGAATTAGATGAAAAGTATCACCATCTTCCAGTAATTCACCAAGATGACAAGAAGGGAGAGAGGGGAGGCACCCAATACCTGTTCGCCAGTCCTTTTAGAAAACATGGAGTTGTTGCTTTGGCCACATACATATATCCTACACTGCACATATGAAGGGAATGGTTACTTTCCCAAAAAATGCCTCATAAACGTTACCATTGCGAACCTGAAAGAGTCTACAGTGTTACCTAACATGCTGCTGGCAGTATTGTAAACAAAGAAGTTACGGTCAACATTCTTGCCAAGAGAATAAACGCTCCTATGAGCATACTAATCACTCTAAGAGCCGAGACACCTTCCTGAAATGTGTGAAGGAAAAGAGTCAGAAAAACAAAGCCAAAGGAAAGGCACCAGCGTTCAACTCAAGCACCAGCTTGCTCCAGCCAGAGAAGCCCACTTTGTCAGAACCAAGCGAAAAGAGCCCAGGCTGCTGGAAGCCATCCCCTATGAATTCAAGGCGTAGTAAGTATAACAAGAGCAATAAAAGACCTCCGGACTGTGAAAATGTTTCTTAATTGAGCAGAAGCGCACTGTCCTGTTTCCCAAGTATATTAAAAAAAAAGAAAGGGGAAAAATCAGGTGTGGTTTGTAGTCTATGAGTTAAGAAACAGTTTTGAAACACATTTTTAGTCCAGAATCGAGGTTCTGTCCCAGAAACTTTGACTTTTTTCCCTGCACAGATGATATTCCACAGCTGAACTGTCATAAGGAGAAAGGAAGGTTGAAAAGCATCCAAACAGAAATTGCTTACAAAAGCTTGAAATACTGCGTGAAATCCCTATTTAATCTCCTAAACAGATTTTAGGACTCAGTGTCTTAGCTATTTTCCACAGCTGTTGTAAAAAGTGCCAGAGCTTACAGCGTTCTCTCAAGAAGAACTGAATTAGTCATCACCTCCTGAGAAGCAGAGAACTTGGGTACTGCAGGTTAAAACAACTCATGTATAAATTACTTCATGCTTATTTGCCAGATTCTATGAATGTTCCTGAGTTGGACTTTGTAGAATTGTGTGTCTGATTAACATGATGGACAGAACACTTGTGTCCTTCTAATTCTCAATGTTATGGTATTTGGAGGTGGTGCTTTTATGGGGTAACAAGGTCACAATAGTGGAACCTCAAGAATGGGATTAATGCCCTAATCAATGCGACCCCATAGAATTTCCTCTCCCTTCCACCATGTGAGGTTACAGTGAGAAGACATTTGTCTTGGAACCATGGTGTGGACCCCTCACAAGCCCCAGATTGCTCCCAACTTGATGTGGACTTGCCAGTCTCCAGAGCATTAAAAAATAAGCTTTGATTGTTTATAAGCCCCTCAATATTCAGTATTTTGTTACAGCAGCCTTAACAGACTAAGACAACTAGTTAAGGTTTCTTTTGAAGAAAAAAAAAATGTGTTTAGTTGGTTTACATGATTAGGTGGGTATTTTCCACAAGATGAGTAACCCCACACCAAGTGTGACAGTCAGTTATGGTTGTGAACTGGAATACATTAAGGAACACCTACAGAATTGGTGAAGCATTTTTTTCTATGGCTGTCTGAAGTGTTTCCAGTGGAGTTGGTGGCTAAGGGCAGACCTGCCCTCTGGTGCCATCCAGCTGGCTGGGTGCTCAGAGCACAAAAACAACGGAGAAAGCGGAGTTCCCTCTTGGCTAAAGCTGGGCAAACCTTCTCCTGGCCTTGAACCTCAGAATCCCAGGCTCCCCTTCCTTGGAACTCTAAAATGTACTATCTATTCACCCATCTGTCTCACTCTTATATACCTACGTGTCTACCTATTATCTATCCGTAGTTTGTGGGTCTGTCTCTGTGGAGAACCCTAACTGACACACCAGGAAGAGTCCTATACCTTCGAATGCTCTTGAAGGTAAGGGAATGAATGAGAGAGATCAACCATCTCTACTGTCACTTTAAAGAAGAAACTGGTCGTCTGGGCATCACATTATCATTGCATTGCTCCCTACTCTCACCAAGGGCCTTTCTAAGAGCGCCAAGTTTAAACTCTTTTACTCCAACTTCCTTCCGTTCATCCTCCCACGTAATGACATTCCTATTTCCCATGCAATTCTCATCACACCTACCAAGGTTCTTTTCCTTTAAATGTACTCTTCTCTGATATTTGTTCAACCAAAAGAGTCACTGTCCACTAACTTCCCACGCAGGACTTCTGTCCCCAAAGAGTTGTACCATGAAACTTAACAGTAAAACTTGTTCTCAAGAATCACTGCCTGGGGCTGGCGCTGTAGTGCAGTCGATTAATCCCCTGCCTGCAGCACCTCCATCCCATCCGGGCACCCGTTCTAGTCCTGACTGTTCCACTTCTGATCCAGCTCTCTGCTATAGCCTGGGGAAGCAGCAGATGGCCCTGCACCTGTGTGGGACTCCTGGCTCAGCTCCGCTCTGCTCCAGCCATTGCATCCATTCGCAGAGTGAACCAGGAGATGGAAGACCTTTTTCTCTGTCTCTTCCTCTCACTGTCTGTACTCTACCTCTCAAATAAATAAAACCTTTTTAAAAAAATCACTTCCTTTTAGTATATTCCAAAAGGAAAGAAGGGGGAGGAAGGAAGGAGAGAGAAGAAGAGGGGAAAGGCGAAATCACCTTCCAGAAGCAGCAACATGGATCAGCCCTGTGCATACTGCTAAGGAACACTCTGTTAGTTTTCTTTCCTCCGTTTGTTCTTTTTTCTTCTTTCTCTTTATTTCTTTTTATTGTTCTTTCTTGGATAAAACAGGAGAGGGAGCAGAAAGAAGGGGGAGAATGGGTGGGAGGGAAGGTACACTGAGAAGAATCACCATGTACATAGCGTTGTATTTATAAGATGAATACAAATTAAAAATAAAAAACTAAATTTAAAAAATAAATGGATTCTTCTCATTAACCATCTCTTTTTTAATCTAAGGACAACCTGCTAGTAGATATATATTGTTTTAAACCCCAAAAATCATTCAGCCATTAAACGTATGCCTTGAAATAATGTGTCGACGCCCTAGGCTATGCAAAGAGCTCTTGGGTGTTAAACAGAGGAATACAATTATGTCCCTTCCCATAAGAGACAACCCAGTAGAAGGCATGTGACACTGAGTGTCATTCGGTGCTGTGAGTGTAATATTATGGCATCACAATACACGCATGCTGATATAATTTTACATCTGAATAGCTTCTTCTTTGTCTCCATTAAATTTCTTGGCCATTATACTCATGATATCCCAAATCTCAGCTTTGAAAAGAAAATGTTTTTAAAGTTCTTCCAAAATGTGAAAAGATGAGAACAAGGTTTGGGGATCATCACTGACACACATGAATTTACATGGAGACAAGACAGAAAGGGAAGAGAAATGTAAGAAGTAGATGAAACATTTCTCATCAGTACGTGGCCAGAAGTCTACCGTGTGTCTCTGTTGGCTCATACTCTGTAATGACTAGAGTATGCTTTCAGTCAAGCAGTGATGTTTATATGTCATCAAGTGATATCTTCTACAAGCAGTTTCAGAGCGTTTTCATATACTTCTGGTACTCATCTAATAGCCAGAATTATTTAAAACACTCATTTTAGTGAACAGGCATGTTTGCAGTCTGAGCATGTCAGCCCCGTAGACCAGTGACTATGGCCTTGTACATCTCTTAGTATGCTGGAGATAAGGATGAGAGTTTTATCCAGCTACCATTTTTTCATTTTATCTATGCGCTATCTTTTTACAAGTCTAAGGCTAGAGGATAAATTTGTGATTCACACACTGCTTTTAAAACTGAAAGGCTGATACCATGATGGGTGGAAGTTCTTCCCTCAGGACCCCTAGCCGGAGCCACGGCATATTCCCAGATAATGAGGTCACTAGATAAGTATGGTAGCAGACAAAATACATGCATCTTACATGGCACGTCTAGAAGGAATAACCGAGCCCTCAAGTTTTCCTAAAGTCTTTACTAAAGTCCTTGAAAGTTAACCCACTCAAAGAATTTCTTACCCTAAAACGTCAAAACCAGTCACAATGCTCTTCTGGAATCCAGGTATAGGATGTCTTGTATCGGACTTGTTCCTTTTTGTGGGTGTAAAATAAATATTGCCTGTGAAATCCATCCGTTGCATCAGAAAATTTTATACAGTTTTTTTTTTTTTCAAAAAGTATTTTTGTCAGTGACCTGGAACTCAGAAAATATTTCCCCATGGCTGCTAGACAAAGAGTAGGCTGTGTGCAGAGGGCCAATCAATTCCATTATTTTGTCAAATATTTGGCTCTGCTTTATACACTACGAGATTCCAATAAGGATTTAGGACATCTTACAAAGACTTACTAAATTTAGCAAGGAACTACAAATAGAAAAGAAAAAACATTAGCCCTGTTCTGGCAAAGGTCTGGCAATATGGGGCATCTCATGTATTTTGAAAGGATATATAAAACATTCAACATTTCTTGAGGGCTATTTTTACCAACATTCACAATGTGCATACCATGTGATGCTACACCTCCATTTCTCATCACCGATCTTAAGAAAGTAAGTGTGTACGTTTACAAAGGTGCTATATAAAGATGCTCACTGAATACTGCATAATATAAACTACTAAAGTACTGAAATGCACAAAATAAGAGACTGAAAACGATGATGTATGCATAGAATATTATGAGGACATCACAAAAAGGTTGTGGGAAGACATATAAATTTATTATAGTACAAAAAACAATTTCTTCACATACTTTGTTGATTTTATAATCACAAGCTTAACCCTCCACCAAATAAAGAATTCAATAAGTAGTAAATAGCAAAAGCCACTGTTCCTCCAAGAGTACAGACGAGGGTTGTAAACAATCATCAAATCTCAAAATGTCAATTTCGTGGCTTGCATTATGAAAAGCCAAGTAAATCTGCTGCCTTCAACACCAGCATCCCATACGGGCAACAATTCAACTCCCTGCTGCTCCACTTCCAAACCAGCTCTCTGCTGGTGTGCCTGGGAAAGCAGCAAAGGGTGGTCCAAATACTTGGGCCCCTGCACCCACTGGGAGCCCAGAGGAAGCTCCTGGCGTCGGATCAGCCCAGAGGCTATTGAGGGAGAAAACACAAGGAGGGAAGACTCTCTCTGTCTCTCTGTCTCTCTGTAACTCTGCCTTTCAAATGGGTGGATCAATCTTTAGAAAAAAATGTCAGTGTAACTCATACATTTTTTGTGCTCTGTATATTAAGTACCACAAATCAGGAAAAACGTAATTGTTTTTCAGGACTGGTTTATTTCACTAAGCATAACGGTGTCCAGTTGCATCCATCTTGTTGCAAAACACAGGATTTCATTCTTTTACATAGATGAGTAATATTCCATGGTGTATATATACCACATTTTCTGTATCATTTGATGGGTATCCGAGTTCCTTTCATATCTTAGCTACTGTTAATTAAGCTGCAATACACATGGAGGAACAGACAACCCTTTCATATACTGATTACATTTCCTTTGGGTTAATTTCCAAGAGTGAGATGGCTGGGTCATATTGGAGATTTAGTTTCAGATTTTTTAAGAGTCTCCATCCTGTCTCCCATTATGGTTGTACTAGTTTACAGTCCCAGCAAGAATATATTAAGAAACTTTTCTTCCCTCATCCTCACCAGCATTTTTTATTATTATTATTTCTGTATGAGAGCCATTCTAACTGGGTAAGATGAAACCTCATTGTGGTTTTGATTTGCATTTCCCTGACAGCTAGTGATCCTGAACATTTTTTCATGGTCTGTTGCCCATTCGAATTTCATCCTTTGAAAAACGCCTGTTTACATCTTTAACCCATTTAGTTACTGGATGGTTTATTTTGTTGCTGTTGAATTTCTTGAGTTCTTTATAGATCCTGGAGATTAATCCACTATCATTGCATAGGTTGCAAATATTTTCTTCCATTCTGTCAGTTGCCTCTTCACTTTCATCAGTGTTTCCCTTGCAGGGCAGAAATTTCTTAGCTCGATGTAATCCCATTTGGCTATGTTGGCTTTGATTGTCTGTGCTTCTGGGGTCTTTTCCAAGAAGTCTTTGCCTATGCCAATGATTTGCAGAGTTTCCCCAGTGGTTTCCTCTGGGAATGGGATGCTCTCAGATCACAGATTTATATGCTCAATCCATTCCGATGCTCACAGAAGGTGCAGGAAGGGGTCTTGTGCCATACTTGTGCGTGCAGAGATCCAAGTCCCCCAGCACCAGGGCTGAAGACACACCCCTTCCTCCAGGACTGACTTCAGCCCCTTGGTCAGAGACTAGCTGGTGTAGACGCTGGGGTTTCTATACGGCTCCATTAGTCCACACGTCCACAGTTCTGTGACAACACCAGACTGTCTGATGATAACCGGCCTGTACTATGTCTAGAAGTCTGCTATTAAGACACCTCCAACTCTATTTTTGTTGCATAAGAATGCTTTAGCTATTCAGTGTCTCATGTTTCCATAGGAATTTTAGCATTGTTTTTTCCAGATCTTAGAAGAATGTGGGATCGCATTGTATCTGTAAATTGTTTTCAGTAGTACGCACATTTTGATGGTATTAACTCTCCCAATCCACGAACATGGAAGATTTTTCCATTTTTTTTTTGTTTTCTTCTGTTTATGTTTTGTAATTTTCGTTGTAAAGACCTTTCACATCCTTGATTAAATTTACTCCAAGCTATTACAGGGCTTTTTTCTTGGCTATTGTGAATATGACTGTTAGAAGTTCTTTCTCAGCCGTTACCTTGTTTATAAAAAGGCTATTAAGGGGGCCAGCAATGTGGCCTAGCAGGAAAAGCCGCTGCCTATGACGCAGCATCCCATATGGGCTCCAGTTCGAGTGCTGGCTGCTCCAATTCTGATCTAGCTTCCTGCTAATGTCCCTGGGGAGTCAGGAGAGGATGGCGCAAGTCCTTGGGCCCTTGCAGCCCTGTGAGAGACCCAGATGACATTCCTGGCTCCTGGCTTTGGTCTGGCTCAGCCCTGGCTATTGTAGCCATTTGGGGAGTGAACCAGTGGATGGAAGAGCTCTCTCTCTGCCTCTCCCTCTCTCTCTGTAACTCTGCTTTTCAAATGAATAAAATATCTTTTTTTAAAAAAAGGCTATTGAGTTTTCTGTGTTGATTTCATATCCTGCTACTTTACCAAAATCTCCAATAGTCTCTTAGTGGAGTTTTTGGTTCCCCTCTATATAGAATCATGTCATCTGCAAACAGGGATAATTTGTCTCCCACTTTTCAAATTTGTATCCCCTTGATTTCTTTTTCTTGCTTAATGGCTCTGGCTAAAACTTCCAGAACTCTATTAAATAGTAGGCACTTGTCTGGTTCCAGATCTCAGTGGCAATGAGTCCAACATTTCCCCATTCAGTATGACGCTGGCTGTGGGTCTGTCACATACTGCCCTGTGTTCAGGAATGTTCCTCAACACGCTTTCCACAAGCATTTCCAAAACCATTATCTTAAATCTTTTTTTTCTTCTAAGGTAGCCTTTATTTTACATATTTTTAAAAGGTTTATTTATTTAGTTGAAAGACAAAGTTACACAGAGGAAGAGGAAAAGAGAGAGAGAGTCTTCCTTCCGCTGGTTCACTCCCCAGATGGCTGCAGCGGCTGGAGCTGAACTGATTTGACGCCAGGAGCTTCATCTGGGTCTCCTACACAAGTATAGAGACGTAAGGACTTGGGCCATCTACTCTTCCCAGGCAGAGAGCTGGATGGGAAGTGGAACAGCTGGGATTTGAACCAGCACCCATAGGGATGGCAGCGCCTCAGGTGGCAGCTTTACCCTCTACACCACAGTGCTGGTCCCTATTTTATATACTGACATGGAAACATGTCCAAAACATTTTACGGAGTTAACAAAGTAGATAATGGATAGAATGCGGAGTGTTACATTTTCATAAAATGTATTAGTTTTATACTTGCAGAAGCATCTTGAGAGAGAAATTTCTAAAGAGCGATTATTTCTGAGGAATGAGATGGGGAACTGTTTGTTACACATTACTTTAAAATACAGTTCTCTCCATTTTCGGAAAAACACAAGAGGGCAATCATCTGAAATGCTGAAAGAATGGTTCATGGTCTTCGAAAATACAATCACATTGTAAGTGAAAAGAAGCCGGTCTCTAGTCACTATACATCATAGGAAACTAAATGTATTAACACCTAGAAAAAGTTCTAAAAGTTTGTACGAAAGCACTGATGGTGCCATTTTAATGAGAAAAGTTAGTCCTAGTTGCCACTTGGGAAACCAGACTGGGAAGGCCACTGCCTCCATGCACTCCAGGCGGTGACTATGGGGATTCCGTCCTCACATGAGGGGATGGCGTCACCACAGGTCTACAATCACCAGCAACAAGAGCTCACGGAAGGAAGGAGTGTCCAGTGCGCCTTAGCACTGTCTGGACAAATAGCAAACCTTGAAGGAGAACGTTAGCAGTGTCCACAGTGGTGAGATGAGCCCAGGTCACTCGCAGTAAGCTCACTCCACAGCAAGCAGTCTGCCAAGAGCAATGGATAGGAATGCACTGTTTCACCCTTGAAACAATCTTAGCAACAGAATACTCTTTTTCTTTTTTCCATTTGACAGGCAGAGTTAGACAGAGACAGAGACGGAGACAGAGAGAAAGGTCTTCCTTCAGTTGGTTCACTCCCAAAATGGCTGCCATGGCCAGCGCTGTGCCAATCCGAAGCCAGGAGCCAGGTGCTTCCTCCTGGTCTCCCATGCAGGTGCAGGGCCCAGGGACCTGGGCCATCTTCCACTGCCTTCCTGGGCCACAGCAGAGAGCTGGACTGGAAGAGGGGCAACTGGGACAGAACCCGGCGCCCTGACCGGGACTAGAACTTGGGGTGCTGGTGCCGCAGGCGGAGGATTAGCCTATTGAGCCACGGCGCCGGCCAGAATACTCTTATCGCCTCCTTTTTTTTAGATGAAGAAGCAAATTCTAACAAGTAACCAGTAAGTGGCAAAGCCTATAACATAACACGGGCCTGCTAGATTCCTCAGACCGTGCTTCCTAACAACTTTATGCCTGTCGGTACAAATAATGTGGGCACTGCCACAGTACCTTTTTCTCTTGTGTTAAGGTGTTAGTCAAATGAACGGAGTCTGCTGCTTTGCGTTGATTCAGACCATCTCACCTGGGTGCCATGTGGAATACAATGCACTTCATAAAACTCAAGGCATCTTTCTCAAGTGTGCAGTACAATGTTCAATTCAGAAATCAGAGACAGAGAAAGTGACCATCCCCAAGACTGCTCTTCTACAAAAGATAACTGCTGTTCATCTTATTCTGCTCACAAAGTACTTGGCTACCATCTGAGGTCAACCTACCCTTCACTGACCGTTACCAGTTCAGCTATGTCAATTTCACCTGCACCTGCTGGTCAGCAGTGTTTCCAAAGCACCTAGCTTACCAAGCCATTATTATTTTGTACCTGTGCCCAGAGAGATTTACAAAGGGTGCATTTTAATCCTTCCAGGACAGGCAAATGAATGAGCATCTCGTAGGTAATATGTGATTTACTGAAGAAACACTGTGACTTGCTGCCCTGACAGTCCCCAGCCTGATGCCGCTAGTGACTGCTTGGAGAATGCAATGGTGCACAAAGGCTGAGTTTCATTTCTGAGCTCATTCCTTGAAATTGCTAGTTGATGGATCTCGCCTCAGCTTGCCTCAAGTGTCTCTGCTCATCTCCTTGCTAAGGTAAACATGTTTCACCGAGAGACTGAATCTATGCATGAATAATGACGCATGCATTCCACATCTCCTACAAGCCTACTCGGTCTATAAAGGGAATCCAATTGAGTGTTGAAAATCACCAAAGCATCTTTTCCTCTCTGTACCGCACACACACAGAAAAATCAAGAAACAGAGTTCTACTTTTCATTTTCAGGTCAGAGGATCTATCTATTTTGCACGTTCAGGTACATCCGTGTTGTTCTCATTTTGGCAAAGTTGATTAAAATGTTTTACATGAGAAGCAATAGTAAAGCTAAAGTTTTGAGTTTTAAGATGTATTTATTTATTTAGCTATTTAACTCATTTATGTGAAAGGCAGAATGACATAGAGCGAGAGAGAGATTTTCCACCCACTGATTCACTTCCCAGATGGCCACAATATCCGAGTTTGGGTCAGGTCGAAGCCAAAAGCCAGGAACTCGACCTGGGTCTCCCACACGGCGAGCAGAAGCTCAAGTGCTTGAACATCATCCGCTGCCTCCCAGGCACATCAGTAGGAGGCCGGGTCGGAAGCAGAGTAGCCTGGCCTTGGACCAGTGCCCTAATGTGGGATGCGGGCTTCCCAAGTGGCAGCCAACCTGCTGAGTCACGACACACACCTTCACAGTTTTTGCTTAATGGTGAAGCCAAAGTCCTTAAAAAGCACTCCGAACTCTGAATAGTTGAGTTTTGTGGACCCTGAAGCTTTGGAATACCTGCTAACTCCTCAGATTTTATGATTTTGAATGAGGTGCATATTTTATAATTTACTAAGTGTCTGAAAACCCAAACAGCAAGGGGTCAGCGCCAGGGCTCACTTGGTTAATCCACTGCCTGTGGCACTGGCATCCCCTATGGGTGCCTGGTTCTAGTCCCGGTTGCCCCTCTTCCAGTCCAGCTCTCTGCTGTGGCCCAGGAGTGCAGTGGAGGATGGCCCAAGTGCTTGGGCCCTGCACCTGCATGGGAGACCAGGAGGAGGCACCTGGCTCCTGGCTTCGGATCAGCGCAGCACGCCAGCCGTAGCGGCCATTTGGAGAGTGAACCAATGGAAAAGGAAGACCTTTCTCTCTGTCTCTCTCTCTGTCTCTGTCTGTCTCTGTCTCTCTCACTGTCTATAACTCTACCTGTCAAATAAATTAAAAAAAAAAAAAAACAGCAAGGGGCAGGGTATCTGTAAAGCTAGTGTTTTTTACATGCACATCTATCTCAAAAACACTCATTCATCCTTATTTCATTATTGTTACTTCATTCACATTCATCCTTATTTCATTATTGTTACTTCATTCACATAAGCCAGTCTCTTCCCATTTTATCTTCTGCCTATTTCTACTTTTAATTTCTTTTACTGAACCATTCCGTTTTGCACATGCTGAAACCCAACTCTACTTAACTGGCACGACTTTCAGTGATGGACTTTAACTCACAATAATTTTTTTCTTATTTTTAAATTTGTCCAAGAGTCTGGGGAAATCACTTACAGAACCTGTGTGCCTGTGTTTTCCGTAGATGTCTCATATATGGTCATCTTCTCTCCAGATACATTATGGCATCCAACACACGCATTAACCTCTATACATTCATTATTGTCAGGGAGCCAGCAGCTTGTCCAAGTCAGAGCTAAGTCTTACCTTTTTGTAACACCTTTACTGTTAGGTGAACACGGTAACCACTACACTACAGAAACTCACAACAAAGCCTTTACTGTAACTAAAACTCTGTATGATTCACATGAACCATCAGTAATCCACGGAAATATCTGTAGTGCTAGCATTCCTCTCTGTAGTTGGACTACCTATAAACAATGTTTCTTCTCTAAAGTTATAAACTATGATATAACTTTAGAGTGAATATGAATTATAAAGGAATCAAAAATATGAAGTATTTCTAAAGTAGTTCCATTATAAGTTCTATGTCTGACCCATACAATTTACCAGCATTTCTGGCAAATATGCACACATTTTTTCCCCATAGAGTCTGGTCTGCTTCCACTACTCCATTTCTACGAAACCCAGTCTTTCTGTGATCATTGCAAAAGCCTCCTGACAGGTATCTGTATTTATATCTCTCCCCAGAGTCTCCTTTCCACCAAGCAGTCAGAGTGAGTCTTTAAAATGTGAGTCAGATCATGACATCACTCCCCTCCAAATGCTCCCGTACCTCTCATCTCAGAGTAAGGAACAAAGCCCTTAAAATGGTCCCCAAAACCCTGGCTAGTAGGCTACCCACACTCCACTTTCGTCACAACTGCTATAATCTCAGTTTTCCTCCTGGGCCACTCGATTCAAGCCAACAATTCTGATTTCTGCACCAATTCCCAGCTGTTCCTTGAACGTCTCAAACGGACTCCTATTTCAGGCGTTGGCTATTATCCCTGCTGGCACACGCTCCCAGGTCTCCTCTCACCACCTGCTGACGAAGAGGCCGGCCCTGATCCCTCTGAAAACAGCATACGCACCTGAAGCACTTACCTGCACTTTGTCTGTTACACAGTGCGCTACAAAAAATTAGTGGAAAAGACAGAACTGAAGAATAGTTGGTGTCAGTGCAAAACAACTGAAATCCATACATATGTGTGATCACTTACAAGTTTGTGAAAAATGTATATTACGAAAAATCTGCATAGATTCAAAAAAAGGTCACACCAAAATACGCTTATCTTTTTATTCCCTGTTCTCATGCATTTTTGAAGCATTTTTAAAGTTGGCCTTCAACATGGGCCCATACCTCTTTCTTCCTACTACTCAAGCGTGATCTCATTGGGACTTACTATATATGCTAGGATAGAAGGAAGAAGGCACACATTAGATTTGCAGAACCTGGCTTAGATGTTCTCAGGAACTGAAATAATATGCCAGACACATGTACTAGAAGTGCTGAACTGCGGATGGTAGTCTAGAAGGCTGCTAGAGGAGAAACTCCAGGAATGTGGCCATGCTTCCCTAACTTAACAACTAGCAGAAGCCTCCGAAGTCAGTTCTACTATATTTTGCTTGGTTTGTTCCTGCCAACTTGGGAAAGACAATGACTCACATTATCTGGGGTGGAAATGCCTTGGCAAAGTATTGGGGGAAAAAAGAGATCAGCAGGCTGAGAGATGTAGACAAGATAATTGGGTGGAAACCAAAGGCACCAGATGGATCTATTTCCTGCCGAGTGCAGGAGGCACTTCCTCTGCTAAGCATTAAGCAGTGTACTACTGAAGAGGACGCTGGATCGTCAAGGCTCATTTAGCACTGTCCTCAGTAGCCTAGGGTTGACAACAAAAAATGTCCTTGGGGAACTGACTTCCTGTTTCAGTGGGGACTTCCCCAATGGACTTCCTGTATTAGTAACATTTGAAATAGCACAGTCCATATGGCAGCATTTAATTAGCAAACACAAGGGGAACAGAAGTACCACAACAGACATCAGAACTGCAAGTGTCCCTGGTGATACGTAACACAAATGGCGTTTCTGGGACAAGTCCGATGGGCAGACAACAAGAACATTGCCTGATAACTTTTTCCTAAAGGAAGAACAAACGGACATGAGACTAATGTCAGCTGTACTGAGGGACAAATCACTGTGCATTCCCTAGTTTCCAGGCTACAAACAGTTCTCAGACATAGAGTCCATCATTTAAAAGGAAGGCCAAGTGTGCTTTAAGAAGGTTCTGACAGTGTCACAGCAAGTATATACAACATTGAGTCTCCTAGTCTTCCCAAAAGGATCTCTAGGCACTGACACAAGTAACTGTTCCTTGTGGCTCAGGAGCAGGGTCCCAGCTAACACTGAAACCAGGAGTTTCCAAAAATGGGGGCCTAAGGAGGTGACATAATAAATGGAATCCTGATCCAAGTCTGTCTCACACTGTGTCCACAGCCCCAGAGATCCAGTCGGTGGCAGGACAATGATATTCAGCAGCTGATGGAGCACTTACGTGGCTTGACATATGATAATGACCATCACTGTAACAAAGCCAAGTGAAATCTCTCAAAACCACGCCCAAAGATAATAAACCAGAAATGCCACCACAGTCCAGGCAGAATTGTAGAAAGAGGTGATTCACCCAAAGATTTAGAATAAGCAGAGGCAGTAATGGCCATTATTTCCTCATTTATATAACCAATCTAGACATCGAATAATACAATTAATTATGGAGAGTTCTTTAACTACATTGTGATTCCAATTACATGAGCCATACAGTTGTGGCATTTCCTTTCTTTTTCAACAACCATCAATAAGAAGGGTCATTTTTCATCCCAGGAAATAGACAGAAGTATGTGAATGATTCTGACCTCTAACTATGTCATCTAGAGGGACTTTATCATCAGGAAATCCCACAGAGCACACACTGGCCCACTGAATAGATGGCATGATGATGATTGGACCTAATCTACATTACACTGCAAATAATCTGGGTGCCTAGTAAGCATAGGGACAGAAAAAAACCAATGCAATGTGGGCCCTGGCCCATAAGTGAGGACATTAGTAAATCATTGATTTGGACAAGCCAGGGACCCTCCCCAAGATAAAGAACAAGTTAATAGACCGTGTACCTCCTACTAGACCACTGATAGTTCTCCTCAAGTTTTGCACTTGAAAAGGTTGTTATAACTCTTATGCTGCGTCACTCTAACAACTACCCCATCAAGATAGGACTTGGGATCAGCTTAGGCTTCTATGTAAGTGATTCAGCCTCTTGGACCACATAAACAACAGATTCTATGATGCTGAAGATATCCCTAGTAAATAATGCTATTTGAATTCTCTGACAAGTCCCAAATAGAGTCTCAGCACAGATGCCAAGGTTCTGAAACATAGCTATGATATTCACGGCAGAGAACTACATACTCCAATCGAAAATAAAATCCTGGGGCCATCGCTGTGGTGTAGCGGGTAAAGCCGCCACCTGCAGTACTGGCACCCCATATGGGCACCAGTTCAAGTCCCGGCTGCTCCATTTCCAATCCAGCTCTCTGGTATAGCCTGGGAAAGCAGTAGAAGATGCCCCAAGTCCTTGGGCCCCTGCACCCAATGTGGGAGCCCTGGAGGAAGCTCCTGGCTCCTGGCTTTGGATCAGTACAGCTCCAGCTGTTATGGAGCCAACTGGGCACTGAACCAGTGGATGGAAGACCTCTCTCTCTCTGCCTCCCCTTTTCTCTCTGTTTAACTCTGCTTTTCAAATAAATAAATACATCTTTAGAAAGAAAATAAAATCCTAACATGTTACTGGGCCCTTGGTGAAACTGAACAAGAAACCATGAGACAATAATTGACATACTAAAGATTTCCATTAGGATGGGGATTATGATGTACCCACCAAGCTATAAGATCCACTTGTAAACGATATTGCATTATATACCCAGGATTGTCAGGAAGGTTCAAGTAACCCAAACAGATGTCCTAGGCCTTCATATCATCCACCTCTGTTGCCCCAACACCTCTTTCTCAGTCTCATGATGGTTTCTGACACCAGCTCAAAACACAGACCTGGTTCATGGATGAAATGACGGCACACACTGATTCAATCTGATGATAAGATTTCTGGTTGTTGTTGTTGTTGTTGTTTTGTTTTTTTTTTTTTTTTGACAGGCAGAGTGGACAGTGAGAGAGAGAGAGAGAGAGAGAAGTCTTCCTTTGCCGTTGGTTCACCCTCCAATGGCCGCCGCGGCCGGCGCACCGCGCTGATCCGATGGCAGGAGCCAGGTGCTTTTCCTGGTCTCCCATGGGGTGCAGGGCCCAAGCACTTGGGCCATCCTACACTGCACTCCCTGGCCACAGCAGAGAGCTGGCCTGGAAGAGGGGCAACCAGGACAGAATCCGGCGCCCCGACCGGGACTAGAACCCGGTGTGCCGGCGCCGCTAGGCGGAGGATTAGCCTAGTGAGCCGTGGTGCCAGCCCGATGATAGATTTCTGTTATTCTACATTGCCACTCAGATAGCCCAGAAAAAAACAGTACTACTGTATAATTATCTCCCTGAAGGTCAGAGCATCAGTTGGTATACCCAGTCATCTTCATTGTTGTCCAGATAAGTGGACTGGGGTGAGGATACAAATGAACTCCCATGCAGTATCAAAAGTTTTGGCTAATTAGCCAGCTCCTGGAGAACAGCAAAATTCAATTTTGGTGGACGAGATTAGGGAAAATTAAGGAAGCTAAGAAGCGTGTGGATGTATGTGTGAGAATGGACACCAGTTCAGTGGTATCTTGTTAATTTGTGCTAGAGAGCAGGCACCGCAGACACGACTCACAACCTGTCGACAGGATGTCTCACGCTAAGATGTCAAGTATATTCTGTATACTCTCCCTTTGAGCGCCCCAGAACCGCACAGTAGAGCCAGCTGCCTTTGTGGCAGAAACGGAAGCTGTTCACGGGCCCAAAGCACAGGCTCTCTCTCACTAAGGCTATCAGCTAAGTCCTGTTCAACACCCAGTGAACACCAAAGAAGGACACTGAGTTCTCAACAAAGCACCATCCCTCGTGGAGAAAAAACACCCACAGAGTGGCAAATGTATCACATGAGGCCCCTCTCACACTACGAAAGGACATGACACAAACATTGTACATGTTTATGGGGGCACCATGTTATGTTGAAATACATGTGTACATTGTGTAATGTCCAATAAGGGTAAATATCTCTTCAAAGAATTAATGTTTATGATGAAAACATTCAAAATACTATCTTACAGGTTATAAAAGAGGGAAACGCACAGCACATTAATGTTACCTAAAGTCACCCTACAGTTTAGAAGCCCAGAACTGCTTACTCCTGTCTAACTGTAACTCAGTACATGTCAATCAACCTTTCCCCATCCTTTTCTCCCCCCTCCATTTACTGATGTCCTCTTGAGGTTTATAAGTCTTTCGCCTCTGGGGTAAATTTATTTCTATGTATTTTTGTAGCTATTGGAAATGGCATTGCTTTATTGAATTTCTTTGTCAGATAACTCGCTAATGGTGTATTAAAATGCTGCTGATCTTTGCACATTGACTGTTATCACACAACTTTTCTAAATTCATTTATCAGTTCTCTGTGATGGAATCTTTGGGGTTTTCTAAATATAAGATCATGTCATCTGCAGACAGTGATAGATTGACTTTCTCTTTTCCAATTTGGATGCTTTTTATTTCTTGCTGTTGCCTAATTGCTCTAGCTGAGACTTCCAATATTAAGCAGAATTGGGAATTCCAAGATGGCTGAATAGGGAAAAGACATGCTAATTTTGATGAGAGGGTGACAGCAGGAGAAAAGCAGAGGACGTGTACTCCCAGGGGACAGTTGGAGAGAAGTTAGCAGTGGAAATTCTACACAAAAGAGGGACACTGCGGAACAGCATACAAAGGACAGACAGGGCTGGAGGAGATGCCAGCTTCCGAGAGCGAGGTGAGGCCAGGCTGCGTGACGGAGAGCCCTGCAGACCACACTGACTTTGAATCCAGTCTGGAGCCCTAGCAGGGGGCAGAGGACTCACCTAATCCAGTGAAGTAAAAAGCATGTCTCTTTATCCCCATCCTCCCACAAGGGCACCCAGCAACCAGCAGGCAGAAGGTGACACCTTGATACCAGCAAAAGCTGCAGCCACTTGCACACATCAAGGAGACTTTACCAGTGGAAAATATCTGCATTTCCCACTGCCTGGCTCAGAGGGTTGGCAGGGGGCTGGGTACCCATTAGGGACTGTGAGGTGCCCCCACCCTCTCAACCTATCCACAGGCTCCAGCAGAACACACACAGGCAGCTGGATCTGGAAATGACTCTGCTGTCTCTGTGGGCAAGGCAGGCTCATGGGGTAGAGAGAGGATCCTCCGCACCCTTGACTGTGGGAGCTTTACCTGCTGTGACTGCACGACAGGTAACAGGGGTCTCTGGTCGATCACTGTGTCTGGCATCAGAGGCTCAGAGCCCCCTGACTGCTAGTGGTGGGTCACTGTAGAGGGTTCCATGCTCACACTGAGGACTGCACAGGTCCTTGCAGCAGTTCATGTGCCAGCACGGGTGAGAGTTATAGGTACTGTGGGCTACTCCTGGGCACTGATCACCTTGGAAGAGAGGGTATGATTATGCCAACAGGCATGATCATAACCTTCCCCAACCAACAATACAGACCTACCATGCCCAACTTGGGCAACCCTGCATTGTCACTCCACCCTGGAGCACTGACCAGAGCTCCCTGACCCCACCCAGTACATGTCTCTGGGTATTCACTGAAGGAGTAGACACTCCATAAGCCACAGATGCATAGTTCAAAAATAAAACCCATCAGTGGGGGAAAAAAATAAGTGTTTCCACAAATGCATAAAAATAAGTGCAGAAGTACAAAAAATAGAACAAGGAAGACATCATGACTTCCCTAAGGGAACACAACAACAAATCAATATTTGAATGTGAATACAAAGAGATTGATGAAATTCCTGATGAGGAATTCAAAAGAACGATCAAAGGATTACTAAGAAGCAATGAGAAGCAATTTAATGAGTTAAAGAAATCCTTAAATGACACTGATGAAACTGTTTCCTTTGATATACAGATTGCAAGAGAAATTAAGCTGAAATATAAGAAATGAGGAATCTAATATGTCAAATAAAAAATACAGTTGAAGGCATTAACAACAAACAAGGTGAGGCAGAAGAATAAATATGTGAACTGGAAAACAAAACTTTGGAAATATTTCAGTCAGACAAAACAGAAGAAGAAAAAATAAGAAAAATTTTAAGAAGTGTTCAAGACTTACGGCATGCAAATGACCCAACATACGGGCTCTGGAATTCCTGAAGCTATGCAAAGAAGTCTTATTCAGAGAAATAGCAACAGGCCGGTGCCGCGGCTCACTAGGCTAATCCTCCGCCTTGCGGCGCCGGCACACCAGGTTCTAGTCCCGGTCGGGACGCCAGATTCTGTCCCGGTTGCTCCTCTTCCAGGCCAGCTCTCTGCTGTGGCCCGGGAGTGCAGTGGAGGATGGCCCAAGTGTTTGGGCCCTGCACCGGCATGGGAGACCAGGAGAAGCACCTGGCTCCTGCCATCGGATCAGCGCAGTGCACCAGCCGCGGCGGCCATTGGAGGGTGAACCAAGGCAAAAGGAAGACCTTTCTCTCTGTCTCTCTCTGTCTCACTGTCCACTCTGCCTGTAAAAAAAGAAAAAAAGAAATAACAACAGGACACTTGCCTACTTTGGAAAAGGAAAGGGATATCCCAAGAATTAATATTATCAAAGTCTCCATATTGCCTAAAGCAATTTACAGATTCAATGCAATCCCAATCAAAATACCAATAAAATTCTTCTCAGTTATAGAAAAAAATGATGCTAAAATTCATATGGAAACACAAGAGACACCAAATAGCCAAACCAACTATAAACAGTAACAACAAAGCTGGAAGCATTACAATACCAGATTTTCAAAGCATGCTACTGTGCAGTTAGAATCAAAATAGCCCTTTATTGACACCAAAATAGACAAAGAGAACAGAATATAAACTCCATAAAACAATCCATGCATCTATAACCAACTTATCTTTGAAAAGGGAACTAAAATCAATTCCTGGAAAAAGGACAGTCTTTTCAACAACTGGTGCTGGGAAAACTGTATCTCTATGAGCAGACCTAGGAAACCAAACCCTTCCCTTACATTTCATACAAAAATGAAATCTAAATGGATCAAGGATCTAAACCTACAACCCCAAACTATCAAATTACTAGAGAACTCTGTGGAGACACTACAAGACATGGACACAGGCAAAGATTTCTTGAAAAGGAATCCAGAGGAAAAGGCAATCAAAGCCAAAATAGACAAAAGGGACTACATCAGGCTGGAGCTTCTCCACTGCAAAGGAAACACTCAGCAAGTGAAGAGCAGTCGACAGAATGGGAGAAAATAGTTGCAAATTATGGGAACGTTGCTATGGTATAGCAGGTTTAACCTCCGGCTACAGCATCAACATCCCATATGCACACCAGTTCAAGTCCCAGCTGCTCCATGTCCAATCCAGCTCCCTACTAATGTGCCTGAGAAAGCATTTGACAGTGTCCCAAGTTCTTGGACCCCTGCACTCAACAACAAGGGAGACTTAGAAGAAGCTTCTGGCTCCTGGCTTTTAACTGACCCAGCAGTGTCTGTTGTGACCCTTTGGGAGTTAACCAGCAATTAGAAAACCTCTGCCTGTCTCTCCCTCTCTTTGTAACTCTGCCTCTCAAATAAATAAATCTTTTTAAAAAAAAATTCAAGCTATACAACTGATAAAGGATTAACATCCAGAACCTAAAAAGAGCTTAAGAAATTTAACAACAAGAAATCCAGCTAAGAAATGAGCAAAGGATTTGAACAGGCATTTTTGAAAAGAAATTCAAATGGCCAACAGACACATAAAAAATCCTCAGGATCACTAGCCACTAGGGAAATGCAAATCAAAACGACAATGAATGTTGTCGTTCACTCAGACAAATAAGAATGACTCTCATATAGAGATCAGTGATGGAGGAGGGGCTCAAAGGTGCTGGAATAGGGAAGGAGCACACTGATAGTCCGGGAAAAGATAGTTTATTAAAATAGAGATACTGCAGTCTCAGGGAAGAATTAGGGAAAAAACTGCAGTGGAAACTCTTCAGGAATTAGTGGGACATGGTGTACCTAGGTGGAGGGCACAGGCGCCAATGGCGCAGGGCCCCAGACATGGAGTCTGCACACCAGCGCTGGAAAGGGAGGTGAAGCAAAACCATAGTAACCTGAAACACTGGTGGAAAAGCGAGAGGAAGAGACTAGAGGGAACGAGGCTTGAAACCCCATGGGGGAAAGTTCACCAGGCTAACTAGGGGAGAGAAAAAAAAATAAAAAGGACTGGTATGGACACGATTCTCTCTCTCCACTCACTTTACAGAGGAATGCAAGACAATAGAGCAGGCGCCATTTTGGACATACGTAACAACTGTGCCAGCTCAGGGCTGCTCCCGCCCTCAGCCAAGCAGAAAAACCTGAGTCTGGTGGGGAGAAATAACAGGAGACTAAGACCTAGTGAATGTGTGGAGCTTAAGAAGTGGGACTGTGAAAAAAAAAACTGAGGGTGTGTGGGAGAACTCACGCTGTGGCTGAGATGTGGATAGTCCTGGTGGGAGACCCCACAAATTCGGGCAGCTTTGGCTACACAGTGAGAGACATTGCAGAGGAATCTGAGCTTATACTATAGACTGCACAGATCCTTTGTGTGGTCCCTGGGAAAGAGCAGACATGTATTATACCCACTGTGGCTAATGCTCAGGCACTGATTGCCATCAAGGAGAAGAGTTCAGCTGAGTGGAATTATTTCTCTTCTGAATAAAAAAAAAGAGAGAAAGAGAGAGAGAACATTTACCATGACAAACCTGGGTGTGGCATCTTTGGCACACCCTTAATGCTGAAGAACTTAATAGAGCTCTCTGGCCACACCCACCACAAGCCTCTAGAAATTCACCAAAAGCTGACAGTCCACTTCATCTAGAGTAATAGTATAATGAGAAAAGCCACCACAGTGAGGGGGAAAAAAAAGAAACCAAAGAATATCTCCACAATGACAAACAACGAATGCAGAAACCGAGGAAACAAGAACAAGGAAGACGTTATGACGCCCCCAAATGAACAAGACACCCCAAGCCAAGATTATGAAGATGATGAGATAGAAGAAATGCAAGATACGATTTCAAAAAATTTATGATAAGAACATTTAGAAGCTATCAAAAACAAATGCATGAACTACAGAAATTCATACAGGACAGGACAGAAAATCTCTCCCATGAAAATGAAATCTTAAGGAGGAATCAAAATGAAATGCAGAAACTAATAGAACATGAAATTGAGATATTGATATTGAAGAGAAATCAAAATGAAATGAAGAATTCAATAGAACAAATGACAAACACATTAGAGAGCCTTAAAAAAGAATCAGTGAGATAGAAGAGAGAATATCAGACTTAGAAGACAGAGCACAGGAAAGTATACAGTCAAATCAAAGAAAAGAGGAAATTAGAAATCTAAAAAATATTGTTGGGAATCTACAGGATACTATTAAAAAATCCAACATTCTTTTGTACTGATGGCCGTGTTTCTGTGTTTCTGTGTGTAACACATCTTTAAGCATCTTTTGCAGGGCTGGACGAGTGGCAACAAATTCTTTCCATTTCTGTTTGCTATGAAAGGTCTTTATTTCACCTTCATTCACAAATGAGAGCTTTGCAGGATATAATATTCTGGGCTGGCAGTTCTTTTCTCTTAGTACCTGGGCTATGTCTCGCCATTCCCTCCTAGCCTATAGGGTTTCTGATGAGAAGTCTGCTGTGAGACTGATTGGAGATCCTCTGAGTGTAATCTGATGTTTCTCTCTTGCACATTTTGGAATCTTTTCTTTATGTTTCACTGTGGTGAGGTTGATTACAATGTGTTGTGGTGAGGATCTCTTTTGGTCATGTTTATTGGGGGTTCTATGTGCTTCCTGTACTTGGATGTCTCTGTCCTTCTCCAAACCTGGGAAGTTCTCTGCTAGTATCTCACTAAAAAGGCCTTCTAATCCTTTCTCCCTCTCCATGCCTTCAGGAACTCCTAGAACCATCCAGCTTTCAGAAATAGACAGATCAACTGGACAGAAGAACAAGGAAACAGCAGATTTAATCAATACCACAGCCCAAATGGATCTAACAGATATCTACAGAACTTCTCATACTACACTTAAAGAATTCACATTCTGTTCAGCAGTACATGGAACCTACTCTAGGACTGAACACATGCTAGGCCATAAAGCAAGTCTCAGCAAATTCAAAAGAATCGAAATCATACCATCCATCTTCTCAGACCACAGTGGAATGAAGGTGGAAATTAGCAACTCAGGAATCCCTAGAGCATATGCAAACACATGGAGATTGAACAACATGCTCCTGAATGAACAATGGGTCATAGAAGAAATTAAAAGAGAAATCAAAAACTTTCTGGAAGTAAATGAGGATAACAACACAACATACCAAAACTTATGGAATACAGCAAAAGCAGTGTTAAGCAGAAAGTTTATAGCAATAGGTGCCTACATCAAGAAATTGGAAAGGCACCAAATAGATGAGCTTTCAATGCATCTCAAGGATCTAGAAAAACTGCAGCAAACCAGACCCAAAACTAGCAGGAGAAGAAAAATAATTAGAATTAAAGAAGAAATCAAAAGAATTGAATCCAAACAAAAAATTACAAAAGACCAGCCAAAGGAGGAGCTGGTTTTTTGAAAAAATAAACAAAATTGACACACCATTGGCCCAAAAAACTAAAAAAAAAAAGACCCAAATCAATAAAATCAGAGACGAAAAAGGGAATGTAGCAACAGACACCACAGAAATAAAAAGAGTCATCATAAATTACTATAAAGAATTGTATGCCAGCAAACAGGAAAATCTATCAGAAATTGATAGATTCTTGTACACGTACAACCTACCTAATTGAACCATGAAGACAGAGAAAACCTAAATACACCAATAACTGAGACAGAAATTGAAACAGTAATAAAGGCCCTCCCAACAAAGAAAAGCCCAGGACCAGATGGATTCACTGCTGAATTCTACCAGACATTTAAAGAAGAACTAACTCCAATTCTTCACAAACTATTCAGAACAATTGAAAAAGAGGGAACCCTCCCAAATTCTTTTTATGAAGCCAGCATCACCTTAATTCCTAAGCCAGAGAAAGATGCAGCATTGAAAGAGAATTACAGACCAATATCCCTGATGAACATAGATGCAAAAATCCTCAATAAAATTCTGGCCAAGAGAATGCAACAACACATCAGAAAGATCATCCACCCAGACCAAGTGGGATTTATCCCTGGTATGCAGGGATGGTTTAATGTGCGCAAGACAATGAATGTGAGACACCACATTAACAGACTGCAGAAGAAAAACCATATGATTATCTCAATAGATGCCAAGAAAGCATTTGATAAAATACAACACCCGTTCATGATGAAAACTCTAAGCAAACTGGGTTTGGAAGGAACATTCCTCAATACAATCAAAGAAATTTATGAAAAACCCACGGCCAACATCCTATTGAATGGGGAAAAGTTGGAAGCGTTTCCACTGAGATCTGGTACCAGACAGGGATGCCCACTCTCACCACTGCTATGCAACATAATTCTGGAAGTTTTAGCCAGAGCCATCAGGCAAGAAAAAGAAATTAAAGGAATACAAATAGGGAAGGAAGAACTCAAACTATCCCTCTTTGCCGATGATATGACTCTTTATGTAGGGGATCCGAAGAACTCTACTAAGAGACTATTGGAGCTCATAGAAGAGTTTGGAAAAGTAGCAGGATATAAAATCAATGCACAAAAATTAACAGCCTTTGTAAACACAGGCAATGCCACAGCTGAGAAAGAACTGCTAAGATCAATCCCATTCACAATAGCTACAAAAACAATCAAATACCTTGGAATCAACTTAACCAAGGACGTTAAAGATCTCTACGATGAGAATTACAAAATCTTAAAGAAAGAAATAGAAGAGGATACCAAAAAATGGAAAAATCGTCCATGCTCATGGATTGGAAGAATCAACATCATCAAAATGTCCATTCTCCCAAAAGCAATTTATAGATTCAATGCAATACCAATCAAGATACCGAAGACATTCTTCTCAAATCTAGAAAAAATGATGCTGAAATTCATATGGAGATGCAGGAGACCTCAAACAGCTAAAGCAATCTTGTACAACAAAAACAAAGCCCGAGGCATCACAATACCAGATTTCAGGACATACTACAGAGCAGTTGTAATCAAAAGAGCATGGTACTGGTACAGAAACAGATGGATAGACCAATGGAACAGAATAGAAACACCAGAAATCACTCCAAACATCACAGCCAACTTATATTTGATCAAAGATCTAAAACCAATTCCTGGAGCAAGGACAGACTATTCAACAAATGGTGCTGGGAAAAATGGATCTCCACATGCAGACATGAAGCAAGACCCCTACTTTTCACCTTACACAAAAATCCACTCAACATGGATTAAAGACCTAAATCTATGACCCGACACCATCAAATTATTAGAGAACATTGGAGAAACCCTATAAGATATAGGTACAGGCAAAGACTTCTCGGAAAAGACCCCAGAGGCACAGGCAGTCAAAGCCAAAAATTTACAATTGGGATTGTTGCATCAAATTGAGAATTTTTGGACTACAAAAGAAACAGTCAGGAAAGTGAGGAAGCTACCCACAGAATGGTAGAAAATATTTACAAATTATGCAGCTGATAAAGGATTTATAACCAGAGTCTACAAAGAGATCAAGAAACTCCACAACAACAAAACAAACAACCACTTAAGAGATGGCCAAGGACCTCAATAGACATTTTTCAAAAGAGGAAATCCAAATGGCCAACAGACACATGAAAAAATATTCAAGATCACTAGCAATCAGGGAAATGCAAATCAAAACCATCATGAGGTTTGACCTCACCCCGGTGAGAATGGCTCACATTCAGAAATCTACCAACAACAAATGCTGGCGAGGATGTGGGGAAAAAGGGACAGTAATCCACTGTTGGTGCGAATGTAAACTGGTAAAGCCACTATGGAAGTCAGTCTGGAGATTCCTCAGAAACCTGAATATAACTCTACCATACAACCCATCCATCCCACTCCTTGGAATTTACCCAAAGGAAATTAAATTGGCAAATAAAAGAGCTGTCTGCACCTCAATGTTTATTGCAGCTCAATTCACAATAGCTAAGACTGGAATCAACCTAAATGCCCATCCACAGTAGACTGGATAAAGAAAATATGGGACATGTACTCTATAGCATACTATACAGCAGTAAAAAAACAATGAAACCTGGTCATTTGCAACAAAATGTAAGAATCTGGAAAACATCATGCTGAGTGAAATAAGCCAGTCCCAAAGGGACAAATATATGTTCTCCCCGATCGGTGACATCTAACTGAGCACTTAAAAGGAAACCCGTTGAAGTGAAATGGACACTATGAGAAACAATGACGTGTTCAACCCTTTTCCTGGCTGTCGAAGGACAACTTACTACTTTATACTTTTTAGTATTTTTTTGTTCTACTTAATACCATTGGTTGAACTCTTCAATTAACACACAATTATTCTTAGGTGTTTAAATTTAACTGAAAAGTGACCCCTGTTAAATATAAGAGAGGGAGGAGATGTACAGTTTGGCACATGCTCAATCGGACTTACCCCTAATGGGAAAGTTAGAAACGTGCCAGGGGATTCCAATTCAATCCCATCAAGGTGGCATGTACCAATGCCATCTCACTAGTCCAAGTGTTCTGTTTCAGTTCATAATTAATCATAATGATAGGACTAAGAACCAAAGGGATCACATAAACAAGAACAGTGTCTGCTAATACTAACTGACAGAATTAAAAAGGAGAGAACGATCCAACATGGGAAGCGGGATTCACAACAGACTCATAGAATGGCAGATGTCCTAAACAGCACTCTGGCCTCAGAATCAGCCCTTAAGGCATTTGAATCCAGCTAAAAAGCCCATGAGAGTATTTCAGGCATGGAAAGCCAAGACACTCTGGCAAAAAAAAAAATTACCTAAGTGAAAGATTTCTGTGAGTGAGATCCTAGTGGAAAGAATGGACCATCAAAGAAGAAGGTACCCTTCTCTGAAGGGAGGAGAGAACTTCCACTTTAACTAAGGCCTTGTCTAAATAAGGTCAGAGTTTGTGAACTCAAGAGGCTTCCATAGCCTTGGCAGCTCATGACAAGAGCCTAGGGTGATTACTGACGTCATCAATAAGAGTGTCAATTATTAAATTAACAACAGGAGTCACTGCGCACTTACTCCCCATGTAGGATCTCTGTCCTTAATGTGTTGTACTATGTGAATTAATGGCATAACTAGTATTCAAATAGTACTCTATACTTTGTGTTTCTGTGTGGGTGCAAACTGTTGAAATCTTTACTTAGTATATACTAAATTGATCTTCTTCTGTGTATAAACATAATTGAAAATGAATCTTGATGTGAATGGGATGGGAGAGGGAGTGGGAGATGGGATGGTTACAGGTGGGAGGGAGGTTATGGGGGGGGGGAGCCACTATAATTCAAAAGTTGTACTTTGGAAATTTAAATTTATTAAAAAGTTTAAAAAAAAAAGAAATCAATGATAAAATTCAAAAATGTGCATTAGAGAAACACCAGACTACCTTCAGAGGTCATCCAGTTAGACTGACTGCTGACAGCAATTTACTGATTCAATGGGATCCCAATCAAAACAACAATGACATTCTTCTCAAATTTATAAAAACCATGCTAAAGTTCATATAGAAACAGAAGACATTGAATACAAATTTAAACAACAGAAACAAAGCCAAAAAAGCATCACAATAGCAGATTTCAAGAACTATTACAGGGCAGTTCAGTTCAAAACAGCCTGGTACTGGCACACAAATAGACAAAGTAATCAAATATAACAGAACATTCTCACTCAGCACCCCACGGCCATCCTGAGGCAGAATACCACCCCTCCTCACTCAGCACCCCGTTCCTTTTTACTCAGCACTCACTGATCTCCATCCCTCACCTTTTTCTCTGTATTCCCTACCATTGTCTGTCATTATACATTGATTTGTCCATACCTGTCCCACTAGCCCTTAAGTTCCTTGAGCTAGAGACTGTTAGCAGACACAGGGGTCCATTTGCTTGGGGGGTTGCCAATAATCAGCCTCAAGTGGGAGTCACTCAGAGAAAACCTTTCTTTACTTTTGACAAGCAGAAGTAGTAGTGGGAAAGTACAGTTAAAAAAAAATCTCCCAGGGAAGCCAGGTCTTTTACAGCAAGGATGTCCATGATGTAGAAAGTGGAGATCCCTTCCTGCTCTGGCTCACAAATTGTGTGTTCAAACCCTGACTCAGACTTGGTCTCTCCTTGTGTGTGGGGTCTCATCCCCTCTGCATACAATGATGCAGGATGAGCTTTCCTGGGACCTCCTGACAAACAAGTGTAAAATCAGAACCAAAATGGAGTGAGTGTGGCTAACAGCTAATTGCTGGTGTCTTGCTTCTGTACATATTAGCTTTGCTTGCTATCGTCTAAGGGTGTATCTTGTGAAACTATGTGGGCCCAAATTCCCAGGAACTAGGTTGACTGAAATGTGTCCTCCACTGTTATCTTACCAAGCTTGGATCTGTTATTGGGTTTGTTGTTGTTAACTGCTACCTTACAACCATATTCTGGGTTTCCTCTTTATTGCTCACTGCATACCATGGACTGGGTTCGAAATTGTGAGCCCTAGTGGACAGAATACTTTAAAAAACTGCGTAACTCGCTGTTGGGGGCCCCACTCCAGCAAGGAGCATCAGTCCCAATCGGTGGCCGGTCCTGATGGGTTCCCTTGCCTCTCCTTTGTCTCTCATTTGCTTCCCATTTTCAATAAAATTCCTGTGTGACTGTCACTGGTCTTTGTAATACTCTTAGTTGACGCGTGGATGTGACACAAGCTCAACCCGCGGAACTGTTTCAGACTCCCTGCCCCTGCTCTTGTGTCCTCACGCCTCCTTCTAGCCCCGTCCTTGCACCCCATCCCTTAAATCCTGTGTAGGATTGACTACTGTGTACGTTGACTACGCACCTTTCACTTACTTGTGTGTCCCCAGGTCCTTGACGCCAGATACACTGTAGGTGCTCAAAGGCACTATTTGCTGAATGAAGGGGAAAAATCTTGAGAAAAATACCCTGGCTTCCATTTCAGTCTTATTTACACACACGTTACCCTCCAAGTTGCCCCATCCACCACCCCCAGCTGTGTGGCTGATCTCAGCTACAGAAACCCACTCTAAGAAACTTCTCCCCTGAAGGCTTTCATTTTTTGGATGCTTCACATTTTTTCTGCTTTCGTAGCTATCAAATATTAACAATGCTCCATGTCCTCAGGGAACCACCTTTCTCCTCATTTGACTACACTGCCTTGCATATAAAAGCAGCCCAATTACTAGATGTTAAATGAGTGAAGATGGCAGTTTGCCAGCCTATGCTAATGAAACAGCCCTCCTGTCCCCCAAGGCAACAGGCCCGCTTCACTTCGACAGGAGCTCCAGGAGACCTTGTACTACTGCCTTAACACAAAAGTTACTGTTTAAGGAGGATGCTGGATACAGCAGGATGAGTTTAGACCCAGGGCAGGTGTCTTGGAAGAAGGAGACCCCTCAGGTCCTTTACGAATACAACTCTCTGAATCACTTAAAAGAATGTGCTACACAGCTTTTTACTTGTCATGCTAATGGAGATCTTATTTGTAAAACACAGTCATGAATAAATTCTGCAAAATAGTATAAAGCTAAAAACATTTGCCCTCTTGTCCTCCAGTGTACAACGCTGGCTTGACCCACAAAAGCAATTGCAAGGACAGAGGCAAACAAACATTTGCATAGAAAGAAAGCAGACCGTGTTTGGATAACTTCTACAGAACACGTGCTTCTGCTCCCAAGCTTTACTTTTCACGTGTGCAGGTACTGCAAAATCAAGGCTACGCATAGTGAGGGGATTGTGGAGCCACGCTCAGAAACACCCATAAACTCAGAAATACAGACTATCTTAGTCTACAAATCTACTACTCTACAAGACTGTCTTGTGGCACAGCCTAGGCCACTGCTAGTAACACCAGCATCTCATATCAGAGTGCTGGTTCTGGTCCTAGCTACTCAGCTTAGCGTCCAGTAAAGCTCCCTGCTAATACGCCTCGCAAGGCAGCAGAAGACGGCTCAAGTCCTTGGGTCCCGGACACCCATGTGGGAGACTAGCGTGGAGCTCCTGGCCTGGCTGTTGTGGCATTTGGGAGCCATTCCAGAAGATGGAAGGTCTCTCTCTCTGTCTCCTCCCTACCCCACCCACTCCCTCCCATTTTGTTACTCTGCCTTTCACATAAATGTCTTTTAAAAAATTGTGCCTGTTATAGTTCATACTGTATTACACAATTAAACATTTCAGAAGGCAAACCCCACATTAAGTGTTCTCACACAACAACAAAAAAGGCTTCCGACTGTTGGGACTGTTACCGGAGAACTGCAGAGTTCTTGTCTTCACACAAGAAAGAATTCAGGTGTGAGACAGAGAGTAAGTGGAAAGCAAATAGCAAGGTTTATTAGGGCAGGGACATCCGTAAGAACGGATGGGCACCTCTCCAGACAGAACCTGAGAGAGTGCCCAGTCGCTCAGACTGGGGGAGAGCGGGGTTACATGATTGAGTGGAGAGAGTACACCTGGGCAGGCCAGATGGGTGGCTCAGCAAAGAGGCAGAGGGCTGTGTGCAGTCTGGCTGAGGCTGGGGGTTTTTAAGGGGATGGGTCTTTGTCTTCCCACATCTTCTCCTCCTGGAACAAAGGACTTTTTGGATGTAAATACTAAAAATTCCTTTCTGAGTTTTCCCCCTGAAGCTATCACAGGAGGAAGCCTGGCTGGTGCCGCCCAGTTAGAGGAAGGATGGGCAGGACCATGGAAGATCAGGGGCAGGATGTTTGAAGTGCAGATACTGGACTGCCCCCGGAAGGTTATCAGGAGGCAGGAACCCCCACGAGGCAGGTTATCGGGTAGAAGGGGCAGAGCAGGATGTTTCAAGTGCAGATACTGGGCTGCCCCTGGAAGGTTACTGGGATGACTTTGAGATGCAGATGCTGGACCTAGATGTCTCCTTAGGCCTTTGTCACACACACATAAGCTCATATCTGACTTCCTACCTGACAGGTCCACAGATGTTTGTGGTCACACTGATTGTGGTGATTACATTGATCACAATTCTGTAGTAACAAGCTACTCAGTACTTTCATGATTACTAAAGGCAACTTTACCGGGGAATGAGAAGTGGGTTCTCAGCAAAGTCTGTGGACAGAGATCTATGAACTATAGGCTGGAGAACTATCTAATACACAGAAAACAGTAAGAACAGGGCAAGAATGCTAAGTAACTACTGAGCAGAGACCTTAAAACTGCTTTGACCTGAAAACAACTCACAAACAAAACCAGTGATTTATAAACTGAAACAAAGACATAAAAATACATTTGGGTCATCTGTTTTCCCAGATCTTTCTCACAACAGTGCCATCTGGAGACTCCAAGGGCATGAAATCCTAAGGAAACTCAGATACAGACCGCTAAACGGCTTCTGAGTCAGTTCTGTCTCTCCCACTTCTCTAGTGCCGTTCATCACCAGAGCAAAGAAACCTGAAAGTTCAAAAACTGAAATTTAAAAAAAAAATCTGGATGTACAAAGTAACAAAACAGAAAATAAAGTCTTAAGTATCCTAAAGGTAAATACAGAGTAGTTAACGTATGGTTTGTTTAGTCACGAAGCTGTTATTTGAGAATGAGGAAAATGACGATGGGTCAGCATCGTGGCACAGACGGTAATCGGCAGCCTGCACAGCCAGCATCGGTTGCAATCCAACTCTCTGCTAATGCACCGGGAAGGCACAGAGGCTGGCCCAAGTACCTGAGTGTGGGCAGCCACAGGTAGTCACTCCCTTTGTTTACACTTAAACATATGAATGGAGACTTCCCAGCACAGACAATTGGGCTAGGGAGATTCTGGGAAGAGGCAGGAAGAACCTAAACCTTTCACAAGACATGATACAGATAATCAGTCACACCTGAAACCTGCATTTATCACCTAAGTGTTTTATTGTACCCTTGTAATCAATAATTAAGAACCTTATTGGGAACTCTTTGTAACCTTAAGAGCCTTTTTGATATGTAAATCTTTTGTGCTCCTTCTTGTAAACAACTGGTCATGTTTAAATACTACTGGATTTATTCAATAAACGAGCCTTGATCAGGACTTGTCTTGGCTCCATTCTTTGCATCCTTGTCCCCGCATTCCCACTCTCTGTTTCAGGAAGACCCAGTTCATTGTGCCACAGGCCTGTGGGGAGCAGCTCGGACTAGACTAAGTTACTGGAATTAAGACTTATTCTATGCATCTGCTCTCCCACAATATGGCGCTGGGAGAGGAGAAAACAGCTTCTACCCAGCTGCCTCCAGTTCAGCCAATAAACTGTAGGACTTGCTCCTGATTGGAGAGCAGCGTACTCGGCGTGTGGGCAGCCGAGTTAGGATTGGCAGAGGAGGACTATAAAGGAGGAGAGAGATGGCATGCACCAGGAACATCTAAGGGGAACACCTGTGCAGCCCCCGAGAGAGCCGGCCGGCGGTGTGCCGCTCCCCTGCGGAAGTGGGGAAAGTGGCCAGGGGGAACCGCCCTTCCACGGAGGTGGAAGGGACAGTAGCCAACCCGGGAAGAACCAGCAGCAAACCCGGGGAGGGCCGAGCAGACAGAAGAACAGCGCAGGGTCTTGTGTCGTTCCTCCACGAAGAGGGGGAGCAACATAATGGTGCCGTGACTCAGATAGGAAACTTAGGCAGGGTCTAGTGTCGTTCCTCCGCGAAGAGGGGGAGCGACATGATGGTGCCGTGACTCGGATAGGAAACCCAGGAGGGAAGAAATGGGAAGAAGTGGAAAATACCAGAGAGAGAGACTAGCAAACAGCCTAGGGAAAAGCCGGATAGGAAACCTAGGAGGGAAGAAGCAGGAAAATACCGGAGAGAGAGATTAGCAAAGAGCCTAGGTGCTGAAGAAGCTATTGAAAGCCTAGGCAGAGACTCGGATATGGACTGTGGGAAGGAAGTTAGGATTTAAAGTGAAAGCAAGAAGAAACTTAGACTCAGATACGGACTGCAGGTTGAAAGTGAAAGTGAAACCTATAAGAAACTTAGACTTGGATGCGGACTGTGGGGAGAGGCCAGGAGAAATGAGGGAGGAATATTGTTGGAAGAAAACTTAAGGAAACATACCGGGTAGAGAAAAATGTTGGGGAGGATGAAGCCGCGAGTGCAGGCCGAGGCGAAGACGTAAGCTATCTTGGAATTCTTCAAGTCACCCCGGGGAGCAAGAGGCGAAGATCTGGAACCAGGGGCAGAGACGTGGGCCGCCGGGTTGGAGTTCACCAGGTTGGTCCGGGGAACTTGGACTGAATGCCGGTGGTGGCGGAAACGTGAGCTGGGGCTGTGTGACTCACGGAAGCCGCCACGTGCAGAGAGCACGGGGCGTGAATGGATAGGGAATGCGGGGCTGGCGCGAGGCCGTGGTGTGGACGCGAAGGGCGTGGAGACTGCAGAGTGTGCGTGCGAAGCCGAGCCGCGCAGAGCTGGGAGCCCACCGGCGGGGCGAGGCGCCGGGAAGCCGCGCAGAGCCGTGAAGCTGCCGCGGGGCGGCGAGGCGCCGAGAAGCAGCCTCGGGGCAGGTGCCGGGAAGCCGCGGGGATAAGAGAAACAGAAGTTTAGAAGTAAAATGAGAGAAATAGGAATGCTGGAAGATAGAAGTAAAATAGGAGAAATAGGAATGCCCGGAGATAGAGAAATAGAGAAATAGAAAGGCCTCCCCACAACATGGCAATGAGAGAGCTTGGATTCGGTCTGCCTGATTAGTGAGGCGATGAGTACCTGCGGGCGGCTAGCAGCTTATGCGCCGCAGGTCACCGAAGACAGGCACGAATTAACATCAATAAGGCCTCCCCACAACACAGCAATGAGAGAGCTTGGATTTGGTCTGCCTGATTAGTAAGGCGGTAAGCACCAGCAGGCAGCTCGACCAGAGTATGAGCTGCAGGTCACCGAAGATAGGCACGAACCAACACTAATAAGTCTCCCCCACAATACGGCAATGAGAAGGCTTGGATTCGGTTTGCCTGATTGTTAGGGCTTGTAAGCCCCTGCAGGCAGAGCAGAGCATGCGCTGCAGGGCACCGAACACAGGCACGCATCAGCGCCTAAAAAACCTCCTCACAACATGGCGAAGAGAGGACCCGGATTCAGTTTGCCTGATTGATAGGACTTGTAAGAACCTGTGGCAACTCTAGCAAGTAGAGCAGAGTGTGTGCCGCGGGACACCGAAGACAGGCGCGTATCAACGCCAAAAAATAAAAAGAAAGGGGGATCTGTGGGGAGCAATCCGGACTGGACTAAGTTACTGGAATTAAGACTTATTCTATGCATCTGCTCTCCCACAACATGGCGCTGGGAGAGAAGAAAACAGCTTCCGCACAGCTGCCTCCAGTTCAGCCAATAAACTGTAGGACTTGCTCCTGATTGGAGGAGAGCAGAGCACTCGGCGTGTGGGCAGCCGAGTTGGGATTGGCAGAGGAGGACTATAACGGAGGAGAGAGACGGCATGCACCAGGAACATCTAAGGGGAACATCTAAGGGGAACACCTGTGCAGCCCCCGAGAGAGCCAGCCGGCGGTGTGCCGCTCCCCTGCGGAAGTGGGGAATGTGGCCGGGGGAACTGCCCTTCCACGGAGGTGGAAGGGATAGTAGCCAACCCGGGAAGAACCAGCAGCAAACCCGGGGAGGGCCGAGCAGACCAAAGAACAGCGCAGGGTCCTGTGTCGTTCCTCCACGAAGACGGGGAGCGACACAGGCCGGCACACCTGAGCCCTGCCACCCACTTCAGAATGGGGTCCCAGGCTCCTGGCTTCGTCCTGACCCAGCCCCAGCTATTGCAACCATTGGAGAGTAAGCCAGTGGATGGAGGATCTTTTTCTTGGTCTCTCTACCTTTTGAATAAACACATAAACAAAGTAATTGACTTTAAAAAAAAAAAAAGATAGCAATAATAATATACTGTATTATGAGTGTGCCAGTATTTTTAAAAATGTTAATTTATAAATTTGAGATGACAAGGGAACAGATGTACTTCTCAGCCCTGAAGGACGTAATTCAAGTAGGATCGGCAGACCTGATTCTTAGAAAGCAAATAGAACTTGTTAGAAGCTGCGGGGCTAGTGGAATGTCTGTTCCTCAGGAAAGCCTCTTACCTGGGACATTCCAAACTTGAGACAATGCACTGTAAACCTCACCACCACCAGGGGCCTTTCTACACATCCCCACCCTGACCCCACCCACGTTACCAGGGTCCTCGTGCTGCGCGGCACAGGGGACTCCACTGCCCAAACGGAATAAGGCCTGGCTTCAAACCACCTTCTCTCTGCCAGGCAGGCTCAACCCCTACTCTCCCTAGCCCCTGTTCTGTAACCCCTGAAATAAAGTGTTTTCTACTTAAACTGCCTCCTCACCTTTGAACCCTAAAATCCTAAAACCTAACAGAACTCATGTTCCCAGGCCTTCCCCGCCCCCCCGTGCTCACAGGAACCCTCCCAGCCTCCAAGTTCTCTTCCCGGGATCCCTGCAAGGCCGCCTGAGGGGTCTCATCGGCTTGCACAGCACCTGGCCAGGAGCCCCTGGGCACCACCTGCTGCCCCCACTGGCCTGGGCATGACGAACAGCTTCAGAAGCAGTGCCTCCTTTCCTACTCCGCCTTTCAGTCCTTATTCTGTCTCCCAGGCACGGCTGATACTTCTGTTTCCCAGCAGGCAACACTGGGCCCCACCAGCTCCAAGAGCAGAGGCTCCCCAAGTGTAAAACCTGAATGGAGGCTGGTGGCGAAGAGGAGGGAAAAGGGATCTGCACCCTGTGTGTGTGGTGTGTTCTGTAAGTCAGACCCCAAAGCAGGATTATTTCTGCACGCCTTTCCAGAAAATTCCTGTGCCCAAAACTCTTCCACTCTGTGGAGTGAGCCAGTGGATGCAAGACCTCTCTCTGTCTTTCTCTGTCTCTGTAACTCAAATAAATAAATGAATCTTTAAAAGATTATGGAAATAGGCCGGCGCCGCGGCTTACTAGGCTAATCCTCTGCCTGCGGCACCAGCACACCAGGTTCTAGTCCTGGTTGGGGCACCAGATTCTGTCCCAGTTGCCCCTCTTCCAGGCCAGCTCTCTGCTGTGGCCCGGAAGTGCAGTGGAGGATGGCCCAAGTGCTTGGGCCCTGCACCCCATGGGAGACCAGGAGAAGCACCTGGCTCCTGGCTTCGGATCAGTGCTGTGCACCGGCCGCGGCGGCCATTGGAGGGTGAACCAACGGCAAAGGAAGACCTTTCTCTCTGTCTCTCTCTCTCACTGTCCACTCTGCCTGTCAAAAAAAAAAAAAAAAAAAGATTATGGAAATAGATTATTTAAGTCCAAAAGGATCAGAATTGCTGGTAAGCTTAGCAAGTAGGATGGGGAGCAGAGGAGAGAGGAAAGCAAAAATTCTAATGAGGACAACTCTTTCCAGTAGAGTCTGTTCCCTCTGAGTGTCTCTAGTCTTCCTTGCATAGGAACTTGGTTAACGTTTAGGGAACTGATAGAGAAAAAAAAAAAAAGTTGTCAATCATCCTTGCGTCAGGGCATTGGGAAGGGGGGATATGTGATTAGGAGTCCTGGAGAAGAACTCACAAATACCACTCCTGTAGAAGATTGTGCCTGCTACGGGAAGACCTCAGTAATCTTGGAGCTTCAGCCTAAATTTGTCTTTGCTTTTCTGATCTAGCTTGACATAAGTTACAAAAACATACTGTTTTACTCAATAAATATCTTATGAAGACGTTAGTTAAAATAGCTGTTTCTGATTTAATTTATTGTGTCTAACTGGATTTTGCAGTCCAGGCCTCTCAGGTTTTTCCCTCTGGCTCACGTGTCTTGGCTAGAAGACAAGTACTAGCGGGCACTAAAGAATACTGGTCTAGGTATTTGAGAGAACCCACGCTGTTCTCATCACACTTAGGACCCTGATTTTCATGCGCCCTGAGACTACTTCTGTGTTTTACTTGGCCCTCATCTGATAGCAGAGATTCTTTTCACCTCCAAAATGGTTCCCAGTTCTCACTGAAGTATCCCCCAGGCAGCTTCCTCCACTGGACCTGAGGGCACTCCCCGCGGTCTGCAGAGGTCGGAGCCAAGCTGAGCTCTCACACATGACTTAGGTATTACATGAACCATCAGAGCTGTAAAGAAAAAAAAAGTATAATGGCTCAAAGTCAAAAATGTCTGTAGATCATCGAGTCTGAGTAGTCCGGGACCTTTCTGAGGGCATGAAGCCATGTTGCTTTAAAATCAGATCTATCAGGATTTTTTCACACAAAATTCAACTGGATTTGTATAGCCAGTACAAAGGAAGACGAAGCGGAAAAGCAGAGCTGGAAGGAAGAACGGGAAACACAGTTCTGTTTCCACCAGAAGCATCGAGAAGTCTGAACCTGAGTCCTGGAAACTCCCTGGCCCTTCCTCATCGCATAGAGGGGCTGGGCTCAGTGACTGCCGAGGACCTGTTCGGTTCCAACAATGCATTTCAGTGACAATTACACGGTTCTCTCTCACCTGGACAAAGGAGCTGGTCATAAGTAAAAGAGACCTGAGCCTGGCTGGTCGGTAGCACGGGTGCACTCAGCAGGGCATTTGGCCAAAGGAAAAGTGGTTTACAGAGTGACAGTGACAGGCAGGGAGACAGCAACCCACGTGAGGGCACAGGAGCCGCCATTTGTGTACTGACGACGTGAAGACCGGCACAGCGTTGGAACAGCAGTGCTTCTATCTAAGAAATTCTAATCAGACAAAAGCACTTTCTCAGAACTAAAATACCATCCATATGCCAAAAATAGCTTCATAGGTAACATTACAAGTGTGTTTCTTGAGATTAAAAAGCAGCTTACAGGGATCCCAGCTAATTTTAAGAAAGCAGAAATCTGACTTCAAGCAGTTTCCTTTTGGGTCTCAGATACCCTTTTTCTGAAAATGTCATCTTCTTAGGCAATGGACTCTTCACTTAATCTCAGTGAATGCCAAAGACAGCTCTGCCCACCCTTCCATGTATGGGGAAACCAGCAACTGAGGCACCCAAGAATCAGCACTTAGAAAGCAGCAAAACTTTGGAGATTTTGTCAAGAAAAAAAAAATATTTTTTTAGGGAATAGATACCTATCCTGCTATGATTTAGATGTGGAATTTCTCCCAAAATTCCACTGATTAACAGCCTAGTCACCGAGTGGTGCTATTGGATGATGGGGCCCATTAGGAGGTCGGGTGTGGGGGAGTCCACAGGGCACTAAGGGTGTGCCCTCAGTAGGTCTTTCTCTCCTGACAGCTGGAAAAGCCGTTGCTGGGGCCCGCGAGACTTGCCACGTGATCATTCCTCTGCATGCTCCCTGCCCTCAGCCTCCAGGACTCTGCAAAGCCTGCATCATGCTATTGAGACCTGTAACCTCCAAAACTGTGAGCTAAATCAACCTCTCTTTCCTTTGTTAGTAGCTTGTCTGATATTTTGTTGTGGTCACAAAAACCAATACCTATGCATGTGCGTGTGTGTGTGTACTTTCAGTCTTCTTGACAGATGTTTTGCTATTCTTCATGGCATCCAAAGAGATTTCCAGGCCTAAGATAGAAGTACCTGAACTAGCCCATAAACCTTAAAGGAATACAGTAAGATAGCATTTGGATTTATAGTAACGTATTTAATCATCAAAATTAGGAAGTCATCATGGCACTTTATGTGGTTAAGTTTGTCTTTACCATTCAGTACTCTTTATGGCTCAAGAAAGGAAATTGGGATTCGGATGTGAATTTCATGTTTTGTGGCACTCTGTTAAAATTATAATGAAAAATTCAGCTCTTGCTTGGAACTGCAGCATATAATGAATCGCATCGAAGAACAGGAAAGAACAGGGGAGAGAAAGTGCAGTTCAGCACGATCAAGTAGAAGGAACACCAGGCGAGGAGTCAGAAGGCCTGGTTTCTATTCCCAGCTCTGCTGCCAACCGGCTGCCTCATTTTGGGCAAATCATTTTCTTTCTCTGAGCCCCAGCTTTCTCATTTGTAAACTGCAGGGACTGGTTCAGATGAATACAATTCTATGATCACCGCTGTCAGATCTTGTAGCACTTTCTGTGCCATAGAGCCCCTAAGCAAACTATCAAATCTCTCCCATAACAGGAACAGCATTTCATTAAATCCAGCCCCTCCCAGGGGATCTGGGGTAAACAGAAGAACCCAAACACTCGGTATATTATGCATCCAGCTGATCACAATTTGTCTGCAGAGTATCCCTTTTCTGACATTTGAAAAGGTCAACATTCTCAAGAGCTTAATAGGAACCTGAGTGTCCTTTAAACCGGTATTGTCCCTTGGTTGGGTTGAATCATTCAAGCGCCCACAGGACTATGTGAAATGAATGACAGTGACATTGCACATCCACTCCACTCTTGTCCAGAGAGTAAGGGTAGGAGAAGGGGGAAATACTGGTACCCTTTCAAGAAATTGTATAGTCACTGCCAACATAGTTAATGTTCTGTTCACATCTTTACCTTTCTATGTATGTCCTGAGATGCAACTTTATTACACTGAGAGATTTATGGGCAACACTTCAGTAGTTTTCCACACAGGTGGTAAGATGCAGTGTAATTACGATAAACATCAGCTACCTTGCCACCTGCCTGGAATGTTACAAGTGGAGAAGGCAAGACACACAATTAGACGTTGGACTGCACAACGAGAATTCTGGAATTACGCACATTTTTACTTTTAGGAACTTTGGTATTCTTTTGAGAAGAATAATTATTTAGCCTCTTTGCTCAAATTTCCATTGTTTCACTCAGGTATATGATAATCTTCCACATTAGCAATGAGAATCAGACACCATGTATACCATTAATTAGTAACAAGTAAACAAATTAGGCAAATAACTTTTCTCCAATTAATGTGTATGTTTTTCTTATCTATTGTTGAATGTTTTATTTGATCACAAAAGAGGATTTTAAAAGTCATTTTACATATTCCACTTTCCAACTGTGATGGACGCCCACTGCTAATCTGAAAAATTTAAGTTTTCTCTTCTTACTCCTGATTCCATCCCCACTCTCATTTCATAAACAGCAACTCAAGGCCAATTGAGAGTTTCCTCTCTTGTCTCTGAAAAGATCGTCAGGGCAATAAATTACTTAGTGTAGATATAAATGTATATGAACTTCAACACTGTCATTTTTATATGCTACAAATTTAAGGGTTTTATTATTTGTATGTACAAACCTATTATAAAACATCAAGGAATATTTATTTTAAAATGTTTACAGGAAACAGACTTGAAATTGAGGGGGAAAAGCAAATAGCAGAGCTGAGTGCATCAACGATGCAGTTCATTCCAGCAACAAATACTCTTTTTCAAGCTGATGAGCCTTCTTTCTTAAAAAAAAAAAAAAAAAAAAAAAAAAAAAAAAAAACTCAGTATTTTATAAATGTGGAAATAAGTACAATTTTGGAACTAAGATATTTTCAGCAGTCCGTTCAGACTGTGCTCAGGAAGCTAGTCCTGACAACACAGTTTAGCTCGTAAGAACCACCAATAGCTTTGAAACAAGCTGCTTAGATTTTCGCCTGGCTCTGCCACTCTGCAGCGTAATGATTTTGACAAATCTGGGAAGAACTCTCTGTATCCTTGCTAACTTTAATGGGAAACAGGGATGAAAGTATCTCAAAATGTTGACTCGAGTTTTAAAGATCAATGTTAACACCTGTAGAAGCATTGGAAAAGTGCCCAGAACTTCCTAATGGACCATAGTTGGCTAGCAGCATTTATTAATGTATCAAAAATTGGGTCATTTAAGAATTCAGCAGTTCTGGTTCACCGTAGCCGCAGGCAACCCAGGAGGCTCTGAGAATGCCGAGAAAGAAGGAAGCACAAACAGCATGAGAGCTGGTGACTCAAACTGCTACTTAAACTTAGGGCCATCACCATACTGAGTTTCAGAGGGGTTGGGCCACCCTGCGGCTACACTGGCCTACAACACGGACATTCCAGTCTACACGATGCTAACATCTGGATAAAAAGTTTAAAATACTGATAGTTTAAGCCCTCAGTTTTAATACATTGAGGTTTATTTGTAGTGAAAAATGGGAATGAATTCCTTATTTACCTCCAGACTTATTGTAATGTAGCTTTACTGTGTGAATATCCAAGTCTGTCAAACAAAAGGAACAGTATATAGGTGAAAACCTAACTACCAGGAATATATTAGGAAGAATTATTGGCCAAATAGATATATTTCCTAATTTATTAATCATTGTGTCAATCACTAAAATTATTTGATGATATCCTGTTTTCCTTGTATTATAGAGCCACCCTCATAAACCAAAAGGTTCAGATTGAAGAAACACATTTAAGGGAAGGTGAGTTTACTTATTTTTTGGTCAAAGTCTCTTTTCCTGTGGTTTTCTTTCCACCCTAAACCAGATATTAAACTCAGTTAAAAGGAGCAGAAAGATTCCTTTGTCTCCTGCAAACCTGCCTGTCCCCGGTTTTACTAACCCACGTGCCTCACGTGAGCCTCTGAGGGCAGTGAGTCCAGAATTCAGGGCTGACCCTGGGATCAGGACTACCATGAGATAACAGCCCTGCCCCTTCCCTCAGAGAGTCAGACCCTGGAACTTTCATCCCTGGAGGGGCCCTGGACAACCCCCAGGGCCCTTCCCGCCCCAGCGTCCACTGTCACGCAGCCGTGCTGACCTTCGCAGTGAGGTGTGACCCAGCTTTTCCTCGCTGCTGTCAGCAAAACGGCACTGTGGTTCTGACAGTTTTGAAGTAACCTATTTTTCTCGCCTTGCCGAATCAAATTGCCAGTGAAATTGTATTGAAGTTTGACATGTTCTTGTTACCCACGTGTCATTTAAACTCTGTGTAACGCAGATGCTGTTCATGAAAGCTACCTGAAGATGTCTCGAGGAAAATCTTCCCCACTCTTAGGATGACCGAACTATTTTATTTTTTAACGAAGCAATGAGTGTTGAGATGCTTTCTCCTGCTTCAGAATTCCTCTAATTGTCCCAAAACTAAAAGTCATGAAGAAGAAAGGTAACCAGGTGAGAGACTGCCATTTACTCCTTTCAGAAAACAAGCAAACCAAATTTTGCTTTCTAATGAGAACAAGTTATCTCAGTGGCTAAGGTGCTCCGTGGTTGGTTGAGTAGATGAGAAAGCTAAATTAATTTCTTCGTGTCACCAAGAGGTATTTGTTGCACCGAGACAGGAATTTCCTAAGTCGGACCCAAACAGTCAGGGATGGCTCACACAAGCAAGAAAATGCAAAGGGAATGGGAGACTGTGTGTTCTCTTCTGCCAGTACTGAAGTTATGACCCCTACAAGGAACTCACTCACAGGAAAAGTACCCTCCTTAGAGGACATGGCCCTGTAAGCAAGAGTTGTATTTGAAGGCAGTAAAAGCCAAATGGGATAGTGATGATTCAGTGTAATGTCTACCACTGTTTTAAGTGTTTTGCATATATATATATGATATAAATATATATTGCTATATGTATATATCAATCCATTTACTTTTCAAAACCCCATGATGACATAGAAGTATAAGCACCATTTTGCAGTGAGAAACCAAGACAGAAGAAAGGGTGTCTTGCCAAAAGTTACATCTAACAAAGATCAGAGGCAGCACTCGAGCCCCAGTTGTTGGATGGCCAAGTCCTGCTCTTTCCTACTGTGCTATCTGGTGATCTGCAGTGCTCTTCAGCAGATCTCAGTGAGGGAGCCATGGGCCCATGGTTGGCTTTAGCCTGTCACATCGAAGTGGCACTGAGGTGTCATTCCGTATGCAGACTTGAGAAGCTGAGGACCGTTTGTGGTCACGGCAGTGTGCATCAGTTAGAGCTTTCACTGCCTGGTTTCCTGAGTAGTTAACAATGAGCAGAAACCTCCCACAAACCAACACTGCAATGGCCAGGATTGCGGTAGAGCAGAGTGAGCAACCATTTGCAACAACAGCATCCCATATCAGAGCGCTGGTTTGAGTCCAAGCTTCCTGCTCACAGGCCTGGGAAGGCAGAAAAAAGATGATTCGAGTACTCCGGCACTGCCAGCTGTGTGGGAAACTAGGATGGAGCTCCTGGCTCCTGGCTCAGGCCTGGCCCAGTCTGGCCATTGTGGTCATCGGAGGAGTAAACCAAGGGATGGAAGAACTCTCCCTCCCTCCCTCTCTCTAATCCTGCCTTTCAAATAAATATTTTTAAAATAGTATAATAATGCAAATATTTAAGAAGCATCAGATGTGTAGGGTAAGTAAGAATCCATTAAACCTACTGGAATGTTAGATTACTATTACAAAATTTGCCTGCCTTGAAACGGATATACTGCCTTTTCTTGAAATTTCACTCATGATCAGTTTTGGAGAGGATTCAGGATGAGTATGATTTATTGAGGTGAATTTAGGAAACAGAGACAGGAAAAGATGGGATCAAAGGCCAAAAAGCACACCGTGCATGAAGCTTTTGAGGATTTCAAGTGGTTGAGAAGATTAAAGGTATTCACACTAAGGAAAATCCATACAATACACCAAGATTCACATAAAATTTGATTTGGAGGATTGACTTCTTTCTACAATCTATTTTTAAATAAAGAGCTCTAAATTACTTATTAGATGATCCATTCTGGGATACCAAAGATTCGATTTCATTAAGACAAGTATTGGGCCAGCGCCGCGGCTCACTAGGCTAATCCTCCACCTTGCAGCGCAGGCACACCGGGTTCTAGTCCCTGTCGGGGTGCCGGATTCTGTCCCAGCTGCTCCTCTTCCAGGCCAGCTCTCTGCTGTGGCCTGGGAGTGCAGTGGAGGATGGCCCAAGTGCTTGGGCCCTGCACCCCATGGGAGACCAGGAGAAGCACCTGGCTCCTGCCATCGGATCAGCGCGGTGCACCGGCTGCGGCGGCCATTGGAGAGTGAACCAACGGCAAAGGAAGACCTTTCTCTCTGTCTCTCTCTCTCACTGTCCACTCTGCCTGTCAATGAAAAAAAAAAAAAAAAGACAAGTATTGGGAGCTGAACTCTGTTTAACTGTTGTCACAGAACAGCAAACAACGTTTGCATTGCAGAAGCTCTGAGTGGTTGGCTGAGACCAGCTAGCAGGTGCCCCGATTCTCAACATTTATGGCATCTTTTCTAATTCTACTTTATATTTTTATTTTAAACTTACATGTAAATTTACATGTAAGCAGGAGTCATTAAAATATTGAGCACATAATCACAGAAGTGCTTAATTTCTCAATACCCCATCAACATTAGGCATTGAGGTCCACTCTATAGAACAAACCTCATTAGGAAAGCCTTTTGCAATTTTTTGTTATCCTATATGACAGGTAACAACATGATGAAATTACACTAATTTATTTCCAAAGTATAAATATCCCTTAAAGAATATAATTTTTCTCTAGCTAAATGGCTACCATTGTTTTATGCTGAGCCCAACATTTCTTTCCCATTTCTAGAAATCCAGTGTGAATTATTTAGAAAACTTTCCCAGGGTAAACTACCTCCACTAAACAAACACTGCTGTGAAATGGGGCCACCGGGAGTGACCTGCCTCGGCGGGATGTGATGGACACGCATGTTTACACAAAAGGGCAGACGGGTGGAAGCACAAGGGAAGGCAGCACAGTCCCCTCCTTCAGAGTGAACCCGGACGCAGCAAGTCCTGCTGAAGTCTGTGTTTGGGTCAGAATCTGAATCTCCCACACCCCTGGTGCAAATCCAGCCCTGTAATTGCCTGTACTCTATTACCTTTTTGGAGAATTGAAGAACTGATGAGATATCGATAGAGGCTCTGCAAGACAGAAAAAAGAGAAATCAGAAAAAGCGGTGGAAGTTTCTATGAATACAGAAGCTCTCTCACCTTGGAATTTCAGAGCATCACTTACCCGGAGATAACGGAAAGCTTTTGATAATCATGCATTCCCCGTAAGTTGCCATCAGGATTAGTAATCTCTTTCCCTTTAAACACTGCCACCGACACACACACACATGTTGCACCTTTTGCATTTTACACAAGATGTTATTCAACTCCCTCTACTTTCCAGAAGCTTCCTCAAACAATGCCAGTTACCCATTAGGTCACACAGTGTCTAACAGCCAATTTGGTCCATTTCTCATCCCTGTGGCAGGTTCTCTTCCATTTCAGTTGACCTTTTTCTCAGTCAGCCGTCTCCTACCAGCTCACCAAAACCAGGTAGGGACAGAAGCTGTCACTACAGCCAACAGGGAGCAGCCTCCAATTCTGTTTTTCAAGGGGGCTTAACAAGCAAATTCTAAAGGCATGTGTCTTTTAGCACATAATGTAAAAAAAAAAAATCCATTTCTAGGCATTCTACTTTCAGATCCAGTCTCTAAAAACAAAAAAACACATTATGAAAAAAAAATCCAAAAATATTGGGAGCGTCATTTGCTTGTATAGCAACAGAAAGAAAAGATTGAATAAAACTTTAATTTTAAGAGAAAAACAAGCTAGGTATTCCTACCGCTAATTCTAAACTTTGAAAATGCTTTATGAGGGCCAGCACTGTGGCATAGCAGGTTAAGCTGCCACCCGCAGTGTTGGCATCCCATATAGTGCCGGTTCAAGACCCAGCTGCCCTACTTCTGATCCAGCTCTCTGCTATGGCCTGGGAAAGCAGTGGAAGATGGCCCAAGTGTTTGGGACCCTGCACCCACGTGGGAGACCTGGAGGAAGCTCCCAACTTCTGATTTCGGATCAGCTCAGCTCTGACCCTTGCAGTCATTTGAGGAGTGAACCAGCGGATGGAAGACCTCTCCTCCTCCCCCTCCTCCTCCCTGTGTGTAACTGACTTTCAAATAAATTAATAAGGGGCCGACGACGCTGTGGTGCAGCGGGTTAAAGCTCTGGCCTTCTGAAGCGCTGGCATCCCATATGGATGCCAGTTTGAGTCCCAGCTGCTCCTCATCTGATTCAGCTCTCTGCTGTGGCCTGGGAAAGCAGTAGAGGATGGCCCAACTCCTTGGGCCCCTGCACCCTTGTGGGAGACCCCGAGGAAGCTCCTGGCTCCTGGCTTCAGATCTGTGCGGCTCCAGCCATTGCAGCCATCTGGGGAGTGAACCAGAGGATGGAAGACCTCTCTCTCTCTGTCTCTAAATCTCTATGTAACTCTGTCTTTCAAATAAATAAAATAAATCTTAAAGAAGAAAAAGAAAAAACCAAATAAATTAATAAATCTTTGAAAAAGGAAATGCTTATGAATATTTCCTTAATTATTCTTTATTCTTTTCTGCCCGATTTCTCCCTCATAAGAGTGACTAATAGAGATTATATCATCCTGTCCAGAAAGTTCTTGCTGGTGATTGGGTTCAAACAACAGGATTTACTGCCAAAATATTAGAGAAGAAAAAGTCCAGACATCTCATCCCTCTGCCTGCCTGTTCTGGGCCACACTTGTGGCAGTGGCTGCACGTTGCGATGTGTTCAGCTGTTGTCTACAGTCTGTTCTCCTTAGCTCTCGCTCTCGCTGCTGTCTGCGAACGTGACGCGAACTGCTTCTTGCTCTTGTTCATGTCTGGGTAGCTCAACTCTCCTTGTTAGTTCCCTGAAATCCCTACACCCAAATATACACACACACACACACACACACACACCCCTCTGTCACTTATTTTTATCAAATATATCTTGCATCACTTGAGCAAAAGTTCATGAAAAATTGAGCTATTGACTTAGAAGTATGAGTTTTATAATTTGGTATATATTTGGAAAATATTTTTAGAAACTATACATTGATTTCAAAATTGTTTTGCACCAAAATGAATATACTTTTAATTCCATTTTTCCATAAACTATTATAGTCTGTGCATAACCAACTTTCTCTATTAAGTTAATTACAAGTGTCATTCTAATAGAAGCTACTGCCAAGAAATCAACCCAAAGTATTGAAGCAAAACTCACCTGTGTCTCAAAACATATTTGTATACTCATTTTCATGGCAGCATTATTCCCAATAGTTAAAATATGGAAGCAATCTGTCCACCAAGAGATGGATACACCAAATGTAGTAAATAATGCAATGGAATATTATTCACCCTTTAAAAGCCATGAGATTCTTTTTTAAAGATTTTTATTTATTTGAAAGGTGCAGTTACAGAGGAAGAGAAAAAGAGGTAGAGAGGATCTTCTGTCCACTAGTTTACTCCCTAAATGGCTGCAGTGGGCAAGGCTGGGCCGGACTGACCTAGGTGAGGAGCCAGGCACTTCTTCCAAGTCTTTCATGTGGGTTCAGTGGTCCAAGTATTTGGGTCATCTTTCCCTGCTTTCCCAGGCACCTGAGCAGGAGGCTTGATCAGAAGTAGAACAACCAGGACCCAAAAAGCAGCTGCTATACCACAATGTCAGCCCCTGAAATTCTTTCATTAATCCATGTAGAGTCAGAACAAAAGGAAATTAGAGGCCAGCGCTGCTAATCCTCTGTCTGCGGCACCGGCACACCGGGTCCTTGTCCCATTCGGGGCGCCGGGTTCTGTCCCGGTTGCCCCTCTTCCAGGCCAGTTCTCTGCTGCGGCCAGGGAGTGCAGTGGAGGATGGCCCAAGTGCTTGGGCCCTGCACCCCATGGGACACCAGGAGAAGCACCTGGCTCCTGGTTTCAGATCAGCGCAATGCACCAGCCGCGGTGGCCATTGGAGGGTGAACCAACAGCAAAGGAAGACCTTTCTCTCTGCCTCTCTCACTGTCCACTCCGCCTGTCCAAAAAAAAAAAAAAAAAAAAAAAAAAAAAGAATATTTTATTTGCCTGAGGTCTCAGGAAAATCAGGGAACCATCCAGCAAAATGTATAACAAAAACTACTAAATGTGTAACAGCAAGATCTTAACAGGTACAGTAATCCGGAATCTCTCTTTTCTCCTCGAAGTTAGGAAACAACAATGACTAGAAATTTCCACATTGGTCTTATTTGATCTATAAAAATCCTAAAGTTTTCTTTTAGTAGGAACACTTTAAAAAGCTGAACTTTCAGTTTCCCAGTGATGGATCATTGAGAAATGGCATCTACCTATCGTTTCATGGTTGGTGAGCATTTAGCCAATAGATACAATTGCCTTTCATTTAAAATGGAATATCAGACATCTGTTCCCAAGGGTCAATTATATGCCACTAATTAAATAGCAATGCTGGGTGTTATAGTGGTTTCCAGATAAATTCTCGAGTACACAGTGACCAAATCGCCAAATTGTCCCCTTCACTTTGGCTACTGAGTTCCCTGGAAGATATAAAAGACAAATGTTAGGTAAGAACAAACAACTTCAAAAAGAAGTATCCAATTTAAATTTTTCTGTTTTACTTGATTGTGGCTCTTTGATCTAAGTTTCCCCTCTATAGACTTAAAATTCTCAAAGTATCAGTGTCAAGAACAATGAATCTCAAAGGTGCATATGTAAGCAAATGCAACTTTAAAGCATAAAAGATGACTACAAAGAATATTTATCTCTTTTAACTGGCCAGTATCTAAACTCTTCTCTATATTCGGAAATTCTCAAACTCCTGAGTCTTAAAAGACTCAAAATCCCACTCAAGAAACTGAAGATTCTAAGTATTTCCCCAACCTTTCTTGTAAATAGATTAGGGTGGCCTGAAGTTTATCAAACAAATTAGCTTAGACTTCGGATAAGGAGCTAGTGACATGAGGAATTAGGAGATAAGGGAAGAAGCAATGATATAAACAGCATTTCAAACAAGGTCAAAATCCTTGGCAAGAAGAGAAAACTAATCAAATGTAAACACATGAGGTCTTCCGTGAAAAACGAAAGATGACTAAGAGGCAGATCCCAGAACCCAGAAAGCAAAACTATGAAAACCATTCCAGGCCTTGAATAGTCAAATCTTAAAATATTTGCATACTTGGATGTCCAAATTCCTGTCAAGCAATAGCTCACGTCTAATTCCCCTTTTTAAACACACTAGTAACAGATAGTTTATGTCTTTTTCCATGCTGTATGTTTGATGCAGAGGGTGAGAGGCAGACAATTTGTCTCTTTAGTTGCACAGGTACAGAACAACGGGATAGATGCTGTGAGTAAAGAACGACACCTGATGAATTACATCCACATCCGGACCCGACTTGAGATTCTGGACCTTGAGCTGGCGCTGTAGTGAGAGGAACCTCTGGAAGACCTATTAGTCATCTTTTCATTAATACAATGAAATGCTTACACAGGCTCCTTGTGAAGAAGACAGAAGCTTATTTAGCTCATCCTTTGGAGGCTTCAAGTCCAGATGACCTGGGGCAACCTTTCTCTCTGGCCAGGGACACATTGCAAGTGGTGAAATGTGTGTGGAAGAAGCAGCACATGGTGATACAGGAAGCAAAGAGAGTGGCTGGGCGTCAACTCAGGCTTTTCTGCAAACCCTCTTGCAAGAACTCCTTCTGAGGTCACACCCTCTAGGATCTAAGGACTGCTCACCGGGTCCTACTTCCCACAGGTTCCACAAACGCCCAATAAGGCCAATGCAGGAACCAAGCCTTTAACACACAGAACTTTGGGAGAAATCAACTAATACCCAAACCACATTGGGTGGAGATTCATGTGTTTCCACGTTGAGTGGACTTGACTTACTGGGATTTAGAGGGTGAAGCACAGATGGCGACTCTAAGACAGTTCCCAACCATCCCTGTCTAATGATTGGAACTCGTGCTTCACCCTTCCTGCCTGCAGGTAGACTGGACTTGCTGGATTCTAACAGAACATGGCAGAACATATGAGATGACATTAAGTTGGAAAAAAACTAAAAACTGAGACTCCAACTTCCATGCCCTCTCCCTCACTCACTCACAGAGAAATCATCTGTGTTTTGAGTAGTCGCCCGGGAAGACTCCCATTTTCAGGAACGGAGGAAGAACTGGGAGGATTCCAGGATGGATGAGTTGGGAAAACACATGATGCTTTCGAACAGGGGGAAGTAGCAGGAAAAAGATGAAATGCGTTCCCTGGGGAGAGCGGGAGCGACGTTTGCTGTGTGAGTCCCACAGGAGGAAGAGGGACACCAGGGAACAGCAGAGAAGGTGCAGGTATGCAGCACGAGTGTGGACACAGCCAGGAGCTGGAGGAGACGCCAGCTCTGGAGAGCAAGCTGAGAGCGGACTGCAGCAGCCCATGCCACTGGGGACGCTGCCTGCGGGACAGCCTTGCAAACCACACTGATTGTGAGTCTGGCCTGGAGCCCTAGATGGGGAAGGGCACCCTCCCAATGAGCAGAGGGAAAGCAGGTTTCTTTCTCTTCAAACCCCCCGCAAGGCTGCCCAATAACCAGCAGGGGAGAAGGCACTGTTTTGACAGCATTAGATGCTGCAGCACTCTCATGCATGCCTGTGACCAGGGGATTGTAACAGAGGCAAAAAGCTGCATTCTCCACAGACTGAGTGTGGCTGGGAGGGCCGACAGGGAGCTGGGCGTCCAGGTGGACTCTGAGGGGCCCCCAGCCTCTCAACGGATCACAGGTTCTGGGGCTCAAACTGCCAAGGTGGAGTCCCCATGGGAGCTGGCTCATAAATGCCTCTGTTTTCCTGTGGATGGAGCAAGCCTGCGGGGTCCAACCGCACCATCTGCCCCCCATGACAGTGGGAGTCTCGTGTGCTGCAACAGTGGGAATTCTGTGACTGCATGATAGGGTGCCGGGTGCAGCTGGGTCTCTGGGTGATCACTGTGTCTGGAGTCAGACGTTCAGAGCTGCCTGAACCGGGGCAGGTCAGTGCCGAGAATTCCTCTGTTGTGCCCACACAGATCCTCCATGCAGTTCATGAGCCAGCATGGATGGGGGGAAGAGGGGTTAACCCACTGTGGGCTAACCCTGGTCACTGATAACCTTGGAAGACAGGAAGTGAGGTTGTGATTACACAAACAGGTGTGACATCCCGCCTCAACTGCTGACAGTAGAGATCTACAACACCAGATCTGCGAGTCACCCCGGATTCTTGCACCACCTTGGAGCACTGGCCAGAGCTCCCTGCTCACCCACCACACTCCTCGGCATATTCACAGGAACGGCAGACATTCTACCACGACACAAGGGCACAGTTCAGAGATCAAACCCATCAGAGGAGAAACCCAACAAGGACTTGTCTAGAATCAAATACAGAAATTCAAGAAAAAAAAAGGAGGACAACATGACTCTCCCAGAGAAACACAACAAGACTTTAATATTAAACGTCAAGATGAATAGATTGAGGCCGGCGCCGCGGCTCACTAGGCTAATCCTCCACCTGCGGCGCCGGCACACCGGGTTCTAGTCCCGGTCCGGGTGCCGGATTCTGTCCCGGTTGCCCCTCTTCCAGGCCAGCTCTCTGCTGTGGCCCGGGAGGGCAGTGGAGGATGGCCCAAGTGCTTGGGCCCTGCACCCCATGGGAGACCAGGAGAAGCACCTGGCTCCTGGCTGCAGATCAGCGCGGTGCGCCGGCCAGAGCGGCCATTGGAGGGTGAACTAATGGCAAAAAGGAAGACCTTTCTCTCTGTCTCTCTCTCTCTCACTGTCCACTCTGCCTGTCAAAAAAAAAAAAAAAAAAAGAGAGAGAGAGAGAGAGAGAGAAATGAAGAGATTGATGAAATGCCTGGAGAGGAACTCAAGAATGATCAGAAGTTTATGCAAGCAATGAGAAGAACATTCAGGAGCTAAAGAAATCCATGCTTGACACAGAAGAAACATTCTGCAGTATTATTTTTCAAGAGAAATCAAACTGAATTATTAGAAATTAAGAATTCAATATGTCAAATAAAAAATACAGTGGAAAGCCTAAACAAAAGACTTTGTGAGGCAGAAGAAATAACATCCAAAATAGAAGACAAATCTTTGAAAGTATCAGTCAAGCCAAAAAGTAGAATTAGAAAAATTAAAACCAGTGTTAGAGATTTATGGGATACTATCAAGTGACGCAACATACAAGTCTTAGGAATTCCTGAAGGTGTGGGAGAAGAAATTGATTAGAAGGCCTATTCAGTATAAACTTTCTCTGATTTGGAGAAAGAAAAGGACATCCAAGTACAGGAAGCACGTAGAACTTTTAATACACATGGCCAGAAAAGATCTTCACCACGATACATTGTGGTCAAACTTTCAACAATAAAACATAAAAAAGAAAAAAAAAAAAACTGAAGTGTGCACAAGAGAAATGCCCGATGACTTTCAGAGGATCTATTATTAGCCTCACAGATGACTTCCCATCAGATACCCTAAAGGCTAGAAGAGAATGGAGAGGTAGTCCGAGATTAAAAAAAAAAAGTGAACCCAGCAGACTGTACCCTCCCAAGCTCTCATTTATGAATGAACGTGAAATAAAGACCTTCCAGAACAAATGGAAATTTGCTTGGACACCACTTGTCCAGGATTACAAATGCTGCTTAAAGATATGCTACACACAGAAACATAGCAATCACTATGAGATAAAGTGAAGGCAGAAAATCACGAAGTACAAAGGAAATCCAAAGCAACCAATAGGAATTTTTATGCAAAAACGGCAGGGCCAAGTCCTTACTTGTCTATAGTAACCTTGAAATTATATGGACTAAATTCTGGCTAAGTGGATTTGAAGACAAGATCCATGTATTTGCTGGATACAAGATACACACCTCAAAAACAAAGATACACACAGACTGAAGTGAAAGCTCAGAAAAAGATGGTTTATGCTAATAAAAAACAAAAACAAGCAGGCTTAGCCATCCTATTATCAGATAAAATAGACTTTAATACAAGAATCATTAAGAGAAAAAAGGGCATTATGTAATTATTAAGGGATCAATTCAAAAGGAATATGTGACTATAATAAATGTATATATGTACCCAATGCCAGGGCAACTGGCTATTTAAGACATTGTTAATAGAAGTAAAGGCAGACACAGACTTCAATACAATAGTAATGGAAGACTTCAACATGTTCAGGATCACTAGCTCTCAGGAAAATGCAAATCAAAACCACAATGAGGTTTCACCTCAACCCAGTCAGAACGGCTTTCATACAGAAATTAACAAGCTATGTTCCTAAATCTGTGTATATGAAATATTTCAAATTTGTTCACCTTAAAAAATTGAAAAAGCATAACTGATTTTCTAAGGAGGAGAAGATGAAATAAAGGGAGGTCTCCAGCCAATAGCCAGCAAAGAAGCAAGCATCTCAGGTGACCAGCCTGCAAGGGACTTGCTTTTTCCAAAACCACCTGAGTGAGGCTGGGACTGTTTCCTCTCCTAGATTAGCCTTCAGATGGAATCACAGCACCCAAATCTGGACCTCAACTTCTTGGGAACCCTTGGACTACGGGTATCCAGCTAAGCTGGATGCCTATTCCTTACATACAGAAATTGTAAAAAAAAAAAAAAAAAAATGATTGCTATATTAAGTCTAAGTTTTAGGATATTTTGCTACACGGAAAAAGATAACTCATGCACCTTTGAAAAGATGATTCAGTCCACTTCATTAGATAATGTTTAGAAATGAACATAATCAAGAAATAACGTTCACTTGTATTTATAAATATTCAGTTCAAATAGTTGAAAGTGGTTGCTCTGTGTCTCAAGACTCAGATGCAGAAAGGGGTGAGACAAGAATTGCTGCCTTAACAGTTAGATTGGTCTAAGTTTAAAAGGGATGATATAAATAACATCAAGTACCTGGTAAAAATAATAAAATTAAAAAGGAAGGAAAGACAGACCAACATGGGAAGCAGTCCACACAGCAGACTCCTAGAATAACATTCACAGTAAATAGCACTCTGACCTCAGAATCAACCCTTAAGGCTTCCTGGTTGGGCTGAAAGTCCTGCAAGAGCATTTCAGGCATGGAAAGCCAAGACTCTGTGGGAAAAAAAAAAATATCCTACACGGAGGATCTCTGAGACTTCAGAGGAAAGAAAGGGTCATCAAAAGAGGATGTACTCTTCTATGCAGGGAAGAGAGAACTTCCACTTTGCTTATGGCCATGTCCAAATACCAACAGAGTCTATGGTCACAAAAGGCTTCCTTTACCTTGGCAGCCCATGGCAAGAGCCTCAGGTGATCACTGACATCATAAAAAGTGTTAATTGTTAAAGGAACAACAGTAGTCACTGTGCACTTGCTCCCCATGGAGGACCTCTATCCCTAATGAATTGTAATATGAGAATCAACTGCAAGATCTCTCCCCAGACTTAACTCCATATGTTGTATGTGTGCATGGGTGCAAATTGTTGAAGTCTATGATTAGCATGGAGTTGGTCCTCTGTATATAAAGTCATACTAAAAATGAACCATAATGAAGGAGATGGGAGAGGGAGAGGGAGGTGGGATGCGAGCTGGGGAGGGGGTGGGTAATGGGGGAAAAGAACCACTATATTCCTAAAGTTGTATCAATGTAAAAATGCATTCATAAATAAAAATTCAAAAAAAATAACTGTTGCCTTTCATGAAACTCTGACTTTCAAAGGCTTGCCTCGCACTGCTAAATACCTCTGTGATAAAATCCCTTCTGGTCTCTGAAGAGCCAAGTGTTCATGTTAAGGCTCAGAATTGGATAGCAGTGTTAAACACCATTAGCATCATCACCGGACGCACTTCTTCTGTAATTCTCTCATCTCCTGCAGTAGAAGATAACAGTGCAGATCCTAACACGGTACTGAAAGAAAAAAAAATCCCAGAAAGGAGATTACATAACTCTTCAGTGAGAGATTAATTCATAAGACAAAATATTCAATATTAAAATCATGTGAGTATTCTAACATTTAATGACTTTGTAAAGGAAAAAAGATGAAGCAGTTGTAAAAACTCAACAAAGTGGCATCCAGGCCGGTGCCGCGGCTCACTAGGCTAATCCTCCGACTTGCAGCGCCAGCACACAGGGTTCTAGTCCCGGTTGCACCTCTTCCAGGCCAGCTCTCTGCTGTGGCCAGGGAGTGCAGTGGAGGATGGCCCAAGTGCTTGGGCCCTGCACCCCATGGGAGACCAGAAGAAGCACCTGGCTCCTGCCTTCAGATCAGCGCGGTGCGCCAGCCGCAGCGCGCCAGCCATGGCAGCCATTGGAGGGTGAACCAATGGCAAAGGAAGACCTTTCTCTCTGTCTCTCTCTCTCACTGTCCACTCTGCCTGTCAAAAAAAAAAGTGGCATCCATAAGCAAAAACTCAAATCAATGTCATTTAACACTGAGCTGATAGAAGTTAAATCAAGCAAGACCCTTTCACTAAAAAGTCATACAGATTCCTTTGCTTTTTCCTTTTGAACAACAGCTTACATCTATAACCGTATCAAAAACAGACATCATGATAAACAGGGGCTGGCGCTGTGGCACAGCGGGTTAAGCTGCTCCATTTCCCATCCAGCTCCCTGTTGATGAACCTGGGAAGGCAGCGGAGGATGACCCAGGTGCCTGGGCTCCGGCACCCACACGGGAGACCTGGAAGAGGCTCCAGGTTCCCGGTTTGTGGCCATTTGGGGAGTGAACCAGCCGATGGAAGAGTCTTTCTCTAACTCTGCCTTTCAAATAAGTAAACAATAAATCTTTAATAAAAGGAGCAGGGAGGAGACAGAAATAGCAAGGCTCAAAAGACGGAATTCCAGGATTTGAAGGAAGTGAACATGAGCACTGCCACTGACCTTCTTGAAGTTGCATGAACTCAGTCAAGCTAATTAAAAATCACCCATGGAGAATAAAAATAAAAAATAGCCGTGTACCTCATAAGGCTGTGTGGGAGATAACAAATAAAAGGGATCATAAAGCACTCAACCAAACAGAACCAAAAGGTTTGGAACTATATTCCATGCTAACAATATTTTGGTGTCCTCATTTAACCCCTAGAAATTGAAAAGCATTGACTACAGACCTAAGACCATAGAGTTGGAAAAAAATGGCTCACAGTTTCCAAAACAAATCTCTCTCCTTGAAAGAGGTGTCAAAGGTTTACACTCAAATATAATTAAAATGAACAAAAGTTTCCCAGACTGAAGGAGGCAAGTAATGAGAATGAAATCTACAATGACCCATCACCCCTGTGGTTTGTTGCGGGCTTGTCGCATGCCAGGCTCTGCGCTCAGTCTGTTCTGCTATTTATTTATTCATCACAACACTAACTGGTTACATTTACACCCATTTTAATACAAGAAACATCACGCTTAAGTAGTTGAGTTGATATTCAAACAAGAATTTTTAACCCAAGAAAAATCTGATAGTAAAGAAAGGACACTAGGAATAAAAATGAACTTTCAGGAAGAAAAACAAAAAAGTAAACGAAAAACACAAATGTCTTACTTTATTTTAACTTTTATTTAGTAAATATAAATTTCTGAAGTACAGTTTATGGATTACAATGGCTTCCCTCCCCCATAACTTCCCTCCCACTCGCACCCCTCCCATCTCCCACTCCCTCTCCCATTCCATTCACATCAAGATTCATTTTCAATTATCTTAATATATACTAAATCAATCTTCTGTATATAAAGTAAAGATTTATTTGAAAGGCAGAGTTACAGAGAGGCAGAGGCAGAGAGGGAGGTCTTCCATCTGCTGGTTCACTCTCCAAATGGCCACAAGGGCCACAGCTGTGCCGATCCAAAGCCAGGAGCCAGGAGCTTCTTCCAGGTCTCCCACAAGGGTGCAGGGGCCCAAGCACTTGGGCCATCTTCTACTGCTTTCCCAGGCCATAGCAGAGAGCTGGATCGGAAGTGGAGCAGCTGGGGCTCCAACTGGGGCCCATATGGGATGCTGGCAATGCAGGTGGCGGCTGTACCTGCTACACCACAGTGCCGGCCTCAGTGTCTGCTACCTGAATGAGAGGAAGAAGGTTCACTCTTGTTGTTGAGAAATGTACTGAACAGTCTCAGTGTCCTCCATAGCTGGGTTGACCTAAGGGAACTCAGCAACCATTTCACGTCATGCTGGACACTGCTGTGGCACATGAAGACCAGCTGAACCAATCAGACCATCTATACATCATTTGCTCTAGGAGTATGTGAAGAATTTGTCAAGTGGAAGAAGCAGAGAAGAGCTGGTTCTAACAGCACAGTTAATTCATGTTCATGCAAACCCTGCAACAGCGATTGAAGCCCCTGCTTTCAGGCACCCGGCTCCACAGGGTCCAGCTTCGCTAGGATTCCTTGGCTTCCTCCAACGGGAGAGTTCACCCTTGCTGAGTTTGAGCTGAGTGCACTCGACGTTGTTAGAGATCAGGGGCAGGTTCCCAGCGAACATCTTACCTAACAGGAATTTCTGTGCAGGTCTACTGGAGAATGCTTTGGAAACAGTATCTCTTAAAGGGAGGCAAGCGGGACTGGGCAGAGTGAGAGTTTTAACTACAATTCAGTTATAATCAGAGGCTTCAGCCCATCCCGTGAGGCGCTCTGCAGCCAAGATGATCCTTGAGAGACAGTGTGAACTGAAGCAATTGTACTGAAGCCTGGGATTCTGAATCAAAGGAGGTCCCACATGGAGCAGTCATTAGGCAAAGCCTTCGACACACAGAGGCAGCCACTTGAGTGAGACAGTTCCCAATGGCCAGGAGAAAGCCCAAAGAGCAGTTCAGCTGTGAACTCTCAGCCACAGGAGCAAGTGCCTGTCTTAGATACACATCAGCATCCAGCGAAGTTCACCCCAGAGTCCACCCTCTGTGCCAGCAACATCTACTTGTTTCATACAGAAGGTCCACCTCACTTGGGATAAACTCCTTCAGAACTGGAGCTGGTCTTTCTTCCTGGGGAAACTTCCAAGAGAACAAACTTCAGCAAACACCACAACTGGTGTTGAAACGCAGGTGGTACTCATCTGCCTCTCCATCTACTTCTCATCCCATAACTCTGTAGTCCCAAAGGCCTTCCACTTGAGGCAATGCCAAGCCTCATCCCTGAGGAGCTGGGGACCCCAGAGAGCAGCGGTTTTTCAGGTCCACACTTGCTGCACTATACTCTTGAAGTGGAGCAGGGGAGTATCAGGAGACGCCCCCAATGGACCATCTGAATGTACAACTTGTTCTTCCCTACTGCTGTCATGTAACAGCCACTCTACGTCATCTCAATGGTCCAGGTTAACTTCTCTGCAATGTGATGACCTCTCTTGTCCACCAGTCTCAACACAGGAAGTCAAAGTTACCAAGTGGTTGCTATAGCTGAAAGGAGTTAGTTTTAACCTAGAGCAGGTTTTCTTTTTCATCTACCTGAAAAACAGCGAGATAGAGAGATGACAGAGATAAAGAGAGAGAGACGGAAAAAATGAATTTTCCATATACTAGTTCACTCCCAAAATGCCAGGCTTTAGCCAGTAGCCAGGGACTCCATCTGGGACTCCCACATGGATACCCAGGCCCAAGGACTCCAGCCGTCATCTGAGACCTCCAGAATGCATAGTAGCAAGCTGGACAGAAGTGGAGCAGCCAGGACCAGAAACCAGCATTCCAATATGAGACGAAGACATCCCAAGTGGTGTCCCGTTCTGCTGTGCCACAAAACCCATCTCAGTGCAATCCTTCCGTAACTCTTTTTTTATTATTATTATTTCTGACAGGCAGAGTGGACAGTGAGAGAGAGAGAGACAGAGAGAAAGGTCTTCCTTTTGCCGTTGGTTCACCCTCCAATGGCTGATCCTTCTGTAACTCTTAATGGAAGTTTTTCAGGGCACAAAACTGCAGGAAAAGGAAGCACATATCCAGGTGAATCACTTAGAGTTGTAGTAAACAGTACGTCCCAAACAAGTCAATGGAGTGTGGCATTAAGTACACACTGGGGGAAAGCGTCTTGTGCTCAAAAGGGTTTATGTTCAAAGTGTCACTCTAGCCTTCAAAGGTCCACTCCATCAAGCCAGAATATCATTCACGGGGTGTGCTGAAGGACAACTGGACCCCACGGTCATGTGCCCATTGTCTTTACTCTACGTGAATCCTTTGATCTGAGGAGATAGGACATGGGATGCCGTACTGGAGAATCAAATATCCCATAAGCCTTAAGACCATGAGGTCCTACAAATAGGAAAAGCAAGACTATATTTAGAACATGTATCACTTCCAGTTAGGATAAACAACTGTCCCTTCTATAGGAAGGAAAAACAGAGTTCAGTGGAAGCAACGTGACACCACGTTGTATACTGGTCTCCTAAACAGATTATGCTCCAGCGAGGGCTCTGTGGTCTCCCCGGCTGTCACAGTGGACGTTCAGCACCAAGTAGCCAGATCAACCTCTGTGGGTGGCAGGCCCGTGCACGGAGGCCCAGGCAGAGCCTCCGCTCTCCAGTCATTGTTCTTGTGTGTCCGCCTGGGAGCTGGAAATGCCAGAGGCGGACACAGCTGCCAGGCCACTCTGTCTGCTTCACTGTTGCCATCCCTTCCGCAGACAATGTTTTCCAGGGGCATCAACACAGACAGAGTCCGCATACTCTGAGCCTGCTTCCACATGCTCAGCTCTTTGTCCCTGCGCAAACAGTGAACATTCACAATTCCCCGTGCATCGAGGCACACATGTCGACTAGAAGTCACTGCTCGTCACCCAGGTGCTGACCACTGTGGGGACTTCCTTTCACTGCGGTCTTTTCAGAGCCACACCCAAGCAGTGTGACAGCAAAACAGCCGTCTGTTTAACGTGCATCCATGTACTAAGCCATTTTATCCTGATGCCAAGGTAAGCCTTTGTCTTCCTCCACCAGGGCCGTACAAGCAAGCGGAGGCATTAACACCATTCCAAGAGTGGTGGCCGACATGAGGTCCTCACCCTATTGGTGCCTTCTGGACCTACTCATGCCTGATCTTAGATGTAGCACTCCTAGTTTTGACTAAGTGTTGTTATCCTGTCCAGCAGTGACTTGGTCGGTCTGACCAAACCCAGCCCGTAGTGGGCACCTCCGACACAGGTTGAGACACTGTGCCACCACAATGCCCAGTATCACGCCAGCAGCTATTCCAGAATGGATATTGTTTTCTGCTACCGATAGCCCTTCAGAGTTATCCTAAATTAAGTAGCCAAACATCTCTACCTGCACACAGAGCAGCTATCACACAGGGAGCAGGTGCAGTCTGGAACAATGCAGTTCTCAGGGACGGACTCAGCTGGAGCCCTAGGCCACCAACACTCCCGGTAGGTAGGGGAACGTGACTCACACATCAACATGTGGGCTGTGTGCAGCACACCCAGCCTCTACTAGAAATAGCTTCAATCAAGCTACTTTCTCGCTACAAAACTACTGTAAAACAACAATGTAGCATTTACTGTTTGCATTGAGCTCTGAACCAAATATCAACAGATATGTGATTACCCTCGGGCAATTCACCAGTTCAGGGAGAAAAATGGGTAGACTGAAACTCATGTTAAATGCATTACTCAACAAGGTCACACTTCTGCAGTCTAAGGTAATAGAAGGTATGCAGGTAACCAGGAGCAAGATGGTCTGAATTTGGTGTTGTGGGCTTTTCAAGTTAACAGTGAAGCAATATTATTCTCATAACTACACTTACACTTATATAAGCCTGTTCTTGAAACTTATCTTAATGACTAGGAATTCACACAATTTCAGACTAACACAAATTCTATTTCAAAGGTTCATCTGGAACTCAAAACTATACAGGCAATGTCATCCCTAGTGGCCAAGGCTTCCACTAAAGCCTAATATTGGGGAAAATTGTAAAACAATAAACCACCTAAAATGAGATTCGTATTTAAAAAAAAAAAAAAAAAAAAAAAAGGATGCTTTAAAGAGAAAGATCTACAGGATTAGAAGCTGTAAAAAAAAAAAAAAAAAAAAAAAAAAAAAAAAAAAAAACAAAAAAAACAGGGATACAATTTCTTATAAGTGGAAAGATTTATAGACAAAATTCTCTTCCTCCTACATCTTTTCCTGTCCCAATTTCAGAAATAACTATTTTACCTAGGTGTTCTGTTTCCCTTTAGCACTTTTTATAGTCTTCTAGTGGCATTTATCTCAGGATGTTAATACCTTATCTAGAAGGCTGCCTTTCTATGCACTCGTGGCCTAACATCCCTTTAACGCCTTCTATGTGTTCAATGTATCCTTGATAGAAGAAGGAGGGAAGAAATGCAGACATCAATAAAAGGAGCTTGTTGCCCCAGGGGAACTACCCTGGTTGTCCCGGCAGTTCAAAGATGGCACCTACAATCTCATCACTGTCTTCCAAAGAATGAAAAATTGAAGACTGATAAAGCGAAACATTTTTTTCTGAGCCAGGTGTCACTATTATACCTCCCCGAGTTCGTGTAAGACACTAGGATGGCAGCAAGAAGGCCTATGGGAACCCCACCTCCTTTCCCTTCTATAGCAATGATTGTGGCAGCATCAAAACAGCAACCCAAGAAATGTACACAATGAACCAATTTCCTGGTAGAAGTCTACATTTTGAAGCCTCACCAGATGGCCTCCACTAACACAGAAAGTATGGCATTGAAGCCATCCTGATGTTAGGTTCAAGGACAAACTAAGAGTTCCTCTGCATCGCCACATTCATGTATTTTCAGCTTATGTTTACAGCTCTTATTCTCTGTCCCCAAACTCAGTTGGACTTACCCTCTCTCTTAAAATTCAGATGAAGAGTAGAACGGAGGGGAGATGGGAGAGGCTCATCAACCTGAGACAGCAAGAATAAGTTCTGAGAGTCTACCACACACCAGAGTGCCTGTGTTTAACAGTCATGTCGTGTGTCTCTTAAAGTAGCTGGAAGCGAGAATTTTTAATGCTCTCTTCATGAAGACCTGATAAATGCTTGAAGTGACAGATATGCTAATCACTCTGATTTGATCATTATACAAGGTAGACATGGACTGAAATATCACAACATACCCTCTATAAATGTTCAATTGTTGTATGTTACTTTTTAAAAGGAAGGGGGAAGGAACTAAAAAAAAAAAGTGAGTGCAGTCTAAACTCTTAGCCCGTTTCCCCATTCCACTCCCTCATGAAGATTTTCTGTCCCACCCAGCCTCTCGAGATCAGAAAGGGGAAGGGAGCATTTGTATTTCTCCCACTTGGCTGTGGCTTCAAGTTTCTTGTGAGCCCAGTTAGTTGGATTTGTTAGGCAGGGAGGCAGCTATCAGCCTATATGTGCAAAAGGGGTAGAAGAGAAAAGACAAGAAGACAGAAGGAATGCAGCAGACTTAGAAGCATGCCTGGGAAAATTTCACTCAGCCCTTTGTCCAGAAGAGGTAGGGGAAAGGAGAAACAGTGGGAAGAAGTGGATGGCATGGAAACCCCAGACTGACTGTCGACTGGAAACTTTCAGTTTGTTCTGACAGGTTGCCTGTCCCGCCTGTTGGATGTATGCCCTAATTAAGCTGTGCTACCTCTGCTTACTGTTACTCTGTCTCATGTCGCAATTATTTCTTTCCTGGAAGACAAAGACCTATGTCACAGCCATCTCCACTGACAGAGTCAGAGACCCCTTCACTGTACTTTCATACCACTTCAACCACCAACTCCTTACCCACGTTTTGTATTCAGAGACTCTGCCAACCAGTGATCAAAAAAATATTTTTAAGAAGTTGCAAAAAGGCAAACTTGAATTTTCCTTACCCAGCACTATAATAATGTGCACTAACAAAGCAATATGTAGGTACACCCTGCAGCCCTTATTTAGTATTTGGTATCATAAGTAATTAAAGTATGTAAGAGGCTGTAGGTAGGTGATATGCAAATATTGTGCTATTTTATATGGATCTTGGGTATCCATTGACTTTGGTATTTGTAGGAGTCCATGAAGCAATTTCTGGCGGACACTGAAGAACAACCATGACCATGAATCCCTGTCATATAAAGCAGGACCCAGTCTTTTGTCCATCTCCGTTAGCCCAAGGTATCCTTGCCTATCCTTTATCAAAAGGAATGAACTGAAGTGAGGTAGTGATATAGCTGGTCCACCAAGGGTCTAATAATGTGCTTTTCCAACACATAAAACCCTGTCAGCCAGTATTGCCTGCAGAGGTTTGTTTAGGGGAATTACAGGTCTAAGCAGAAAAAGCCCAGCTCTGGGGCAGAAGGCTAACTAACGCTTCCATATGATACACTCCCCCCATCCCATGCCAAGACCAACCAAAGCCCACCTGGCTGGCCATCATAAATTCCCTGAAGATCACAGCATCACCAACCAATCAAAGGCAGGTCGCGAGCACCACTGACCAACCAGGAACTTGGACGTGAACTGAACACACACCTCTCAGCCCCAATTTCAGTCTCCAACAACCTTGATCCCCAACTCCCCTGGGAGCCCAGAACTGAGCAACGGCTGCCTGGCTCCTTGTTCCATGCTTTGTAATAAACACCGACTTTCTTCCTTCTCCCAGTTGGCCGTGATTGGCTTTCTGCACGTTGGGTGAGTGCACCCAAGTTTGGGGGTTCCATAACAACTCCTTCAACCAGTTTGGGATACTGTTCTGTGATAACTGTGCCAACAAACTGAAGTCTGGGCCTAAGCTGGATGTCTACTAAGCTCTCAGAAGGGAAAGGTAGAATTTGCAGCAGTACCCATCAAACTAAATTAAAACAGGATATGAGTTGCCCTTGCTATAAATAGCCTTCACTAAGCCCACTACCTATGCCTTCTGTATGCTCCATGTAAACTCTTGGTTTTCTCATTGCAGCTGGGATCCTCTTTCCCTGTTTAATCCCTGACAATATCCAAATTCTTATATTGATAAAGGTAGTTTAGCTTTTTCTTGTTTCTGCACTTTCTAAGCCTTTCCCTGAAGCTTACCTTTTTTCACAGCCAAACGGCTCATCTGTTCCAAAGAGAAATTCTGCTACCTCCTTAGGATTCAGGAGTGGCTACAGTCTGCTGGGATTTTAAACAAATTGTTTCTCTTACACACAAAGATTGGTCGGGTATAATAGAAGCTCTTTAGGGGCTTCCTCTCTCACAAGGTTTCTACCCTCTGTAAGAATTCCCACAGCAATCACCGGAGAAGTAATACGTGGAGTTCTTCTGCCCCCATCTATAGCTGATAAATCCTCAAAGGAGCACCTGACTGAAGCTGGACGAATCTGATTTTCTCCTCCAGAAATTGGTAGCAGGAATTAGACCCAGGGGCCTGAAACCAGAGAGCCAGGCCGATGTCCCCACTCAGAGAGGATGACCAACTCCTGCTATGGAGGTGCCTCAGGCTTTGGTTGCTACCCTGCTCAGGGCTGGGTTGGTCTGCCTTTTTTTTTTTTAAATAAAAATCATTAATAAAAAAATAAATTGTTAATATATAGTATTATTTAATTCGGAGAGTTACAGAGAGAGATAGAGACAGTGGGAGAGAAAATGAGCACTTCCATCCACTGGTTCACTCCTCAAATGGCCTCAACAGCCCAGGGCTGGGCCAGGCTGAAGCCAGGAGCTCAGAGCTTCCTCCAGGTCTACACATGGGTGCAGGGGCCCAAGCACTCGGGCCACCTTCCACTGCTTTCCCAGGCACATTAGCAGGGACTGGATTGGAAGTAGTACAGCCAAGACTGAAGCGGGTGGCCATACGGGATGCAGCTTTATCCACTACACAACACCAGCCCCAGTCTCCTCTCTCTGTACTCAGGGAATATTCCACAGACGCTTTGCTGTTTAAATAGGTGAGATTGGGGCTGGCCTTCAGTGCACTGGTTAAGAGGACATCAGGATGCCCACATTCCATACTGGAGTACTTGATTGAGCCCTTGTTCCACTTCTGTTCTATTATTATTATTTTTATTACTCTTTTTAACCTAGAAACCTTTTATGTAAGGTATACCAACTTCATGCATTCATAAATACAAATTTGGGAACATAGCGATTCTTCTCTATTCCAGACTCCTGCTGGTACACACCTTGGGAGGTAGCAGGTGATAGCTCAAGTATTTGGGTCTTTGCCACTCAGTCTGGGCTGTTGAAGGCATTTGGGGAGTGAAACAGGAGATATAAGACCAATATCTATCCATCCCTCCCTCTCTTTCAAATAAATGTTGAAAATAATTTTTAGAAAACTAGATAGTTTACTTTCCATCATTTTTCCCTAAAAGACGTTAATGGATAGAGTCCTTCTGACAAACCTACAAAGAAAACCACACCAACTCTCAGAGCAGGACATGCAGCAAGGTTTTTTAGAAAATTTGGGGTAGTGCATGTCCTCTAACCAAGGAGGTAGTCAGCCCCAAGTGCCAGAAAATGAAATGCCATGAATTCTCTCCTATCTGGATGCCTTCATTTTACAGGGCAATCGAAGACACCTTGTAAGACAGAATAATGAGATTACCAAGACCCGAGGCTTCCAGCCCCTACTGATGGAATCAGTGATTCACTCTAGGAGGGTGCAGAATTAAAACAGTCACTAGAGCATAACAGACAGGGTCTTCCAGGACCACTTCCTCCCCATCACAACATCAGAGGAAGGTCCGGCAGGGGTGGTGGGCAGTACTGTCTTAACGCTGTTTGCTGTTAGGAGAGCTTATTGATTCCCCAGCATCTGTCATTCCCAGGCAGTGGCTAGGAAATGCCATTCTGCAGTCTTGACCTATGCAGAGATGAAGCCAGCTGTGTACATGAGGCTGTTTTCCTCTGTTAATCAAGTTATGGTTCCTCCCATGCCCTTGACTCTCAAAGTGAAGCTTATAAATAATCGGATCTTAACATTTAAAATATGCGCTCTCCTTCTGTCCGCCAGAAGGTAATGAGCAGTCTAAAGTCACTCAGGCTGGGTTTCCTTTCCCTAATTGCCCTAAAAATTAAATAAAAAGCTTCCTGTGCCCCTTCTGCAGCTCGGTGGAATCAGGATAAAATACAGCGACTTCTCATCAGCCAGCAAGCATGACGTTTCCTTCCTTGCCCCTTTAACACCACATTTACATTCCCTTCCAGACAGCACTACCTTCGCTGCCTCTTTATCTCCATAGAAATCAAATAGCTATAGCTCAAATTCATGTTGCAGAGAGAATTTTCCTCTATTAGAAAAAGATCGTCTTCCATTTTGCGGTGAGGAGTTTTCTGTTTTATTCCTTTAATGCAAGACCGGGGAAGGGGGAGAAGGGTGGCTTGAGTTACGGGACCATTTAAGCTGTAATATTTAATTTCAGACTTCGCCCTTTAGAGCCTATTACCTCAGCTGCCTTCTCGCTCTCTTTCCCTCATTTTCTGTGGAAAATTGATCTCATTGTTCTTGTCTGAATAAAAAGGTCCAGGCTCAGGGTATTTCAATTGGCTTCAGCTCAAGAATAAAAGATTCCTTTTAGAGTGAAAATCATGGTTTTTTTGCCAATTCAAATCACATGACTCATTTCCCTCCCAACCCAGGCAGGAAGGTCGGGGGCTGCACCCGCAGGACCCGTGCATGTGGCTCAGAGATCTGGCAATCTGCCACGTGGCTGGCACTCTCTGGCATGTGTCCTGGGGGTCTCCTGATGGGAAAACCCCAACAACCTGCTCAGAGGGGTCTTCAACCCAGCCTCAGGAAAAGGACAACATCCCCATGGAGGAATAACCTTAATAACCTTTGCACTTGAACTTATTTTTGCATCTCTGTTAACCACCTACAAAGAAATACTGTGTTTGATGCTAACCTTTGAGGAAAAATGGACACTCACTCAAGTTTATTTGGAAATAAGGCTTCAGAGTACTTAAGGAATCCATGTCACTGGAGCTCTATCTCTAGAGTCCACGTTGGAGGAACAAAGCGTATCTGAGACAGCACTACGAAGCTTCCTGTAATTCCCCTGCTAAGCCCTTCACTTCACCCCGTCCCTCTAATTCTATTCCCACCTCCTCCTAAATGCTCCCCTCATTAGCAGCCCAACTGGCCCCACACACTTGATCTCATACTCTACGAAGGTAGTGAACTCCCCAAGAATTTAGACAACAGAAAATGGTCATGTCATTGACCATAGGTTGAACAAACTCAGGATAACAACTGGAGAATTCGGGTGAGAAATACACAGTAATTTCTTGTTCTTGAAACATTTAAGTGTGAGTCATTTCAAAATAAAATACTACTGGGGCCAGCACCGTGGTGCACTAGGTTAATCCTCCACCTGCAGTGCCAGCATCCCATATGGGCGCCAAGTTCTAGTCCCGGTTGCTCCTCTTCCAGGCCAGCTCTCTGCTGTGGCCTAGGATAGCAGTGGAGGATGGGCCAAGTGCTTGGGCCCTGCACCCACATGGGAGACCAGGAGAAGCACCTGGCTCCTGGCCTTGGATCGGTGCAGCTCCAGCTGTTGCAGCCATTTGGAGAGTGAACCAACGGAAGGAAGACCTTTCTCTCTGTGTCTCTCTCACTGTCTGTTTACCTGTCAAATAAATAAATAATAAAATACTACCAAGAACAGCATCAGATTCATAGCACAGGGTAAAACTTTGAACTCACCATGTGAGAAACAGTCTCACCCGTCCACTCGAAGGACGGACTGGGACCCAGGTACTGCAGCAAAAGTGGGGCTCTGTGAGTCATCTAGCAAGCCGGGGTGCCTGGTGGGCCGCACAGCCAGGGGGGTTACACCAGGCTACTTATTTCCCAGCACGCAGGCCCCTCCCCTAGTTCCTCATTGGCTGAAAACCATGAGATTACAGTCTTCTTGGCATTTGCTTCAGCTGTTTGGCTGCTAACATCTCGTTTGCCTAAGAACTTTCAGGTGCACATAACCAGGCTGTTACGCTAGCTACTCGTCTGTTGACACCTAAACTTTAACTGACTTCGCAAATCAGGCCGGGGCCATGGCTCACTAGGCTAATTCTCTGCCTTGCGGCACCAGCACACCGGATTCTAGTCCCGGTCGGGGCACCGGATTCTGTCCCGGTTGCCCCTCTTCCAGGCCAGCTCTCTGCTGTGGCCAGGGAGTGCAGTGGAGGATGGCCCAAGTGCTTGGGCCCTGCACCCCATGGGAGACCAGGAGAAGCACCTGGCTCCTGCCTTTGGATCAGCGCAGTGCACCGGCCGCAGCGGCCATTGGAGGGTGAACCAACGGCAAAGGAAGACCTGTCTCTCTCTCAGTGTCCACTCTGCCTGTCAAAAAAAAAAAAAAAGGAAAAAGAAAATCAGACAAATATTAACTTCTCACAACCAAAAATGTAAGGACATTGGCACTTGTAGAGGCTGGTAGAACAATAGGGCCTCACTACAGAGAAAAATAGTCGTGATTTAGGTGTGAAAAACATCACCTCTGAGTTAAAGCATGGAAGTGGATTAAAGATTTTACTGTAGAAATGTATTCTGTGCTTTAGTTTATGGATCCAGTTTCAAGGCAGCCACCACGGGGAGTTGTTGTCGAGTTGTCTGCAGGTCTTGAGGCTTATCCTAAAGGCCCATTCATATATTTCTAAACACATTTCTGTGACAGTCACAAAATGCCCCAAGAGAACCCTCAATGTTGGTATCAGTATCAGGCAAACATAATCCAGGGGCCAATTAAAACATGGCAAACATAAAACATGACTTGAGACAGATTAAAATGAGCAAGATATTCACTGACATCAGACTGAGATGGCAAAGTGTAATCAATAATGATAACGAGTCCCTTATCAACAAATCTCTTCCTAAAGATAGAGTGAAGAAGCAGTCACAGAGTGAAAGGAAGCAGCAGAAATGTATCTGGGTGACGCTACATGAAAGAGGACCCACAGGAAGCGTATGGTGTGCTACCTTTGAGACAGGCAGGCGTACACAGATTAGTCTCTCAATTGTTAAGCGAAATGGCAAACAGGCTTGTCGTGTCTCTACATCTCACAGTCTGGAACTGGATAAGTGAACCCTCCTGTTTTCAATACTCAAAACTCTTTCCATTTTGTCAAGACTCGGTTCAAATCACCAGTCCTCTTTGAAGTTTTCCTCTCCTAAATAAATACGCTAAGCTTGGCACAGGTGCAAGAGAGAGGCCAACTATTTTTCAAACTGCAAGCAGCCCCTTTGAGATGGAATTTGCTGTTACACATAGCAGTTCTCAGGGCAGAAAGCTTTTGGGAAATGTTAGCAAATAAAAAACATTTGAAGATTTTGGGAGTTCACATTTGGGCTGACCCTGGGGTAACTATCACCTAAAACTAAAAAATGTGGACCCCAAATCACAGGTATATAGAAGGAATCTAAGAGCTCTTACAGCTCTCCTCTTAGCTGTACCTGGGTTATAACTGACAAAGTAATGGGTAACTTCTGTTTTTATATAAAACAGCCAATGTCCCAAAAGAAAAGTAAATACCCCCAGACACACGAAGTGGATCGTGTTGGAGCAAATTCTGGCTTCAGTGGAGGGCGAGTTTGACATAGGACAACTTCAGTGCCTGGGTTTGAATCCTGCCTCTGCTGCCCAGTGACCTTGCACAAATCACTGAACAGCTCTGTGCTTCAGTTTCCTCGTATTTAAAAGCAGTAATAGCAGAAAGAGTAGAGCACAGGGAACAAGGCCCCGAGAGAGACCATCCAGAGCTCAGAGTACAACAGTGAAGCCAGCAAAAAGACACTGATAGTATCCAAGGAAGCAGACAAAAGACCAGGAGAGACTGATGCGGAAATCAGGACTGGAAAGTCTCTCCAGACAGCACTCTATCTGTGGAGATCAGACCAGGGAGTCCCATCTTTGAAACAAAGATAACGTCCTTCCCCATCTGAATTTTTTTTTTTTTGACAGGCAGAGTGGACAGTGAGAGAGAGAGACAGAGAGAAAGGTCTTCCTTTGCCATTGGTTCACCCTCCAATGGCCGCCTTGGCCGGCGTGCTGCGTCCGGCGCGCTGTGGCCGGCACACCGCACTGATCCGAAGCCAGGAGCCAGGTGCTTCTCCTGGTCTCCCATGGGGTGCAGGGCCCAAGCACTTGGGCCATCCTCCACTGCACTCCCTGGCCACAGCAGAGAGCTGGCCTGGAAGAGGAGCAACCGGGACAGAATCCGGCGCCCCGACCGGGACTAGAACCCGGGGTGCCGGTGCCGCAAGGTGGAGGATTAGCCTAATGAGCCGCGGCGCCGGCCTCCCCATCTTAATTTAAAAGTTAACCATATGTTACCTTTAGGTAATCGAAACAGTTAATTCTATCTCAAATGCTAACTATATGAGGGTACTTCACAAAATTTATGGAAAAGTGGAATTAAAAGATAAATTTATTCTGGTGACAAAACAAATTTGAAATCCACGCATAGTTTGTTCATAAAATGCATTTCCATGAAATTTCTGAGGACTCCTTCAGCTGTATCTCATTTTTTTTTTGCATCAAATGCAACTTTCAATGTCATTTTCCACAAACTTTTTGAAATCTGCTTAGACATGTCAACAAAAGGCAAGAAGGAGGGCAAGAAAGCAAGAAGGAGTATTTTCATTCTAACCAGTTCACCATGTGGGTATTGAAGACGGATGTCATAGCATCCCGCTAGAAGAGGCGATTTTCACTTGCATAACCTAAAAATCCCCACGTGCAAGTTTTGTTACCCAGAGTCATTGAGACCTGTGACTGGTGTGAGGAAAATTCAGCAACTTGAATTTCAAACTCCCCTGCAGCGGGCCCGGCTGTTTCCCTTCTGCTGCCGATTGCAATGATTTCCAGCGGCTTTCAAAGCCATTTAGGATCCCAAGGCAGCCCACAGCTTCACGGATCACTGCCAGCCACTGAGCAATTCTGTTTGAATCAGGCACAGAGGAAGACCAAGCAAAAACATCCACTCTAGTCTACAATTCCAGCACAATTTTTCTTAGGGAAATACGCAAAGTTCATATTCTAAAGGTCAGAGTAAAGTTTTGTTTAGAAAAATTAGGGCAAGTGACGATTTGCAATGTGAGGAAGCGACTTTCAAACAGCAAAGCGCTGAGGCATGGTGAAATACACGCTCCACGCTCCACGCCCCAGAGCCCAGACCCCGTACAATGAGTTAAGGATGCCTCCTCGGGCTTACCTCTCTCCATGTGTCTCCCCTTCGGGAAGCGAGACCCCCTAACACCTGCTTTGTGGTTTATGTTCCTGCAAGCACCTCCTATCCTGAGGCCCTGGGTGTGTGTCTCTGAACAGAGAGCTGACTGGCTAGGCGCACGGTGCCCGCGGGGGGATGAATGGCATTTACTCAGCATTTATGTAGCGCTTCTGTTCACGAGTACCGGCCGTTTCTCACAGGATTCCTGGAGGTGGGGAGTCTTCAGAGTCCAGGCAGATGGAATGACTTGCCTGGGGTTCCACAATAGGATGGCAGGCTGACTCAGCTCCAGGGCACTGTGTGGCCTGGGAGACAGACATCAGGACAGCATTTCATCAACAGGAGCCCACGCCACTGTGAGGAAGCCCAAATTCAAACCAAAGTAAAAATCCTGCACCTCCCACTCACAGGGTCTCTCCAAAGGTGAGTTCTTCCCAAACACGAGGCTACTTCAGAACGTTCCTAGAAATATGGAAAGACAAGATCAATTTATTTTGGTGTGAAAAAATTTTTAAATTCATGCGTAGTTTTCTCGTTGTACACATTTTCCACGAATGTTTTGAAAGCTGCCTCCCACAAGGCCAGGGAGAGGACACACTTGGCAGCGCCCAGTGAGCAGAGGAGCTGGATGGGACGGCCATGTCCCCTGCTCCCAGTGGTCACCCATGCCACCCATCGTCATGAAGAAAGCCCTCGGGGCAGCAGCCTCTGCTGCTTCTGCTTCTCAGACAGGAGCCTACAACACTGAACTCTCCCTCTTCCCCCCACACACACAGACGCACACTCACAGTCTGCCACGCTGCGCATTTAGAAATCGGTACGGCACTGTCTCTGGAAACTCTTGCCAGTGCGGTTTCTTCCCAGTTTCTCCGGCTCTGCACATATGGCAAGCTGTGCATTTGGAAGCTCACGGCTCCCTAGGACACTGTTTTGTGCCCTCGGCTCCTAAGCAGAATCAATGGAATCTACTGTCAGGCAAGTGTGTCTTGGAAGTGGGATTAGAACAATACGGCTTAACAGGAGGGCACCTTACGAGGCAGCTCTGGTTTAAGGGAAACCTCATGGATTTCAGAATTGAAGAGCCGTGAGTTCAAGTCTCTGCTCTTGCACTTTCTGGCTATGTAATCTTAATGAATTTTGTTCAATTACCTGAGCCACAGTGGCCTCAATGATAGATTTGGATAACAGTAATGTACCTTGTAGCATAGCCAGGAAGAAATAATAATACATACTAAAAAGACAGCTTGACACATATGAGGGTACTTCAAAAGTTTCGTGAAAAATGGAATTGAAATTGGTAAGTTTATTTTGGTACAAAACCTTTTCAATCCATGTAGACAAAATGTTTTTTAATAGAATGAATTTTATTTATTTAATTAACTTTTTCTTTTCAGTTTATTAGAAAGACAGAGAGGAAAATAGAAATGTTCCATCCCGTGGGTCACACTCCAAATGGCACAGCAGCCAGGACGGGGCCAGGCAATCCGGCTCTCCCGTGTGTGTGTGAGTCATCACGCGCTGCCTGCCTGTTTGCACATTAACAGGAAGCCCAGTCAGAAGTGGAGAAGACCAGGCTCCAACCGAGCCCTCTGGTGTGGGAAGTGGGCATCTCAGACAGGGTCTGGACCACTCTGCCAAATGCCTGACCCTTCAACATTGTCATGGAAAGTGCATGTTCTAAAAAAGCTAGGCATGGACTTCAATTCTTATGCACCAAAATAAACATGTTTAAAAAATATTTACTTCTTCATTTATTTGAAAGGCTGAGTGGGAGACAGAGCTGTTCCATTTACTGATTCACTCCCCAGATGACCACCAGTCAAAACCAGGAGCCTGGAACCCCATCTGGATCTCCCACATGAATGGCAGGGGCCCACACACTTGGGCCATCTTCCACTGCCTGGGCTTCCCAGGCCCATCTGCTGGGAGCTGGATCAGAAGAGGAGCAGCCGGAACACACACCAGTGCTCCGATATGGGGTGCCAGAGTTGTAGGCAGCAGCTTAACCCACTGCACCACAACACTGGTCCAAAAATAAACACCTTATAATACCATTTTTCTGTGAATTTTGCAAAATGCCCTTATATAAGGAACCCAATAAATGAGAGTTCTGGATGAGTTTCTTGGTTCCATGAACTTCAGTCTCTTAATAAAGCCAAATTCAACAGTGAATCATTAGGATTCAGTGAGATTATTTATATTTATATATATATATATACACACAATACCTCACAGATAACCGTGTACAGCAGATAGAGAATAAATGTTATTTTACTCTCCTGATAGAAGCATTCTAGGGATTCTTCCACCACCAGATTTTATTTCACAGATAAGGAAACCAAGGACTCTTCTCATCAGTCCAAGGTGGTAGAGTTACCAGGACATAATCTCTCTTAGTCTTCCTTCCTGTCCAACAGTATACCCAGGACCCTTCATGTTTATTAAAGAATTACCTTTGTCAGGGGGCTGGCATTGTGGCGCAGTGGGTTAACACCCTGGCCTGAAGCACCAGTATCCCATATGGGAGCCAGTTCTAGTCCCGGCTGCTCCTCTTCCGATCCAGCTTTCTGCTATGGCCTGGGATAGCAGTAGAGGATGGCCCAAGTGCTTGGGTCCTGCACCCACATGGGAAACCCAGAGGAAGCTCCTGGCTCCTGACTTCAGATCAGCAAAACTCTGGCCATTGCGGCCATCTGGAGAGTGAACCAGTAGATGGAAGACCTCTCTCTCTGTCTCTACCTCTCTCTGTAACTTCATCTTTAAATTAAATAAAAATAAATCTTTTTTGTTTAAAGAATTGCCTTTGAATTGGAAACACAGACTCACAGCTGAGATGTTAACAAATAATAAAATAATGACAGTTAACATGTAACTAGTATGTACTATGAACCAGGCAGTGTCCTGAGATTTATATATATTAAGTCCATCAGTTAAAAGAAATCATCTTAGAGCCAGTGTTGTGGTATACACTGTGGTACCGTGACAGTTAAGCCACTGCCATCCCAAATGAGCACAGGTTCAAGTCCCACCTGCTCCACTTTGAAACAACTCCCTGCTAATGCACCTAGGAAAGCAGTGGAAGATGGCCCAAGTCCTTGGGCACCTCACTCCCTCAGGGGACACCTGGAAGAAGGTACTAGCTCCTGCTACCTTTGGCCTGGCCCAGCCCCAGTAGTTGTGGCTAATCAGGGAATAAATCAATGAATGGAAGAGTCAGTCTCTGTCTCTGTCTCTCTTTCTCCCTCTCTCTCTCTTCCTGTCACTCTGCCTTTCAAATAAATAAAATAAGTCTTTTTAGAAGAACAACTGCTTTATTGCGATAGCACCAGAAGAAGCTAGGACGTTTCTCCTGGACTCTGTGCTGGCTCTCTGCCTGCGGCATTGCAGCGGTTCCGTCGGTTCCCATTGGTAGACTGCGGCGCGTAGACAAGGTGACTGCAGCAGCTCCAGCATGGAGCACAGCGTGTGCTTTTTATTAACGATGGGGTTGTGGACAAATGTCCTGGCGCACGTCAGAGGCATAGATGTCCCCTGCTTTGCTTGATCTGCCTCAAGCCACTTATCCAAAAGGAACCACGCGCAAGAAATGAAGTCTATTTTAAAAGTGAGCAGAAAGGGAATTTTCCACGCTGGTGCAATCGAGAGGGAGCAGGCCTGCCTGAGGCCAGACCGTGGCAGGAAACGTCTCTGTTTTGTTGTGGGTTTTTCCTGTGCACATCCTCCTTGACCGGCCACTCCTTCATGCCTATAAACCCATGCCCTCTTCAGCCCCAATCAATCATGCGTGCAGACTTGCACACACACACACTCACTCACAGAGAGAGGAAGCATGGTTCCGACTCCTCTGGCATGAATTTTGGATCAGCTTCATTAGGCTAACCATCTGGGTCATTGCTATTCTGTTTTCAGTCCTGAAGTAACTAACTACAGCATCTGAATCAGCCATTCCCCACCTCTACCTCTCCCCATTACCCACCCCCACCCCCAACTGCACTCGTGTAAAACTCCGTAAAGGAATATAACTCATGCTTGGGGAACACTGGAGAATTTTTTAATCCACGCAGGATCGCATGGTCAGGGGTCCAGAGCAACCCTCTTTGTTGGTCGGAGCAGAGAAAAGTGGCCCAATTGTGCCACGGCAATCATTAGAACTCTGTGTCCTCCCACCTCTATTTCTGATCTCTCTGAACTCTCGGATGTGACTGAGCTCATAATTGGGACAGCATCCAACAAACAAAATGAAGCTCAGTAATTTCATCTGCATCCAAATTGTCCCGAGACGGCTGCAAAGGCCTTTGGCCTCTGCTAACCGCTGGATTTTATTTATGCCAAAGGAAATGAGTATGGTGTGGTTTAGTATGATCTCTTGTAGGCCCCAAGAATTCCCAAGCTTGCAAAGGGTAAGTGGCTAATGTATGTAGAAATATAGTTTTTGGAAGACACTGGCTATTAAAGTCCTTCAATTACTGTGTTTTTAAACTACAAGACTTGAAAAGTTGTGGAAACTAAAGAAAGGGAGTTCATATGAATTGGACTGATCCTGATAAATCCCCAGCCAGTTACCTCACACTGATGTAGCCATGTGTACACTGATGTAGCCATGCGTACGCTGTCTTAAAGAAGTAAGCACGCGGGGCAGTTGTCCAGCCTACAACTAAGACAACACCAGTAGGGGTGTCCCAACCCCATAGCCGAGTGCTGGGGTTGATTTCTGGCTCCAGATCCTGACTCCAGCTTCCCTCTAATGTAGACTCTGGGAGGCATCTTAGTTGGTTCAAGTAACTGGTCCTCGCCACCCACATAGGAGACTGGGTGGAGTCTCGAGCTCCTGGCTTTAGCATCCCAAGTCTTGGGAGGCATCTGGGAGAGATCCACTGGATAGGAGCTCTCTCGGTCTGTCTCTCCCTTCCCCCAACCAACTCTCTTCCTCTCAAAAAGAAAAAAAAAGATCCAAGCAGCAACCTCTAAAATAAAGAACATCATAAGAATATTTGTTGATTGTTTGCTTGAATGATATTATAAATACCTCCACCTTTCTGCCTAACGTATCATTCATCTGCCAATATAGGTTAATTTATTCATGTTTATTACCTCATGCCAAAAGACAAAATTGCAAACAAGCCACACACAGCCCTTGTCCTCCCAGAGTGTAGGGTCGAGGGGAAGATGCAGGAAAGTAAACAAGATTTTACAACGTGGCATGAAAAGGCAAAGTACAATGCATTACCGAACCAAAGCAAACATCCCGGTGACTTGAGGACACATTAAAAATAGATCCGAGGAGCAACCTATCAGATAAAACCCAAGAACCCAGAGATTCTTATGAGTATTCCAGGCAAAGAAACAAAAAATGACCAAAGGATAACAACTTGAAGAGAAGGGCCAGTGTTGCAGGGCAGCGGGTTAAGCTACCGCCTGTGATGCCAGCATCCCTTACGAGCATCAGTTTAAGTCCCTGTTGCTCCACTTCTGATCTAGCTTCCTGCTACTGTGCCTGGGAAGCAGCCCAAGTACTTGGACCTCTGTCATCCACCTAAGAAACTCAGATGGAGTTCCAGGCTCCTGGCTTCGGCCTGGCCCAGCCCTGGCCATTACAGACATTTGGAGAGTGAACCAGCAGATGTGAGATCTCTGTGTGTGTCTCTGTCTTGCTCACTCTCACTCTCACTCTCTCTGTAAGTCTGCCTTTCAAATAAATAAATCTGTAAAACAAAAGAAGCAGCAGCAGTGGCTTGAGAGATCACAGCTCATTCCAGGAATTAAAAGCAATTTTTTGCAGTTGAATGTTAAAGTGTGTTGGAGAAGGAAGTCGAGAAGAAACCCAATCGGTGAGAAGGAGCTGAGGAACACAGAATTCATTCTAATGCCAAAGATCTGCAGATTCGAAGTAGAGAAACGCCACGATCAGAATGGCGGCTGAGATGCTACTCTGTCAGCCACGAGGAAACGGAGCCAGAGGGCACACGCTGAGAGCGTGAATCAGCACACAGAGACTGGGTCAGAGAAACGCCGGGACAAACTGGACACATGAGATCATTCTTTGCTCCATGCATCGGTCAACTTTGTGCTTCTATAATGAAATGCCTGGTTTACATGGAAGGGTTCCCTCTGATGCACATCCTGGACACACAAGCTCCGCAAGGGCCCCTGCATGCTGCATCGCATCCCAGCACATGTGGGACTCTGTGTGGCTTCTCTCGCTCTGCTTACAAGGCCACCACGATCAACTGTGCGACCTCTCTGTGAATGATCTAATCTCATCTCATCGCTTTCCAGAGACCCCAGCTCTAAATACCAGAGTCAGATGAAATTGCTACCCTTTTAGACCACTAACCTGTGACTCTGGGGGTTAAACTCCTGTGTGAGTGGGGTAAGGTGGAGGGACAAACCATGCTCAAATCAGAGCACCCTGAGAAGCTAAGCATTCATGTCCAACAAAGGACATCAGGTTGTGGGCGTTCAGTGTCTCCCATTTCTTCTTTGGAGACGCCTCAGGTTCGTGGCAGGGCTGTTGTCTGTCCGTCTCACAGTAAGGTCCTGCCAGGCCTGAGAACATGCCAAACAGGGGGCTGCCAAACTTCACATTTCCCAACACTAACAATCATTTTTTTTTTAATTATTTATTTGGAGGGCGGAGTTATAGAAAGAAAGGGAGAGACATGGACATAGAGAGAACTCTATTCATTGACTCCACAGATGACCACCATGACCAGGGTTGCACCAGGCAAAGCCAGAGGCCTGGAAATCCTGCTGGGCTTCCCACATGGGTGGCAGAGGCCCAAGCACTTTGAGCATTTTCTACTGCTTTCACAGGCACACTAGCAGGAGCTGCATCAGAAGTGGAGCCGCCAGAACTCAAACCAGCAGCCATGTGGGTGCCAGTATCTCAGATGGCCAGTTAACCCGCTGTATCACAACACTGGCCCCAACCACAACAGTCTTACATGCTAGCATGGATAACTTTTATGCAACAACCACACTTTGCAAACTGTTAGTTGGATCCAGCAACCAAGTATCATTCCTGAAAATGGTACAGGCATGCCCTGACAGATTGCTCAAGTTATATCAAAACATTGTATCAATCACACAGCACTCAGATGTCGTCCCATTGCAACTCTGAAGGAATGACCAGTAATGACCAGTCTGTGAGTGTGTACAATAATTCATCTCCTGCTTTATAAGATATCTTACCACATCTGTTGTTACAAAATACCAAATCCTGGGTAACTAAGAAAGAAAAAAATATTTTTCACAGTCCTTGAGGTTGGGAAGTCCAATACTGAGAGGCCAGGTTAGGGTCTTCTTGCAACATAATATGGCAGAAGGCATAGCATGATGACAGAGCTCGTGCTAGGAAGCTAGTTTTACAATATTATGATAAGTGAAATAAGCCAAACACAGAAGGCTGGCGCCGTGGCTCAACAGGCTAATCCTCCGCCTAGCAGCACCGGCACACCAGGTTCTAGTCTCGGTTGAGACACCAGATTCTGTCCCAGTTGCCCCTCTTCCAGGCCAGCTCTCTGCTATGGCCCAGAAGTGCAGTGGAGGATGGCCCAAGTGCTTGGGCCCTGCACCCCATGGGAGACCAGGAGAAGCACCTGGCTCCTGCCTTAGGATCAGCACTGTGCGCCAGCCACAGCGGCCATTGGAGGGTGAACCAACAGCAAAGGAAGACCTTTCTCTCTGTCTCTCTCTCTCACTGTCCACTCTGCCTGTCAATAAAAAAAAAGGAATAAGCCAAACACAGAAAAACAAATGTTGCATGTTCGCACTGATATGTGGAAGCTAAAAGTACTGATCTCAGAGAAGTAGAGCATAGGACAGTGGCTTCCACCATCCAGAAAGAGCAGGGGAAGACAAGGGTAGAAAGAAGTTGATTTTAGGGTACACAAATGCATTTAGCTAAGAACAAAAAGTTCTTAGCTGTAGGGTTCTGTAGCAGAGTAGGACAGTAGGTGGCTATCAAGTTAATCATGTATTTTATATTTCAGAATAGCTACAAGAAAAGATTTTGAATACTCTCACTATAAACAAATGATCAATATCTGGGATAATGAACATGCTCATTGCCCCTATTTGAACACTATACATTGTACACCTGTATCGAAATATCACACTATGGGGCCAGCACTATGGCATAGCAGGTTAAACCACCACCTGCAGCACTGGTATCCCGTATGGGTGCTGGTTTGAGTCCCAGCTGCTCCGCTTCCAATCCAGCTCCCTACTAATGCACTTGGGAAATCAGTAAAATATGGCTGAAGTGCTTAGGCCCCTGCACCCATGTGGGAGACTTGGAGGAAGCTCCTGGCTCCTGACTTTGGTCTGGCCCAGCTCCAGCCATTGTGGCCATTTGGTGCATGAACCAGAGCATGGAAAATTTCTCTCTCTCTCTCTCTCTCTCTCTCTCTCTCTCTCTTTCTGTTTCCCTCTCTCTCTCTGTCACTCTGCCTTTCAAATAAAATTTTAAAAATCTTTTAAAAAAACACACTGTACCCCAAAAACATGTACAATTATATATCAAAATTTCTTCAGAGCTACTCTCAAGATAATTAACCCACTCCCAAACTACAGGCATCAGTCTCTGTGACAGCACAGCTTTGATGGCCTTGATGACACATCATTTCACAAAGGTCCCACCTCCCAACACTGGGGTGTTCACATTTCATCATGAGTTCTGGGGTGACATCCAAACCACACTACCAGGTATGGGAAGGATTGAGCAAGACAGGCCTGGGAAGAACCCACCACAAACAGGGAGATCAACTGAAAGGTTGGAAAAATGAGTGACTTCAATTTATGTAGATTAAGATTATAGAGATTAAGATTACAGAAAACTGACAATTCAAGAAATGACTAGAAGATTGCACTTGGCTAGAGACTACATGTAGGGCAAGACTCCTGGCTAGGCCACAGCTGGGGGCCAGAAACACAAGCTAGGTCTCCTGTGTGGAGACCCTACTACTTGAGCCATCACCTGCCTCCCGCCAGGGTCTGCATTGGCAGGAAGCTGGAATCAGGAGCAGAGGCAAGATGGAAACTCAAGCACTCCAATGTGGGAAAGGGGCATTTTAACCCGCATCTTAACTGGTAGGCCAAATGCCCAACCCAGATGTATGTTTTCTAAAGACTTCGCCAAGAGTACAGCTGGAATACTGCGTTTGGGGGAGACTTTACCGCATTTTAAGTTGACCAACAGCATTGGCACCGACAATGCTGACACTGTCACTCTGTATCATCAGTTTGTCCAGCAAAGATTTCAAGCCCAGCGTGGCAGATGAGGAACAAAGCAGTGAAGGCTGGGCTGGCTGATTTCCTTACATTCTCTGTCCTCTTTTGGCTCCTACTCTCCCCTCTGCGCCTTCCCACCCTCCACCCACTGAGGGCTTGATACTGATTCCTGGCTTCCAGTTCCATAATTCCAGACGCTAGTGTTCTACTCATACACAGTCCAAAGGCAGCACCTCCATCAACCAGATGCCGGGGGAAGAAGAGCTATATCAATCCCAAGCTGACCACACTTTCTAGCGGAGCTGGTGCTTTAAAAGTCGGGCACTGGCTGATGACAGAGTCCCTTGCATGTTACCCTCTGGTTATCTGTAAAAATTGAATGGGTTGGAGTAGGTCAGACATCTCAAATGCGAGTACCTTAGAGACTGAGCCTGTAACACAAATGAAGGTATAAGACAATGGGAAAGGTGAAATCCCCAGGGACCAAGAGGACTCCCGCTCCACCTACAGGGTGTTCAATAACAGAGCCCATACTCAGATCTGCTGCCCTGGGGGCTCAGTGTTGCCAGATCTTCCAATTTTCTCCAGAGAATTTAGAAATGTACCTTTTTCAGTTTAATTTTCCAATTTCAAAAATTTGCCACCATAACATTCAAACTATAAAAACCACTGAGCCAGCACTGTAATGGCCAAATTGGGCTGATGCTACCGGTGGACATCCTGTGGATTAGACAATCACTGAGGCTTTTCTCTGGATCTTTAACACTGGAGAAACCGAAAACGCCTTCACCTCCAGGAATTAATCTGTAAAACTGAAACTTGAGACCCTGGGCCAACCAGAGGTGGATGTAAGATTGTACCAATGGGTTGCTCAGAATGTCCTCCAGTCTCAGCAAGTAAACCCTCATTAGTATACATGATTAAACCTCATTCTTGTTGACTTTACAGCACAAGGTCTGAAGCCATCCAATAAAAAGCAAAAAGGCAAATGGATCATTCCTCAGAATACACAAATCCTTGCTTTTATCTTGACCCAAATCTAAATGGAATTTAACCATATTAATAATTAAGATTGTCCTTAGTGTTTTATCAAAATGATGTGCAAGCAAATATTTTTTTCCAGCTATGAAATTTGAGGATAATGAAGGGTTTTGTTTGTTTCAAGTAACAATCATTTATTATTTCTCACCATTCTCTGAGCTCACTGGTCCCGCCTTAGTCTGGGCCAGCATGGCTAACCTCTGTGGCCAAGTTGACGCCTTGGCTGAGTTGGAGGGCCCAGCACGGCCTCACTGTTGTGCCTGTGTAGGCTAGTGCTTTGACTCGAGGCTTGCCTGTGCTCCACACCATCTTATCCTCCAGTCGACTTTCCCAGGAGTCTGCACAGAATAGGCCCAAGGTTCCAGAAAGAGAGAGGAAAGGCATCTCCACTGACTCATCCAAGCAACACACTCAGCCCTTCCAAGGGGCAGAACTTGTTTTTGTTTTGTCTTTTGGATCTACACTTTTTTTAACTTTTATTTAATGAATATAAATTTCCAAAGTACAGCTTATGGATTACAATGGCTTTCCCCCCCCCATAACTTCCCTCCCACCCACAACCCCCCCCTTCCCACTCCCTCTCCCCTTCCATTCACATCAAGATTCATTTTCAATTATCTTTATATACAGAAGATCAGTTTAGCATACATTAAGTAAAGATTTCATCAGTTTGCACCCACACAGAAACACAAAGTGAAAAATACTGTTTGAGTGCTAGTTATAGCATTAAATCACAATGTCCAGCACACTAAGGACAAAGATCCCACATGAGGAGTAAGTGCACAGTGACGCCTGTTGTTGACTTAACAAATTGACACTCTTGTTTATGGCATCAGTAATCTCCCTAGGCTCTAGTCATGAGTTGCCAAAGCTATGGAAGCCCCCTGAGTTCGCCGACTCTGATCATATTTAGACAAGGTCATAGTCAAAGTGGAAGTTCTCTCCTCCCTTCAGAGAAAGGTACCTCCTTCTTTGATGGCCTGTTCTTAAGGATCAGAATTTGTGACCTCTGACCTCCTGTAAGTAATTTCTGTGTCTAACTGTCGTGTCCCAGGGATCTGACTTTGAATTTCTTCCCTCTCTATCCTTCACATTAGCCTGCACCCCCTGAACCCAGATTTGCCAACAAGAATGGCCTCCCTATACCATGCCAAGAAGTACAGTAGTACAAGAAGAACAGTAGCTCTTTCTTATGTTTCTCTTGTAAGCACTCCACATTGATGTAAGGCATCTGGTTAGTGTCTTACTCCACTTTGTGCTGCTATAACAACACACCACCAACCGAGGTAAGTAGAACAGAAAAGTGTTGACATAATTCTAGAGGTAGGGACATACGCGGCATCAGGCAAGGGACGTAGGTTGCATCAGCCATGTAAGAAGAGCAAACAGAAGGGAAATAGTAAGAGGTTAAACTCACAACCTCAAGCCCTTTTCTAATCAGCATTAACCCATTCATGAGGGAGGAGCCCTCCTGAGCTAAACACTCCCTTTAGATCTCACTGCCCAACTCTGTGGCATTGAGGATTACTTTTCCAACACTGGGGGCCAGCATTGTGGCACAGTGGGCTGGGCCACCACCTGCAGCATCGACATCCCATATTGAAGCGCTAGTTTAAGTCCCGTATGCTCCACTTCCAATCCAACTCCCTGCTAATGCACCTGAGAAGGAAGCAGAAAATGGCTGAAATACCTGTGCCCCTGCCTCCCACATGGGGGACCTGGATGGAATTCCTGTTTCCTGGCTCTGGCTTGGCACTGCCCCAGCTGTTGCAGTCATCTGGAGAATAAACCAGAGGTGGAAGAACTCTCTCCCTCTCCCTCTCCCTCTCCCTCTCCCTCTCCCTCTCCCTCTCCCTCTCCCTCTCCCTCTCCCTCTCCCTCTCCCTCTCCCTCTCCCTCTCCCTCTCCCTCTCCCTCTGTAACTGCCTTTCAATAAATAAATAAACACAATTTTCCAAAACCTTGCCAACACATGCCTTTTGGGAAACACAGTAAGGGTGCCTCCTCTCTGCATTTCAAGTGTTGGTAGATCTCCATTCCCTCTGTATGCTCTCACACTTTCTCTGCAATTTTAACCATTTCAGTGTCAGTCTTGTTTGAAACCCAAAGAGCTATGGCCCTGGATCCCTTTAGAGACAGTCAGAGACACCACTGAATGTCAGTTTCCACCCATCCCGATCCTTGCTTTTTGGCTTTCTCATGGCCTCCTTCCCTTTCTGAGAAAGTAAACGCTCTTTAATGGAGTTTGCCACCTCCTCCTGCCGCACGGCTCACCCTCTGTATGCACTCCTTCAGTACAGGCTCACTGTAGTTCAAGCCAAGCCCTGGAGAGGGTCTAACTTGCCTTGGGTCAGCAGAAGGTCTAAGGATCAAGCTTAGATCTTCATTTTTATGTCTATTCAAGAGGTCAGGCAGGAAATCATGAAGACTCTCACTTCATGAGAGACTTTTAATGAGAAAGATTAAAGTGGTCATTTTCAAAATAAGCTAATCATTGCTTCTATGCTGGCATGTATTCAAATGGAGTTTAACCACATTAAGATGTAATGTAATGTGGGGGCAGCTATGTGCAAATAGATTTTGTCCACTTATGAAATTTGAGAATGATAATGTAAGGTGTTTTTAATGCCTATAAAATGACTTGAATACCTTTGAATTGACATCTTATGCATTCTTAGCTCAGATTGTTTGCATACAATATTCCAAGAGTCCCTTAGAAAGAAAACAGAAACATTAACTCAGCTACCACTTTGCCTCATATGCTATTTAATTCTGTTTTCCAACTTGTTCAAAATACTCTCTTGGGAGAGCTGAGCAGTTTTAAAAATTACACTTGTTAACTGTTCATAAGAAGCATATTATTTTTTAATCTATACATTTAAAGTTATTTAAAGATGAGTTCTCATAAAGTATAGTGCTAACTGGCTTGAACTTCTGCGCCAATCTTCTAAACTGGAAATGAACATGAAAATCACTCAATCACTTCAACCCAGACTCATGGGTTCCTCATAATTTGTAAAGCAACGGCGGTCAGCACGTTTCATTATAACAAGAGTCAATTAGTGCTTTGGGAGGTTGAATCCTGCCCTTATCTACCACTGAGCCTAATGTCTGTGAAACAGTTTTGCCTTTTGTTACATGCTGTCACTAAGTTATTTTTCATCACATATTTGTGAATTTCTTCTCTGATTTTAAGGACACAGAGAAAAATGTCCTTCTAGGGAGTTTAGAGAAAACACACAAGAAATAGGAGGGGGAAAATACAATTTGAGTATTTGTTATAAAATAGGCAACAATTCAAAGAGTACCTTGCAAACAGAGGTGACAGATGGACATGCAGGCCATGCTGTGCTTGGAGCACACTTGTTAGGGGGAGCAGGGCAGCCACAGCTCATTCAGAGGGAGGAAGAACTGAGAACTGCAGCATGCTTCAAAGAGTAAATAAAGACCCTAAGACATCAGTGCACAGTTAACAAAGACAAGACTTGGCGGGGGGGGGGGGGGGGGGGGGTGCTGGCACTGTGGTGTAGCTGGTAAAACTACCACCTGCAGTGCTGGCATCCCATATGCGCGCTGGTTTGAGTCCTGGCTGCTCCACTTCCAATCCAGCTCTCTACTGTGGCCTGGGAAGGCAGTGGAGGATGGCCCAAGTGCTTGGGCCCCTGTACCCACGTGTGAGACCCAGAAGAAGCTCCTGGTTCCTGTCTTCGGATCGGCACAGCTCCGGCTGTTGCAGCCATCTGGGGAGTGGACCAGCAGATGGAAGACCTCTCTCTCTATCTGCTTCTCTGTAACTCCGCCTTTCAAATAAATAAATAAATCTTAAAAAAAAAAAAAAAAAGACTTGGGGGAATTCAAATTCAGATGAGTAACGTCCTTCAGATTCGTGAAGGACTATCGTGCAGATGGTTGACTCACTACGAGCAGAACAAGCACCACCATGTGGAAAAAATGTGTCCTCAGGAGCAGGCACTTGGCCCAGGGTTAAGACACCCACATCCCACATTAGCGTCTGGGTTCCCCACACAGCCTTGGCTTCTGCCTCCGGCATCCTCCTAATGCAGACTACAGAAGGCAGCCAGTGAAGATGCTAACTGTGTTCCTGCCATCCCTGTGGGAGAACCAGTCTGAGCACTCACTCCCCTCTCCCTATCTCTCTCTCTCATACATAAACAGTTTTTTAAAAAATGAATTATCATGGAGCCGGCACTGTGGCATAGCACACTAAGCCTGAGGCCTCTGCCTGCAGCACTGGCATCCCATATGGGTGCTGGATTGCGTCCTGGCTGCTCTTCTTCTGATCCAGCTCTCTGCTGGTGGCCTGGGAAAGCAGTGGAGGGTGGCCCAAGTGCTTGAGCCCTGCACCCACATCAGAGACCTGGAGAAAGCTCCTGGTTCCTGGTTTCGGATTTGCCCCGCTCTAGCCATTGCAGCCACTCTGGGAGTGAACCACCGGGAGGAAGACCTCTCTGTCTCTCTCTGTCTCTAACTCTACCTCTCAAATAAATTAATTAAGAAGAAGCAGCAGCAGCAGCTGGCTAAGCCTCTGCCTGCAGTGCTGGCTTCCCATATGTGCGCTGGTTTGAGTCCCTGCTGCTCCACTTCCCATCCAGCTCCGCTAATACAATTGGAAAGCAGCAGAAGATGGTCCAAGTTCTTGGGCCCCTGCACCCACGTGGGAGACTCAGAAGAAGCTCCTGGCTCCTGGCTTTGCCCTGGCCCAGCCCCAGCTGTTGCGGCCATTTGGGAAGTGAACCAGTGGAGGAAGATGCTCTCTCTTCTCTCTCTCCTCTCCCCCTTCTTTCCATCTCTGTCTTTCGAATAAATAACCTTTTAAAAAAAAAAACTGAATTATCATATGTTTTTTTTTTTTTTTCCAGCTAACTACAGGTCAGAGGCCTCTTATGGTCTGGACTGTCCAAAGTCAGAAGGGGCCCGAGAGCCCCCACGATGACCATGTGTTACTAGAGCCAGGTGAGCAGCAGACCAAAAGGCTGGATTTCAATGTTCCTTTGTCCCCTCTGGCCGGAGATTGACAGTCAAACCGTGAGAGCGAAGAGCACGGATCAGGCGCACCTGGGCTCCCTTGCGCTCCATCTTGCCATCCTGGAAACAGTGTCGGTATCACAGAGCTCTTCCGAGGGTTATCACACAGGCACCTGCTCAGTGAGAGCCGAGGTGCCAGCTGCCGCCTTCATGACAACCGCGTCCCCTACAGACCCTTCCCAAGAATGATTAAAGGATGCAGAGCACCGACAGGCCAAGTGTTCCAGTGGCAGACACTGGAGAGACAGGCAAGCGCAGACCAGCTGTAAGGAAGGTGAAAGGATCATTGTGAAAAAGGTGGGGATCTGAACTTTTTCTTAATGTTTTAAAAATGCAAAAAAAAATAAAATAAAATAAAAATGCATTTTGCAGAAACCTTTGAAGCGTGAGGGGTCAGGAATCGCGTCTCATGTTGTGCACTGGAACACGGCAAAGGAAGCCTGCCTGCAGGCTGGGCTCTGCTCTGGGTCTCTGGATTGACATCAGCAGCGTCTGAACTGCAAAGGGAGTTTCTGCCCCGTAGGTAACTCCTGCTCTTCCATCCCCGCCCAGCGCAGCCCCAGGGTCGGCCCGAGGGCTCCTCCCCAGCGGACGGCAGCGTTTCTGGGAAGTGAACTCGAGTTTTTCGGGGTTTAGTCGGGATGATGAGCGAGTTCTGTGCGTGTCTCCGTAGGGCATTCCAGCTCTCACACGGGAACTTGGTTCCTTCCCTATTTCTGCTCTGAGAATGAACAAGCCTCGGATTTATTATCTGGTTACTGGGTGACCCCTGCTGGCTATGAGGGGATGTTACGACCTTTTCTAACGTGCTGGCTTTCTGCTTTCCATTCCGGTTACCAAACTGACACTGAAACTGCCACTTTCCAAGAGTCTGTCCACCTCCACTCAGTTGGGATAGCTTCTATTAATCCCTGTTGTGCATTGACTGTCATCTTCATTGCATTAGACCCAGAGTGTTTTGATAAACCCCTCCCTATAAAATGATTAAATCCACAGCAAATGAAATCATCCCTTTCGTTAGACTGTGCTGGTGAGTTTTAATGATTCAGTGGTCTCCTGCCAACCGGGAAGATGACAATTTTTATATTTCCTTGAAAAAATGTTGTTGGCAATAAACATAAGGACGGCCACATTTCCGAGCCCAGCTGGCAACACAAAACATTCGCCTAACTCCGCGGCCCAGTGCTCTCAATGATTGAATGTGCAGAGCTCCCCAAACATTACACAAGGTAATCTATGGCTTACATAGCCGGAAGAGATTTTTAAATAATGTTTAAAAGTCCCACCATTTTAAAAATCAACACTCTACTCTCCCTGAGCCACTCTATCCATAAAACCATTAATGTTTATCTAATGAATACAGTTTAGTGCACACACTATCAAAAAGAATACGTTCAGGAGGGGGTGTGGTATAGTTAGTAAAGCTGCCAATGGCGGCACCTGCATCCAGTATGGACACCGGTTCAAGTCTGGGCTGCTCCACTTCCGATCCCACTCTCTACTATGGCCTGGGAAAGCAGTAAAAGATGACCCAAGTCCTTGGGCCCCTGCTCCCGTGTGGGAGACCCAGAAGAAGCTCCTGGCTCCTGGCTTTGGATCATCACAGCTCCAGCCTCTATGGCCATTTGCGGAGTGAACCAGTAGATGGAAGAGATTCATTCTCTCTCTCTCTCTCTCTCTTTCTCTTTCTCTCTCTGTCTTTCAAAAAAAATAAAGAAATTAAAAAAAAATACGTTCAGGAACAGAATGAGTACTGAGTAGAAAATGGGAGAAAACAGTCATATCTCAGCGGCCACAATAGAAAATCTATATATTCTTGGGTCTTTTATCTGTTCGTATGTACAAAATAATTTATGTCAGAGGATCTCAGCTTCTACTGAGTTTCTCATCTTCCTAAGCAACAGTAACACGACACCACACACAGAATTTCTTTGCACAGTCTCGCCCTCCATTGCACTCTAAGGAAGAGTTCACTGTAAGCGGTAGTGAACCCTGGAAACAACTGCATTGGACATCCCTGTGGATAACAACAGCTTTCTTTAGCTGGAGCTGACATACACAAACATCAGTTCAGCCAACCGAGTATGACCCTTAAATTTCTATAGAGAAAATAAGGGAAACTCCAGCAGTCTCGGAATTCAGCACCAAAGGAAAACGCAGGGAAAAGAAAAGGAGGAGTTGACATTTATTGGTTAAATGGCTGTGTGGATGCACAAATGTCTCCACTATACAACAAACGTGGATAAGGAACTGCCCATGTCCTGACCTGCAAGGTGGAACCACACTGACTGTAAATCACTTGTGGGGCTTAAATGAGACATGCTATTTCCTGTTACCTTGTGATTTTTCACTGTTCAGTTTTAGGCACATACAACATATCACTTACCTGCCATTAGACTTTGCAGGCACAGACAACATATCTCCTACCTCTCACTAGACTTTGCAGACCAAGCCGTTATTTATTCAATTTATTCAAACTCTCCCTTGAAAAGCCAACCCGCACACACCCTGAAACACTTTGGTGGTGTGTCTGGGGTTCAACTTTTAATTCCCATCTCTGCTCGCGTTCATCTCCCTGGCAGTGGAATGCCTCAAACTGAATACAATATCCCTGGCTTTTGAGAAAGGGCCTCGTGACTTCCTAATCATAAAGACCTCGCCTAGGTTTTGAAAATCAGCTTGTTGAGAGAACAGTGAATTCACAGCCTTACGCACTTTAAGTCTTAGCACAACTCTGCTCTTATTGACTGATTCGCCTCTGTTCTCCGCAGAGGCCCTTCCTATGTTCTTAGAACATCTAGCCTCCTCCACAGACCTCAATTTAATTAACTTTTTCTGCTGCTTGGTGTATTTTCTCTTACAGTTCTCACTTTTCCTTGGTGCTCTTTTAAGCCCGCCTCTTTCCTATTTCTCAGTATTTCCATGACCCTTAGACCTTTGAGAAAATATTTGCAAATCTACTCTGACTTCTTATTTATTCATGTTCTCTTAGCAATGTTTTTTTTGCTTTGTGGAGAGCTCAAAGCCACTAGCAAACACTGAAGTTATACTTAAAATACACCTCGCGTCACAACAAAGACAAGGAAACATATTTTAGGAATCCTAAAGCTACTCAGACATGATTTAAGTTAGACATTAGAAGAATATTTTTCAGTGAAATGATGTGGTCCTTTGAAGACACTTTTTCGATCCAACTTGAGAATTTAAACCTTCTCCAACCTCATAAGAACTGAACTCTCCAAATAGTGTGGAATTTATCTCCCTAGAAATCTAAAAATCCCTGCTCGGTTGCTTTATGGTTAACAGTGAGAGTGCGCTTCACAAACTAGAGCTCGGCCACACACCTACTCCGCCTGCGTAACTGCTGAGCTTTCCTGATACTCTTAAATCGTCGACTTTTCTTTCTTCTGGTGAAGGTACAGCTATGTCCTAATCTTTCTTATAAAGACGTATTTATTTCCTTGAATGAGTTAGAGAGAACGAGAGACATCTTACATCTGCTGGTTTACTCACCAGATGGCCACAATAGCCATGAATGGGCCAGGCTGAAGGCAGGTGCTTCTTCCGGGTCTCGCACGTGGGTGCAGGGCCATCCTCCGCTGCTGTCCCAGGCCATAGCAGAGAGCTGGGTCGGAAGTGGAGCAGCCGGGACTTGAACTGGCGTCTGTGTGGGATGCCATCATTCCAGGCAGCAGCTTAACCGCTTCCCCACAGTGCCAACCCGTAGATATGTCCCAGTCTTAACCTTAGCCAGGTTCCACCCAGTCTGAATCATAAAGTTTTCCTTTTTGGTGGGAAAAGATCTCGTGGTTAATGAGTTTCTCTGTCCCTTCTTATCTGGCTGATGCTTGTGTAGATAAACTGCCGGATCCACAGTCACCCAGAGGCCATGAATGCTTTCTAACGTGTTATCCTGGGAGATGGGCTGGTTTACATCTTCACCCATTGCTGCAGATCAGACGACTTCTCAGGGACTCTGGTGTGTGCCACACATCTTTACCGCCAATGCCAAACACCATGATGCAGAATTCTAAACACCATAACAGAAAAGAGCTTGGTTCCTCCTCCCCTTTGCTTTATAAATGAAGGACTGAGTGTGGCAAAAGAATTGAAGAGGTTTATGGGCCATGCACTGTGGCGTAGCAGGTAAAGCCGCCACCTGCAGTGCCAGCATCCCATATGAGCGCCGGTTTGAGTCCCAGCTGCTCCACTTCCAATCTGTCTCTCTGCTGTGGCCTGGGAAAGCACTAGAAGATGGTCCAAGTCCTTGGGCCCCTTCACGCCCGTGGGAGACCTGGAAGAAGCTCCTGGCTCCTGGTTTCAGATCGGCACAGCTAAAGCCATTGCGGCCATCTGGGGAGTGAACCAGCGGATGGAAGACCTCTCTCTCTTTCTCTCTCTGCCTCTGCCTCTGTCTCCGCCTCTCTATGCAGCATCCCGTATCAGAGCACTGGTTCAGATCTTGACTGTTCCAATTCTGATCCAGCTCCCTGCTGGAAAAGCAGCAGAAGATGACCCAAGTCCTTGGGCACCTGCCACCCACGCAGGAGACCTGAATGGAGTTCCAGGCTCCTGAGTTTGGCCTCTACCAGACCTGATTGTTTTGGCCATTTTGGGGAGTGAACCAGCGGATGGAAGATCTCTCCGTGTCTCTCCTTCTCTCTCTGTCACTCTGCCTTTCAAATATATAACATACATCTTCTTAAAAATGCTTATCTAGAGCTTTCTCTACACCAGAAATAGTCTGAGCACCTGGGAAATTGTGGCCCTCTCATAGCAATCCTATGAAGTTAGTTCTATCATCATTCTATTTCAAAGCGAAGGAAACTGAGACACAAAGAGGTTAAGTAACTCGCCCAAGGCCACACACCATGTAGCTTGCAAAGCAGGGATTGAAACCCAGGCAGTCTGGCTCCCAAATCTATCCTCTTAATTCCTGTACACTCTCTTCCATGAGTGTCGATCAACCACATGTCATCGAAAGGCAAATTGGCTTCAGCAAGTGCGTAAATTTGCCTCCAGACAACCTGGCTCAGCACAGTCCCCATCATCAGTCAACACATCTTGGCTTCCAAGATTCGCCTCACACTAGGAACACAAATATGCTCTCCACATAGTCACCCACGCAGCCAAGGTATGCTTCAACCGACGTTCACCGCTACATAAGGAAATATATAACATCTTACTCCTCCACCCTCAGGGAAACCAAAACCATACCAGAAGGTTACAGCAGATTTTTGAAAATCACTACACTCATCTCCTCTGCTCACAATATGTTTCTGTAAGCTCCCGTCTGTCCCCTGGTGGGATTGGAGCATTTCTAAGGGTAGATGCAGAGTAAACACCTTCGCATTTCAACAGACTTCTTCCACGTCCCTGGCTTGCCTGTGGCTGCCTTGTGCTTTTCAGGAGCCTCTGGGATTCAGACATCATGCCAGGCACCGGAGGCGAGGCACTCCGCAATGTAAACCATGGCCGCCATCACTCAGAGCCTGCCCTTGTCTGCATCTCCTGGAGTCCACCTGTCAGCTCCCCACAGACAGCTCAGGGTGGCCACTGGGACCCTGCGAAGACTGGCCGCATCGTCGCCTGGTGAGAACACAAGAAAACGCAATGAGTACACAGCACCGGGAGAGTGCTACGGAGCCCATCACCCACTTAGATCGCTATTATGCTGACAACCTCAGCACAAAGTTTTATTTCTCGTAACATGGCAACCAAAACGCACCAGAGAAATACGTTTCCAGGACTTGCCTGTTGCTTTAATGAATGTCTGCTTGTAAGCTGTAAGGGGAAAGAAATTAATATCATCTTCCCCTGAGACACTGCCCAGCCAGTGCAATAGGAACAACTAGTTATGCTGTGGGAGCGATTACTGGCCTTGAAAAGCCTGATGTGGTCTGAAGTGGTTTTAAAGGGGTTTTGGGAGACACGGGGCAAAGCCTCGGAAGGGCTTGAGAGGAAGCCAGTGTCAGGTGTGGAATTATCTGACAAGGCGTCAGAAAGGGCTCTGATGTTTTATTTTCAAGGAGCCGTGGATACCTCCATTTACATCAGGAGTAGAGGACCCATTCAGAGGCAGAAAAATCATCCACACGCCTGGTGTAGGATGGAGACAGCTGAGAAAATTCTGAGAGAAGGTGGAGATGGATGTCTAAAGTAATGTAGGGGAGCTACAGATGGCATATTTGTGTGCTCCCAAATTCGCGTAGTGAAATCCTATTCCTGCAAGTGATGATAACAGGAGGTGGGGCCTCGGAAGCTGATGAAGTCGTAAAGGCAGAGCCCCCACGAATGGGACCAGCTCCCTATGAAAGAGACCTCAGAGAACGCCCTCCCCCTGCCTGTGAGGTCTACGAAGCATCTATGAATCAAGAAGTTGACCCAGATACCACATCAGCCAGCATCCTATCTTGTACTTTACAGGCTCCAAAACGCTGTGAAATAAGCTTCTGTTCTTTGTTTACTCATTATAGAAAACAGTATGGACGTTCCTAAAAAAACAAAAACAGAGCTACCCTCTGACCCAGCAGTCCGACTGGGTATATGACTAGGGAAATGAAAAAGGCTGTCAAAGAGACATCCACACACCCATGCTTATGACCGTAATAGTCACAACAGCCAGGAAAAGTTAACAAGCTAAAGGCATGGAAAGCCAAGACGCCCTGGAAAAAAAAAAAAAGAAGAAGAAGAAGAAGAAGAAGAAGAAGAAGAAGAAGAAGAAGAAGAAGAAGAAGAAGAAGAAGAAGAAGAAGACCTAATGAAAGATCTCTGTGAGTGAGATCCCAGTGGAAAATAGGGGCCATCAAAGAAGGAGGTACCTTTCTCTGAAGGGAGGAGAGAACTTCCACTTTGACTATGACCCTGTCTGAATAAGATTGAAGTTGGTGAACTCAAAAGGCTTCCATAGCCTTGGCAACTCATGACAAGAGCCTAGGGAGATTTCTGACGCCATAAACAGGAGTGTCAATTTGTTAAGTCAACAACAGGAGTCACTGTGTACTTACTCCTCATGTGGGATCTGTCCTTAGTGTGTTGTCCAATGTGAAGTAATACTATAACTAGTACCAAACAGTATTTTACACTTTATGTTCTGTGTGGGTGCAAACTGATGAAATCTTTACTTAATGTATACTGAATCGATCTTCTGTATATAAAGATAATTGAAAATGAATCTTGATGTGAATGGAATTGAAGAGGGAGCGGGAGATGGGAGGGGTGCAGGTGGGAGGGAAATTATGGGGGGGGAAGCCATTGTAATCCATTAACTGTACTTTGAAAATTTATATTTACTAAATAAAAAATAAATAAATAAATAAAAGTTCCCCCACTGGTGAATGGATGACAAAAGTGTGGCACATGACACAGTGAAACACTGCTCAGCCGTAAAAAAGGACAAAATCGTGTCATTTGTAACAGCACAGACGGAACTGGAAGTCACTCTGCTAACTGAAATAAGCAAGCACAGAATGACAAATAGTAAATGATGGCACTGACATGTAGAGTCTTAACTAAAAGGTGATCTTGAGAAATCAAAAGTATAATTTTGGGGGCCTGCGCTGTGGCGCAGGGAGTTAAAGCCCTGGCCTGATGGGCGCCGGTTCTAGTCCCGGCTGCTCCTCTTCCAACCCAGCTCTCTGCTGTGGCCTGGGATAGTAGAAGAGGATGGCCCAAGTCCTTGGGCCCCTGCACCCACGTGGGAGACCCGGAAGAGGCTCCTGGCTCCTGGCTTGGGATCGGTGCAACTCCAGTCCTTGCAGTCAACTGGGGAGTGAACCAGCGGATGGAAGACCTCTCTCACTGCCTCTCCTCTCTCTGTGTAATTCTGACTTTCAAATAAATAAAATAGGGGCTGGCGCCATGGCACACTAGGTTAATCCTCCACCTGCGGCACCGGCATCCCATATGGGTGCCAGGTTCTAGTCCCAGCTGCTCCTCTTCCAGTCCAGCTCTCTGCTATGGCCTGGGAAAGCTGTGGAGGATGGCCCGAGTGCCTGGATCCCTGCAACCGCGTGGGAGACCAAGAAGAAGCACCTGGCTCTTGGCTTCGGATCGGCACAGCTCTGGCCGTTGCGGTCACTTGGAGAGTGAACCAGTGGAAGGAAGTCCTCTCTCTCTCTGTCTCTTCCTCTCACTGTCTGTAACTCTGCCTGTCAAATAAACAAATCAAATCTTTTATTAGAAAAACAAATCAATGAAATAAATATTTTAAAAATATATATATATATATTGGCCGGCGCCGTGACTCACTAGGCTAATCCTCTGCCTTGCGGCGCCGGCACACCGGGTTCTAGTCCTGGTCGGGGCGCCGGATTCTGTCCCGGTTGCCCCTCTTCCAGGCCAGCTCTCTGCTGTGGCCCGGGAATGCAGTGGAGGATGGCCCAAGTGCTTGGGCCCTGCACCCCATGGGAGACCAGGATAAGTACCTGTTCCTGCCATCGGATCAGCATAGTGCGCCGGCCGCGGCAGCTATTGGAGGGTGAACCAACAGAAAAGGAAGACCTTTCTTTCTCTCTCTCTCTCACTGTCCACTCTGCCTGTCTATATATATATATATATCACATGGTACTCCATAAATACATATGATTGTTATGTGTCTGTTATAAGAAATTGATCCTTAAAAAGTTTTTGTTATTTGTAATCCATCAAGTGTTTGTTATTTTGTTATCAAGGCCCAAATTTACTAATACAAGAAGTCTCAAAGAGAAGTATTAGGAGTTAAGTTTGTTTTTCAGGCAAGAAATATGACTTAGAGTTTTTATCCTTTTCCTTTCAAATTATCATTTAGATTCAAATTGGACATTTTAGTCATGGTCTCAGTTTAACCAACTGCATCCACCGTGATTCCTCGCTCACTTTAAGAAGCTGTCCCAGGCTCTTCATTGTATAAGGATGGACACACAGTCAACAGTGGACACAGGAGAGGACCAGCCCACAGGGCTCACTACCCAACCACAGGGGACTGATATCGAAATTGGATCTCCGATTTCTTCATCTCCATTTCTTTCACATTCTCTCTCTCTCTCTCTCTCTCTCTCTCTCTCTCTCCCCCTCTCCCTCTCCCTCTCTCTCTCCCTCCCTCCATGCCCCCCTCCTGTTCTCTCTCATTCCCTCCCTCCTCTCTTTTATATGTATTATAATTCCACTTTCCAGGGTTCAATGTCAAGGTTGGGCTGACTCCATCCCTTTGGGTTTTGTGGGGAGCAACTCGGACTATACTGTTACTGGAATTAAGACTTATTCTATGCATCTGCTCTCCCACAATGTGGCGCTGGGAGAGGAGCGTACAGCTTCTACCCAGCTGCCCCTTACCAACTTGATAAGCTGCAAGAGCCGCTCCTGATTGGAGGAGAGCGGCGCGCTCGGCGTGTGGGTAGCAGAGCACGGATTGGTGGAGAGGACTATATAGGAGGAGAGAGCCGGCCGGCGGTGTGCCGCTCCCCTGCGGAAGTGGGGAATGTGGCAGGGGGAACCGCCCTTCCACGGAGGTGGAAGGGACGGCAGCCAACCCGGGAAGAACCAGCAGCAAACCCGGGGAGGGCCGAGCAGACGAAAGAACAACACAGGGTCCTGTGTCGTTCCTCCACGGAGACGGGGAGCGACATAATGGTGCCGTGACTCGGATATGAAGCCTAGGCAGGGTTTAGTGTCGTTCCTCCATGAAGAGGGGCAGCGACATAATGGTGCCGTGACTCGGATATGAAGCCTAGGCAGGGTTTAGTGTCGTTCCTCCACGAAGAGGGGGAGCGACAGGTTTCTTCTTCCAGTTCCATCCAATTTTCCTAATAAGGCCACTCATGCTCAACACAGCAGCCTCTCCATGTGTGCACTAAGAGATAAGCACTCTCGTTAGGGGTTAAGATATAGCAACCTAAAAATTAGACAAATATCAGATATTTCTAAAATTGGGTCAGTGCTATTCAACAAAGTGCTAAATTTGGTTTCCGATATTCAACACAATTCCACAAATATGGATCCTCCATGGCACCCTGTTTAACACGGAGCACCGACCCGGATGAAACAGGGTGCTGAGTTCCAGTTTGCTTACCATGGGGAAACAGAGTAACAAGTGGAGAAATCATTGTCTTAGCAGGCAAACTCTGACTGTGCTGCTGGAGCAGGAGAGGCCTGGAAGGAAGCAAGAGTCAGCCAGGACTTTAGGAGCATCAGGTGACAATTTCCCGTGTGTGTCTACACATTTCACACAGCGAAACTGTGATCATAGCTGCCCAGAGTCCTTCTTCATAAACATATGCTAAGAGGCATTCGAGGGGCCGGTGCTGCGCCGGGGCAGTGGGTTAACGCCCTGGCCTGAAGCACCGGCATCCCACGGGGGCGTCGATTGGAGACCTGGCTGCTCTGCTTCCTGTCCAGCTCTCTGCTGTGGCCTGGGAAAGCAGTAGAAGATGGCCCAAGCCCTTGGGCCCCTGCACCCACGTGGGAGACCCGGAAGAAGCTCCTGGCTCCTGGCTTCAGATCAGCACAGCTCCAGCTGTTGCAGCCATCTGGAGAGTGAACCATCAGATGGAAGACCTCTCTCTCTCTCTCTGCCTCTCCTCTCTCTCTGTAACTCTGACTTTTTCGAATAAATAAATCTTTAAAAAAAAAAAAAAAAGAAGCTGCTAAAAGAGGCATTCGACTGGACTCTTGAGACTATTCCTGTAGGCACCAGCTTGGCTGGTCCTCAGGGAAATTTTAGAGTAAGAGATCATGATCTTTTGCCCGACTGTTTGTCTAGCTCTTCTCTTCCCCTGTTCTCTTTTTATGTGTCTTTTGGAATAAAGGCACCTCCATTCTCAATTCCCTTCACTTGAACTTGCTGTCTGCTTCCTGAGTCTGCTGCAGCCCATCCTACCTGGCCTGGACTCCACGTCTCTACCGTGCTCTGGCCACGTGCTGAAATGCTCTGCGTTGAAGTGCATAGAACCGACGACCTTCATCCCCTGAAGTATATCTGTCTTTTAATGGCAACTCACTGACGTCACAGAATTGCAAATTGATAGAACTATCTTAGATAAAGAATTTCGAAATTGTACCTTCATTCAGCCTTCAGTTTTCAGGGTTTCCCAGCATCCCCCCCCCCCCCCCCACACACACACACTCACATGATCAAATCTCTCTGCCAGAGAGATACAGGCAGAATTTCTGGCCACATGTGAAGAAATTGGTCTCCAAACCTAAGAAGTAATAAAACTTAATTAAACATAATTAATGTTACATAAGCTGCCATGCCATTTCTAAGTAAAAATTCGATTCTGCATACTAGAATTTTGTGTCTTCCTGTTGCTGTGTAACAAATTACCTCAAAGTCTAGTTGTTTAAAACAGACATTTATTACCTCCCAGTTTCTGTGCGTCAGGAATTTGAAAGTGTCTTAGTTGAACCATTCTGAGGGGCTGGACTCTTCTGAAGTTAGGAGATTCCTCGAAAAGTTCTCAGAAAGAGATGCGCATTTGACCTACTGGTTAAGATCCCAGTTAAGATACACACCTCCCACTTCAGAGTGCATGGGTTCAATCCCTGACTCTGGCTCCTGACTCCAGCTTCCTGCTAATACAGACCTTGGGAGGCAACAGTGATGGCTCAAATCTCTGGGTCCCTGCCTCCCATGTGGGAGACCTGAATTGAGTTTCCAGCCCCCAGGTTTGGCCAAGGTGGTTATAGGCGTTCGGAGAGTGAACCAGACAATGGACGTGATCTCTTGCTCATGTTTCTTCTCTCTCCGTTTTTTTCTCTGCATCTCAAATACGTAAGTAAATATTTTCTTTTTTAAGATTTATTTATTTATTTGCAAGTCAGAGTTAAACAGAGAGGGAAGGAGAGGCAGAGAGAGAGAGAGAGAGAGAGAGGTTTTGCATACACTGGTTCACTCCCTAGATGGCGGCAACGGCCGGAAGTGCACTTAACCAAAGCCACGAGCCAGGAGCTTCTTCCGGGTCTCCCACATGGGTGCAGGGGCCCAAGCACTTGGGCCATCTTCTACTGCTTTCCCAGGCTTTAGCAGAGAGCTGGATCGGAAGTGGAGCAGCCGGGAGTAGAACCAGTGCCCATATGGGATGCCGGCTGCAGGGGCAGCTTTACCCTCTATGCCACAGCGCTGGCCCATAAGTAAATATTTTCTAAGTTAACTGAAGACCAGAAACTATGAAACTGATAGAAGAAAGCTGAGCAGAAACACTTTAAGACATTGGCGTAGGAGATGATTTCTTGAATGAGACCTCAAAGGCCCAACAGCAAAAAGCAGAACTAGACGGTGGGGATAATATCAGACCCAGAGGCTTCTGCACAGCACAGGAAGCAGCCGGTAGAGTGAAGAGACAGATGACAGAACTGGAGCAAGTATTTGCAAACTACGTCTCTGAAAAAGGATTAAATCTCGAAAATATTAGCAACTCAAATAACTCAATTAATTAAAATCCCAATCATGTTAGGGAATGGACAAATGACCTGAAAAGACAATTCTCAAAAGAAGAAATACAAATAACTAACAAATATATCTATTTTTTTTAACTTTTATTTAATGAATATAAATTTCCAAAGTACGATTTATGGATTACAATGGCTTCCCCCCCATACCGTCCCTCCCACCCACAACTCTCCCCTTTCCCACTCCCTCTCCCCTTCCATTCACATCAAGATTCATTTTTGATTATCTTAATATACAGAAGATCAGCTTAGTATACATTAAGTAAGGATTTCAACAGTTTGCTCCCACACAGAAACATAAAGTGAAAAATAATAGATGATTTTTTTTAAATGATGATGAAATCAGAGCAGACCTATTGTCATGTTTAATCCCAGTGAGAGTCAAGTTGGGAGTTGATAATTTCTTTTTTTTTTTTTACAGAGGATCAGTTTAGTATGCATTAAGTAAAGATTTCAACAGTTTGCACCCCCATAGAAACACAAAGTGAAATATATTGTTTGAGTACTCGTTATAGCAATAAATCTCAATGCACAGCACATTAAGGACAGAGATCCTACATGAGGACTAAGTGCACAGTGACTCCTGTTGTTGACTTAACCAATTGACACTCCTGTCTATGGCATCAGTAATCTCCCTATGCTCCAGTCATGAGTTTCCAAGGCTATGGAAGCCCTCTGAGTTCTCCGACTCTTATCTTGTTTAGACAAGGTCATAGTCAAAGTGGAGGTTCTCTCCTCCCTTCAGAGAAAGGTACCTCCTTCTTTGAAGACCTGTTCTTTCCACTGGGATCTCACTCACAGAGATCTTTTGCCAGAGTGTCTTGGCTTTCCATGCCTGAAATACTCTCATGGGCTTTTCAGCCAGATCTGAATGCCTTTAGGGCTGATTCTGAGGCCAGAGTGCTATTTAGGACATCTGCCATTCTATGAGTCTGCTGAGTATCTCACTTCCCATGTTGGATCACTCTCCCCTTTATTTATTCTATCGGTTAGTGTTAGCAGGTACTAGACTTGTTTATGTGCTCCCTTTGACTCTTAGTCCTTTCATTATGATCAATTGTGAACTGAAATTGATCACTTGGAATAGTGAGATGGCATTGGTACATGCCACCTTGATGGGATTGAATTGGAATCCCCTGGTATGCTTCCAACTCTACCATTTGGGGCAAGTCAGCTTGAGCATGTCCCAAATTATACATCTCTTCCCTCTCTTATTCCCACTCTTATGTTTAACAGGGATCACATTTCAGTTAATTTTCAACACTTAAGAATAAATGTGTATTAATTACAGAATTAAACCAGTCATATTAAGTAGAACAGACAAAAAAACTACTAAGAGGGATAATGTATTAAGTTGTTCATTAACAGTCAGGGTTATGCTGATCAAGTCACCGTTTCCCATAGTGTCCATTTAACTTCAACAGGTTTCCTTTTTGGTGTTGAGTCAGTTGTCACCGATCAGGGAGAACATATGGTATTTGTCCCTTTGGGACTGGCTTATTTCACTCAGCATGATGTGTTCCAGATTCCTCCATTTTGTTGCAAATGACTTTTTAAAAGCTTGATATCATTCACCACCAGGGAAAACCCAAAGAGATATCATCTTATCCTTGTCGGAATGGCAATTAATCCAAAAGGCAGCAAAAATCGCTAGATGTGGAGATCCAGCAGGATGTGAAGAGAGAACTCTTACACACTGTGGGGGGAATATAAATTAGTGCAGCCACTGTGGAACACAGAATGGAGACTTTTCAAAAACCAGAGATGGACCTGCCACATGTTCCAGCAATCTCACTACTGTATATATATTCAAAAGAAGGAAATCATGGTACCAAAAAGATACCTGCTCCACCATGTTTACAGTGACACTGTTCACAATAGCCAACTTACGGAACCAAGCACTGTACCCATCATAAGATGAATGGATAAAAAATTATATATACACATTTATAATGGAACACTATTTAGCCATAAAAACTTAGGAAATTTGCAGCAAAATGGAAGAAACATGATGGAGGACATTACATTAAGTGAAATAAGTCAGACAGAGAAAGACAAATACCACATGTTCTCCCTTACAGATGGGAGCTAAATTTAAAAAAAAATCAATCTAAATACAAAATGTTGACTACTAGACGTTGAGAGGGTTATAAGGAATAAAAAGATTCAAAATTAAAAACAATAGGGGAATCTGAGTGCAATTCATTAATTTCTACAAATATACTAACATGAGATATTAACAACAGGGGAAGCAGGATGAGGTATATAAGGGACTCTTCATACTACTACTTCACAATTTTTTTGCACATTTGAGATTTTTAAAATTCATGGGGCCGGCGCCACTGCTCAGTAGGCTAATCCTCCGCCTTGCAGCACCGGCACACCGGGTTCTAGCCCCGGTCGGGGCACCAGATTCTGTCCCAGTTGCCCCTCTTCCAGGCCAGCTCTCTGCTGTGGCCAGGGAGTGCAGTGGAGGATGGCCCAAGTGCTTGGGCCCTGCACCCACATGAGAGACCAGGAGAAGTACCTGGCTCCTGGCTTCGGATCAGCGCGGTGCGCCGGCCACGGCGGCCATTGGAGGGTGAACCAACAGCAAAGGGAAGACCTTTCTCTCTGTCTCTCTCTCTCACTGTCCACTCTGCCTGTCAAAAAAAAATAAAAAATCCATGGAAAGTGTGTATTATGAAAAATATATGCATGGATTTCAAACACTTTGCACCCAAATAAGCTTGCTCTTTAATTCTCGGAAAGTCTGCCTGAAGCTGCGCTTGACTGAGGCTCACTGTGGAACTAGGAGGTGGGGGCTGCTCGGAGGCTCCAGCGCCTTCCACTGTCCGAGCAGGGCGTCTGACGTCCTGACACCACCGTGGCTGGCTGCCGGGGGAAGAATCCGAGCACCGGCACAGCAGAAACACTGCGTCTTCTTTGGCCAGGCCCAGGGTGTTGGGCACTGTGATTTCTGCTTTAGAAGCCAGGCACTAAGTTCATCCACATTCAGGAATGGCGCAAAGCTCCAGAAAAGAGGGCTCGTCCTGCTTCTGGTGAGGAGGGCCAGCAATGACTCTTGTACGTATGAGGAGACTTTAACAAGTTCATGGAAAATGGACGTGAAAGATAACTTTAGTTGGAAGCAAAAATGTTGAAGTCCACGCGTACTTTTTTTATAATTACATTTTTCATTAACTTTCTTAGTATCGCTTATATGCATGGATTTCAAGCTTTTCTTTTTTTTTTTGCAACAAAGGACATTTATCCTTTAATTCTATTTTCCACGAGCTTTTTGGGATACCCTTTTTTTTTGACAGGCAGAGTGGACAGTGAGAGAGAGAGACAGAGAGAAAGGTCTTCCTTTGCTGTTGGTTCACCCTCCAATGGCCGCCACGGCCAGCACGCTGCAGCCGGCGCACCGTGCTGATCCGATGGCAGGAGCCAGGTGCTTCTCCTGGTCTCCCATGGGGTGCAGGGCCCAAGCACTTGGGCCATCCTCCACTGCACTCCCTGGCCACAGCAGAGAGCTGGCCTGGAAGAGGGGCAACTGGGACAGAATCTGGCACCCTGACCGGGACTAGAACCTGGTGTGCCGGTGCCGCTAGGTGGAGGATTAGCCTACTGAGCCGTGGTACCGGCCACCCTTGTATTTTAAAACTACCATATCTCCCATGCCCACTTCTTCAGTCTCTCCCTATCCCTGTTTGTTTAATAATATACTATATTGAGTCAGTGCTCTGTTAAGTAAATATTTTTAAAATATTACTTAAATTCCTAGATCTTAAATAATCCCATAAGCAAGAAATTGTTTTCAATTATTTGTCACTAATCTCTTTTCCCAGTCGTTCATAAGCTTTCTCCATTCCAATCACCCAGTACTGTTCAGAAATGAATCTTCTGGGTAATTTGAAGTTCTCTTATATAGCACTGCTGTTCCTGAACTGACATCCTTAAAATCAATTTTAATTTGCTTGTATGTAGCCAAGTAAAATATTTTATGAGACACTGGATCAAGCATCTGCTTCCTTTGACTACTATTTCAGTAACTGAATTATTTTCAGAAAAAGTAATCAAATTAGTTTCTCATAATTACAGACTGCTTATGGCTCATATTTCATATCCCTTACAACACTTAAATTAACAGTAGTCATTTTATCCTCAAAACCTTTGTTCAGCCGGCGCCGCGGCTCACTAGGCTAATCCTCCGCCTTGCAGCACCAGCACACCGGGTTCTAGTCCAGGTCAGGGCACCGGATTCTGTCCGGGTTGCCCCCCTCCCAGGCCAGCTCTCTGCTGTGGCCAGGGAGTGCAGTGGAGGGTGGCCCAAGTGCTTGGGCCTTGCACCCCATGGGAGACCAGGAGAAGTACCTGGCTCCCGCCTTTGGATCAGCGCGGTGCGCCAGCCGTGGCGGCCATTGGAGGGTGAACCACCGGCAAAGGAAGACCTTTCTCTCTGTCTCTCTCTCTCACTGTCCACTCTGCCTGTAAAAAAAAAAAAAAAAAAAAAAAAAAAAAAAAAAAAAAACACCTTTTCTAGAAGTTAAAGCAGTCTTATTTACCTGACTGACCTGCCCCAAAATTGAAGTCTGTTTCTTAGTAACAATGACAAAAAATGTTTATTTTCTTGTTCCAAAACCAGAGGTATGTTTCTCTCCTGGTTGATTGATTTATGCTGCTAAGAAACTATGGAAAGTATTCACAGCAAGTTGGTTTAAGTGCAGCAAGAGTTCACCAAGCATAAACCATGTAGATAAACAGACATCACCACTGTCTCTCTCCAAGTCCATAAATTGTGTTAACAGAATAACAAAAGTCAAACAGTCAAGGTATCTAATGAGGTCACACAACCTTATATTTCTCGGAAACACCCATTATTCAGTTCATTTACTCATTCAGCAAACATCTACTGCATACCTGTAGTGTTCCCATTAATATTTTAAATGCCCTAAAGTCTGAAAGGAGTTACTATGCATTTTTAAAACAAAACCAGTATTCACTTCTAACACATTTAAGAAAACTCCCGATGAACCTTATCCTCACGAAGACAGCAACTATGAACGCGGGCAAAATAAAATAATGACCTGAGGCAGCAGAGAATGAAGAAAGCAGACAAATCCTGGGGGAAGACAGAAATCGGAAGAAGAAACCAGCACCAAACAGACCGTGCTTACAGCTGTTACGGCTTTTCATTTGAGAGCAGAACAAAGGTAATATCAGAGACAGTCACCAAGGCTTCCACACAACAACTTGAGTATTTCTAACACATGTTTGGCCAAAAGAGAACGAAGACAAGAGTCTGTAACAGCCACAGATACTAGAAAGTTATCGAGGTGGGGGCTGGGCAGAAATTTCAGGGAAAGAGAATCAGAGAGCAAGGTGCAATGCTATCTACAAACTCTCGAGGCCGCCTCATAAGCTCATGAAACAGTGCAGCTAAGTTAACATACCTGAAATCTGACTGGAGTCACCACCCAAAAGAATGTTTTAGGTTTAGGTCCAAGTAAGAAACCTATAATAAAACTCTCCTAAAATGTAGATAGCAGACTTGAGAGTCTCTCCAACAGAATTTTCACAATGGCTAGGATAAAATCCAGAATTAATCAACACACAAACAAGAATATATGACTCATTCTGATGAGATAAGAAAACCAATCAAGATAGCTGCTGATGACCCAGGTTTTGCAACTATTAGATGAGAATTTTTAAAAACCTGTTGTAGCTAGGTTCACAATGATATGAAACTTCAAAAGAGAAATATGAACCAGGAACAGGTATTTGATACTCACTTACAACACCACTTTAAGATACCAGATTAAAACTAGTACTCAAACAGTATTTTTCACTTTGTGTTTCTGTGTGGGAGCAAACTGTTGAAATCTTTACTTAATGTATGCTAAACTGATCTTCTGTATATAAAGAGAATCGAAAATGAATCCTCATGTGAATGGAAGGGGAGAGGGAGTGGGAAAGGGGAGGGTTGCGGGTGGGAGGGACGTTATAGGGGGGAAGCCATTGTAATCCATAAGCTGTACTTTGGAAATTTATATTCATTAAATAAAAGTTTGAAAGCAAAAAAAAAAAAAAAAAGATATCAGATTAAGATACCAGCAATACCACAGACCTGGGTTTGGTACCTGCTTCAGGCTCCTGACATCAGCTTCCTACGTGCAGACCCTGAGAGACAGCAGTGAGGGCTCACGTTGCACTCCTGCCGTCCCTGTAGGAGACAGAATCGAGTTCCCAGCTTCCAGCTTTGGCCCTGGCCTTGCCCCAGCTGTTGTGGACATCTGGAGAATGAACCAGGGAGTGGAAGCTGTCTGTCTCTCTCTGCATCTCAAACGAACAAAAAAAAATCAAGATTCCATAGCTAGGCCGGTGCTGCAGCTCACTAGGCTAATCCTCCGCCTTGCGGCGCCGGCACACCGGGTTCTAGTCCCGGTCGGGGCACCGGATTCTGTCCCAGTTGCCCCTCTTCCAGGCCAGCTTTCTGCTGTGGCCAGGGAGTGCAGTGGAGGAGGGCCCAAGTGCTTGGGCCCTGCACCCCATGGGAGACCAGGAGAAGCACCTGGCTCCTGCCATTGGATCAGCGCAGTGCGCCGGCCTCAGCGCGCCAGCCACGGCGGCCATTGGAGGGTGAACCAACGGCAAAGGAAGACCTTTCTCTCTGTCTCTCTCTCTCACTGTCCACTCTGCCTGTCAAAAAATTAAAAAAAAAAAAGATTCTATAGCTGAAACATATAATTTCTGAAATTAAAAGCTTGTTTTTAAAATCTCAACACCTGAGGACGATATTAAATGTATAATAGATATGAATAAAATTCAAGAAAGAAAGGTAAGATGGTATGAGGTATATGACTTATTGAGGAAACAAAGCCCCCAAACCCCCCAAATTTGATGACAGACATAATTAGGTATGTTCAGGAAAGTCAGTAAAGCCCATATACAAAGAAAACCAGGCCCAGACACAGCCTAGTCAAACCGCTGATGGCTAGAGTCTAAGGGAAATACACCTTGAGAGGCTAGAGTTGTGGCACAGCAGGTTAGGCCACCGCCGGCAACGCCGGCATCCCATAGCAGAGCTCCTGTTTCAGTGCCAGCTGCTCCGCTTCACAGCCAGTTCCCTGCCAAGGCACCTGGGGAAGGAAGCATCGACATGGTCCAAGTACTCGGGTCCCTGTCACTCACATGAGAGACGGGGTTGAAGCTCACGGCTGGGAAGAAAACCAGCAAATGGAAGATCTCTTTTTCTGTCTGTCTCTCCCTCTCTCTGTCACTCTGCCTTTCAAATAAATGAAACAAATTTTTTAAGGCAAAAAAAATAAAAAAGAAAAGGGAAATCTTGAAGGCAGACAAAGGAAAATGACATCCCACACACAGAATATGGACTCAAAATCTGTCATTGGGAACAATCACAAACAGAGCACAAGGAACGTCATCTCTTAAATACTGAAAAAACACTCTCAACCACAAAGTCCACATCCGGTGGAAACGGTCTTTAAAAATGAAGATGAAACAGGAACACTTTCATGTTTTAAAAAATATTAAGAGACTTATCCCAATAGAACTCTTCTACAAAGATATGCTTTGAAGTTTCACTCAGGCTGAGGGAAACTGGAACCAGACCGAAACTAGACCTTCGAGAAAGACTACAGAGCACCAGAGATGACAACTGTCTGGGCGGACAGAAGGGACTGCGCAATCAAGACCCCCACAAAGACGCAGCTATGACCATCACCCCAGCCTCCCCCCATCACGCCCTGCTGTGTCCCTCTCCCTCCCAGCAGGAGGCCAGTGTTCTGAGGTTTTCCCACCCGGGATCAAGTTTGCTGGTTAGAAAGAAGAAGTGAATGATGAGGAAATAAAACCCTTGACAAGTAGTGAGTGCAGGGACCTAAGAGAAATCTACTTTGATCAGCTGACAGTCCTGCAGTTAAACTTGCGCTGAACCAAGAGATGCAGTGGCGCCAGGCCTAATGACAGAAGCCGCTGTAATTTGAAGGCCGTGACCAGCAGACCCGGGAGCTGCATAAAGCACAGAGTGTACACAGATGCTCGCGGTTCTCCGTGGCTTATGTCCCGATAAAAGCGCTGTGAGGCAAAAGAGCGTGCGATGCTCCAACCTCGGAACGCCCCGGCTTGTCAGCACAGCACACTGCAGAGCCCCAGTGGCGGCCATCATGATTACAGGGTGACAGAGCTGCAGCTGCCCCGGGTCCCAGGGAAGATCCTACTGTGTGTTACAAGACCTGGGGAAGATCAAATTCAAAATGGCAACACGAGTTCCAGCTGAACGCATACAGCTTCCTCATTATCGGAAAGTCAAGAAATCGTGATTCAAGTCATCACTAAGTCAGGGACTGTCTCAACAAAGCAAATCTTGATTCCCTACCTCATTCTTTTATTTTTAATAAATATTTATTCATTAGAAAGGCAGAGTCACAGAGAGATATCTTCCATCTGCTGGTTCACTCCCCAAATGGCTGCACTGGTTGAGGCTGGGCCAAGCTGAAGCCAGGATCCCAGAACTCCATTTGGCAGGGATACTAGTACTTGGGCTATTTTTGCTGCCTCCTCGGGCACATTAGCAGGGAGCTGGACTGGAAGCAGAGCAGCCCAGACTCAAAATAGTGCTCCAACATCATATGCTGGCTTCACAGGCAGTGGCTTAACCAGCTGTGCCACAATACCCACCCAGCAAACATCTCAATTAGACCTAGATTCAGTCACACAGAATAACACCACAGAGGGTCTATAATAAAGTAACCGTAGCCCTATGATCTAGCACAGATCATTGCGTATTTTTGAGACTAACACAGGTAATTGCAGTGCTACACACCATTTTTAAGAAACACTCCAACATTTCACAGCCTCCCCCCCTCTCCTGGGACACTCCTGCCACAGCAGCCATGGTTTATAGCTTACCCACGGTTGTGGACTTTCTTTGCTGAAATGGTAGGGACAGTGTCTAAATGGCAGAGTTTAGAATACGACCTATAATTGAAACTGCAAATAAACAGCCCAAGTGGACCAGAGTAGCAAGCTGCCTCTGTCCTCACAAGGGAGCCCTGATACATATTTTAGCTGTACTGGCTTTGCAGTATATCATTGCTACTCAATTAAAATACTCCAAAAGCCATTTCCTTTCCTTTAACCAGTGGCACTGATGAGGCTCATTTCAGGACATAAACCACATTAGAAGTATCAACAAAGAATGGAAATCTTCCCAATAGAAAGAGCTTTGTTCTGAGCCTGCCTTTGATCCTTGTGAAATCCACCTCCTGGATGGACGTCTTGGGCCTCCCTTTCCACATTTCGCAGGGGGGAGGGTAAACAACCCAGTGGACTCAAGAGAACATTCAGGTGGCCATCTGATACCTCTTCTACTAAACAAACTAAGTATTGTGCCCTACCTGTTATTCCTTCCTTCCAATCTGTATACTTGCGAAAACAAAACCAAAGCTCTGTTTCAGTCAACAGTTCACAAAACAGGCTGCCCAGCTCTATGAATCTCATTGTCTGTGAAACTATTGTTGAAATTATTTTAAAATTAGTGAGATAAGGAATATCCACATTTTATGTGGACTGCTTTGAAAAATAAATTACTGTGGGTGAGGAACCCAGATGCACTCTCTCAGGGGCCCTTTGGAATTAGTTTTAATTAATGTTGTAAGGCAGGACCAGACGTTGCTGCACACCTGCACCTGCTATAACTCCAAGAGCAATTAACTGATGAGTCATCCTATATATCAGCATTTTTTCTATGAGGGAAATTCACAAAAGTTCATCGAAAAGTGGATTTAAGGCAGCAGGCATTTATCACAGTGGTTAAGATGCTGGCTAAGACTCTCCTGTCCCACGTCGCAGTACCTGGGTTCAGTTAGTGCCAGCTCCTGACTCCTGTTTCCTGCCAATAAAGAAACTGGGAGGCAGCCGCCACGACTCCAGTAGGTACATGCACCACCCACGTGGGAGACGCAGACTGAGCGCCCAACTCCCGTTCTGGTCCTGTGCAGCCCTGGTTGTTGCAGGCATTTGGGGAGTAAGCCAACAGATGATGGGAGCTAGCTAGCTTGTCTGCTTTCTTTCCTTTTCTTTCTTCGGTTTCTATCTTTCTGCCTCTGAAATATTTTTTTGACAGGCAGAGTGGACAGTGAGAGAGAGAGACAGAGAGAAAGGTCTTCCTTTGCGGTTGGTTCACCCTCCAATGGCAGCCGCGGCTGGCGCACTGCGCTGATCCGAAGGCAGGAGCCAGGTGCTTCTCCTGGTCTCCCATGGGGTGCAGGGCCCAAGCACTTGGGCCATCCTCCACTGCACTCCCTGGCCACAGCAGAGAGCTGGCCTGGAAGAGGGGCAACTGGGACAGAATCCGGCGTCCCGACCGGGACTAGAACCTGGTGTGCCGGTGCCGCAAGGCGGAGGATTGGCCTATTGAGCCGCGGCACCAGCCTGAAATAGATTTTAAAAAGAAAAAATTTACAAGATTACTTTGATGCAAAAATCCTTTGAAATCATGCATTCAAGGGAGTCTTCAAAAAGTTCACAGAAAATGTGTATTACAAAAAAAAAAACCACATAGATTTCAAAAAAAAAAAAGTTTGGTCTAAAATAAACTTAAAAATTAACTCCATTTTCCACAAGCTTTGTGAAGAACCCTGGTTGTTTTGTCGTTGTTGTTTTCACTTCTCCATTTCAGAAACCTGTTTGAGAACGACTGGGGTGTAGCTTGTTTCCTGGACATCGTGAGAGTAAGAGGGTGTTCACCCTTCACCGTGAAATCACCTTCATGGTTCCTTCCTGAACCCTGTCTGAGACAAGAACCCTGTTCAACCTGTGCTCACAGAGCACACTGTGCAAGGCGCCCAGGACAGAAACTCAGACATGTCAGGTCCCAGGCTGTGTTCACAATGATCCACTCTTCAACCCTGGTCTTGACTTCCTCCGCAGTGGACTCAGCTCAAATGTGAACTTAATATCTCTTTCCATGCACAAGAGTCTGAGCAGGTCTTTGTTTGCAGACTTTATTTCCATTGCTGCCTCCTGCAGAACTGTTTTCAGCTGACAGTGTTAAGTTTGGAGAATGCTTATGATGCTACTGAATAATATTTTACCCTGAAGACCCTGTAGATGGCAATTCAGGGAACTGGCCAAAGCAGCACAAAATTCTCTGGGACTACAAAGGTCAAAGCAAGACCAGTGGGACAGCAGAAAAGGAAATTAGAAAAGGGGAGTTTGCCCTAAGTCTTGGGCCCAGGAACCAATAATGCACAGGGCAGGAGTCAGCTTATGAAGAGCCCTGGCAGCCATGCCAGCCACGAGTTGGGTCACCGGAAACAGACCTGCCCTGGAGTCAAAGGGCCGAGGTCACAGCCACAGATTGTTGGCTCTAAGCTGAACAGCCCTTCACTCAGCCCAGCTTCCAAGTAACCACTGCTGGTGAGGGGACGGCCAAGCAGGGTCAGCAACACTGCAGGCAGAGCTGCATATGAACTAAAATGTTTCCCTACCTTCTCTTCAAGCCAGCTCTCCTCCCAGGCCAGCTAGGTAACGAAAGTCAACAGGCACCTCCCTTATGATGTACCCCATGTAAACAGGTAGACAGGTCTGACCCTCATAACTGGCATGGCCTTAAAGCCCACCTGATTGTTTTTCTATTTTTTTTTTATTGGCAGGCAGAGTGGACAGTGAGAGAGAGAGACAGAGAGAAAGGTCTTCCTTTGCCGTTGGTTCACCCTCCAATGGCTGCCGCGGCTGGCGCACTGCGCTGATCCGATGGCAGGAGCCAGGTGCTTCTCCTGGTCTCCCATGGGGTGCAGGGCCCAAGCACTTGGGCCATCCTCCACTGCACTCCCGGGCCACGGCAGAGAGCTGGCCTGGAAGAGGGGCAACCGGGACAGAATCCGGCGCCCCAACCAGGACTAGAACCCAGTGTGCCAGCGCCGCAAGGCGGAGGATTAGCCTAGTGAGCTGCGGCGCCGGCCTGATTGTTTTTCAAGCCCTTCCTGTCAGTTTGTATTTGCCTTCATAGGAAAAAAACTTGCTCATAGTTCAGACACCTTTCTTAGGGCCTCTAATAATGACTCTGTCTTTGGTTTTGGATCCTGTAAGTTTAAACTGCTTGTTAGATTCATTTTCTCCAGACTTGAAAAAGTAGAATTCTAGGTGGCCGTGCACATGAACCCTTGGATGGAAGCAGTTTCTGCAAGCTGGCACTGCATCCCCCTGGAGAAGCCACCTCCTGCTGGAAGCCCCTCTTGACTGCAGTTCCCAACAACCCGCCTTTGCAGCGTGAAGCAGCCAGAGCGATCAGCGTCCAGTCCCCCCGACAGGTGTTAGGGTAGAGCCTTGTGAAGGGGCGATGTGAGGCGTCAGACGGGTTAATAGGTAGTCAGGGTGGTCCCAACAGATTTGGGGATGTAAAATATTTGCTTCCTCCCCCAAAATGTTATCTTAGCAAGAACAAACGGGCCGCCCTCCTCCCTTTGGAATCTCCAAATTTACCCTGAAACAGCTAGAGAGCTCCTCCCGCACTCACAGCTTATTCTGAAAACAAGTTACCTAGCCCCGCCTTCTGGAAGGTGTTTTGTTTTATCAAGGGCAAGCCAGACAGGATGGAGAATTGTAAATCAGGTCTTTTTATGGGTTTTGTCCCCGCCTGGTAGCCGAATGCCAATCTGATTGTCAAGTTTTTTTTTTTTTTCCTTCGAAATTGTGCTTAAAAACTCCGGTGCCATGGGGGCTTTTGGGATTTTTCCTCTCTTGGAAGCTCCCCTCCTTGGTGCTCTTTGACGCTAATAAATCTTTTTAAATCTCAAAAAAATAAAGAAAGAAGCTAACTGTCACCAGGAGTGACAGGCACAAGGAGCGGTGCTTGGAAGGGCCCTGCACTTAGTTGAATGTCCTGCTGTCCTCATTTTAAATTCTGAATGATTTTTTAATAAGGACTCTGCATTTTCATTTTGCACTGGGATCCACAAGTTATGCAGCCAGCGTGGTTTCATTTCTTGCTCTTTGTGAACATCATGAATCAGGAAAGAAGAAGGACAGCGGCTGAGGAGGAAGTGGCTGAAGGTCAAGGACGTCTGTGCAGGCTCCTCAGGTCCCTCTTCCAAGCCTCGCCGGCCTGGGCCACGCAGCACCTTCTAGAGCTCTGCCCTCTGACTCCACAGTTACCGTGTGCTCTGGACAGTGGTGGGACGCAGGTGCACACCTCTTTTTCGTGTGCCATGGACTACAGGGCAAGGATACCCCATATCAGGAGGTCCCGAAGAGAGGAAGGGGCAGAGTGACTCGAAAAGGAGTGAAAGTGACTCTGGAAAAGAAACCTTCAACACTCAGGCAGCATTAAAATAGGTAAAGAAGTAAATGCAAAACAGAATTTCCCTAGAAAATGATCCAGTTCCCCCACCACATGGCAGAATCAGCTCAGAGTCCCAGGACACAGAATCATGTTAAGGGGTCCCCGAATGCAAGGTTCACACAGAAGATGGTCTCACAACATAGTCAAGAATGTATTCTTTTTTTTTTTTTTTTTTTTTGACAGGCAGAGTTAGACAGTGAGAGAGAGAGACAGGGAGAAAGGTCTTCCTTCCATTGGTTCACCCTCCAATGGCAGCTATGGCCAGCGTGCTGCGCCGATCTGAAGCCAGGAGCCAGGTGCTTCCTCCTGGTCTCCCATGCAGGTGCAGGGCCCAAGCACTTGGGCCATCCTCCACTGCACTCCCGGGCCAAAGCAGAGAGCTGGCCTGGAAGAGGAGCAACCGGGACTAGAACCGGCACCCCAACCGGGACTAGAACCCGGGGTGCCAGCACCACAGGCGGAGGATTAGCCTAGTGAGCCGCAGCGCCACTCACTAGGCTATTCTGGAAACACATGAGGGGTCTTCAAAAAGTTCACGGAATATGTGTAGTATGAAACAACTATGCATACATTTTCAAATTTTTTGCACTAAAATAAATGTATCTTTTAATTCAATCTTCCATGAAATTTTTGAAGTACCCTTGTGGGTCGATGAGCTAGGGGAGAAGAAGGAAATATTGAGCCCAAGGAAGGGTGTTCAGTGCGCGGTGGAGTAGGTGGGAGGCTGGTGGCAGGGGTGGGTGTGACCCCCACCCCGAGGGTGAACAATGCTGGGAGGATGCATACAGAAGCAGGTAAGTCCCTGTGTCTCAGATGATAGCCTGGGGAAGGAACGGAACCGTGACATCGGCAGGTGCACGCATGGCTCCAATCTCAGGTGACTCAGGAATCCTCATGCCTTCCACTTGCAAACTGCATTAAAGTTTGATATATGCTATGTGGTATTTTCTCTTAATTAACCTTCCTAATTAAACTTTATGACAAAAACACTTGTCTTTTATTTCTGATAGCCCCGGGAGTGCTCAAAAAGGTGACTGTGCCACCAGGAATTAGTCCATAAAAGTAATTACCTGGAGGAATTCATGAAAGAATGCACTGATTCAGGTGTTTCACACACTATTAGTCACATTTGCAAACCACAGTGCAAACGAAGTGTCTTCCTCCTCTGTGGTTAGCACCAGCTCTGAAGAAGTCAGCACGCTGCTCAAGTGACAAATGGCAGTGCCGCTACGGCGGGAAGAGCGGCACACTGGAGCCTTGATTCTGGATCTAATCTCAGTTCTGTGACAATGCAGCCACAGGACATGGCCTGGCCATTGCCTGCATGGACTTCAGTTGGAAAAAATGAAATATTGACTACACTGGTTTCCAAAGTGTGATGCCAAGACAACCAACATCAACATCACTGGGGAAATGCAAATTCGCGAGCTCCATCCAAGACCCACAGAGTCAGACACCAGGGGCACAGCCTAGCCACCCGGGGGTTACCAAGGCCTCCAAGTGATTCTGACACATGCTGAAATTCGGTGTTTTGATGTTGTTGTTGTTTAGTTCTTATTTATGCAGAGGTACAGAGAGGAAGCTCCCATCGGCCGGCCCATTCTCCAAACGCAGCTGGAGCAGGGATGGGCCAACGTCAGGAGCCTGGAACACAGTCCAAGTCTTCCTGTGGACAGCAGGAACCCATCCACTTATCTCTGCTGCCACCACTGCCTCTCCAGGCACACACAAGCAAGAAGCCGGAGCCGGAGCCAGGGGTGGTCACGTGCACCAGGCACCTTGATATGGAACACAGACATCTCAAATGGCATCTGAACTGCTAGGGAAAGTGCCCACCCTCAGGGTGAAATTTGAAAATCACTCCATTAGAGGACTGCCAGTTCTCGTGATGGCTCAACAGGTCTACAGCATTACCGCCATCATTGCCATCATCAGTAATGCAGTCTGATAGCAAGAGGTTGCTTTGTGTCCCCCAGCCCTGTCCCAGGCACTTCAGTAGGAAATCTGTCTGGTCATCACAACACGCCGGGAGGTAACTCCACTATTATCACCTCTTGGCAAACGAGAACCTGAGACATGGAAGGTTCAGGCGCATGTGAAGAGGCGCCAGGATCCCTCCCTAAGAGAGGGCTTGCTCTCCAGCTGTCTGCTCCTCCAGGGTTCTCCATAGCTGCAGAGAGCCTTCTTGCCACATCCTTTCCAAGGAAGCCTTCAGCAAGGAATGACTCACAGAGGGTTTAAAGGCCCGGCCCTGGACAGCGCCAACAGGGCTGCCACACGACTGGCCGAGAGTCTGTCAGGCCTGCATCGCTGTTCAGTTCCCCTTTCTGCTCAGTCTTGCTCGCCCTCCCTTCGGTTCACTTGTGTTGATTCATGTTTTAATTATTTATTTAAAAGATAGAGCAGACAGAAAGAGGGAGACAGAGAGAAAAAGAGCTCCCCTCCACTAGTCCACTCTCCAAATGCCGTCAATGGCCAAAGGCCAGGGCCAAAGCCAGGAGCTGGAAACTCAATGCAGGCCTCCTCCATGTGTGGGGGAACCCAGCTACTTGAGCCATCACTGCTGCCCCCAGGGTCTGCCGTGGCGGGAACGTGGACTCAGGGGCCGTGGGAAGGGACTGAACCCAAGCAGTCTGACAGGGGACGCAGGAACCGTGCAGGCTTGGCTAACTGCCCACCTACTATGCCGACTATTAAATATTCTACACACCACACTTTCAGGGAGTGAGCAAGCAGATGGAAGATCATTCTCTCTCTCTCTCTCTCTTTCTCTCTCTCTGTCTCTCAGATGGAAGATCATTCTTTCTCTCTCTCTCTCTCGCTCTACCTTTAAATAAATAAATAATTTGTTAATAAAAGAAGAAATGCTTTAGTCTTACAAATGAGGAAACCAAGGAAGAGATGGCCCCATGTTCCCCCTGGCTTGTTGTGAGTTAGCACCAACTTGATCTGGGATGTTCTGACTGCCACTGCTCCACTGTGGGGCGCCACCTCCCACCCTAAGGGGAGGGCTCACATCGTGTCAAACCAGTAAGATGAGGGCTTTGGAGTAAACTCTAATCTTATTAAGAAACATTAAATGCAAAGCCTAGTTTTAAATAATCTATTTCTAAGGGCCAGCGCTGTGGCATAGCGGGTGAAGCCATCACCTGCAGTACTGACATCCCGTATGGGCGCCGGTTTGGGTCCTGGCTACTCCACTTCTGATCCAGCTCGCTGCTATGGCCTGGGAAAGCAGTAGAAGATGTTCCAAGTGCTTGGGCCCCTGCACCCAAGTGGGAGACCTGGAGGAGACTCCTGCTTCCTGGCTTCAAATCGGCACAGTTCTGGCCATTGCAGCCATCTGGGGAGTAAACCATCGGATGGAAGATTCTCTCTCTCTTCTCTCTCTCTCTCTCTCTCTCTCTCTCTCTCTGTTTCTGCCTCTCTGTAACTCTGCCTGTCAAATAAATACATAAATCTTAAAATAAATAAATGAGTGAATAATCTATTTCTATAAAGTCCAAAAAGATCAGAATTGCTTACCAAGTAGGCTATGGAGCAGAGGAGAAAGGAAAGCAAAAATGCTCATGATAACAACTAAACCAAAGCTCCCAAACGATGGAAGGGCCTCTCCAGATGCTTGTAACCCTTCTCTCATGAAGACATCAGAGCTAGGAGTTATGGGTCCCAGAACTCTCAGAAAGGAGGTAACGCACAAGCCCAGCTCTGTGCAGTGAGCAGGAAGAACACAGCCCCACACCTCCCAGATACCATAAGACTGGCTGACTGCCCACGTCTCTGCATCCAGCCAGTCCACGCTCTGCCCAGACACATTCCAACATCGTTAAGGTCCATTAGTCTGCGTCACACTTTCCTCATCAGAAAACCAGACATTAATGCCTCTGTGAGGACTGCAGGCAGCCAGCTCAGGGCCTGATGCATAAGAAACACTCAGCGAGTGTTAGAAGCTGCCCTAGTGTTTATTACATGATTGTAATATTATACTTATTATACTTATTATTATATATACTTATATATATATATACTTATATACTTATTATTATTATACATATTATACTTACATATACTTTTATAATTAATATGAGTATTACTATCAATAAGTGTATTTGCTTGAACCATATACCTCAGGTGAGGTGGAAGGTAAAATTACAAGCACTGGGGACCCTTCTGGCTGACAAGGTGACTTCTTGGCCAACAGGATATGGCAGTCGTTTGTTATAAGCAACAAGGTTCCCAAGATTTCTGTTGGTAGCAATGCTGAATGACAGGGGCAGTGCACCACCTAGAGGCAAACCCAAGCAGTAAGATAACAGCTCACCTCACAGGCCATCTTCAGCACAGGCAACTGTCCTGGTGAGCACCAGGACTCTCAGTCTACATTCAAGATTCATCAGAACCCCAGAGCAAGGCCATCGCAGCCTCATCTCTCCTCAAGAAAAATTATGAGCCGGTGCATTACTCCAAGGTCACACACAGAATCAGGATCCAGGTGGAGAATCACGAAGCTTCCCACTTGCTCTACTGCAAGAAAACTGGATCCAATGAACCCCCTCTTGACCCAAATGGTTACTCTTCTTCCTCCTTTCTGCTATAACAGATAACAAAATACAGTAATTTTTCCAATAAAAAGAATGGCTAATACTATGATTTCTAGAGTGCTAATAATACCTGTCATCTTTAGGGTACTTACTACATACCAGGTCTGTGCAAACCACCCTACAGTCATGACGTCACTGATGGCACTTAACCAGCTGAACACCACCACAAGAGGTCCTGTGTTCCAGGCCTCTGCCGTCGTCCTGGCTCAGCCCTGACTATTGTGAGCATTTGCAGGCTCTACCAGTGTTGGAATATTTCAACCTGTCTTTATCTCTCTGCCCTTCAAATAAATAAAAATTATGTTCATTAATTTTTTAAATGGAGGCTTTTATTTCATCCAGGAGGAATGGGGGCCACTGGACACTGTTCAAGAATAAACACAGGACGCTTGCAAAGCAAGGAAAGTAAGTCTCCCCCAGGCAGCCAGTTTCTAAGAAGGAGTGAGCTTGCCGTTAAAGCAAGGAGAAGAGCAAAGCAAAACTGAAGAAACGTGTCAAGGAGCATCAAGGACTTGCAACCAAGTGTCCTCTTCAAAGCAAAAAGAAACGAGAGACGAAACCTGCGAGACTTTGGACAGCGGGATTCCGGGGACAGAATGTTATGTCAGGCTCTACAGTGTGTTACACACAAAGCAAAGAAATTAGCTCATTTAAAGCAAATAACCATTCCCAGATAAGATCCCTCCCTGGGCGCACACGCTAAAAATGCAATGACCAGAGTCTGCTTGCACACTGATGTTCAATACTGGGAGCTCAGGGAGCTACCAGAGATTCCAACTTAATTGGTCTGAGGGACAGCCCAGGCATTGGGATTTTTTTAAAGCTCCCTGGATGACTAATATTCAGCGAAGACTGAGGACTCCAGCGTCAGGGAAAACCCAATTCTCATCACACAGCAAACAACTCCTTATTATAGGAGAAGCCACTCATGTGTGATAAATTCGGAAAAACATTTAAACATTTCATTTCCGAGGGTGACCTGTTTGATAGATTTAATAGCATACAAGAGATTGATCCACAAAGTGGCAAGATACAAAATAAAGGTGCATTTCTATTGTAAAGTAGGGAAGAGGAGAAAAAACTTCTCCCATTTTCCTGCCTCTTTCTCCCACGCCAAAGTCAGCCCCGTTTGTATCACAACCATTAAAGCTGCCTTTGGTCAGACTGAGAATGGCAGATATTCTAGGCTATTGACTCCATCCTAATAAAAGCTGACCACTGAGGGTGGGCATTGGGCCCAGCAATGAAAGCACCACTTGAGATGCCCACATCCCACACTGGAGTACCTGAGTTTGGGTCCCAGCTCCGCTCTTAGTCCACCAGCTTCCTGCTGATGTGCGTCCTGGAAGACAAGCAGGTGCTGACTTAAGTGCTTGGGCCCCTGCCACCCCTGTGAGAGACCCAGACGGAGTTCCAGGCGCCTGGCTTTGGCCTGGTTCAACCCTGCCTGTTGTGCCATTTTGGGAGTCAATCAGCACATGGAAGATTCTCTCTCTCTCTCTCTCTCTCTCTCTCTCATAAATGTCTTTTTTAAACTGATGCCTATATGCAACTTATTTCTCACAGAGGATTTCAACGGATCATCACATTCAACACCCACAGGTGAAACTCTGAGAGAATATTGTGAGTAGATGTTATACTACTTAATAAACCTGGGAAGGCTTAGTAAGCTGCCCAGTGCCATTGCTCCCCCTTACTGTGGAAGTCCTCGGAAAATGTTGGCAGCCATCAAGGATTATAATGAAGACAAGTAACAGCTCGGCGGACAAATGAAATTTCTGCAGTGAACGTAAGCAGAACACAGTCGGGTAGAGGAGGGATACACTTCCACCACCAAAGAGAAACCAGGAAAATGAAGCCAGTTGAACCAATGGAGGATAAAATGCATATATATATAATATATTTATTTATATATTTAAATTGCATCTGGGGCAAGTATTTTGTAGTGTCTGAAGCTGCCACGCGTGATACCTGCATCCCACATCTCAGTGCAGAGCCCAGGTCTCACACTCCAATCCAGCTTTCTGCTAACGCAGACCCTGGGAGGCAGCAGGTGATGGCTCAAGTGCTTGTGTGCTGGCCACCCACATGATCTGGATGGAGTTCCTGGAGCTAGCTTTGGACTGGCTCGGTCCTGAATCATGCAGGTAATTGAGGAGCAGTTGATGGGGGATCTCTCTCTCTCTCTCCCTCACTCTCTCTCAAATAAAATGAAAATAAATTAATCAAAATTATGAAAAAAAATGAGCCTTTACTGAACATGTGCAGACTTTCTTTTCCCTTGTCATTGTTGCCTAAACAATACACTATGACAATTATTTACATAGCATTGACTTTGGGTTGGGCATTATAATCCAGAGATGGTTTAAAGAATGCAGGAAGATGTGCATATGTTACATGCAGATTCTATACTATTTTGTATCAAGTACGTGAGCATCCACAGATGTTGGTATTGGGGTGGGATACTGAGGAACAATCGTATTCCACTCAAGAAAGCAGGCTGGCCAGTGCACAGGGGCATGTTGGGAAATAAGATGAGGCAAAAGAGTAGGCTCAGAGTCTACTCAAGCTGAGAAAGCAAATGGAGACGAGGTCCCTGGGCCTCTGCACCCGGGGCCACTCTGGATCATGGATAGCTCGTCGATTAAAAGAAAGGAGGAGGGAGGCGGCTGGGAAGCTCACCCCGCGACCTGCTTCACAACCTTATGTTTAATGTGACTGCCCAAGGGGAAGCCGTGGAGGTTCCTCAGTGGGGAAACAAGAAGATGAAAGGGAGGCTTAAGGAGAGAGCCTGTCAGCAGCTATCGCGGGAATTACATGTTGACTACACTCTCGGCACAAAGCTTCCATCCTGACGTCGCATGCTGGAGTCCTCAGAAAGCCCTTGACATACCCTGGGCAGGAAGCACGCATCACCGACGGACACGGCCCTGTGTCTCTCTCGGAGAAAGCATAATGGCATAATTGCAAAATGGCTTCAGATGCAGCTTTCAGAAGAGGCTCCGGGGGTGGCGAGGTATTTATAACTGCACCCATGAACTACTCAGCTCTCTGAGGTACAGCTGCTGTACATTTAGTCACCATAGAACTGGGCACTGCTGTACAGCGGGCGCATGACAGGTGAGGAATACAGCAGTTACGTCGAGCTAACCCAGTCCCTTCCCATATGGAGAAGATAAATGAGCGTGCTAATCTGAACTGCCAGCAGCACGGGCAGGCACTTGATGCAATGGTTAAGACATTGCTTTAAACGTCTAAGTCCCTTATTGGAAGGCCTGGGTTCAAGACCCGGATCTGGCTTCTGATCTGATTCCAGCTCCGTGCTGGGGCAGACGCTGGGAGGGAGCAGTGATGGCCCAAGCAATTGGATTCTTGCCACCCATGTGGGTGACCTGGACTGAGTTCTGGCTGCTGGCTTCAGCCTAATGGTATTTGGGGAACCAGCAGATGGGAGTTTCTCTCTCTCTCTCTGAAGAAAACTACTGGAGAGAATGAGCAGTTTTAGCCTGAGGTTCTGATCTAGATCAGGAGTCAGAGAACTGACAAGTCCTCGGTCAAGTGTTTAAACAGAACTTGTAGGATGGGAAGAGAGCCAGGACAAAAACAAGGCTGCTAGCTGGGGTTCTGGGCATTCATTCCCTTTAACTTCCTCAAACAGCACAGCGAAGATTGCATGGGAGTTTATGCAGGGGTGCTTTAGAAAATTGGTGGGAAAATGGAATTAAAAGATAAACTGACTTGGGTGGAAAACATGCATTTTTTTCATAATATGCATTCCCAAGAACTGTTTTTGTAAAGTGCACGTTTACATGGATCCCAGCTAAATGCAAACGGTGACCCACTGTCCAGCAGCCCAATCCCTGCAAGCCACCAGCTGGCTCAAGAAGGCTCAGCAGAGAGGGTGTGGCCCCATGGTTGCAAGTGTTCACATCCTGCTCTCTCTCCTGGAGTTCAAGGTCCCCATAAAACTCCTCCCTTTCCACTTTCCACCCACAGAAAAAGGGAAGAGTATTGTTTTTACGCATTTCTTTTCTTAAACATTTGGAAAATGATTTAAAAGGAAAAATTATGTGGAGCAAGTGTGGTGGCACAGGAGGTTAAGTTATGGCTTGTAACACCCCTATCAGAGCACCTGTTCAGGTCCTGGCTACTACTCTTCTTCTGATCCAGCTCCTGGTTAACGTGCCTAGGAAGCAACAGGTGATGGCTCAAGTACTCTGCTCCCTGACATCTTGTGCAAGACCCGGATGGAGTTCATTGACTGTGGCAGGCCTGGCTGTGGTGGCTATTTGGGTAGTGAACCAGCAGGTGGAAGACATTTCTCTCCCTCGCCCTCTCCCACTCCTTCCTTCTCCCTCCCTCCCTCTCTCTCTTCTCTCTCTCCCTCTCCCTCGCCCTCTCTTTCTCCTCCACCCCTTCTTACTCTACCTTTCAAATCAACAATTTTTAAAGGAAAACATGCTAAAAAAGAAATATTACCCAAAGTATTTCTGGGTCAACTGCCTCAATACTACATAACACAGGTACTGGAACTCTTTCCCCTCCACAACTGTCTCCTTGGTATTTTCTTTTTTTTTTTAATCTTATCTTCACAAGTGTTACTCCTGCTAACATGTTGGGCATTCCCTTCTTGATTTTTTCCTGTTTACTCAAATTTGGCTTTTTTTTATATATATAAATGACTTCTCATCTCACACTTGAAGGTTTCTAGAAAGTATATTCCCAAGATGTATATACAACATCATTCATTTACAAGGAAAGAGAAAAGCTACCACAATCTGAGAAAAAGATCCTGTTATCATTCTGATGTTTCCACTCAGGGATGTTGGTAGATTCTGAATGGATAAACCAGGACCTACTTTGAATGACAACAAGATCACTGGCATGTAACAGGGCGACCCACAATCAGAGGGCTAGGACAGATCAACCACTTCTGGGTTAAGCTGTGCTTAGTCCTTAAACATAAATTATATTTAGAACAGTAGAATTTAAGTTTTAAAATAAACAAGGGGCAGGCTTTTGGCCTAACGGCTAGGACGCCCATGTCCCAAACAGGAGTCCCCAGCTCCTCTTCCTGACTCCAGTTTCCTGCTAATGCAGACCCTGAGGCAGCAGTGCAGGCCTAACTGGGTTCCTGGCAGCCACACAGGAGATCCGGATTAAGATCCCAGCTCCAGCTATAGCCTCCTGCACAGCACAGGGCCACGTGGGCATCTGGGGACTGAACCATCAGGCGGAATCAATCACTCTCTCTCTCCTCTCCCCCCCACCCCCAGTCTCTCAAATAATATAACACAACATAACACAAAACATAAGATAACAACATAACATAATAACATAACATGAAAACACCAAAAGTGCTATATTGGGGCACTTTGGAAAAGAAAGAGAAATTAAGACTATCTTAGTGAAGCCGGCGCTGCGGCTCACTAGGCTAATCCTCCGCCTTGCGGCGCCGGCACACCAGGTTCTAGTCCCGGTCGGGGCGCCGGATTCTGTCCCGGTTGCCCCTCTTCCAGGCCAGCTCTCTGCTGTGGCCCGGGAGTGCAGTGGAGGATGGCCCAAGTGCTTGGGCCCTGCACCCCATGGGAGACCAGGAAAAGCACCTGGCTCCTGGCTCCTGCCATCGGATCAGCGCGGTGCACCAGCTGCAGCGCGCCGGCCGCAGTGGCCATTGGAGGGTGAACCAACGGCAAAGGAAGACCTTTCTCTCTGTCTCTCTCTCACTGTCCACTCTGCCTGTCAAAAAAAAAAAAAAAAAAGACTATCTTAGTGAAATGACTGTGTATATAGCCTTTGTTTCATAAAACAAGCTAACACATCTGAAGAAGAGTTGAGACAGTGAAATGAATAACATATAACAATATATATGCATTGGATCGAGGTTTTATGACACCAAGAGTTGTTTAGAACAAAGAAGAAAGAAATATAAAGTATTTAATAATTTCAGCAGGCACAAGAACAATATGCAATTCTATTATCTCTGAGCAAAAAGGAGACAAAGAACAGGTTTAATTAGAAAACAAATTAGGGTAAGATTCCCTGAGCAAGGTAAACTGATTGTTATCAAATTAGTTTTAATACAAACACTCATTTTCAAGTATAGGTAGGTGCAATGTCTTCCATGAGCTTTCAAATATTTTTTCCAAATTATCCTTCTTTTACTTTCCCATCATTTAAAATAAAAACAGACTGTTCTGCAACCTCCCCTACCCATGTCCTCACTGGTTGTTATAGTAACCAAGCAAAGCCATTTGAAGTGTTCAGTTCAGGAAAAGGATGGAGCCTCGTACATGGCTTTTGTGCTGTGTCTGTCATTCCACTTGGAGACTACCAGGTCTTCGAGTGGGAAGCTTCATTACAAAGAGCGTACGAGTGGAGTTAAAAATCTGCAGCATTTCTGCTTATCCCTTCCACCAAGAAATCTCAGGGAAATAATCTGAGGTCGCAGGGAGCTATCACCAGAGGGCACTACACCATAAGAAAGGAGCCGTAGGAGGAGGACTAACAGCAGGAATTCCAAGAACAATTGGAAAGAAAAATAGTGTTTATTTTGTCAGTGCATTTTTGAGATTTGGATATATTATTTATAATTCAATAATTAATATGTACAAAGAAGGTTGAAAGAATAAAAGAAACACCTCTGTAATCCCACATAGCCGAAGACATGATGCATTCAGAATACCATGAACCCCCTGGGTTTGCACACTTTTAATACAACACATGAATCCCTAAAAGATACATTACTGTTACGTATGCTTTTAAGCTTTATGTGGCGTCATACTGAATATGTAACTTAATACCTTGCTTTGTCATCTGAGAGGTTTAATCATATTGGTTACATACAGTGTTAATTCCTTTTCAATGAATTTGTAGCACCCCTTTGCACTTATATACTGTCATATCTATATCAATTTTCTGTGTCCTAGGTTTAATAAAAAAAGGATAAACAAAGCAATGAAATGCTGTGTAGGAAATATATTTAAAAAGATAGGATATTATCACCGTATTCCTAATGCAAATAATGTCATGAAAGCAATAGTAAACACATCCCATCATATGCATGTAAGAGGTTCTCTAGGATATATGAGTATGCATGGATTTCAAATTTTTGGCACCAAATAATGTTTTAATTCCATTTCCTGGAATTTTTTTCAAATACCATCATACACTCAGCAGTGAGCACACTAATATAAATTCACACGCAGCACACCAGTTACTGTTCCACCTCCTCGTGTGTGCTGGATACTCTCAGACCTTCATCCTCCCCCAATCTGATGAGTATGAAGTGCTTCCTCGACTCATCTTCATCACTGCTATAAAGTCAGGAATAATGTCACATGGTTAATAGCCATTCACAAGTCCTTTCTTGTTATCAACGGTTCAAATTTTCCATCCGTTTTCCCAATAAGCAGTTTATCTTTTCTTACTGCTCTTGGGAGTCCTTTAATTGTTAGACCTTCATTTGTTTGATGTACTGCAAATAACTTTTCCCCATCTAGCTTTACTTCCACTTTTTAAATAGGGATTTTTGATAAACAAGTATTTATTTTAAAATGTTCTCTTTAGCAATATTTTCTTTATCTTTTGTACCTTCTACTAAATTATTGATAAAAGTTCTTCCATATTCTGAAGATGTATCCATGCCTGCATTTCCTCTTAAATTTTTAATGTTTGGTTCCTCTTATTTATCTTTAATCCATGAAAATTTGTTTTTATGTAGAATATGAAATAGAAAACTAAATTTTTCATATGGATAAACAATTACTTGAGAATCATTCAGGAAAAAATCCAAAAAATGTGCACTCCATCTGTGTCATGTCAGATGCACCTGTCTGTTTTGTCTTCTCTACTCCGTTCTGTTAGTCCACATGCCAATGCTTCCTTCAGTATCACACTGTTCCATCTACTACAAGACTGATGCCAAATAGTCTCTTTGTTCAGATTTGTTTTGGCTGTTTTTAACTATGTGTCTCTGTACAAATATTATAATAAGCTCATCAGGTGCTATGAAACTCTGAATTTCTTACTGTCCTGCATTTGATTTACGGTTTAATTTGAACATGAACTCGACATACATTCCATGAACATAATGTATTTTCCCTTACTTAGGACCTCTTTGAAATCCTCTAATAGAGTTTTATAATTTTTTTCATGCATTTGTTAAATGTTGTATGTATACCTTGTGCCTCTTTTTTTTCTTATTGCATATTATACAGTTTTAAAATTATTTTTTGTTTGGTTGCTAGCATACTGCATAGTAATTCCATTCTCTACAATTTATCAAGATATAATATCCATATAAAGCTGCACAAGTTTAAAATGTACACCTTAATGTGTTTTCCATTTTATATAACAAACAACGAGCAAGATAAAAGCAGTTACACACATCCAAAGTCTTCTTGTGCCCTTTGCAGTCCATCCCACTTCTACCCATATTGCCAGGAAACTAGTGATCTGCCCTGTGTGCCTATGGGTCATTTTCATGTGCAGAACTTCCCATAAATGAAACCACATGGCATCTACTCTTCGACAAAGGCAGCTTTCACTTAGCAGAGTTATCCTGAGATTCACCCACACAGTTGTGTGTCAATAATTCATCTCCTTTTTTCCTATACATTGTATAGAGAGAATACATTTTGTTTATACACTGACTGAATGGTTGTGAAATATGTTCACTTGGTTGTCACCAGTTCACAGCTCTTAGGAATAAAGCCACGATAAGCATTTGTGTAGAAGACTTGATGTCGATATATATTTTCACTTCGTTGGGTAAATCCAGCAAATGTAATGGCAATATTATATGATGGCAAATATTTACTTACTTAGAAACTGTCAAATATTTCCCAAACTGAGTGTCTGAGAGCTGCCACTTTCCCACAATCTTGTCAAAACTTCCTAATCACTTTAATTCTAGCTGACATAATGGGTATGTAATGGTATTTCACTTGGGTTTCAGTTTGCACTTCCCTGATCACTACTGGTGTTGAGTATCATTTCATGTGCTTACTTGTCATTTGTATGTCTTTTTGTGTGTAAAGTGTCTGTTCAAGACTTTTTCCCACTTTTTTTCTTGAGGGGTAGAGAGACAAAGAGTTCCCATCTGTTAGTTCAGTCCTCAAATGCCTACAACATCTGGGGCTGGGCCAAGGCTGAAGCCAGGAACCACAAATCAATCTAAATCTCTCACATGAGTGGCAGGGGTGTGATCCCTTGAGCCATGACCATGGCCTTCCAGGGTTTGTGTTAGCAGAAGCCAGAGTCAGAAACTATGGCTGGGATTCAAACCCAGACACTACACTGTGAGACCCAGGCATCTTAACCACTGTCTTAACACTAGCCATGCCCTCTTATGCACACTTTTTATCAAGCTGTTCCTCTCCTTAAGTTATAGAATTTTTATACACTTCATCTGAAGTATATACCGTGAATATTTTATGCCAATCTAGGACTTGTCTCATTTTCTCAATAGTGCCTCTTCAAAGAACAAAATTTCTCATTCTGATAAAGTCCAATTTATCAAATTTTCTGAGACTCTGTCCATTTTTATAACCTAAGAAAATTTTGCCCAACAAAAAATTTATGTTTTTTAGTTGTAATAGATCATAAGGATTCCAAGATGGTGCATTAGGGTGGGAGCTTACTCCTTTAGTCTACAGGAAGATACTTAAAGAACGTGGGGAGAGTGCCATCTCAGGGAAGAGTTGGGGAGAAAATGTCAGAAGAAGCTCCACACACATTAGAGGGACACTGCGGATCCACATGGAGGGTGTGGACGCACACAACTCAGGACTCCAGCAGCTGAGAGCCTCAGGACCAGCTTAGGAGAGTGAGGCGAGACCAGACAGTCACAGCCCACACCAATAAAGCTATGGGAAGAGCTGTGAGTCCAGCTTGCAGCTCTGTGGGAGACAGTATACCTGTCAACCTAGAGGGAAAAGGAGGGAGCACATTTCTCTCTCCCAACCACCCAGCACCAGTGTCTGTAAGTAGCCAAGAGCCGGCAGATGGCACTTTGGACATACGTAACAACTATGCCAGTTTGTGTCTGTGCGCCCAGGAACCAGCAGAGAGGAGATATCTGAGACAGGCTGGGAGAACTGACAGGGGCTGGGTGCTCATGACTGTGGGGGGCTTGTATGCCAAGACTGTGAAAACACTGTGGCTGCGTGTGAGGGCACAGGGTGTGACTGGGTCTTTTGACAGTCACTATGGGCAGCTGCACACACTCAGGGCTCCCTGACTCCCTGGTCACAGTCACTGCTGCACAATCCATGCTCACACCAAGGACTGCACAGATCCTTTGTCTGGTTCTCGTAGCAGCACAGATGAATATTGTACCCACTGGGGCTAACGCTTAAGCATTCGTCTCCTTGAAGAAGAGGAGATGAGTGTGAGACTACGCCAACATAACTGATCAAACTTCTCCTCCAATAAAAAATAAATAAGTAAATAAAAGGAGAGAGAAGTTTAACACTCCCAACTTTGGATACTCCCCTCACCCTGAAGCACTGATTTGAGCTCCCTGGCCACACCCAGCACACACACCCAGCACACTGGGTATTCACTGAAAGAGCAGACACTCCACTAAGCCACAGAGGCATAGTCCAAAGATAAAAGCCATCGGGGGGGGGGGGGGGGGAGGATCTCCACAAATGCCTAAAAATAAATTCAGCAATTCTAGAAACACTAAGGAAGATAACATGACACTCCCAAAGAAACACAGCAACACTTCAATACTAGAAAGTGAAAATGAAGAGATTGAAGAAATGCCAGAAATGGAATTCAAAAACTAATCATAGGATTACTTAGAATTAATCAGAAGCAAAGCCATGAATTAAAGAGATCCATACATGATATGAATGAAGATTTTCCCATGAAATTGATTTTTTAAAGATTTATTTATTTATTTGAAAGGTAGAATTACAGAGAGGCAGAGGCAGAAAGAGAGATAGAAAGATGTCTTCCAGCCTATGGTTCACTCCCCAGTTGGCTGCAATGGGCGGAGCAGCACTGATCTGAAGCCAGGAGCGAGGAGCTTCTTCTGGGTCTCCCACATGGTACAGGGGCCCAAGGACTCTGGCCATCCTCTACTGCTTTCCCAAGCCATTAGCAGAGAGCTGGATAAGAAATGGAGCAGCCAGGACTCAAACCAGCATTCATATGGGATACCAGCACTGCAGGTGGTGGCTTTACCCACTACAGCACAGCATCAGCCCCAAAATTGAAATTTCAAAGAAGAATCAAATGAAATATTGGAAATGAAGTATTCAATAGAACAAAAAAATGCAGTGGAAAGCTTTAACAACAGAATCAGTGAGGCAGAAGAGACAATATAAGAGATAGGAAACAAATCCCTGGGAATTTTACAGTCAGACCAAAAAGAAGAAGAAGAAGAAATTAAATAACTAAAAAACAGCACTGGAGATCTATGGGATACTATCAAACAACCCAGCATAGGGGTCTTAGGAGTTTCTGAAGGCATGGAAAGAGAGAATGATTTAAAAGGACTTTTTAGTGAAATAATTACTGAAAGCTTCCTTAATTTGGAGAAACAAAGAGATGTCCAAGTATAAGAAGCACATAGAACTCCTAATAAACATGACTAGAAAAGATCTGCACATACAACACACTGCAGTCAAACTCTCCACAGTAAAACATAGAGAAAAGATTATAAAATGTGCATGAGAGAAACACCAGATAACTTTCAGAGGATCTCCAATTAGATTCACAGCTGACTTCTCATCAGAAACCCTACAGGCTAGGAGAGAATGGCGAGATATATTCCATGTCTTAAGAGGAAAGAACTGTCAACCCAAAATACTGTACCCTGCAAAGCTCTCATTTATGAATGAAGGTGAAATACAAACCTTTCATAACAAAGAGAAATTGAAAGAATTTGTCACCACTTGTCCAGCCCTACAAAAGATGCTTAAGGATGTGCTACACAAGGAAACACAGAAACATGGTCCTCACTATAAAAGAAGGTGAAGGCAGAAAATCTCCCAGTTTAAAAGTACAAAGGAATGCAAAGTAAACAATAGGAATATTTATGGAAAAACAGCAGGGCCAAGTTGTTACTTATCAATAGTCACCTTGAATGTAAATGGCCTCAACTCTCCTGTTAAAATATACAGACTGGCTAAATGGATAAAAATCAAGACCCACCTCACCAACAAAGATATATGTAGACTGAAAGTGAAATGGATGGAAAAAGATATTCCATGATAACAGAAACCAAAAAAAGAGCTGGTGTGGCCATCCTCATATTAGAGAAAATAGAGTTTAACACAAAAATTGATAGAAGAGACAAAGAAAGTCACTACGTAATGATTTTATTTATTTATTTATTTTTACAGGCAGAGTGGACAGTAAGAGAGAGAGACAGAGGGAAAGGTCTTCCTTTGCCATTGGTTCACCCTCCAATGGCCGCCATGGCCAGCGCGCTGCGGCCGGCACACCACGCTGATCTGATGGCAGGAGCCAGGTGCTTCTCCTGGTCTCCCATGGGGTGCAGGGCCCAAGGACTTGGGCCATCCTCCACTGCACTCCCGGGCCACAGCAGAGAGCCGGCCTGGAAGAGGAGCAACTGGGACAGAATCTGGTGCCCCAACCAGGACTAGAACCCGGTGTGCCAGCACCGCAAGGCAGAGGATTAGCATACTGAGCCGCGGCGCCGGCATTACGTAATGATTAAAGGATCAATTCAACAGAAGGATGTGACTATAATAAAGGTATATGCACCTAATTACAGGGCACCTAGCTATTTAAAAGAAATGTTAATGGATCTAAAGGACAACAGACTCCAATACAATAGTAATGGAGGATATCAATACTCCACTTTCAGCAATGGACAGATCAACCAGACAGAAAATCAGCAAGGAAACAACAGAGTTAATCGACTCTGTAGACCAAATGGACATAACAGATATCCACAGAACTTTTCATCCTACAGTATCAAAATACACATTCTTCTCACGAGTGCATGGAACTTTCTTTAGGATAGACTACATGCTAGCCATAACGCAAGTCTCAGAAAATTAAAAAAAAATCAAAATCATACCATGCATCTTCTCAGACAATAATGGAATGTAGCTGGAAATCAACAATTCAAGAATCTCTAGAGCATATGCAAACACATGGAGACTGAACAACATCCTCCTGAATAAACAGTAGCTCATAGAAGAAATAAAAAATTTCCAGAAACAAATAAAGATGAAAATACATCATATCAAAACTAAGGAGATACAACAAGAGCAGCATTAGGAGGAAGTTTATAGAAATGGATGCCTGTATCAAGAAATTGGAATGACACAAAATAAATGAGCTTTCAGTGCATCACAAGTACCTAAAAACAAAACAAAAAATAATAATTTGAAAAAATAAACAAAATTGACATATCATTGGCCCAACTAACCAAAAAAGGGGGGAGAAGATGCAAATCAATAAAATCAGAGATGAAAAAGGAAATGTAACAACAAAACTCACAGAAATAAAAAGAATCATCAGAAATTACCACAAAGAGCTGTATGCCAACGATTCAGGAAATCTAGAAGAAATGGAGAGATTACTGGACACATACAGCCTACCTAAATTCAGCCATAAAGACACAGAAAACCTAAACAGACCAATAACCAAGACAGAAATTGAATCAGTAATAAAGACTCCTCCAACAAAGAAAAGCTCAAGACTGGATAGCTTCACTGCTTAATCTGTCAGACATTAAAAGAACAACTAACTCCAAATCTTCTTAAGCTATTCAAAATAACTGAAAGGGAGGGAATCCTACCAAACTCCTTCTAGGAAGCCAGCATCACCTTAATTCTTAAACATGAAAAAAATACAACAGAGAAAGAGAACTAGAGACCAATTTCCCTGATTAACATAGCTGCAAAAATCCTCAACAAAAAATAGCCAAAAAATCCAACAACATATCAGAAAAATCATTCACCCAGATCAAGTGGAACTTAACCTTGGTGTGCATGGATAGTTCAACATTCGCAAATCAGTCAATGTGATGTATCACATTAATGACCTGAAGAATAAAAAACCTATGATTCTCAATAGAGAAAGCATTTGATAAAATACAACACTGTTTCATGATGAAAACTCTAAGCAAAGTGGGTATAGAAGGAACATTCCTCAATACAATCAAAGCAATTTATGTTCTCCCTGATCTGTGACAACTAACTAAGCATCGAAAAGAAAACCTGTAGAAGTGAAACGGACACTATGAGAAACAATGACTTGATCAGCCCTTGTCCTGACTGTTGAGGAACAACTTACTATTTTATTCCTTTTAGTATTTTTTTTGTTCTACTTAGTACCATTGGTTGAACTACTTAATTAACACACAATTATTCTTGGGTGTTTAAATTTAACTGAAAAGTGATCCCTGTTAAATGTAAGAGTGGGAATAAGAGAGGGAGGAGATGTACAGTTTGGCACATGGTCACTCGGACTTACCCCTAATGGCAGAGCTAGAAACGTGCCAGGGGATTCCAAATCAATCCCATCAAGGTGGCGTGTATCAATGTCATCTCACTAGTCAAAGTCATCAGTTCAAGTTCATAATTGACCATAAAGATAGGAGTAAGTGTTACAGGGATCATACTATTGGTGGTAAAGCCGCTATGAAAGACAGTATGGAGACACCTTAGAAATCTGAATGTAGACCTGCCATATGACCCAGCCATCCCACTCCTCGGAACTTAGCCAAGGGAAATGAAATCATCATATCAAAGAGTTATCTTTGCACCCATGTTCGCTGCAGCAAAAGTCACAATAGCTAAAAAATGTAATCAACCCAAATATCCGACTGAAGACTGGATAAAGAAATTATGGAATATGTATTCCATGGAATACTATACAGCAATAAAAAATGAAATCTTGCTGTTTGCAACAAAATGGATGCAACTAGAAAACATTATACTTAGTGAAATAAGCCAGTCACAAAAGGACAAATACCATATTTCTCCCTGATCTATGGTAATTAATAGAGCCCCAAAAGGTAATCTATAGAAGTAAAATTGACACTTTAAAATATGATGACTTTGAACAGCCCTTGTCTTGACAGTTGAAACAGGTTTTTTTTTCATACTATTTGTTGAACTCCTTACTTAGTACAGAGTTAATCTTATGTGTATAAAGTTAATTGAAAACAGATATTTTAAAAAATAAGAATAGGAATAAGAGAAGGAGGAGGAAGGAAGAAGCGTAGTTGTTTAAATCATTTATCAATTTTTAAAGGCTAGGAAAATGCTAATAAGTATCTTGTCATCAGCATTCCCATCATTATTGCATACTATTCTTAAAATTATTTAACAGCCATTCTTATGTGATATAAATAAACCTTGTCAACTTAACCATTCTTGACCTACATTGACGTGGTTTCATGTTTTGTAATGACTTAACATCTTTGTATGACGTGTGCACAATGCATTGTATTACAAAAAGCATAAATGCTTCTCTGAGTCTCAGCGCACGCCGCACCGAGGATTCTGCATTTCAGTCATGACTACTCTGCTGCTGGAGCCTTCTTTTGTTGAGTTATCCACGTGCGTGCATGGGTTTCTTCGGTGCTGTCTCCTCTGAACTTCACAGTTATAAAAATCAAAGCAATGTATTGCTAAATATCCCAGCCTCAAGTTGTCATGGGGATCCCAAGCCTACCTCTTCAAAACTTTACTCGTTGTGTTCCTCTGCCACCAGCCTACAGTTATTAGTGAGAAAGCTCTTCACTGAGCTCCTAGTTATCTCAGCAAGAGACAGATGAACCATCCTACATTACTCTCCTCACAATTCCAGTGACTCACCAGTCACTGAGATTTGCATTTGCATTTTCATCATAGCTCCCAAACCCGCTTCTGCTCTCATTGCTTGTGAACTACTTCTACTGCAAGCTTGTCCCTCTTAATTTTTTCCTCTCATTGCCTCCAGAGCAATCCGCCTACAACAAGATGGTGACAAGCCTTTTCAGGTTATGTGTCTCCTCTTGCCTAACCTGAGAGCACGGGGGCGGTGTCATGGCTTCAGGGGAATAAGCTCATTTCTTCAAAGCCGTCAAGTGTGTCACCATGAACTTGCTTATACTTGCCACTGCTTAGGTGCTTTTGCCTAAAAACTAAAACTAAAAAGCTTGGGTTGAAAGTTTGGTCCCCAAAGTGATGCTACTGTTAAGTGGTAAGACCTTGAAGAGGTGGGGCCTAGCAGGGACGGGATTAAGCCATGGGGCACTGTCCTGGAGGGGTTAGGCCTCACTGCAAGAGCGGCCGTTACAAAGCAGGTGAGCCTCCTCTGTCCACTGTCACACACGCGCGCGGCTGCGTGCGCCTGCCTCCCTTCACTGTCCCACAGTGACGTGGCACGGCACGTGCCTTCACTAGGAGCACAGTGCCAAGTCTCAGGCCTCCAGAACTGCGAGTGAATTAACCTCTTCTGTTTAGAAACTGTCCAGCCTCCGGTATTTTGTTAAAGCAATAGAAAACAGACTGTGACAAGAAATTGGCACTGAGAACTGGGATTGATATATAACTATAACTGAAAATATGGAGGTGGCTTTGGAACTGGAGATGGGGAGAAGTTTGGAGGAGCTAACTACAAAATGCCAGAACCGTTGCAAATGGGGCAAGGGGATTTTCAGAAGAGCTGGAAATAGGATGTCCACAACTTCTTAGAGACCAGCTTCAGTGACTGATAAGATTGCCGACAGGAATGTGATGGCAGGGCAGGCATTTGGCCTTGCAGCTAAGATGACTGTCAACACGGCTGCATCCCACACCGGAGAGCCTGGGTTTGATACCCGGCCCCTACTCCCGACCCCTGCTTTCTTCTGGTGGGCAGGTACTCCGTGAAGCAGCAATGATGACTCCAGTCCCTGGTCCCCTGCAACCGGTGGGAGGCCTGTATTGAGATCCCAGCTCCTGGCTTTGGCCCAGCCCAAACGCAGCCACTGAGAGCATTTGGGGAGTGAAAACAAAGAGGAGCACTCTCTGGCTCTCCTCCTCCCTCCCTCCACCCTCTCTCCTTCCCTCTCAAGTAAATAACTAATTAACAAATATGCATTTTAACATGGGTAGTAGAAGCCATGCTGGTGAGGTCTCCTATGAAAATAGGGACAATCTTACTGGAAACGGGAGAAAAGACCCTCCTTGTCACACGGCTGCCAAGAACACAGCTGTATCATGTCCATGCTTTAGGACTTTATGAAAGGACAAATATAAGGATGATGAAAAAACCGGCACAGATGTTTCCGAGCAGTGAAGCATTTAGGCAACTGTGTGGTTAGCTTTAGCTATAAGCGGCATGATCCTGGAACAAAGGCATGACCTGAAGGTGAATTGATAGTTAAACGGAGGCAAAGAGAAAAATGTTGGAAAATTCACAACTTCGTCATGAAAAGAAGGAAACTATGTGCTGAGCTGAGGGTGTGAAGAGTATTGCCAAGGACAGGCAACTGAAGAGATGGGGAAGGCAGCCAGGTACTACCTGTCGAAGCAACGCGAACTCCCGGAGGCCTTCAGGACAGAACAGCTTGTGAGGATGGACCCACGGTGAAGAAGCCCCTGGCTCCTGGCTGCAGCCAGACACAGCGCTGATCACTGTGGCCATCTGGGGAGTGAACCAGCAAATGGAAGATTTCTTTTCTCTCTGGGTCTCTCCTTCTCTCTTGGCAAATCCAATTTTCAAAAATAAATAAGTACGTCTTAAAAATGAAAAAAGAAAGTTCAAGTTCCATTTCTTTTTGAAAATGGCTTCAGCATTTTTTTCCTTGAAAGCACACTTGTATACAATCAGGTGACTGTAGATACGCGGGCTTACTCCTCAGCTCCTTATCCTGTTACATTGATCAATGTTTCTGATTTTCCACTAGCACCATATTGCCTTGACTTCTAGCTTTATAATACGTTTTGAAAACAGGGAGCATATTGTATCCACTGTTGTCCTTTTTCCTCATGATTATTTTGGCTATTCAGAGTCTTCACACACAAAATTAGGGACTATTTTGGCTAGTTCTGTGAAAAATGACATTGAATGTTTGGTAGAGGTTTTGTTAAATCAGCTGATTGCTTTGGATAATATAGACATTTTAACAATATTAATTCTTCTAATCCAAAAACAAAGGATCATTTTCCATTTTTACTTTCTCCAAGTGTATTTCATCAGTGTTTCCTAGTTTTCACTATTCAGGTCCTTTATTTCCTTGGCTCAGTTTACACACAGAAGCGAGTGTTTGCCTAGTGGTTACAATGCCACTTGGGATGTTGGCATTCATATCAGAGGGCCTGCGTTCCAATCCTGGATCCACTCTTGATTCCAGCTCCCTGCGAATGTGTGCTCTGGGAGGCACAGGTGATGGCTCAAGTACGTGGGTTCTTGCCACCACGCAGGAAATACAGATTAAGTTCCTGGCTCCGGGTTCTGGCCTAGCCCCACTCTGGCTGTCTGGCTGTTAAAAGCATTTAGGGAAGTGAACAGAGTATGAGAGCTACCTTTCTCTAAGTTCTCTCTCTCTCTCTTGCTGTCTCACTCTCTGGCTTTCTCTGTGTCTGTGTCTGTCTACCTCTCAAATAAGTAAATAAAACTTTCAAAATTCCCACCCAAGTATTTTATTTAGTTTTAGGCTTATAAATAGTATTGTTCACTTAGATTTTTAATATTTCATTATTAGTGTATAAAATATTACTGATTTTGTGTGTTGACTTTGTATCTTGTAACTACTGAATTTATCAGTTTTAATGTTTTTTCTATATGTAAGATCATGCCACATAACAAATAGAAACAATTCCACTTCTTTTCTAACATTTGAACATGATTTGTGACCTCAACTCATGCAGACAGGGATGTCTCAAAGCCATGGATTGATGGTAGGGTATTTATCCAATTCTGGTGTTTTTTGGCAGGTGGGCTTACGGGGAAGTCTTTGGGTCATCGGAGTGTGCCCTTGGAAAGTGATTCTCACAAGAGGGTTGGTTACTGAAAGCCTGGGAGTCATGTCCAACTGTCTCCAGGCTCACTGTGTGTTCTGCCACTCACTTCCCTCTTCACATGCCAGACCAGCGGGGCCAACTGATGGCTGTGAACCTCCAAATCCATGAGCCAAAATGAATCTCCTTCCTTCCTAAGTACCTTCTCTTAGAGATTTAGTTCTACAAAAATCTGATTAACACAATCGTCTAGTAGGATGCCTTTTATGCTTTTCTCTGACCTAACTGCTCTGTACAAGACTTCCAGTTCTGCACTGAAAGCAAATGACAAGAATGAGTGTCCTTGGGGCCAGCATCATGGTATAGCAGGTCAGGTCGCCACCTGCAGTGTACCCTATACAGGAGGAATCCTGGCTGCTCCACTTCCCATTCAGCTCTCTGCTATGGCCTGGGAAAGCAGCAGAAGATGGCCCAAGTTCTTGGGCCTCTGCACCCATGTGGGAGACTTGGATGAAGTTCCTGGCTCCTGGCTTTGGGTCTGGGCCAGCTCTGGCCAATGTCGTCATTTGGAGAGTGAGCCAGGGGATGGAAGATTTCTCTCTGTGCCTCTGCCTCTCCCTCTCTGTAATGCCACCTTTCAAATAAATAAAAAAGAGAGAGAGAAAAAGAAAGACAGAAACTGCTTCTTAAAATTTTGAAATTAAAAAAAAAGAAAATGAGTATCCTTGTCTTTTTGCTCATTTTAAAATTAGTTTCTGCTTGGTTGTTTGCTGTTGAGTTTGGGAAGTTCTCTGTATATCCTGGGTATTAATCCCTTATCAGATAAAGACTTGCAAAAATTTTCTCCCATTGCATGAGTTACCTTATCACTGTGTTAATAGTGCTATTTGGTGCAAAAAAGTTTTTCATTTTGATCAAGTTCAATAATCTATTTTTTGCTTTTAGTATAATAGCCATGAAATCATTGTCAAACACAATGTCATGAAGCTTTTCTCCTCAATTTTCTTTTTTTTTTAGAAACTTTTTATTTAATGAATACAAATTTCATAGGTACAACTTCAGGAATATAGTGGTTCTTTCCCCCCATAACCACCCTCCCGAGCCCACTCCTGTCCCACCTCCTACTCCCTCTCCCATCCCTTTCTTCATTAAGATTCGTGTTTAATTAACTTTGTATACAGAAGACCAACTCTACACTAAGTACAGATTTCCACAATTTGCACTGACACAAACACAAATAAAATGTAAAGAACCTGTTTGAGAATTAGGTTTACAGTTAACTCTCATAATACAGCTCATTAAGGACAGAAGTCCTGCATGAGAAGTTAGTAAACAGTGACTCTTGTTGTTGATTTAAGAATTAACACTCTTACATATGACATCAGTGATCACCCGAAGCTCTTGACAGGAGCTGCCAAGGCTATGGAAGTCTTTCGAGTCCACAAACTCCATCAGTATTTAGACAAGGCCATAAGCAAAGTGGAAGTTCTCGCCTCCCTTCAGAGAAAAGTACATCCTTCTTTGATGGCCCCTTCTTTCCCCCTCTGGTCTCACTCACAGAGATCTTTCACATAGGACCTTTTGTTTTTTTTTACGCCAGACCAGAGTGCTTTAAGGGATGATTCTGAGGTCAGAGTGCTATTTAGGGTGTTTGTCATTCTATGAGTTAGCTGTGTGGACTGCTTCCCATGTTGGAACATTCTCTCCTTTTTAATTCTATCTATTGTTATTACCAGAACCTTGGTCTTATTCATATGATCCCTTTAACACTTAATCTTATCTATATAATCAATTACACACTTAATATGATCACTTTAACATATAAGATGGCATTATTAGCACCTAGTTTAATGGGATTTGGAGTCCCATGGCAAGTTTTAATTTTCTAATAGTTAAAGTTTTAGGTCTTATATTTAGGTCTTTGATTCATTTTGAGTTAATTTTGTATATATTTTACAAACTAAGAGTCCAACTTCATTCCTTTGTATGTGGATACTTCCCTAATATCATGCATAGATGAGTAGGACTGTCTTATTCACTAAATGATCTTGACACCCTAGCAAAAAATATAACAAATTTTCTGAAGGCATCAATATTTTCTTCATGTTATCATATCATCAAATTTCCAGCAAGTGTCCTGCCCTAGCTTTCTTGTTGACTTGGATGCCTAGGCTATGGAACGCTATTTCATGATTAAGAACAATGTTTAGGCTTTGGGCAGTTTTGATTCAAAATATAACTCCACTCTGTTAACTATGTGACCTTGGACTAGTTATTTATCTTCACAGACTTCATTTTTCTTCTCTTTGATATAAGTATAGTAAGGGTACCTGCCTTGTATGGTTGGTAAGAAAATTAAATGACATGGTACGAAAAAGTTTAGTCCAGTGCCTGCCACTAAGCAAACTTTCCATAAACAGCACCTATGAGCTCCAGATGCTTCCAGCAATGGCATTCTTTTTTAAAGATTTATTTATTTATTTGAAAAGCAGAGATACAGAGGCAGGTAAAGACAGGGAGGGAAGGAGAAAGAGAGAGCGCGAGCGATCTTCCATCTTCTAGTTCACTCCTCAAATGGCCACAAGGGCCAGGGCTGGGCCAGGCTGAAACCAGGAGCCAGGAGCTTTTTCTGGGTCTCCCACGTGGGTAAAGGAGCCCAAGTACCTGGGCCATCTTCCACTGCTTTTCCAGGCACATTATCAGGAAGCTGGATGGGAAGTGGAGCAGCCAGGATTTGAACCGGCACCCATATGTGATGCCAGCACTGCAGGTGAAGGCTTAACCTTCTATGCCACTGCATTGGCCCCAGTAACAGCATTCTTTAGAGACTTATGGAATGTTGTATATTCTGGAATTCGCTACTCAAATGCAGGGGTCTTCAATCATAGAGCCCAGGACTAAGTGTCCTTCCCACTGTAATCTGATTATGGGCCAGTAAGCTCCTAACTGACTCACCAGTTGGAAATGCAGTACAATAAGCCCTCACCCCAGCATCCCACCTGCTCCCTGATGACCCTAACCCTTCCCCGGCAGATGCATATTTGTATCTCACTCCATCAGGCAGCTTCCTGGGGGATGGGTCCTGTGCAGAATTCTCCGATACATGGATACCAGACCCAGAAAGTACAATCATCCGCCACCCAAGGGCAGTCCTGGAAAGCCAGCCATGTTGACATGGGGACCAACCCAGCCTCATTGAAGACAATGGGGCCCTGCTACATTCTGGTGGTAGAGTATTTCCTCCCATTGAACACTAGGGGGTGCTCTGTACACTTCTATAAGAGGCACTGAGCCCAACAATATGCATGCCCTCCCCTGAAATCACACAAGCAGAGAAACAAAGACTTTTCTTAAACATGTACATGTTTTCAGACACGTGGACAAACACCCATCGTTACACATATACTACACACCTCCATGACAGAGACATGCCTATGCACACCAGCATGTACACACTCATGAACAGTTACACGTCTATAAAAGTCCGCCCAGGCACACCACTGAATGTATCTACACACATGACAGACACATCCAGATACACACACAGAGACCCACACAGATCAGCTTACACACGCATGCATACACACACAGCAGAGGTGTACCGACGTGTAAGCAGCCATGGACACACAAGAGACACATTGTACAGATACTTCTCTGCCCGTGAACTCATACTGCGTTGGGATGCTCATTCATGAGTTACAAGTGAGGAACTGAGAGTCGCAGCATCCAGGGATATAAACTAGTCACACAGTAACACATCACAGGTCAGATCAGGCCCCACGGGCTCCCAGCAGGGAGCAGCATTGTCTTAAAGAAGACGAGTCGAAGTGGCTCATGCTTTTACAGCTACTCCCTTCCTGAGGTCAGTCCAGCAGCTGTTCCTTGAAAGCTATTGTTCTGGAGGCACCACATTCAGACACACTAGTAATTTCACTGAAAGTCTTTCGCCAACCAAAAACATTTTGTTTGTTTTATTATGAGCAGGGACAGGGAGAGGAAATGCTTAGGTCATTCCATCATTGCAACTGCCTCTCAACACCCAGGGTAGCAGAGCGCAATCTTGCTCAGCAGGAGAGGCCGAGGAGGAGGACAATGGTCTCCGGTTGAGTTCACTCTTTCAGCGCTCACACAATCATTCTTTAATTTTTAAGATTTTTTTTTATTTATGTGAAAGGCAGAGATACAGAGATAAAGGGAGGGAGGGAGAGAGAGACATAGAGAGAGAGAGTGAGAAGGAGAAAGCGATTTTCCATCCACTGGTTCACTACGCAAATGGCCACAAAGGCCAGTGCTGGGTCAGGCTGAAGCTAAGAGCTAGGAATTTCATCCAGATATCCCATGTATGTGGCAGGAGCCCAAGCACTTAGGCCATCTTCCGCTGCTTTTCCAGGCACATTAACAGGGAGCTGGATTGGAAGTGAGGCAGCCTGGACTCAAACAATGATCCGGGACGCCTGGGATGCAGGCTTCACAGGCAGGGGTGTAACTCGCCATGCCACAACGCTGGCGTGACATAAGCACACGGAACTCACACCCAGAGTTCTGGCTGCATCCGAGTTTGGATATTATAGATTTGACCCTTCAATTTCCAACTAGGAGGGTGAAATGACATTTGAACAAACTGTTCCACAGAGTCCACCATAGCAGGGTTAGAGTCTGTAAGTGGTGACTTCAAGATTCCAACTCAGGACCCTCCGACAAGTAACAATGTGTTTAACTGATAGTGTGTGTGTTTACAGGTGGAAATTGGTATTAACAGGTCCTCCAGAAATCAGAGCCTGAGGCAGTAGAGTCTTTGTATAGTACTTATTGATGTGTTAGGAAGCAACAGTGAGCAACAGGAGGGCAGAAGCAGAAAAGGAAGGAGCGCCAACAGAAGAATGCACTGTGAGCTGGCCACAGCTAAACGCACCTCCTTGCTGGATCTGTGAGCCTGCAGCCCTGAGATGCCACGGGAAATGCAGTTCAGATCAGCAGGACTGGAAAGCGAGTTCTCATGTCTATCAGTCAAAGGTTCATCACCAGGAGCATTCTGGAGCAGCGAATACAACGCTGCTTGGGATGTCCACATCCCATAGGGGAATGCCGAGGCTCAAGTTCCCGTTCCTCTTCCACTCCCAGCTTCCTGATACGGCACACGTTGGGCGGCAGCAAGTGATGGCTGCCATCCATGTGGGAGATCCATCAGGTTCCAGGATCCCCCCTTTAGTCTGGCCCAGGCCCAGCTGTTCCAGACATTCAGGGAGTGAATCAGTGATGAAAGCTCGCTCCCTCTCACTACCTCTCCCTCCATCCTTCTCCCCTCTTTCAAATAACTAATAGTTAAAAAGGAGAGAAGGGTTCACTCCCACAACATGAATTCCACCACCGCTTCCCAACTATGTATGCATGTCTAGGACACGCCGATGACTGAACAGGGAGGTCACTTCGTAACGGGCCGTGGCCGGTGGCCCGTGGATCCGGGGCCTGATTCTGCCAGCACTGGAGAGCTGCAGAGATGTTTTGAAAAGGAGAGTGGCACACTCAGCTGCGTGATTTACTTAGAGAATCCTCATGGTCGCCGGGGGTGAGGCACTTGAAGAATTCTCTCTGCAATCCCTTGGGAAACAGGTGTGACGCAGGCGAACTGCCAGTCCCGCGTCCAGAAGGGGCAGCGTCAAGCAGACCCTGGAAGATGGTAAGACGGGGGTGGCCAGCACTAAACGTGGCCAAGGGAGCAGGCTGCACTGGGCAGTTTCGTTCAGACTGAGCCACGTTTCAGCCCTCTGCCAGGGAGAAAGTTCTTTCTTCTGAAAAACAACAGAAGGACGGCACTTGGCTCCCCTTAGGGTTGCGGACATTGCGCATTAGGGGAAGCTGCCTCCCCTCCCACTGTCTTCTCTCACAGGCCTCTGGGCTAGGTACCAGCCTAGCACTGCCAAGCCAGATGGCCGGGGCTCCTGCTGCCAGCCTCATCCAGTGGGGCAGGGCAGACTCTCTTCCCTGCCTGCTGCTCTCCTAGTACTTTCAGTCCACAAAAAAGCAGGGCAGATGATATGAACAATCTTTCCTCTGAACAGCAGTTTACAGAATCAACCCTTTACATGTCCAAATATTTACACGTGCTAAACGCACAACGTCCAGAACCTTTCTGGGTTCCTACCCTGATACTTCTGTTCCACTCCCAGCCACAGCTATTTCTGGCCAATTACTTACCCTCTCTGTGGTTTACATTTTTAAAAACAGAAAAGACAACAGTCTCAAGAAATAATAGTCCCACTTCATGTTTTGAGGGAGATAGAACAGGGTAATGTATAAAATGTGCTAAGCACATTACCTGGCATGTATACAGAAATTTCAACAGTTTTGCTACTAGAATAAACTTACCTTTTTTTAAAGATTTATCTATTTATTTTGAACTTCAGAGCTACAGGACAGAGGAAGAAACAGAGAGAAAGAATCTTCCGTCCACTGAAGCTGCAACAGCTAGAGCTGGGCCAGGCACAGCCAGGAGCCCAGAGCTTCACTCCCATACTGACTGCAGGGGCCCAATCACTTAGACCATCTTCTTTTGCTTTTCCCAGGCCATTAGCAGGGAGCTGAATCAGAAGTGGAGTGGCCAGGACTCAAACCGGCGCCAATATGGTAGGCCGGCATTGCAGACGGTGCCTTTACCTGCTATGCTGCAATGCTGGCCCCTAAGTGTATCTTTTAATCCATTTCCAAAAATCTTTCTATTGTGCCTTTGTGGAAAGCCTTCATTAAATGCCAGCTGAAAGCTGTCCTCATTATTGCCGTTTTGCTACTGTCAGCAAGTATTTGGGTCCACTGTGAACCTTCTAGAACTAACCCTAAATGAGTAGGACAATATAAAATGCCCAGCTTACCATCTAGCATGTGGCACTGCATACATGCTACAGATTCTAGCTGCCTCTCCCCGCAGGAGAGCTGGTCCATGTGTCTGTGTCCCATTTCTCTGCAGAGCCCTAATACATCACCCTCTAGCAAAGGGAGACAGGGTGAAAACAGAGAAAGCATTACAACACCCTGACTGGAAAGTCTAATTTTAAAACTTCTTAACATTCCAAGTCAGAAACATGGACTATATAGACACTCTGTGCAAGCTCTTCAGAGAGCAAAGTCTAGAAGCAGGCCCTGTCAATCTAACACACGAGTCAAGCAGTTTGCCAGGCGTTGACATCGAGGAGCGTAAGCAGCAAAACCAGCCACTGTCAAGACGAGCAGGACCGTAAACATGCACATTACTGAATCCTGAAAAGGCAGTGAAATAAAAGGTACGTACGGTGCTGTATCCATCCCCAATCTCCACCCAGAAGCTTTACTTATTGAGGGTAATTTGTGAGAAGTTGAATCCACATGGGGCTATGGTAGAAAAACAGTTCCTGTGCCCAGAACTGTTTTAGAGAACTGTTTGCCTTATTTGATGACACGAACGCTGGTGAGCCTGCCAGTCATACGCCCAGCCCCAGCAAGCACGCTGGTGGATGTGAAGCCACACTAAGCTGCAGTCAGCAGAGTCACACCCCCACCAGGACTACGTCTTAGTCTGAGGAACCAGTGAAAGGAGATATTCCATGGCAAGGGGGGCGGAGGGACCAGAGTGAAGTTGCTAACCATCTGACCTCACAATAGGGACAATATCCTAGACTATAAAGGTGGGACTAAGTCATCCTGATAGTACAGACCTCAGCCTGGTAGCAAACAGGATGCTAGGATTGACCCAGGTAAGCAGGAAGCATTTTGATATTAAGTCCCTTGGTGTTGAGATGGGTCAACTTTAAGATTTTTTCTTTGAATATTTATTTATTTGAAAAGCAGAGAGACATTGAGAGCAAACACACACACACACACACACACACACACACTGGTTCACTCCCCAAATGCCTACGACACCCAGTGCAGGGCCAGGCTGAACCCAGCAGCCAGGAACCCCATCTGGGTCTCCCAAGGGCATGGCCTGGACCCAGGTATTGAGGTAGCCCTTTACGTCTCCCTTCCTGCTCCTTAGCAGGAAGCTGCATTCAAAGCAGAGCGGCGGGGACTGGAATAGGACTCCTCCAATATGAAGGCAGGTGTCCCTTAAGTTAAAGTGGCCTAACTCTCTGTACCAGAATATCCGCCTCTGTCTTAACATTTTATTGGAATTTATTGAGGCAGGAACTAGAAGTCAAAAGTCCATCCTCAGGTAGAGGAAGGATTCAGAGAGAGAACTGGACACAGTCTGACCAAACATCACTCCTCTGAAACAACTTCTCAGAGAAATAACCTTTTCCCTTCCCCTCTGCCTTTCTCTGAAGGGCCAGGGCTGGCCCAGTGGGTTCATCCTTTACTGCTCTCCTCAAGTACTCATTTATGCAATCCTGCTGCTTTTCAAAATATGTGAAAAAACAGCCAGTGGATGTCACAGGAGCCCACTGAAGGGAAATATGGATGGCTTTTCCGTTTAAGAAAACCTCTGTGAAATGCCAAATTCTAAGAGGCCCCTCGGTTCCTGGCCGCTGGTGTGTACCACCCTAATGACGCCCTCTCCTTGAGTGGTCACTGGAACTGAGTTTGATGGAGCAGGCAGTCCCCTAGTAAATTTACGTCACTCTAAGGCAAAGACGCGAGGCAAAGTCACGCTGATCGCATCAGCTTGTGCGGGATTCTGTTTCATAGGCCTGACCCGAGACGCCCCTGCTGCCCTTGGTGGAGCAAGCTGCCACGCTGTGGGCCGCAGGGCCAGCAACAGCAGCACCTCCCTGCGCTGAGAGAGCTGGCAAGAAGAAAGGTGCCCTGCGACCACAAGGAGCTGAGTTCTCCCAGACGCTGAGGAAGCCTGGAAACAGACCTTCCCCAGCTCAGCGTTCAGACGAGAACACAGCCTGGCCTGGCACACAGTCAGCCTGGCAAGACCCAATGCACAGCACCCAGCTTACTGTGCCTGGACTTGTGACCTGTGGGAGCAAAGGCAACACTTGTGTATATTGTGAAAGCTGCTAAATTTGTGGTAACTTGATGTACAAAAATAGGAAGCTAATACAATGTTCAACCTCACAAAGAAATGCAAATTAGAGCTCTAGGGTGATACCACTTATTCCCTTGTCAAATTGACAAAGAGCAAAATAATTGAAAATACACCACATAAACAAGAGTATGGGAAACAAGCATACCCATAAATTACTGGTGGCAGTCCAATCAGTGTAATTCCTGGGGGTAGTAACTTGAACTATCCAGCAAGAATTAAAAACACATCCCTCGCATCCATCACATCACCTGAAATTTGACACAGATACATTCACACACACAGCAAGAGGTCAAGGTACTTAGAGCAGCATTGTTTGTAACAACAAAGACTTAGAATCTCCCTCTGTTTTCATCTGTAGGTGCCTGGTTAGGTCATTTTGATGCCTCTATAATATGGAATATTCTGGAACTACTAAAAAATGAGAAAGTTCCCTGTTGCTATTGAAGATATTCAAGACACATTCTTAAAAAGAAAAACCCATGTTTGGTACAAGCTATATATTTCATTACTATTTTGTGGGCAGGACAAAGGGGATGGAAGAATATATTTGCTTACATACCCATAAAATATCTCTGGAGTGTTGACAAGAAACTGGTAACATTGTTTATCTCCTAGGAAGGCAGTGAGAGGTTGGTGTAGGAGTAGAATGAAGAATTATTACTATGTATTTTTATATGCTTTAAACTTTGAACTCTGTGGATGTGTTGTCCATGGAAACTAAGTAAGTTTGGAAAGGCCGCTCTATGCAGGTCCCCTGGAGAACACCTCACACCTCGAGGGCTTAGATGTCCTCAGAGGAGTGCAGGCCCAGAAGAGCTAACACAAAGCCCTCCCTCAGGGGCCAGCACGGTGGTGCAGGGCCTTAAGCCACCATCTGAGACGCCACGGGCACATCATAGGAGTGCTGGACTGGAGCCCCAGCTGCTCCACTCTGCTCCAAATCCCTGCTAATGCACCTGGGAATGCAGCGAGAGATGGCCCAAGTGCTTGGGCCCTTGCCGCCCATGTGGGAGACCTGGATGGAGTTCCTGGCTCCTGGCTTTGGCCTGGCCCAGCCCTGGCCGTTGGAGCCGTTTGGAGAACAAACCAGCAGATGGAAGAGCCTGTCTCTCTCTCTCTCTCTCTCTCTCTCTCTCTCTGTGTGTCTCTGTGTAACTTTGCCTTTCAAATAAGTAAATATTCTTTGCGGGGGGGGGGGGGGGGCCTCCCTAAAGGAATCCAGTGTGTTTTCTCCTGAACATTAAATATTTTAGAACTGTAAGCAAGTGTACGCATTAAACAGGACAGGACATGGGTGGACTTTCAACTATGGGTCACAGTGCGTAACTAAAGCTCCGTGAGATCTGCTGTGCCAGTGAGCGCGGGCCGGAGCTTTCTCAGCAGCTGAAGCGCGGCCGCCCAGGGCACCTCTGATGAGCAGAAGGAGCCACCGCCGTGTCATCCTGTGCCCCAAGGACAGGCCCAGGTGCTTGCTCCAGATCACAGAGAACAGGGACGGCATCAAGGCCACTGAGTCAGCGTAAGGCCAGAGGAAGCTCACCAGGAGTATTTTTAAATCAATCAAAGGGTACTTGCTAAAACAAGAAAACAGCCTGAGGCCCCAGGTGCCGTAAGCCCGGGGGAGCGCCAGACTTCGAGGAGGCGTGTCTAATTCTCACCACCTGTGTTAGCACTCATCCGAATCGGCAGTATCTATCGCAGACAGAGCTGGGAGGCTGGCGAGGAACGGCGCTGTGCTAAGTCGGCAGAGACAGGGTGATGTCAGTCAGCTGCAGTTCACCCAAAATGCGTTTGTAACAGAATTCAAAAAATGCTCTATCAGTGCACAGAGACAATCACTATAAGATTATTGTGAGTCTCTCATGAACATCCTTCGATTCGTCCTATCGTGAATATCAACTGATTGTCACTGTGAGTAGTCCTGCTGTTGTTTTCTATAAACAACAGTGTGACAGAGGTGAACAATGAAGAATGGTATATAACCGTAAAACACCATGACTACCAAATAGGAAATCACTGCTTGTTGGCCAAATATTTATTGTAGTTATTTGTTGAATGGCTGAAAGAGAGAAAGGCAGAGAGACAGACAGGGCTGGGCTAAGCTGAAGCCAAGAGCCAGGAATTCCATCTGAGTCTCTCCCGGGGGTGGTGGGGACCCAAGTGTGTGAGCCATCACCTGCTGCCTCCTAAGGTGCACATCAGTAGGAGCTGGGATTCATACTAAACATTATGTACTAGCTGGCGCTGCGGCTCACTAGGCTAATCCTCCGCCTTGCGGCGCCGGCACACCGGGTTCTAGTCCCGGTCAGGGCGCCAGATTCTGTCCCGGTTGCCCCTCTTCCAGGCCAGCTCTCTGCTGTGGCCCGGAAGTGCAGTGGAGGATGGCCCAAGTACTTGGGCCCTGCACCCCATGGGAGACCAGGAGAAGCACCTGGCTCCTGCCATCAGATCAGCGTGGTGCGCTGGCCGTAGCGCGCCGGCCACAGCGGCCACTGGAGGGTGAACCAACGGCAAAGGAAGACCTTTCTCTCTGTCTCTCTCTCTCACTGTCCACTCTGCCTATCAAAAAATAAAATAAAATAAAATAAAAACATTATGTACTGTGTGCATGCGTCTGCGCATCTGCGCACCTTGCTTTTGTTTTTAGCCTAGTATGGCTGTGCCGCGGTGGCTCCTTTAAAAAGGGGATCATCGCAAGCACTGCTGATCCATGTCATTGCTGGCCTCTTTTGACCACAGTTAAGGGAGATGGATAATTCAGGCTGCACATATTTGACACTGAAAGCTGTGTTGTTTTCAGGCCTCTCAGTGGCAACTGCTTTATGAGTTTTATGCTTTTCCAACAACCTTCCAAACCCACTGCAGAGAACCAGAACTTCTGCACCGCAGACAGGGGCTCCAGGGCAGCAGGTGCATCAGTGCTGTGACTACAACAACCCCACAAGCCCAGATGACTGGCTAGCCTACAAACTCCCCCTTAAGCCAAGAGGGGCTTGAAGGAAGACTGATGGCATTCAGGATGCTTAGCGACTCCATCTCTGCCAGGGACAATACAGAGAAGGACGGAGTGAAGGCATCTGGACAAAAAACCACAAAAGCGTTTACAGTAAAGCGACTATTCGCAGCAGCAAGATGCTGGGGAGGTGCCCCACGACGCACTCAGGATGGCCCCTGAAGACCCAGCCGAGGACCATGTGAAAATGGAAAAAGAATCCTCTTCCCACTCAGGCCAAAGCCCAAGGAAACCAAGCCCAGATCAGAATCCAGAACTTGCCAGCCTTGCCCTCTCCCGACCATGTCCCTTTTCCCCAGACGGAAGAACTTTTAAAACGTGAGTCAGAAGGGCTGGAGCCGTGACGTAGCAGGTTAAGCCACAGCCCGCAACACTGGCATCCCACTGGGGCACGGGTTCCAGTCCAGCTCCCTGCTAATGCAGTAGAAGATGGCTCAAGTGCTTGGGCCCCTGCGCCCACATGGGAGACCTCGAAAAAGCTCCTGGCTTCCGTCTGGCCCAGCTTCAGCTGTGGTGGCTATTTGGGGAGTGAACCAGTGGATAGAAGACTTTTCTCTCTGTCTCTCCTTCTCTCTGTAACTCTGTCTTTCAAATAAAAAATAAATATTTTTTTTAAAAAATGCAAGTCAGGATTAAATTTTGACTACGTACGGGATTGGGCATTTAATTACTAATTTGTCCCGAATTTCACTTAGCACATAAACGACTTCCAATGAGTAAATCCCAACTATGAGAAACAATAAATACATAAATTGGCCTTCTGATTTTACCTCCAAGATGATTTTAAGAATTACAGAGAAAAGGTGACTTGGAAAGGAGTAAAAGGCAAGAAAGGGGCTGTGATGATTTTTAAAACGACTCGAAGTCACATTCATAATTCACTCACCAGTCACACTAGCTGAATGGGTAAGAATCTACCAGCCACTTGACACTTGACGAATGTGGGGACTACAAAGTGGGGCAACGCTGCTCCTGAGGACCTCCAGAGGGGAAAGGAGTCGGCTTCGCAGTCCCTTCCCAGCACTGGGTTTGAGGTAGTCAGTTTTATGTTGCCACTCCACCTCTTTAAAGTTTCTCATCAGCGGCCTCTGCTCCCCAACCTCCCATCCAGTCCTCTCCCTGGAACAGGAGGGCAGGTGTAAGGAGTATCCTGGGAAGATCTGGTCACCTTGGAGTCTCTCAGTAAACCCACGGCTGGAAGATCAAGCTGGGACAGCTGCCCCTGGGCGTCGCAATCGTGGGGGAGTAGTGTGCTGTACTTCTAAGACTTGCAGGAACAAAACAAGAATGCAAGGGCACAAGACCTTACATTGCAAGCCAGCAAGGGCTGGCTCCAAACCCTGTGAAAGGAAGCATCTTGATAGAATACAAAGCCTATGGCCTCCACAGCTCATGGAGCCAGCTGCAACATCTCTCCAGCAGTTAGAGGGTGATCCTGGAGAAGACAGTTGTACTGATGGGATGGGTTCTTTCCTAAATTGATTCAGGACAAATATAAATTGCTCATTTCAAAAAATTTAAAAGCCTATTCTGTGTTATTGTTCTCACTTAATGCTCTATCTTCTAATAAACCCTGATCTTGCCAAATGAAAATCTGCCAGACAGTCTTCTTTTTTTTATTTTTTTTTATTTTTTTTATTTATTTATTTTTTTTTTTTTTGACAGGCAGAGTGGACAGTGAGAGAGAGAGACAGAGAGAAAGGTCTTCCTTTTGCCGTTGGTTCACCCTCCAATGGCCACCCTGGCCAGTGCACCGCGCTGATCCGATGGCAGGAGCCAGGTGCTTCTCCTGGTCTCCCATGGGGTGCAGGGCCCAAGCACTTGGGCCATCCTCCACTGCACTCCCGGGCCACAGCAGAGAGCTGGCCTGGAAGAGGGGCAACCGGGACAGAATCCAGCGCCCCGACCAGGACTAGAACCCGGTGTGCCGGCACCGCTAGGTGGAGGATTAGCCTAGTGAGCCGCGGCGCCGGCCCAGACAGTCTTCTAAGAACCGCAGTTTCTTCACCAGACAACAGGGACAGCCTACTGCATGTTCCCAACCTCAACATTTCTGCCATCGTTTAAACAATTATGCTTTCCTTCTCTTAGGAAAGAGCCCAGGCCAGACATTCCTAGAGTCAGAGCTGCTTCATTGAGGCAGAGTTTTGGATGATGAATCTAGTTTGGGAATTTTTTTCCTTTTTTAGAAAAAATAAAACACAAGCCATCATAAACTACTGAACTTTTTCCATTTGAATTTCAGTCAGATACTGGGGTCAAGCGATGCCTCCAAGCATAGTCCTCTGTAGTTCTCAAAATGACCAGAAATTCTTTCTGACTTGAGGGTGTTATTTGTTTTTCTGCAATTGGCAAATTATCCAACCATTGGCCGTGATAATCCCAGCTGTTATTGATACTTAACATTTCAAAAAAGGGACTACACCTTCAAGGCTTCTCCAACCTCTGTGACTTCAAGGCTGTAAAACTGATTCAGGAAAAGATTCTGAAATTATGAAATGTCAGTGCTTAAGGTATAAAATGTCAGAAACAGCTCAGTGCTATATAAATGATCTAAATGGCTGTATTATTTGTTCTCAAAGAATTTATTAATAGCCTACTAGAGAGAATGAAAAGATCTGGACCACAATCCCAGTTGTTTCTGAACTTGCAGTCCTTTGAGGGAGAAAGACACGCACGAATAATTAAAAATACGCAACACTTGGACTTTGCCTTGCAGTGAAAGAGTGGTGGAATTGCAATTGGAATTATCCCAGACATTCGAGTAATCACTTGTATAATGGAGGACATAATTCAGGTTCTCTGTACCATGGTTGGTTCCTCAATATGGAAGTGTGTGGTATGGCATGCACTGGTTCAATGGCTTCCAAATATGTTTGATTATATTTATCCATTAATAAAACTCATTGTATCACACTCCAAATATTTATCTGTAATGATGTGCATGTACTAACATATTATATATACTATAATACAATAATTAGCTTGGGAGGCTTTTTTTAAAAATACCAAGGCCACAGGGCTGGCGCTGTGGCTCACTTGGTTAATCCTCTGCCTGCGGCGCCGGCATCCTATATGGGCGCCGGATTCTGTCCCGGTTGCCCCTCTTCCAGGCCAGCTCTCTGCTGTGGCCAGGGAGTGCAGTGGAGGATGGCCCAAGTGTTTGGGCCCTGCACCCCATGGGAGACCAGGAGAAGCACCTGGCTCCTGCCTTTGGATCAGCACAGCGCCAGCTGTGGCGGCCATTTGGGGAGTGAACCAATGGAGGGAAGACCTTTCTTTCTGTCTCTCCCTCTTACTGTCTATAACGCTACCTGTCAAATAAAAAAAAAAAATACCAAGGCCACGATCCTCTCCAACTAACCCTACTGAGATATCTGAGTGGGCACACACACAGCTACTGTTTAACGTACCGCAGGATGCACTGAGTTAGGATGCCCACCTCTCACTTCAGAGTGCCTCAACTTGACTCCTAGCTCTAGATTTTGAAAAAAGATTTATTTATTTAATTGAAAGATAGAAACACACACAGAGAGAGAAACAGGCAGAGATATCTTCCAAACACTGATTGCTAACCCAAATGGCCAAAACAGTCATCTAGGTCAGGCCAAAGCCAGGACCCAGAACTCCCTCCTGGGCTTTCGCATGATTGACAGGAGCCAAAGTACATGAGCCATCAACTGCTGCCTGCCCAAGCACCTTAGCCGTGAGCCGGATGCAGAGTAGCCAGGAGTCAAGCTGGCACTCTGGTATTGGTTACTGGCACAGTAAGCAGAGCCTTAAACTCCTGTGCCACAACACATGCTCCCAAGTTCCAGATTCTGATTCCAGCTGCCTGGTAATGCAGATCCTGGGAGGCAGAAGTGATGGCACAAGTGCGTGGGTTCCTGCCACTCATGTGGGAGACCTGGGATGCATTCCCACAGCCGGCTCTGGCCTTGGCCCAGTCCCAGCTGTGTGGGCATGTGGGGAGTGGACCAGCATATTAGAATGCTCCTTGGGGCTGGCACTGTGGCATAGCGGGTGAAGCCGCCACCTGCAGTGCTGGCATCCCATATGGGTGCCGGTTTGAGTCTTGGCTGCTCACTTCTGATCCAGCTCTCTGCTATGGCTTGGGAAAGCAGTGGAAGATGGCCCAAGTCCTTGGGCCCTGCACCCATATGAGTGACCCAGAAGAAGCTCCTGGTTCCTGGCTTCAGACCAGCACAGCTTTGGCCGTTGTGGCCATCTGGGGAGTGAACCAGCAGATGGAAGACCTCTCTCTCTTTCTCTGCCTCTCCTCTCTCTGTGTAACTCTGACTTTCAAATAAATAAATAAATCTTAAAAAAAAAGAAAGAAAGAAAGAAAAAAAGAATGCTCCTGCTTGCTCTCTCTCCGACCACCCCCACCCAAAATTAAAAGTTAACTCTGAATCACATAGTGAAAAGGTGGAGGCAAAATGATACAGTGTCACTAGAACAAAAGGTAAAGCACCTCAAGACGAAAATGAGATGAGAAACAAGAAATTGAACATTTGTTATTGTGCTGGGATGAAATCTGACAGAAATAGAGACAATCAGGTGTTGGCATCGTGGCACAGAAGGTAGGCTCCACCTGGGTCAACAGCATCCCATACAGGCACAGGTTTGCATCCCAGCTGCTCCCCTTCTGAGCAAACTCCCTCCTAATGGCCTGGAAAGAAGCAGCTAAGATGGCCCCAGTGTCTGGGTCCTACCACTCACGTGGGAGACCTAGACAAAGCTCCGGGCTCCTGACTTCAGCCTGGCCATCGCACCACGGGGACAGCGAAACAGCAGGTGGAAAATCGCTCTCACTCTCTCTCTTTGTAGCTTTTACTTTCAAATAAATAAACAGGATCTTTAAAAGACAGAGAGAGAGAATTAGAGAAAATTAAATTAACCATGATCAGAGAAGGTTTCTCCTAGAAGGCACCCCCATTTAGAAGCTGAGCTGTGCAGGCTCTCTGCGTGTGGACAGAGGAGCTGGCAGGAGGAGCCTTACAAACCGAAGCCCACATCCAGGAAAATGACCAACTAGAGTGAATGTGGCTGAATTCAAAACTGACATGAGGGCCGGCACTGTGGGTTCCACCACCACCTGCAGTACCAGCATCCCATTTGGGCGCCCGTTTGAGTTCTAGCAGCTCCACTTAGATCAGCTCCCTGCTAATGCGCAAGAGAAAACAGCAGAAGATGGACAGAGTCCATGAGCCCCTGCACCTTTGTGGGAGACCTAGAAGAAGCTCTTGGCTTTGATCTGGCCCAGACCTGACCACTGTGGCCATTTGGGGGGTAAACCAACAGATGGAAGAAATCAATCTCTCTCTCTTTCTCTGTCTCTCTCTTTCTCTGTAACTCTACTTTTCAAATAAATTAATAAAATCTTTAAAAAAAGAAAAGAAAAGAAAATTTGACATGAGCTGAAGCTGGAGAATTAAATACTACCTGGTCCTCTGGGGTCTTACAGTATGAAACCAGTCAGGATCTCAGCAGGTCAATTATGTGGTATGAAGAAAATACTCCATGTACAATTAGCCTGAACGTTTCCTTAAAGATGCATTTATTTACTTGACAGACTTACAGAGAGAGAGAGGGACAGAGAGAGAGATCTTTCATCTCTGGCTCACTCCCCAGGTGGCCACAACAGCCAAGGCTGAGCCAGGCCGAAGCCAGGAGCTTCTCCCAGATCTCACACACAGAGAGCAGGATACAGGCCCTGGGGGTCACCTGCTGCTGCTTCTCCCGGGCCGTTATCAGGGAGCTGGCCTGGGCAAGAAGCAGCCAGGACAAGAGCCAGCATCCACGTGCATCCAACTGAAACACGCCATGTGATCTCCGAGAGGCCTGTCTGCACACGTTCACGATGCAATTCCAAACTGGAAACCACCCAAACGCCGCCAACAACGTATTCCACTCGCATTTGCAGCAGCCCTGATGAATCTCACAAGCACCACACTGACGGAGAGAACTGGGCATAGAAGAGCATTTGGCCAGCGCCACGGCTCACTAGGCTAATCCTCCGCCTTGCGGCGCCGGCACACCTGGTTCTAGTCCCGGTCGGGGCGCCGGATTCTGTCCCGGTTGCCCCTCTTCCAGGCCAGCTCTCTGCTGTGGCCAGGGAGTGCAGTGGAGGATGGCCCAGGTGCTTGGGCCCTGCACCCCATGGGAGACCAGGAGAAGCACCTGGCTCCTGCCATCAGATCAGTGCGGTGTGTCGGCCACAGCGCACCAGCCGTGGCGGCCATTGGAGGGTGAACCAACGGCAAAGGAAGACTTTTCTCTCTGTCTCTCTCTCTCTCACTGTCCACTCTGCCTGTCAAAAAACAAAACAAACAAACAAACAAAAAAAACAAACAAACAAAAAAAAAAGAAGAGCATTCACTGTAAGATCCCGGTCATATCATGTACTGAAACAACTCTTTCCTTGAATGTGAAGGGAGGGGAGCAGAAAGTGGGGCCAGGGCATTTGTACAGCCAAGGTTAAGAAGCAAGGATGTGACATAATGGATACCAGAAAGACACAGAGCGTCTCTCAGCCTGTGGTTCTAGTGTGGCCAGAGTAGTGTCTGGATGACCTTCTGTTTAAGCTTTCACAACTCTTTCTCCAAAAAAAAAAAAATTACATATTTATTTATTGAATTACTTGAAAGGCAGAGTGATAAAGAGAGGGAGAGACATCGCTGGTTCACTTCCCAAATGGTTGCAATAGCTTAGGGCTGGGCCTGGCTAACCCAGGAACCAGGAACTCTACCCAGGTCTCCCACCTGGATGGCAGCGGCCCAAGCACTTGGGCCATCTTCCTCTGCCTTCCTCGGCGCCTTAGCGGGAGTGCCATCCAGCACTCAACCTGGCGTTCCAGTATGGGATGCTGAGTTCCAAGTGGTGGCCCCTCCCGTCCCTTTTTAAGAGTGCTTTAAAAGAATTCATGCCTGAGGACAGAATAATTCTGTCTGGAAATTTTATAACTTTTTTTTTATAATGACTTTAAAAAATAAAATACTACCCATTTGGATTCCCAAGAAAAAATAAATAGAAGGGGAAAAAGATTCAGCAAAAAGGGAGAGGGGAGCTCTTGCAGAGGAATATTATTACAAAGAGGAAAATCAAAGAGACCAGTGAGTGTCAGGAGCCTGTTGACAAAGCTACCCTACTGCGGAGAGACTTGTCAAGCTCCCAGCGACCTGCCAGCAGCCTTCTGATTAAAATGGGGCTTCCACGCGGTTTTGCACAATCACCATCTAAAGGAGGGTGAGGGCTGCTCACACCGGCAGGCACGCCTTCATTCTTCTCTTTGTGTCTGCTAGGTTGTTTTTTTTTTTTTTCAATGAACAGTCTGAATTTATACTTCAGTCTTTGTAAGCCAAGTAAATAACAGATATTCTCCTAGAAAACGTTCTTGTGAATTCTGTATGCTTCCACTTACATGAACTATATAAAATAGTCAAATTAGGGCATTTAGTGGTTAAGATGTCCCACAACCTGGGTCAGTTCCTGGCTCCAGCTCCTGACTGGATCATCAATTCCAGTGATGACTCAAGTACTTGGATCCCTGTCACTCACATGGAAAACCAGAGAGTATGCCAAGCTCCCAGCTTCAGGATCTCTCTCTCTCTCTCTCTCTCTCTCTCTCTCTGATTCTCTCCTTTTGAATAAATTTTTAAAACATACAACAATTAAATAAAACATTAAAATTACTTTTTATAAATATTAAACTTAACAGAAGCAAAAACAGAACGGTGGTTGCCAGGGAATGAAGGAAGAGGAAATGCTAATTGTTGGTATGACCCTACAGTTACACAGATCCTACAAGATGATGAAGTCATAGCCCTCTGTTGTACAATGGAGTGCCTACAGAGAACAATCTGGTGTTACAAACACGTTCAGAGGCCAGACTCGTGTTAAATGCTCTTAATACACACAGACAGAAGCAGAGGGACACGAGATACTTCTTGGAGGTGAGGGATGAGTTTACTTCCTTGGTTGTGATAGCATCATCACAGGTGTAGTCCTATGTCCAAACTCATCAAACTGTCTACATAAAATGTGTGTGGGCTTCTGTATATTAGTTATACCTCAGTAAAGCCAAATGTTTAAAATCCTGTGTGCTCACAAGTTAGAATTCCTAGCACATAGGCCGGCGCCATGGCTCAATAGGCTAATCCTCCACCTTGCGGCGCCGGCACACCGGGTTCTAGTCCCGGTTGGGGTGCCGGATTCTGTCCTGGTTGCCCCTCTTCCAGGCCAGCTCTCTGCTGTGGCCAGGGAGTGCAGTGGAGGATGGCCCAGGTGCTTGGGCCCTGCACCCCATGGGAGACCAGGAAAAGCACCTGGATCCTGACTCCTGCCATCGGATCAGCGCGGTGCGCCGGTGGCAGCGGCGGCCATTGGAGGGTGAACCAACGGCAAAGGAAGACCTTTCTCTCTGTCTCTCTCTCTCACTGTCCACTCTGCCTGTCAAAAAAAAAAAAAAAAAAAAAAAGAATTCCTAGCACACTGGCCAAGGGGCAACACCTAGACTGTGGTGAATTTGCATCAGTATTAAATTGTTTCCTCAAATCCCGACACCATTCATTTCAATTCAATTCACAATTCCACTTCAACAATGGCTTTATTTTGAGGAGTGAGGTGGAGGCTGGACGGGTAAGCGCGGGAGAGAAGAAACACTGGAAGTCCCTAGCAACGGGAAATGTCAATGTGCACCTCAGAGTTAAGACCACAGGTTCCTCCCGAGCGTCTTCCTGTTTCTTTGTCTCCTGACCTCTCATTGTTTCAGGTCCCCGCCGCCTGGCATTGCACACTGAGCTCTCTAACGAGGCTCCTGAATCTCTTAAAGAAGATTGGCAGTGACATTTGCCACTTGAAAGGTTTACTCTGGTGCCCACTCCTTCCAAGAGCTTCTACCAGTGTGGCTGAACTCAGCTATCGGCGTCCACTGTCCTCGTAGCTATTTGGGAACGCTGCAGGCTAACCACGCTGCAGCCTTGGAGAGGAAGTGCAATGTGGGTCATCTGTAGGTGGAGGGGAGAAGAAAATAACACAAAGGTTTGTTAACAAAACCTTAATGTGCATGTGGCCTCCTGGGAAGCCAGGGAAGCACGCAGGCTAACCTGGTTGTAGTCACAAGAAAATGGAACAGCTATTTTTAGCACACACGCCTGGCATTTAAAGCAGCTACAAGCAAAGCCCTAAAGGCGGAGAAGGGGGACTGTGGTTACAACTGTGAGCTACATCAGACAGATCCGCAGTGAGAGAACAGCTACTTCCTAGATGCACCTTCCTGCACATGGCACCCATACGCAGCGGCATGACAATGAATCAACTCTGTAACCCGGTCATTGAGGTCATACTCCAGTTGTTTAGTGACTAGTCAGGATCGAACATAAGAACTGCTCCATCCCATATTATCCATATTTTCCCCTTTATTGATACAACCAGTTTTAAGCTGCCCCCACAAAGCAGATGGCGCAGTCACAGGGGTCTAGAAACTTAAGCTAACTCCCTGAGACTGCAAGACGCCTCTGTCCCCTTCCCACCCTCTTAAAAGCATAAAAGCAAACAGATCAATGCACACCAACATCATCACTGGGAATCCCACTTGTTCCCGCAATACATATCACGTGCACTTTGAAGACAATCAAAAATGCTGTCTTTCATATTTTAAAAATATGAAACCCCTTTCATCCACAGACTATATTAAAGAGTTCATACAAACACAAGTAAAATATCAACCTATTTCAGTCTTGTTGAATTGAATGTGTGTCCCACGAACACATGTTGTTGTTGTTTGTGACTGTCTGGCTTCAAATGACTGAAAAAAAGACCACAGAATCAGACAGCATCGGACAGGAATCTGAGAAGAAGAGAACAACACGTACACAAGTCTCTAGAAGTCAGTAATCCCACTGGAAGGTAAAGGTAGGCCCTGTGTTCTAGGCACCGTGGAGGATATGAAATAAAACAACCTCTGATCTCAAGGACGTGCCTTTGTCCGTGTCCCACTGCTGTAACAGAATAGCACGGACCTGGTAGTTCATCACAGATGGAAGTCTGGCTCTCTGGCTCACAGTTCCGGAATCCAGGAGGTACAAGAGCATGGTGCTGGCAGCTGGCACAGGCTGCCATGCTGGGTCATGGCCAAAGGCAAGGGAGTGTCCGTGAGACAGAGAAAGCAAGCCAGGCCAAGCACATCTCTTTTATCAGGAACCTGTTCCTGTAACAAGTAACCCACTCCCACAACAACAATGCTCTGCGAACACTGTTACCTGGGAAATCAGCTAGGGCTTCATGGGGGTGATTGTATTTGAGCCAGGATTTCAAAGATTTTTTATTTTTTATTTGAAAGGCAGAGAGACACTGACACAGAGAGACAGACACCTCCCATCTGCTGGTTCACGTCTCAAATTCCTGAAACAGCTGAGGTTAGGACAGGGCAAAGTCAAGAGCTAGGAACTCAGTCCTGGTTTCCCTCACCTGCTGCCTCCCAGGGTTTGCATTAGCAGAAAGCTGGAATTAGAAGCAGAGCCAGGACTCAAACCCAAGCACTCCAGTGTTGCTGTTGATTTCTCCTGAGAGGATTCGTTCTGAGAGGAGGAGCAGCGTGGTGGGGGCAAGAAGCGTGGAGTCACCACTCAGACCCTGGGAGTCGGGTGAAAGCAGGCCTGAGGCGAGCAGCCGGCAGACTCATTTATTTCAGTTGGTACAGCAGTTTATATAGCCAGGACAGCCAATCCGGTCAAAGGGCGGCTTATGCCCTAACCAATCACAGCCTGTTGCCAGGCAGGCTCTGTTTGCCATGTGGGTTTCAAAGCCATTCCTGAGTAACTGATGCTCACTTGCCAGCGGCCATCTTGGCATGGCCTTCTCATTCCACCACACTCCAACATGGGATGCCAGCATCCCAAGGATCTTAATCATTACACCAAACACCCACCCCAGATTTGAAAGCTCTGTAACAAGCATAGATAGAGATAAGGTAATTGTATGCGAAATATTTGTTTAAATCCCCATGCCTTAAAAAAAACTGCAGGTGCTATACAAAAAAAAAAATTAATAAAATAAGAATAAAAAGAGAGGGACTGGGTTAAAGGATGAAAGGCAATATGACAGCCTGAAGTATGTCGTATGATTTCAGTGGTTGAGCATGTCAGTTTGACTTTATGATACCTAACACCATACAAGCAGTATCACTAAAGGCAATCACCTAGGAAGATGTATAAAGTTCAAGGGACAAGTCATTCAGTGTGAGCCGGAAAACAGAGATGGAAAAGCTATGGAAAATAAAGCTATTCAGGATCCTTTTGCATTTCTACCTTGTACACAATCATCTACTGTCAAAACCCCTATTCTTTATTTATAGAAAGCTTGTACTTAATAAAAATAAATTTCCTAAGTACAACTTTTGGATTATAGCAGTTCTTCCCCCATACCCGCCCTCCCAACCCAAAACCATCCCATCTCCTATTCCCTCTCCCATCCCATTCTTCATTAAGATTCATTTTTAATTATCTTTATATACAGAAGAGCAACTCTATACTAAGTAAAGATTTCAACAGTTTGCACTCACACAGACACACAAAGTATAAAGTACTGTTTAAAGACTAGTTTTACCATTAATTCTCATAGTACAACACATTAAGGACAGAGGTGCCACATGGGGAGCAAGTGCACAGTGACTCCTGTTGTTGATTTAACAACTGACACTCTTATTAATGACATCAGTGATCACCTGAGGCTCTTGTTATGAGCTGCCAAGGCTATGGAAGCCTCTTGGGTCCACAAACTCTGACATTATTTAGACAAGGCCTTAGTCAAAGTGGAAGTTCTCTCCTCCTTTCAGAGAAAGGTACCTTCTTCTTTGATGGCACCTTCTCTCCACCAGGATCTCAGTCACAGAGATCTTTCATGTAGGTCATTTTTTGGCAAAGTGTCTTGGCTTTCCATGTCTGAAATGCTCTCATGGGCTTTTCAGCCAGATCCAAATTCCTTAAGGGCTGATTCTGAGGCCAGAGTGCTGTTTAGGGCATTTGTCATTCTATGAGTCTGCTGTGTGGCCTGCTTCCCATGTTGGATTGTTCTCTCATTTTTAATTCTATCTATTATTATTAGCAGACACTTAGTCTTATTTATGCTATCCCTTTGACAATCCTAAACTGATCACTTTAACTAGTAAGATGACATTGGTACCTGCCAACTTAATGGGATTTGGAGTCCCATGGCAAGTCTAAAATCCCTATTCTGAACCTTCCTATTTGTATATTTGATATGGCCTCCAAATTATTTGACACTTTTCTTATTTTTGTTAAGATTTATTGATTTATTTGAAAGTCAGAGTAACAGGGTGGAGAGGGGGATCAATCCATCCTCTGGTTGGCCACCAATGATCAAGGCTGCCCCAGGCAAAAGCCACAAGCCAGAAACTCCTTCTAGGTCTCCCACATGGGTGTCAGGGGCCTCAACATCTGTGCTATGTTCTTCTGCTTTCCCAGGCCATTAGCAAGATGCTGGATTGGAAGTGGAGCAGCAGGGATACAAATTGGCACCCATAAGGGATGTCGGCATCACAGGTGGTGGCTTTATCTGCTATAGCACAACTCTGGCCCAGACACCTTTCCTGGTAAGAGGCGCAGTCTTTTTGTTCTTTCTGGTTGTTTTCCATGAGACTATTTCCTAGGGTCAATTCTCAACTCTCTTCTACTCTTATTGCACACTTTACCTGTCGGATACTGTTCATTCCCCCTTCTACTGATATTGGCTCCCTGAGGATGATCCTAAAATCTGTTTCTCTGGTTCTGACCTCTATCTTAAATTTCAAACTGCCTGGTAAACATTCATATTTGGGTGTTTTGCCAGCAGATCAAACCTAGATATTTGTACCTTTGACAGATATTTATCAGTAATATATTAAATACTGGGCAGTGTGCGAGGCATTAGTAGTACAATGATGAATAAAATGGATATGGTTTGGGGCCAATGAAGTGGCAGCCTTATGGGAGTCAATTCTAGTCCTGGCTGCTCTACTTCGGATCCAGCTCCCTGCAAATGCACCTGGGAAAGCAGCAGAAGACAACCTGAATACTTGGGCATCTGCCAGAAGAAGCTACTGACTTCTGACTTCTGTCTGGCCCAGCTCTGGCTGTTATAGCCATTTGGGAAGAAAACCTGTGGATGGAAGATCTCTATCTCTCCCTCTCTCTGCTGCCTTTCAAATAAATAAAATGAATGGTTTCTAAAAATAGAACAGTTTCTAAAAATAGATATGGTCTTTACTTAGAAGAGCTTATATTCTAGGGAGTCAGAATTAACTAGAGGTGTAGGCTTGGAGGGAGAACCACAGAGTGTTCTGGGAAGAGGGTAAAACACATATAAAAGCCCCATGGTAGTGTGATGGGTTGATGAAGGTGATCTCGGTTCTTGTCATACATCAGAGAAGAATTTCTACATGGACAGGGATAGTGAACAAAGCAGGATTTATGGAAATGAGAAACCTCCTGCTGCAACAGTCAGGAGAGGGTCTCCAAGGGAAGTGTTGCCCAGGAAACCTCAGGGGATCGGCTCTTTTATGCACACAAGTGGCTACCTAGATTCAGCCAGTCAGGGGAGTAGAAGAATAACAGCTAATAGCCAGTCAGCTAGAATCACAACCAATCAAAGGGCAGGGATAACAACCAATCAAAGGGCTGGGATAACAATCACTCAGAGACAGGGATAAAAATCCATCAGAGCGTTGAATTCATAATCTGGTCTAGTCTGCTCTTATGATAAAACTAAAAACCCATCAGAGGGCTGGAATTGGTAATCCTGTCTAACATAGTCTCATGATAAAACTAAGTGTTACTAAAAGCAGCCTCTGGGAAGAAGCAAGCAGTTTGTCACTCTGAAAGGAACTTAGCCCTTTTCTCATTCTGACAGGGACTTGACCTAACTTCCTATTAGCCCATCTGACTCTTCATAGTAGGGTCACAGAAAGTTCAAGGACTAAAGATCGTGATGGTTATCGCAGAACGGAGCAAAGTAATGTAATGTTTATAGAACAAGGCAAAGATGGACCTACCATGCAAGCCTTATAAACTATGCTAAGACTTTGCTGTTAATATTGAGAGCTACTGGTAGCCATTGGGAATATTTTTTAAAAATTCGATCATGGTTACATTGGAAAAAACACTCTGGCTTTGAGGAGCAGATCCAATGTCTGGAGCAGTGTTATATTGAAAAGAAAGGCTATAAGGGATATTTTGTAAATAAAATAGACAGGATTTGGTGTGACAGAGAATATAGGGAGGAGGAAGGGATCTGTCACGGATGTATGCTAGGTCTCTGGGTTTGGGCAATTGGATGGACAGTATTACCATTCCACAAGACAGAGCATGTTGGAAAAGGACCATATTGAAGAGAGAAGAGGCATTAAATTGGACACTGGGGCCAGGCATAAAACTACCACGCAAAATGCTGGCATCCTGTATGGACACTGGTTAGTGTCCCAGCTGCTCCACTTCCCATCCAGATCCTTGCTCATGGCCTGGGAAAAACAGAAGAATATGGCCAGAGTGCTTTGGCCCCTGCCACCCAAATGAGAGACCCAGATGAAGCTCCTGGCTCCTGGCTTCCACCTGGTCCAGCCCTGGCCACTATGGCCATTTGAGGAGTCAACAGTGAATGGAAGATCTCTGTCTCTCCCTCTCTGTAAGTCTGAATTTTAAAATAAGTAAATAAATCTTTTTTAAAAAAATTGGAAGCCAGATACACGATGTGTATGTATCTGAATGCAGACTTGGATATTGGCTGTCTTCCAGGGCACACCTCTCTGGATAGCCACACATCCTTGAGCCCCTCACTAAAGTACGGTTCTTTGGGGACCTTATTCTTCAGGTACCTAGTATAGGGAAGTTCAAAGTTTGCTTTTAAAGGTTGAATTCACTGAAATGAACTGACAATAGAAAGATTAACAAGAGAAAGATCTCACACATTTTAGCAGTACACATAAGCACAGAAGCTATACAAGTATGAATGACACTGAAAGAAAGGGCCAGATGGTTGAAGCTGAAGCAGCATTCTGAGCCCCAGAAAGAAACAGGCTCGAGAGTCCTGCAGAGAAACGGCAAAGGGCACAGCAGAGTGAGAAGAGGAAACGGCACCTCCAATAAACGTGTGCAGATCAGTCTCCCAGGCCGTCTCTCAGATGTGCCTGCAGGCGAGCAGATGAAAAAGTCTGCCAGGGGAGGTGACAACATCTAGCTCCTTCTCTCCTCTGCTGGTTTATCTCGTCTTGTTATTTAATGAGGTTGCGCAGTACGGGTTTTAAGATGGTTGCATTTCATCTGGAAGATATTTTTTCTCAGTCACATGGGTGAATTCCAGAAACAATTCTTCCCTGAACTTGGCAGGGAGAACCAAGAGAAGGGGACCAAGTCCTTGATTCTGAAGAATCTTCTAAGGTCTTCCAATTTCTTTTAATTCAGAAGTGTTCAGCCTACTATACAGCAGCCTACTTGGGGATATGGCTCTCTAAGCAGACTTCCTTCCCATACACTCATCTTCTCACAGTATTCCTGCCTCTGAAGCCTAGCCTGCTTCTCCTTTGTCAAGTTGCTTCTCTAAAATTGACTGCCCTTGGTTGAAATACTATTTATAAAGCAGACTCCTAATCCACAGCTTGTGTGTGAGACGCAATGCCTATGTTAGTAGACTTGCTTTGTGCTGGTTTTTCTCTTGTTGATCTGTTCCTTGTTACAGGAGACTGCCTCAACCGCAGACAATGAGAGCTAAGGGAAAATTATGTTTCTCTCCTTCAGAGTAGACCAGTTGCTTCTTTAGAAATACAATTTCCTCAGAATCTTCATGGTTTCTGGTGTTGGAATCCACTTCCAGCATTGTTTGCCAGTCATACTTTTTAAGGCAGTTTTCTTTCTGTTTTTGTTTTAAATAATATAAAGCTGTTATCTAATGGTACTAGAGGCTGAGAATCTGAGATCAAGGTGACAGCATGGTCAGATTCTGGCGAGGGCTCCATTCCTGGCTTGCACATGTTGGAAATGGCTCAGTGGTGTATTTTCATAACAACACAGCTTTCCTCAGTACAGCCGTGCTATCAGGCCCCAGTAGCACCCAGGGCAGAGAGCCGCAGACACCCTGCAGGAGGTGGACAGCTGAGCTTGCTCACAGCTTCAGCCCTCTGATGGATTCTGTCCCCATCCGCTGACATCTAAAGCTCTCCAGGCAGTGTCCAGAGGAAGCTCCTCCCAGAGGCAATCTGCTTCCCACCAGGGACCCTCAGAGGACCCTCAGAGGAATGCTGCGCTGCTGTCCCGCAATAGTCCCTAAAGCATTTAGGGTCCATTCTTCTGGTGAGGGGAGATGTGGGATGCGAGGCGTCATACGGGCTAAGAAGCAGCTGGGTCAGGTCCCTGTTGGAGTGAGAAAGGGAGTGGATGAGATGCTTGCTTCTCTCCAGGAGCTGCCTCTAGCAAGACAAAAGTGCCGATTCCACCCCTCTGAGTTTACTATACCACCCTTTAATTGGCTTTTTTTTAAATTCGGCATGTTATTTTATATTTTATTATATTATCCAAAGTGTTAAAATTAAGAAACTGAGGGCAAAATGCAGGAGGAGCATTGAATTATACCAGAGACTGGGAATATACTGGAAAGCTTTCCTAAAGAATAGGAAATACAAGATAGCACTCAAAAGACAAGTAGAAAGCAGCCAGATCTTGCTAGAAGGGCCAAGGACCTACAGGCAGAGAATAACAGGGTAAGAGGGCAGCACACCGAGGAAGAGATTCTTGGAGAGGAAACTGCACGTTTCAGAGTACAGAGGCATCATGCTGTCAGCGTATCTAGGGAACTCAAAGCCCTTTGGTAAAGCCAGAGGAGGGTGTCTGATGTGTGTGGTGGTAGCAAAGGGAGGCTGTGGTGAGAGACGGACTGGGAGTCTGTAGCCTGACATCGAAGGATCTTTGCTCCCATGTTTCATCTTTACAAGATTTTATGAAGAACGACTTGATCAGATGGGCTTTTAGAAACAAATGTGTTCTACACTACTCAGGATGTATGAAATGTGTCAGCTCCGACTTGTTTCACCTTCACAGGTTCCATTTCCATGACTCAATACCCATATTATACAAACTTATTCATAGTGACTGTCTATCGGTTTTTTTGTTTCGTCACGAGATGGCTAGACGAGATCATCACCCCTCCACACCATAGGTGTGTCAGGCTAAATTGTACCTCCAGCATCGTCAACCAGTGAGAACCAGAGGGATGTGACCTTTGTATGGCGGGGATAAAAGGAACCCAGTGCCCGAGCTGGCCTGCTCCCACCAGCTGTTCACCACGCGGGAGGATAAAGCCTCACATTCTGCTTCCTTCAGATTCCTGGGTGCATCCTTTGGTGGGTAGGTGAGCCACAGAGGGCTTATTTCCTACACAATCACCCCCCTTTTCACGGTGTCCTCTGATGGCCTTGCCATGGTGTATGCACATGGAGGAAAAACAAGCTCTCAGTCTCTGGCTTCTATGCCTTCTGTTTTTTAAACATCTGCTTCTTAAAAATGATGTGTTTATTTATTTATTTGGAAGACAGAGCATCTGAGAGAGAGACAGTGAGAGAGATCTTCCACCCACTGGTTCACTCCACAAATGCCTGCAGGAGGCAGGCCTGGGCCAGGCCCAAGCCAGAACCCTGAAACTGCGTCTCCATGCGGGGGCGGGGACCCCAGTACTCAGATCCTCACTGCAGCCTTTCTGAAACTGAACCCCTACAGAATGTCCCTGAGCTGAGGAAGGATGACAGCCAGACCAGGCCTCCTGGCCACTCACCCTTAGCTCAAGGTGTCTTGGCCTCCCTCTAGCATTGCTAACTAACCACCATCGGGGCCAATGCTGTGGTGCAGCTGGTTAGCACCCTGGCCTGAAGCGCTGGCATCCTTAATGGTGCCAGCTCGAGACCCAGCTGCTCCACTTCCAATCCAGCTCTCTGCTGTGGCCTGGGTAATCAGTAGAAGATGGGCCAAGTGCTTGGGCCCCTGCACCCACATGGGAGACCTGGAAGAAGCTCCTGGCTCCTGGCTTCGGATTGGCGCAGCTCCAGCCATTGAGGCCAATTGGAGAGTGAACCATGGAATGGAAGACCTCTCTCTCTCTCTCTCTCTCATTCTGTGTGTGTGTGTGTAACTCTGACTTGCTCTAAAAAAAAAAAAAAAAAAAAACTTATCGAAAGGAATTCAAAGAATTGAGGGAGTGGTGTAAGTGGCCCAAAAAATTTCTCTGGTAATTAAAATCTGAGTGGTCAGTGGAGTCTCACAGGGCCTCACTTCAGGGAAACTCCTGCCCAGCCTGGGGGAAACCACCGCCTGCAGCCCCCAGACTCACTGAAGCCCACTAGGCCAAAACAAAAATTCCCTGAAGAACTGGGCATCACTAACATGTCCAAGGGAAATCACGAGCACCAGTGACCAACCAGGAACTTGGACATGAGCTAAACACACTCCGCTCAGCTCCAGTTTGAACCTGCAAGAACCTTGGCACCTAACCCTTCAAGGAGCCCAGGAATTAAGCAACGGCTTCCCAGCTCCTTGCTCTGCATTTGGAAGTAAACGCCTGCTTTCTGGAGCTGGTGTTGTGGCGTAGTGAGCTAAGCTGCTGCCTGCAACGCTGGCATCCAGTATCAGAGCACCAGCTCAGGTCCCAGCTGCTCTGCCTCTGACCCAGCTCTGTTATTGTGCCTGGGAAAGCAGTGGAAGAGGGCTCAAGTCCTTGGGACTGTACCACCTGAGGCAGTATAATTAGGCAGCTAATGCAGGTCTGAGGGAGCTGGAAGTCCCGGCAAGCCCCAGTGTAATGCTGAAGCAAGAGTGGGTCATTGTTCCTACCCACTCATGTTCACTGTCTGTGTCAACGAGGCAGAAAGGCATGGACACAGATGGGTGAGTAGTGAAACAAGAGTGTAATGAAGAGAAGCACACCCGACAGACCAAGTGGGCACCTCAGGAGAGAAGCGAGAACCAGGCTACACTCAGACCAGCGATTTGATGGATTTGGGTATGGGCCCTTTGTTTCTCCTCCCTCCTCCCTCTCTGGGATGTTACTCGGTAGAGGGCTTTCTGGGCGTAGATGTCATCAAGTTATTCCCAGAACTTCACAGTGCACCTAATAGCCCCCTTTGGTGTAGAGTGAGGTAGTTTCCCCTAAGCTGCGCTGGGAACACCCAACCAGGTTATTGAACAATGACAAGACTTTTGATATGTAAATGCTAATTTTCTTCTACATTGCTTCCCTCGTTCAACCCACAAAAATTCCCATATTTCTTTTTTGGCCCCTCTCACATACACAGGTTAATATCTATCTAGCTACCGTAATAATACTATTACTCCAGTTGCCAATCACTTCCTCCCCCAGGATGCACCTACTTCATCCGGGGACACCATGAAATATGGAAACTAACCTCCATGTGGACTTTATGGAGGTGTCATACAACTCCTAGGTGGTTTCACAAATGTGGAGACATCACCCTCTACCTCAGGAAAGAGGCCAAAACGAGAGCTGAGCTCTCTCTCTCTCTTTCGCCACGGACCACCACTGGTTACTCAGGTAACTTCCCACTCTGCCTTTGGGCAACCCTTTGGGTATTTCTTCCTGTGAGGCAACCCACATTCACACATGAATTTATGCTTTCTCTCAATGGTAAGTCAATCCTGTTCTTATTTGTGCATCTATGTAAATTCATTCAGAAATCTTGCCTTTGTGTAAGACAAAATCTTGCAGTAAAATTAATGTGCTCATGCCCACATCACAATCCATGTGGGAGACCCAGTGGAGTTCCAGACTCCTGATGTCAGCCTGGACCAGCCCTGGCTGCTTCAACCATTGGAGGGTGAACCAGAAAGTGTAGCATCTCTCTCTCTCTCTCTCTTTCTCTGCCTTACAAATACATAAAAATGTTTTTAAGAAAAGCCTCCTTTTTCTACCACCCCAATGTCAGCGACTGGTTTTCTGAGTGTCAGGTGAGCAGACCAGGTTGGGTGTTCTATAGCAACACCTCCAACCAGTTCCAGGGGTTGTTCCGCCACACTTCCAGACACATTAGCAGGAAGCTGGCTGGATGCAGAGCAGCACTGCGGTCAGCACACTGATATGGGCTGTGGGTGTCCCAAGCAGCGGCTTAACTCACTGTGCCACTACATTGCCTCCATTCTTCATTTTTTAAAAAAGAGTTATTCAGTTGCCCCTCTTTCAGGCCAGCTCTCTGCTGTGGCCCGGGAGTGCAGTGGAGGATGGCCCAAGTGCTTGGGCCCTGCACCCCATGGGAGACCAGGAGAAGCACCTGGCTCCTGCCTTCGGATCAGCGCGCTGGCCACGGCGGCCACTGGAGGGTGAACCAATGGCAAAGGAAGACCTTTCTCTGTGTCTCTCTCTCTCACTGTCCACTCTGCCTGTCCAAAAAAAAAAAAAAAAGAGAGAGAGAGAGAGAGTTATTTATGTATTTGAAAGACAGAGTTACAGAGAGGCAGAGGCAGAGAGAGAGGAGAGGTCTTCCATCTGCTGGTTCACTCCAAAGTGGTCACAAGAGCAATCATTTGGGTATTTCTTCCTGTGGGGCAACCCACACTCACACATGAATTTATGCTGGACGGATCCAAAGCCAGGAGCTTCTTCCAGGTCTCCCACATGGGTGCAGGGGCCCATGGACTTCAGCCTCCTGCTGCTTTCCCAGGCCATAGCAGGGAGCTGGGTTGGAACAGAAGCAGGCAGGACTCAAACCCGTGCCCGTATGGGATGCTGGCACCGCAGGTGGCAGCTTTACCCACTACGCCACAGCACTGACCCCCAGCCTTCATTTTAATAAAGATCACCTTGAGGTCATCTGAAACAACAGATTTAGTTAGCAAAACCAGAACCTTTTGCCAAAGGCCTGTTTCTGTTTTTGTTTTGTTTTGTTTTGTTTTGTTTGCAGAAAAATCTCCATGGGTCTTTTTAGAAAACTTCAAGTGGCTCAGAAGTAGTCAGCCTTTCTGGCCATATGAGGCTCCAGCTCTCTGGACTCTTCCCATTGCCTTGTATCTCTGACTACAAACTGGTTAATTCTTGCAGGAACTTGACTTTTTATTGACTTTCTTGTTGAAATCCTCAAAAAAAAAAAAAAAAAAAAGTCCCAAAACACGTACTCAGTTCTTTCCAATCTCTTCTCTTAGATCAATAGTCTGTCTTTCAAGTAAAAGTTATAGCAAGTATTTTGCCATTATGTGCAAAAATATCACCATTGTCCAGTCTGCACTATCTCAGTATTTTTCACCATTTCACTGTTGTCAAGGAAATATAGCAAACATGCCACCCCAAAATATGTCACTTTGGCATTCAGATTATTTTGACCTGAAAACTCAAAATTGAAAAGAAATATAGGGGTCAATGCTGTGGCGCAGCAGGTTAACGCCCAGGCCTCAAGTGCCAGCATCCCATATGGGTGGGTGCCGGTTCTACTCCCGGTGTGGGAGCTGGAGTCCCTAGCTTGCTAAATGCCGGTTTCGCTTCTGTACTCTGGCTTGCTTGCTTGCCTGCTGTAGCGCCATGACAGGCCTCATCCTGGACCAGGAAAGAGGCAGGCCGGGTCCTTGAGAACAAAGAGAGTAAGTTCTCTTAGAATTTATGACCTTTAGAATTTATGACCTTTTGCTCCCCGTCAGCCCCCCTGGAATTTATGGCCCAATGCTTCCCGCCTGTTCCTCCCCACACTGTCTCCTTTGTGTGGCATTCTCCACATAACATATAGCCTTTACATTTAAATGAACCAATAAACATGCTAGATCCTAATACCTTGCCATATAGAGAATAAGAAGGTAACCTACGTAGGAGATGATGCATCCTTGTAAATGTGAGGCTATAAAAACCTTTCTTGTGCAAACGAGGGTGCCTTTAGCAGTGTACTGCTAAATGGCTGTGTGCAGGTAGGGGTCCCAGCCAGCTGGTAACAAATAAACCTCTGCTTTTGCATCCACGACTGTGCCTTGTGCATTGATTGGGAAATTTGGACACAACACTGGCTGCTCCTCTTCCAGTCCAGCTCTCTGCTGTGGCCTGGGAAGGTAGTGGAGGATGGCCCAAGTGCCTGGACCCTGCACCTGCATGGGAGACCAGGAGAAGCACCTGGCTCCTGGCTTCGGGTTGGCGCAGCTCTGGCCATTGCAGCCATCTAGGGAGTAAACCATCGGACGGAGGACCTCTCTCTCTCTTTCTACCTCTTCTCTCTCTGTGTAACTCTTTCAAATAAATAAATAAATCTTAAAAAAAAAAAAAAAAGAAAAGAAAAGAAATACATACAAGAAGAGCGCTATACCTTCCTGTTTGCCTAAAAATGGGACATAAATTTGTCAATGTGCCATCCTCCAGCAGGAAGGGCAGAAGTTAGTCACCAGGCACCCTCCACCCTCCACCAACCTGGAGACGCCAGAGGAATCCATAGAACACAGCTGCAAATTATCCCTGCCCTTCCTTAGTCCCCCCATACATTTACCCTCCCACCATTTGCCATCCTTAACAGTTCTTCTGTCTTCCAGTCCTCTACAACTTCATTGTTCTTCCAGTAAGATGCAAGCTGAATCCAAGTTCCAGCTATTACAGAACAACCCCCAGCTGGCGGGAGGCACTGGTGTAGGACAGTGAAACCACGCAGAAAGCCAGTCACTGACATTGGGGGGCGGAGAAAGCAGGGATTTATTACAAAGCACAGAGCAAGGATCAGGACAGATGTTGCTTAATTACCAGGTTCCCGGGAGCGTTAGGCATGAAGGTTCTTACAGACTGAAACTGGGGCTGAGAGGTACATATCAGTTCTGATTGGTCAGTGGGACCTGTGACCTTCCCTTGATTGGTCGATGACGACGGTGTGCTCTTTAGGGAATTTTTATGATGTCCAAGTAGGCTTCGCGTGGCTGGGGCATTACAGGCAAGCGTCAGTTACTTCTGTCACAGGCCTGGAATCTCCATGCCTGAACCTGTAATTCCTCTAAACAAACTCCTCCAGACAACACTAGCCAACAGGGTTTATCTTTTGTAGAAGAAAATGACTTCTTGAGTCTGGGAATTAGAACCTGGTAGAGCCAGCTGCACCACCTCCGGAATTGTAAATTCTCTTGATAAAGGACAGGTAAAGGCACCTTGGGCTAAGGGAGACGGATGAGAGGCTGGGTTAACAGTATCGGGGTTCCATTTCACAGCACCCCACTGAGTTACTCCTGAGCGATTCTGCATAATGGGCTTCTGTTTGTTTTTCCTTTCTGATGTGCCTTTTGTCAACCACATTTATGGAACCTTGGGCAAAAAACCTAGAAAGGTAGAGGGGAATTTTGTCCTTCCCCACCTCAAATAATTCATAATTAATAGTATAATTATTTCATAATTAAGGCTACATTGCTTTAACAGAAATCAAAAATACAGTGAGTGGCAGAACAATGAAGAATATTTACCTATCAGGTAACAATCTCAGTGAGTAGGGCTGTCTATTCCTCATGACTATTCATGGACCCAGGTTGCTTTGATCTTGTTCTGTCAAGGGCTTTGTGGCCACCTCTTGGATCAAAGCTGAGTCACAACCCAGCTCCACAATCTCACAGGAGTGAGAAAGAGAAAGCCCAGTGTCCGCAGAGTGTGGAGAATCCCACAGAAAGTCCCAAAAGAGTCACAGATCACCGCTTACCTGACCAGCAGAAGGAGGTGAACTGTGGAAACTCCACAGGGAAACATCTAGAGTCGAAAACTGCCACTAGCCACAAAGTGAACGCAACAGAAAATGGAGTCACTCATGCTAAGCCAGGAGCTGATGACATCACTCATGTCAAGCTCAGTGCTTGCTAGAAAAATGCCCTTCATCAGACTGGACAGACATCTCCGGACAGTCCGATAAGCGTGTGCTATGGGCGATAGCTGAAGTCACCTCACCAACTCGCACGAGGATTGGACATTAGCGGGAGACACCCGAGCCCAGACAACGGACTGGTGACACCTCGGGGGACTCTGAGCTGATTGGGCTGAGTCAAGTGCGGACAGCATGGGAACAGCAGGTGAGCTGCAGGAAAGAATTAGGATAAAAAGGGAGCCTTTTTGTGCTGCTCTCCATCCTCTCGGGGATCCGCCCGGTGTGCGTGAACCTCGGGATCTCCACACATCTGGAGCTGAAGAGGCAGCCCGCTACTCTGCACAGAGCAGACAGAGGTGCAAGCTGACAATGGACAAAGGGCCCAGTGCGTGTGAACCTCTGGATCTCCTCGCTCTTGGAGCTGAAGAGCCAGCTCGCTAGCCCCCTTGCTAAGCGACACAAGACCACTACAGGATCAAAACTCCAGCCAAGACGCCGCCTCACCACCTTGCCTGGACCCCTTAGCAGCTTACTGCCAGACCTGACCACAAAGCCGGACCAGGCCTCTCAGCAAGGGATCTCTCCAACTTCTCGCCTTGCCGTCCACCCGAGAACTTTGAGCCTACTGCCCAGAGTGACAGCCTTCCCACAGCTTCCTGCCTGCAAGTGACTGATCCAAGATCTGTCTCTGCCAAGACGTGGAGCTCTGAACCTTGAACATTGACACTCTTCTTCGTGACCGTGATATGAGCCTTGAAAACGCAGCTTTTACAAATAATGTTAGTTATGTGTAATGTAATATAACTATGCTTTGACCCTATGCAAGGTATCTGCAAATAATGCTGGAGACCTTGATGTACATATACTGTTATAATTAGATAGCTCTCAAAGCTACTTTAACACTGTATACTGTGATCTGTGGATTAATGAATAAGTTCAAGTAGTATTATCGTTATTGATATTAATGGTATTTATTCCAGTAGTTCTCTAGTCATTAAGGAAATAGTGTTACTCTGATAGTCAAGTGTTATTATAGTAAGTTAGTTAAGCAGAAGATAAGCAGTTATGTTAAGCTAAGTAGTTAAGTCACGTTAAGTAGTTGTGTGAAGTCTATTGATAAGTGTGTTAAACAGCATAGATTGATAAGTATATTGACACTGATAAGTGTATTGACTTCAATGAGCATGCTGATGAGTAGTGTGATAAAAAAAAAAAAAAACCCTGGTGTGTAGGCAATAAAACCTCTCGCTGGGAAGACAGTTTTGTGTCCGTGTGTTCCTTTCTTCCCCATGCTCTGACATGTCGCTCTTAGCCCCTGTCGAGCTGCGTGACAGCAGGCGCTCGCGACACAGAATCATAGCAACCAATCTCAAACACCACTTCTGCTCATATTCCATGGAAAAACCTTGGTCATGTCACAAGGATTTTTGGTCATATGTGGACAGAGCAAGAAGTACTGAACAATGGAAAATTTTCATTTACTGTGTATTATTTCTCACTGAATTGCAGCCCAAACCTCTTCTACCTGTAAGATAAAGGTTGCCCCAATTGTTTCCTGCAGCTGGCCTCCCAGAGGAAGGACTGGCTTTCGGCAAACCCCATAAAATGCAGCTATGGCCCCATGCTGAAAGCAATCAGTTCTCATCAACAACAAGCTTGGACCTCGGTCTTCAACCATGCCAGCAGAAAGCAGGTGTCTTCCCAGCCTTAGAAGCTTATATATCAAACCACACTGCCATCTTGCCACATCACACAGCAGTAACTGCAAGGCCTTGACCACCAGGCCCCTGACCACCCCAGAGGAAAGGCTAGCTAGCATCTCCGGTAATAAACGTTTAACCTCCAGGATAAGGCTCAGCTCAAGACTTTGCCTCGTGATAATGTCACGCATGACTGTCCTGATACCAACAGGGGAGGCACTGGTGCTTCACCAGTAATGCAGGGTCACATGTCTGACTTCAAAATTTTGGCTCCCTCTCCCACCCTGTCATACTAGATTCATTTGCAGTGTCGTAGAAGGCAGTGTTCAGGGGCCAGTGCTGTGATGTAACAGGTTCAGCCTCTGTGGCATCAGCATCCCATACGGGTGCTAGGTCCAGTCCCAGCTGCTCCACTTCCGATCCAGCTCCTTGCTTAAGGCCTGGGAAAGCAGTAGACGATAACCCAAGTCCTTGGGCCCCTTCACCCACGTGGGAGACCCAGAAGAAGCTCCTGGCTCCTGGTTTCAGATCAGCCCAGCTCCAGCTATTGTGGTCAGTTGGGGAGTGAATCAGCAGATGGAAGACCTCTCTCTGTCTCTCCCTCCCTCTGTCTGTAACCCTGCCTCTCAAATAAATAACTAAATCTTAAAAAAAAAAAATGCAATGTTCAATGAAGGACAAGTTTGCCTACTACTGTTCCTGTCTCTGTCAGTCTTGGCCAACACACGGTGCTGCACCAGCTGAAGTGAGTGTGCTTCTTGGCAGTCTGGCTTGTGCAGAACTCAGGTGTACATTTTTTCTCTAAAGGAAAAGCTTAAGACCTTTTTATTTAAGCACCACACGCAGGGGTAATTCACAGAAGCTGGGAGGACATGAGACACATAGCACACTGACATTTGGGTTACACCAAATACCTGGCACAACTAGACAATATTTTTTTCCCTCCAATATCCTAGAGATGAAGGAATTAACTTTTTATATAACAAAACACTACAAATTCAGAAATTAAGGTTAAAAATCTCAACACAGTGATTATATCATAGTATTGGTACTTTAGATAAAAAAAAATCACTATTTTTTCAATAAGTATGACCAGCACGCCTTTCCAATAGGCTTTTCGGAATGGGCTAATAAAAGTTAACAGGTTCAGGAGATCCAAGATGGCTGAACAGGGGCAGTCACGCTAACTGAAGCTCCCCTGGGATATGAAGAGAACAAAGACAGGACTACGCTCCCAGGGGTCCGACTGATGGAAATTTTCAGTGAAATGCAGAAAAATAAAAGACTCCCTGGGACAAGAGGAGAGAAGGCAGAGACACCGCCACAGCCATGCGGTACTGTAGCACAGCCAGCTGCCAGCTGTGAGCCACACTCTCACCATGCCCAGGTAGGAGAAATCACCGTGCAGACCTCTGCTGGCGCCTGTAGCTGAGCGGGAATTGCACAGTCGCTCCTGGCTTTTCCTTCAGCCCAGAGAGCCGACTGGGGTCTGAGCCACTGCTGGGCGTGGAGCCGGGAGGCTGCCTTGATTCCTGCCCCTCCCCTACTCCTACAGGGAGCCATACTCAGCAGGGAAGTCACTCGGTGTGACTCTGTTCTCCTGGCAACATCACAGTCAGAGTCAGGGCAACACGTGGGGCAAAGGACACACCCCTGCATCCTGCAACTGTGCAAGTTTTTGGCATTAATCGCAGAGCTACGCTCATGCACTCTACATGAGCCGGGGAATTCACCTTAGCTGCTGGGGGCTAATGCCAGAAGCAGCCCATAAAATATCTGCTCACACCAGGGAGATCTGGGTAATGACCCCACTACATGCTGCAACTCCAGGAGTGCAGCAATTCATTTTAAATTTCTAGGAGCCGCTGGAATCTGCCCAGTGGACACGGGGAAGAACCTGCTGGCATGCCACCTCTCTGGACTCATGTCCCCTCCAGAGTAAAATCTCCTGGATACTTTGTGGTCATGCTGTAGGGCTGGAACAGGGCTCAGTCCACAGCCCCGAGTCCCAGGACTACAGCTGTTGGTACTACAGGCTACAGCACCAGCTGGATTCTCCTGGCAGGACCTGAGGAAGGGTCCGTCTGCATCACACAGTCCTAGAGCCACAGCAATGGTACCACAAGCCCGAGTCTCTCAGGCTTGCCAGTAGGACAGGGGGCAGCCACCCCTGTCTCCTCAGCACCAAGAACAAGGCCCTGCCTATCACATTCACCAGAGAGACTGACACTGAACTCTCCAAGGACCACAGACACGCACCTAAGGAAACCCTTATTCATCTCAAAGCCACACTTCTACCCCTATGAACTGCAGCAGATTAGTCCCCTAGGCCACTTACAGACACAGCTGACGCTGATTAAGACAAAAGCAATCTCTCAGAGACTGCACTCCTGGGCTCACTTAGAACCAAAGCCAAAGCAACAAGCCAAGTGCTACCCTGCATTCCAGCTAAACCATAAACTCTTTCCCAATAAAACCTACTCCACAAAGAGGAAGGGCCGAGTACACCAGATGGGCAGACATTACCGTATGGACACAGGAGACATGGAGAAGCAAGGTAGTGTGATGCCTCCAAAAGACACAATACTCCAGAATTAGGCCCTGAACGGAAGGAAACCTATGAAATGCCAGATACATAATTCAAAATAATGATTGGAAGGAAACTCAACAAGATGCAAGAGAACACAGATGGACAGATTAAAGAAATGAGGGAACAGGAATATCACCTTCATCGCATCTGATGTGAGGACATATTTCTAAGTTTTATGAGAACAGGAAACTCGACTGTTTTTCCTGAGTCTAATGCCCTGGCACCCGGAGGACCTACATGGGGAGTATTTTTGGAGCTGATGGTTGAATAATGCCTTAAAATATCAGCCCGGCACAGTCAGAGCGTTTGCCATCACTTCAGTCTAAGCCTAGAGCTTAACATTCTCAACAAGCAGAGAAAGACCAAGCTCTCGCCTCTGCGTACAGAAATACGACACAGCTACTTGCATCCTCCTCCGTTTTCATCTGTCGTGATCACAGGACCAGATGGCTGCCCGCTCTGTCACACTGTGGCCCAAGGAGGACAGCATGACAGAATGGGAGGCTGGCAACGTTTGACAAGCTCTCCACCATTCCACAGCGAAGGCGCTCCGCTCATCTTACATTTCTGGAGGAGATGCGGTCTGAACAGGGCGCATCAGATGGACAAGCATACGGGCAGGTGACCTCTGCGGCAGAGACAACTCACACGGCTTCCAGTGGTGCTCCGACATCCCCAGAGCGCCAGCGGGGCTGTCCACCACACCGCAGGGGGACCCAGACCCCCCAGGAAAGCAAGCTTCCGATTCTGCTAGGATAACAGAAACAGGCTGTGTCTTTCCCATGTCACAAACAGCACAAATCGCCCAGGCATTTGGTACTTAGAAGTGAGCAAAATGAAGTTAAGTGTTTCAGGTGTGTGCCTGCCGCCTCAGCCCTGCAGGCGCTGCCTGTCTCAGGTGTTGAAGTAGCCAGCTTGTTCTGGGAGAGGCAGGCCAAGTCCCAAGACGACAGAGAAATGGACTTTCAGCCTTCGTCCCTACGTCTACCTACAAATTCCTGCTGGAGGACCCTGGGTGGCTCGCCAAGCACGCCCTGTGTTGCTTCTCGGTTTTACCTGTGTGGAGACCCCATGGAGCCCTCAGCTCTTCAAGGGGTTTGTGTCTCTGGGTCCCGTGACTGCCTCATGCAGCTTCTTTCTTGGTGTTTTTCTGTCATGCTAAAAACGTCTCTGACCTAAAACTGAAAACCAAGTTTGCATCTTTATCAGAGTCAGTCACAAAGCACTAAGATCGAGTGATTTGTGGTCCTCACTATTCTAAACAAAACCTGTATTTAAGGTTATTTTGGCAAGTGTTTGAGTGTGTCTGTGTGTGTGTGTGTGTGTGTGGACATGTGTATGTGCCTAAGGAAGTTCATGGGTTAGAAACTGAAAAATAATTCAATAGATCTTTAGCAAATGATGGTTCCTCCCCTGTCAGGAGTGACAGACAACAGCAAGCTCATGAAACAACACCAAACCAGAGAAAACGGCTGTTAAGTAAACCACGAAGGGCGGAGGAAGTCGGCTGGGGCAGCAGCCTCACTGACAGAGAAAAGCAAACTGAACACGGGCGATGACGGGTTCCACCTCCTCGGCACCTGAGCAACGCTGCACACCAGCACAAACGCGTGGAGAACTGTCCGCTTCAGTCGCTTAGTATTTCGTGTTTTCCATCGTTCCATTTTTCAGGTAGAACCTGTTAAACTACCCAAGGGTGATTGATAACGGATGATAGACAAATGATAGACAAAGATTGAATGTGTCCATCTATTTTTTTAAATCAATGAAAACTGAACCTAAAAATGAGCAATATGCAAATAGGTAGATGTGCAAAAGTGAGACAGAAAGGGAGAGAGAGATCTCATTTGGCCTATTTTTTTGTCACACAGAGAATTCACGGGTCTTCTGCAAAATTGATATTTGCCTTCACGTTAGGTTTAGCTGGGATGATTTAAAATGGCACTGCTGGACTGAATGCTAGTGAAAACAGAGAAAAACAAGAGACCTCAGTAAAACAGCCCAGTATCTATCCTCGGTTAATCCTGCCTTAAATCAGCCCTCTCCCCCACGGCCTCAAGGGGGACGAAGCCAACATGACCTCACTCATTCGTCACTCGGAAAACTCTGTGACTCACATGAAGAAGCACCAGCAAACATTTCTGTAGAGCTTTCAAACTTTCTCAGACACTTCACCTACAGACGATGCACCATTCTTGTGACAGTAGCTTTATTCTTTTTAAAAGAGCTATTTATTTATTTGAAAGGCAAATTCAGAGAGGGAGGGAGGGAGGGAGGTTCTTCTGCTGGTTCATTCCCCAAATGGCTGCAATGATCTGGCTAGTCCAGGCCAAAGTCAGGAGCCAGGCGCTCCATCCAAGCCTCCTAATCGGGTGGCAGGGGCCCGAGAGCTTGGACTGCTTTCCCAGGAGCATTGCAGGGAGCTGGATCAGAAGCAGAGCAGCTGGGACTCGGTCCAGTGCTCACATGGGATGCAGGCATTGCAGGTGGTGGATTAATTCACTTCATCACAACACGGCCTCAGTGTTGCTGTTGTAACCAATTCCCAGAGATGACTTTAGTCGGCCAGTTTAGTAGCTGGCTGAGGTCCTGTGGGGTTTGATTGGCAGAAACTGGATGCTTGCGTATGGCCACTAATGGCAGAGCCCATGGTGCCTTCACATTGCAAGCAGTTGACCCAAAATTCAAAGTGAAAATAAATGAATGAGATCTCATAAGAAAAACCTGGGAAGTCTCTCTGAGCACAGATATATTCTAGGGATGGTAATCTTTTCACATGCTTCTTTAGCAATTAGTTTGGTAATTATAAATAATTTCTTTGGAGTAATTGGTTAAGTTTTATATTAGCAAAACAGTTCAAAAATTGAATACAGAAAGTTTAGTAAGTGAAAAGTTAAAAGGGAGACAGAGTAGAGTGATGAGAACCAAGGAATTAAATAACAGTGTTTAATTCACTTTATTTTTTTTTTACCTCAAAACCTTTTATTTAAGGTATACAAATTTCATGCATTTCCTAAATACAAATTTAGGAACATAGTTACTCTTTCTAACCCACCCGCCCTCCCACCCACACTCCCACTCTGCTTCCTCCTCACTCTCCTAGTCCCATTTTTATTTTTTACTAAGGTCTATTTTCAGTTAACTTTATACACATAAGATTAACCTACACTAAGTAAAGAGTTCAACAAATAGTATGGAAAAAAAAACCTGTTTCTCAACAGTTGAGACAAGGGCTGTTCAAAGTCGTCCTGTCTCAAAGTACCAATCTCACTTCTATAGATTACCTCTTAGGTGCTCTATTGTTACCACAGAACAGGGAAAACATATGATATGTGTCTTTTTAGTACCAGCTTATTTCACTAAGTATGTTTTACAGTTGCATCCATTTTTTGCAAATGATGGGATTTCTTTTTTTATTGCTGCGTAGCATTCCATGGTTTAAATATCCCATAGTTTCTTTATCCAGTCTCAGTTGATGGACATGTGGGTCGATTCTGTGTCTTAACTATTGGGAATTGAACTGCAATAAACATGAGGGTACAGATAACTCTTTCATATGCTGATTTCATTTCCTTTAGGTAGACTCCCAGGAGTGGATGTTAGGTTACATGGTAGGTATATATTCAGATTTCTGAAGTATTTCCATTACTGTCTTCCACAGTGGATGCAACAGTTTACATTCCCACCAACAACAGCTTCGGTTATCTTCTTCCTCACACCCTCACCGGCATTTGTTGTTTGTTGATTTCTGTATGAAAGCCATTCTAACTGGGGTGAGGTGAAACCTCCTGTTTTCATTTGCATTTCCCTGATGGCTAGTGATCCTGAACATTCTTTCATGTGTCTGTTGGCCATTTGTATTTCCTCTTTTGAAAAATGTTCAAGTCCTGTGTCAATTTCTTAACTGGATTGTTTGTTTTGTTGTTGTTGAGTTTCTTGATCTCAACATAGGTTCTGAATATTAATCCTGTATCAGTTGGGTAGTTTGCAAATATTTTCTCCCATTCTGTCGGTTTCCTCTTCACTTTGCTGGGTGTTTCTTTTGCAGTGCAGAAGCTTTTTAATTTGATGTAATCCCATTTGTTAATTTTGGCTTTGACTGCCTGTGCCTCTGAAGTCTTTTCCAAGAAGGCTTTGCCTATACCAGTGTCTCGCAGGGTTTCCCCAATGTTCTCTAATAATTTGATGGTATCAGGCCATAGATTAAGGTTTTTGATCCATTTTGAGTGGATTTATGTGTAAGGTTTAATGTAGGGTTCTAGTTTCATACTTCTGAAGTTGGAGATCCAGTTTGCCCAGCACTGTTTGTTGAAGAAACTGTCCTTTCTCCAGGAATTGATTTTAGTTCCTCTATCAAAGACAAGTTGGATGTAGATGGGTGGATTGATTTCTGGAGTTTTATTCTGTTCCACTGGTTCACCTGTCTGTCTGTACCAGTACCAGGCTGTTTTGATTATAACTGTGTCCTGTACTATGTCTTGAAATCTGGTATTGTGATGCCTCCAGCTTTGTTTTTCTTGTGTAAGATTGCTTTAGCTATTCGGGGTCTCCCGTGTTTCCGTATGAATTTCAGTGTCATTTTTTTCTGTATCTGAGGAGAATGTCCTTGGCATTGTGTTTGGTATTGCATTGTAATTCACTTTTCAGAAAGCATGTTTTTTAGGGCCAGCATTACAGAGCAGGAGATTACAGCTCTGCTTGCGAAGCTGGCATCCCATATCTGAGAGCTGGTTTGAGTCCTAGTTGCTCACTTCCCATCCCACTCCCTGCCAATGTCCCTGGTAAAGCAGCAGAAAGTACTTGGGCCCCTACCACCCACATGAGAGACCAGGCTGAGTTTCAGGAACCTGGCTTCAACTTTGCCCTGCCCTAGTTATTATGGTCATTTGAGGAATGAACCAGCAGGTGAACTACTCTCTCTCTCTGTAACTTTGCCTCTCAAATAAATAAATCTTTAATTTAAAAAAAGTTAGGTGTGGGCATTTGGCACAGTGGTTAGTTCACTGTTTGAGATGAATTATGGCCGCTTGAGACACCCATATCCTATATCAGAGTGTGGCTCCTCCACTTCCCATCCAGCTTCCTGATAATGCACACTCTCAGAGGAATCAGATTGTTGATCAAATACTTGGGTCACCACCACCCATGTGAGAGACCCAGATTGAGTTCATGGTTTCTGGTTTTGGCCAGACCCAGCAGTGGCTGTTGTAGGCATTTGGGGAATGAACCAGGGGTTGGAAGATAACTGACTGTCTGTTTCTTGGTCTCTCTTTCTCGCTGTATTTAAAATAAAATGAAAATAATATATCTATAAAAATTTGTAAATAAATAGATATAGAGAAATAATGTGTGGGAAAATAGCTCAATATTCCCTTGAAAGGGGCTACTTGAGCCAAGGAAAACAGAGAGACCAAGTCTCTCCTCCATAGTAATTACATGTTAGTAGTAAATAACCATTTTTGAAAATAAAGCCTCATGTAAGGAAGTAGTCAGTGCTAACAACAAGAATTAAAAAATGAGGAGACAGACTACTGCAGGACACTGTTTTGGAAAGAGTGGTTAGGCAGTTCCTCCGAGGAAGGGACTTTCAATAAAGATCCCACAGGAACACAAAGAAAATCAAAAATCAGAACACTAAAAATACATTGAGGAAGTGCATCCCAGACCGAGGCGAGAGTGCACACGAAGGCGCTGAGGTGGGAAAGTCCTTGACGTGTGTGAGAAATGAGATCATGGTGAGGGGCAGGGTTGGTGTCTCGGCACAGGAAGTTAAGCCGCCATCCGGAACACCTGCATCCCGTGTTGGAGTACTGGTTCAGCTCCTCGCACCTCTGCTTCAGGGCCAGCTTCCTGCTACTGCATCCGAGGGGTGACTGATGATGGCTCAGGTGTTTGGGACCCTGTCACTCACGTGGAGGCCTGGATGGAGCTCCAGGTTCTGGTGTTAGCCTCGCTCCAGGCATTCGGGGAGTAAACCAGTGGATGGAAGCTCATGCTCTCCTGCTCTCTCTCAAACCGCCTCTCTTTTCTCTCTCTCCTCTCTCTCTCTCTCAAAATGTCTCTCCTCTCTCTTCCACTCCACTTCTCAAGTAGATAAAAATAAATAAACGTTATTTTAAAATAAAGAAATCAGTGATGTCAGTGTGGTGAGAGCAGACTGAAAAAGGAAAAGAAGGTAGAAGTTGGAGAAATGTGCAGAAACTTGACCACAGAGAGCCTTTTAACTGATGTGGTATAATACTATTTCATTTCAACTGTATCAGTTACAATTCCACAAACAGAATCAACTGTGTGTGTGTGTGTGTGCACACGTATGAACTGGCTCACATGATTATGGGTCCTAAAATCTGCAATCTACAAGCTGAAGACCCAGGAAAACTAATGGTATAGTTCCAGTTGAATCCAAAGGCCTGAGAACCTGGAGAGACCATCAGTGGAATAAGTCTAGTCCAAATTCCAATAGCCTCAAGCTCCAAGATGAGCCAGTGTCACAGTTCAAGTCCAAAGACAGGAAGACACCAATGTCCTGGCTCCGAGGCATCAAGGCAGGAGGAAATCACTGCCACTCACAGAGAGCCAGCCTTCTCATTCAACTCAGGAGCACAAGACCACTGTGCTTCCTCCGATCTGAAACACCAAAGCTCAGGGGAATAATGGGAACCCGGCAAGGTGTGGAAACCCGGGATGGCAACAAAGAAAGGGGAACAAGGGCAACCAATAACCAAGACCTGGCCCAGTAGGAGCCCCCACCGCAGGGGAAGGAGAGGCAGAGGTTCAGCAGAGCCCATCGGCACAACTGCTTTAGCAGGCACAGGCAATGCTCGCCACAGGATAAATCCTCGGGTACTGCTGACCAGGAGCCCAGGAAGGAGAGATCCCTGCAAGTCTCAGGCTCGGTTGCTTTGAGTCAGAGAAAGAACTTACATTTTCTCTCCCACAACTCCCAGGAGTCACTGTGGGAATCCACACAGCCCCCGGGGACGGAAGTCCCTGCATATCTCCATTCCCCACAGATACTCCACCACTAGCAAAAATAAATAAATACATTACAGACTCACAGATCCAACGAGAAGTAGCAGAGCAATGGTGACCCCAGCACCCTGACCCACACAGTTCTCTGCATTTATACAGGACAAAGAACGCAGAGCCCCAGAGGGATCCTGCCCCAGGACCCTAGAAGTAAGTAAGGGCACCCTCAGACTTCAGCCCACCTCTCCAGCTCCCTGCCTGCCCTCGGCACCAGGGGTATTGCTGGCTACTGCTGGGACTCATGCATACCAGGTCTGCCCAACAGGGTTCCTGGGTTCCAGCCCTCTGAACAATACTGATCAGAACTGTGTTTGCTCTCAGCACTAGACATAGCACCAGCGCTGATTCTGCAGCCTTGCACCCTTGAACAGCCAACAGCTGGGATTTGTGTGCCCTGCACACCCTCATACCAGCGTAAGCCTTTCAACCTCAGGCTCTGGAGCAGAGGCCAGGGATCCGCTCATGCCATCGTCCCAGCACCAGCACGGGTGCCGCAGAGGCAGGCCCTTGCACGGACAGAAGAAGGGTGCTGTCAGCTACACCCACGCAGCACCAGCGCTTACCCACATCTTCAGGCCCTCCCATACTCCACCTCTCCAAGACAGTCCCAAGGCTTTGGGTCCTTGCGTAGGCAGTGGCCAGAGGCCTGTGTGCCTGTTATCTGAGCGATCTCTCTGGGCCCAAGAAATGCCATATTCCTTAGCCACTGCTACCACCTACTACAGCAAGAGAAGGTATAGAGAAACTAAACTATAATATCCAAATGTCACGAAAGTCAAAGTAGCCTATGAAACTGACACCAAAAGACACATCTCAAATGTGCCTCAAATTCACAAAAATAATGATTTAAAAACAACAGGAATAACAGATCTGCCAGAAGCACAAAATTCAATGTAGGGATAAAAGAATTATGAAAAAGCAAGGCAATAGGATACCTCTAATAGAATACAGTAATGCTGTAGTATCAGACTACAATGAAAGGGAGGCTGAAGACATGCTTGATAAATAATTCAAAAGAGTGATTATAAGTTATACAAGTTATACAAGAGGATACAATTAAATGAAATTGGATACTATGAATGAGAAATCAGCAGTCAGAAATCTTGAAAAAAAACAAGCAGAAATCTTAGAGATGGAGAGGTCAATTAGTAGAAATCTTAGAGATGGAGAGGTCAATTAGTCAATTAAAAATACAGTGGGACAGCTCAACAACAGACTAAATCAAGCAAAAGAAAGAAAACCTAAACCTGAAGACAGGTCTTTTGAAATATCCGGGTCAAAAAGAAGAAAACGTGCAGACAGCTACCATGATCTTTCAGACAACATCAAATGAATTAATATGCGCTTAATGGGCACTCCTGAAGGAGAGGGGGAAAAGCGTAGAAAACCTACTCAATAAGATAACAGCTGAAAATGTCGCAGTGTGGAAAAAGACATGGACATCCAATTACACAAGGCCCATAGGACCCCAGGCGGACATGATCAGAAAAGATTCTCACATTATTGTCAAACTCTAACAGGACAATGCAAAGAGAACTCTGAAATGTTAAAGAGAAAACCAACAGATTTCATTTAAGGAACCCTCAACTAGATGAGCGGTAGATTTTCCATCAGACCCCTTAGAGGCCTGGAGGGATCAGAATGGCATCTCCTGGGTTCTGAAAGGAAAGAACTGCCAGTCATCTGTCATAAATGGAAGAAAAATAAAGACTTCCAAGATAAAGATAGACTGAAAGAATTTACTGTCATCAAACTAACCTCACAAAAGATGCTTCAGGGTGTCCTACACACAAAGAAAGACAGCTACCATCATGAAAATACAAGAAAGCACAAAACCCACTAGAAAAATAACAAAGGATGTTCAAAACAAAAATAAATACTAAAGAAAAAACAGGGGCTGGTATTGTGGCGCAGTGGGTAAAGCCGCTGCCTGCGGTGCCAGTATCCGTTATGTGCACCAGTTATAGACTCAGCTGCTCCACTTCCACTCCAGATCTCTGCTATGGCCTGGAAAAGCAGTGGAAGATGGTCCAAGTGCTTGGGCCCCTGCACCCATGTGGAAGACCCTGGAGAAGCAACTGGCTCCTGGAGATCAGCTCACCTCTGGCTGTTGCAGCCATCTGGGGAGTGAACCAGTGGATGGAAGATAACTCTGTCTTTCTCTCTCTGCCTCTGCCCCTGCCTCTTTGTAACTGCCTTTCAAATAAATACATCTTTTAAAAAAATAGGACTGATATCACTTATCATTTATACCATGAATATAAATGCACTAAATTCCCCAATTAAAGAAATACAGATTGAATAGATTTTTTAAAAAATCCAACAATATGTTGTCTACAAAAAACTCACTTCACCAGTAAAGACACACAAAGACTGGAAGTGAAAGGATGGATAAAGGTGTTCCATGTGAACCTAATGTGAGCAGTAGTAGTTACACTGGTATCAGACAAAACAGTCTTTCAGACAAAAACTATACAAAGATGGTCACTACAAGGATTGAATTCAACATAAGATGTGATGATTATAAATGCATATGCACCTAATTCTGAAGCACCCAGTTTTATAAAACAGACATTATTAGATCTAAAGGGAGAGATAAGCTCCCATTCAATGATATTTGGGGACTTCAACACCTATCTTTCATCAGTGGAAAGACAAAAGATCAACAGAGAAACAGCACAGTCCATCCAATAGCTGCAGAATACAAATTTTTTTCATCAGCACATGGTACATTCTCAAGGACAGACCATATATGAGACCACAAAATAGCTCTCAGTAAATTCAAAAAAATTGAGATCATATCATATGTCTTTTCTTATCACAATGGAATAAAATCTGAAGTCAACAACAAAAGAAACTAGAGATTATATAAATTCATGGAGACTGACCCAACATGCCCCTGAAAAGTCAAAAGGGAAAATTTTTAAATTCCTGAAATGAATGAAGTGGAAATACAACATACCAAAACTTATTGGATACAATAAAGTCAACATCTAAAGGAAAGTTTATAGCAATAATTGCCCAAATGTAAAAAAAAAACAGAAAGATATTTTAAAAATGTGTCTCGCAGAGATCTTTCATTTAGGGTTTTTTTTTTTTTTTTGGTTGTTTTTTTTTTTTTTTTTTGCAGAGTGTTTTGGCTTTCCATGCCTAAAATACTCTCATGGGTTCTTCAGCCAGATCCGAATGCCTGAAGGGCTGATTCTGAGGCCAAAGTGCTGATTAGGGCATCTGCCATCTCTGCAAGTGAGATCCCAGTGGAAAGAACGGGTCATCAAAGAAGGAGGTACCTTTCTCTGAAGGGAGGAGAGAACTTCCACTTTGACTATGACTCTGTCTGAATAAGATCGAAGTTGGTGAACTCAAAAGGCTTCCATAGCCTTGACAACTCATGACTAGAGCCTAGGGTGATTACTGACGCCATAAACAAGAGTGTCAATTTGTTAAGTCCACAACAGGAGTCACTGTGCACTTACTCCTCATGTAGGATCTCTGTCCTTAATGTGTTGTACAATGTGAATTAATGCTATAACTAGTACTCAAACAGTATTTTACACTTTGTGTTTCTGTGCAGGTGCAAACTGTTGAAATATTTACTTAATTTATACTGAATTGATCTTCTGTATATAAAGATAGTTGAAAATGAATCTTGATATGAATGGAAGGGGAGAGGAAGTGGGAGATGGAAGGGTTGTGGGTGGGAGGGAAATTATAGGGGGGGAAGCCATTGTAATCCATAAACTGTACTTTGGAAATTTATATTTATTAAATAAAAGTTTAAAAAAATGCATCTCAAGGACTTATAAAATAAGAGAAAACTAACCCCAATGGTTGAAGGAAAGAAATAATAAATATTAGAGAAGAACTAAGTGAAATAAAAGCTAAGAAAACAACACAAAATATTAATGAAATGAGGCAGTGTTATTTTGAAAAAGATATACATATCAATAAACATTTCCCTAGACTAAGAAAAAAGTAAACTCAATAAAACCAAAGACGAAAGGGAAACATTTCAACGGATACCACAGAAAATCAAAGGGTCACTAGGAATTTTTATGAAGAACTATATGCCAGCAAATTGGAAAACTTAGAACTGGATAAATTCCTGGGTACATATAATTTACAAAAGTGAACCATGAAGACATAAAAACATGAACAGACCAGTAATCAGTGATGATAGTGAGTCATTAATAAAAAGTTCTCAAACAAACTACAGCCAACAACCAGCTGCCTTCACTGTTGAATTATACCAAACTTTCAAGGAAGAATTAACACTTATTTTTCTCAAAATTTTCTGAACAATGAAAGGGAAAGAACCCTTCCAATCTCATTCTACAAGACCAGTATTATCTTGATTTCGAAACCAGAAAAGGACATAACAAAAAAAATGAAACTATGAACCAATACCCCTGAAGTACATAAATGTGAAAATACCCAATAAAATACTAGCAAATCGAATATAATCACATATCAAAAAGATCACAGGAGACGGTGCTGTGGTGTAGAAGGTAAAGCTGCTGCCTGCAACACCTGCATCCCCTATGGGTACCAGTTCATGTCCTGGCTGTTCCATTTCTGATCCAGCTCCCTGCTAATGACCTGGGAAAAGCAGTGGAAGATGGCTCAAGAACTTGAGCTCAGTCCTTCCACAGCTTCAGCCTGGCCCAGACCTGGCCTTTGTAGCCATCTGGGGAGTGAATCAACAGATGGAAGATCTCTCTCTGTGTCTGTCCCTCTCTCTCTGTAACTCTGACTTCCAAATAAATAAATAAATCTTTTTTAAAAAAAAAATTAAAAAAAGGTCATCCACTGGGAGTTATACCAAGGATACGCAGATGGTTCAATATGCACAAACCCATTAACAATATATCACATCAACAGAATGAAAGGGAAAAAAATATAATCATCTCCATAGACACAGAAAAAGCATTCAATAAAATTCAACATCCATTCACGATTAAAAACCTTAAGTAGTTTATGTAAAGGACAATCCATCAGCATAATAAATACTATCTATGACAAACCCACAATCAACAATATACTGAATGGGAAAGAGCTGAAAGCATTTCCTGTAAGATCCTAAACCAGACAAGGACGTCCACTGTCATTACTCTCGTTTGATGTAACACTGGAAATTTTAGCCAGAGCAATTAGACAAAAGAAGAAAGGCATGCAAGTAGGAAAGGAGGCTGCCACATTACCCCTATGTACAGATGGCATGACTGCATAGAGAGAGACAGGGAGACTTCACCAAGAGACAATGAGCACTGATCAACGAATCCAGTGAAGCTGCAGAGCACAGAATCAACATGCGAAAATCAGTGGGATTTCTCGTGAGAATGATCCAGTAGGGAAAGGGGGAAAGAATAAAACACAGGAAGAAAAATTATAGGAATTTAGTCCTTCAGTAGGTGAGAGAGGGTGGCATACGGTACATAGTGAAGAAACGGACCTAGACAATGCACCCGTCATACGTGCAAGGAACGCAGAGGACATCCAGTGAAGCTGCCTCCTGTGACTTCCACGTTCAGCAGAAGAATTTCAGGCAAGTGAGAGAGAACAGGAGACAGTCTGCAAGACGACAGTCTGTGCAAGGAATCACTGTAGTTTGACTGACTCAAATTTAGAACGAGACTAGTTCGGTTGTGTTGTTTTCTGGCCATGCAGCTACGTGACTGTGGATGTTAGGGGAGAGCCTGATTCAAACCCGGTTCAGAGGTCCGTTGGAAAGATGGAGAGAAACAGAGACTTAAAGGTACAGGCAAGAGAATAATTGCAGTGATGAACACAGACCCTGGAAGAGCCAGGGGTTGGGGCTGTGTCGTAGGAAGCTAAGTCACCACCTGAGAGGCCAACATCCCATGAGGGTGCTGGTTTAAGTCCTGGCCGTTCTACTTTCAGACCAGCTCCCTCTTAATGTATCTGGGAGAGCAGCAGAAGATGGCCCAAGTCTCTGGGCCCCTGCACCCACGTTGGGGACCCACGTGAAGTTCTTGGCTCCTGGCTTTGGCCTGGCCCAGCCTCAGCTATTTCAGCCATTTGGGGAGTGAACCAGCAGATGGAAGATACCCCCCCTCTCTAACTCTGCCTTTCAAATAAAATAAATAGTTTTTCAAAAAGCTGAAAGTGCCAGTAGAGTCAAAGAATTATTAGAATGGGAAGCCCACAGAAGTGAGATGTAAATACTTACATAGATGTAGCAAAGAATGTGATCTTTTTACGTGTATTTATTTGAATGGTTGAGTTTCAGAGAGAGAAAGAGATCTTCATCTGCTGGTTCACACTCCCAATGCCCACAATAGCAGAGCCGGGTCTCCCAGGGGAGTGGCAGGGACCGAGAACTTGAGCCATTATCTGATGCCTCCCAAGAAGCACATCAGCAGGAAGCCAGACCTGAAACGGAGGCAGAACTTGATCCCAGACACTCTGACACAGGATGCCCAAGTCTCAAGAGGCAGCTTAACCTGCTGCAAGACAACACCCTCCTCGAAGAACAGGATTCTTGAGATTAAGATTCTGGATGCTGTGGAAGGGTAGGCATTGGCAAGAATAGGACCATGAGAGTACGTGGTGATGGTGGGAGGGAGGACAAGTCATGCGAGTGCGAATGTTCCCCATACGTTGTTTATAGTGACACTGATGACTAGAAAGAGGACATGAGTCACAGCAGGAACGGCAACAGCGAACTGGCCACTAAGATCTTCAACAACAAGAGGGAAAAGAGTAACCATGAGAATGCTAGTAACTGCACTATGAAGCAGCAGAGTAGAGCAAATGCAAAGGCACGTGCTTCCGAAGATCCGAAATGTGTTAGGAAATGCCATGAATAAAGGCTTGGGAAGAGCAATGCGGAGCCAGGAGCTACTCCCCATGCCACGCGCCCAGCCTGTGCAGAGGGCATGAGGAAGGGCCAGCCCCCGCTTGAGTGGCATTCTAAAGAAAAGGGTCCTCAAGGGCAGCACCAGATCTCAGCCAGAACACACTGTCCTACAGCAATACAATCTGATTGTAATGTGTCTACTCGCTAGAGCTGACACTGTGGCATACTGAGTTAAGCCACTGCCGGTAATGCCAACATCCCAGATGAATGTGGGTTGGAGTCCTGGCTGCACCACTTCTGATCCAGATCCCTGCTAGTGTGCCTGGGAAAGAAGCAGATGATAGCCCAAGTACTTGAGCCCCTGTCACCTATGTGAGATACTGCCTGTAATGCCAACTTCCCAGATGAATGTGGGTTTGAGTCCTGGCTGCACCACTTCCAGATCCCTGCTAGTGTGCCTGGGAAAGAAGCAGATGATAGCCCAAGTACTTGAGCCCCTGTCACCTATGTGAGATATCTGATTGAAGCTCTTAGCTCCTGGTTACTCTGGAAATTTGGAGAGTGAACCAGTAGATGGTGGATCAGTCTCTCTCTCTCTCTCTCTCTCTCTCAAACTCTGACTTTCAAAACTAAATAAGTAACTCTTAAATAAAATGAGGGAAAAAAAAAAAAGAAATTATCAATTCCCAACTTGACTCTCACTGGGATTAAACATGACAATAGGTCTGATCTGATTTCATCATCATTTAAAAAAAATCATCTATTATTTTTCACTTTATGTTTCTGTGTGGGAGCAAACTGTTGAAATCCTTACTTAAGGTATACTAAGCTGATCTTCTGTATATTAAGATAATCGAAAATGAATCTTGATGTGAATGGAAGGGGAGAGGGAGTGGGAAAGGGGAGGGTTGTGGGTGGGAGGGACGGTATGTGGGGGGGGGAAGCCATTGTAACCCATGAGTCGTACTTTGGAAATTTATATTCATTAAATAAAAGATAAAAAAATAAAATAAAATAAAATGAGGGAGAGAGAGGATAACAGAAAGAAACAGAAAGACAGAGAGAGATAGAGAAAGAAAGAAAGAAAGAAAGAAAGAAAGAAAGAAAGAAAGAAAGAAAGAAAGAAAGAAAGAAAGAAAGAAAGAAAGAAAGGAAGGAAGGAAGGAAGGAAGGAAGGAAGGAAGGAAGAAGAAAGAAAGAAAGAAAGAAAGAAAGAAAGAAAGAAAGAAAGAAAGAAAGAAAGAAAGAAAGAAAGAAAGAAAGAAAGAAAGAAAGAAATCGATTGATTCTACCTGCTTGTTTACTCCCCTGACAGCCAGGCCAAATCCAGGAGCCAGGAGTTTTACCCAAGTCTCCTACATGGGTACAGGGGCCCAAGCACTTGGGTCATGTTCCACTGCTTTTCCCAGGTCATTAACAGGGAGCTGGATTGGAACTGGAGCAACCCAGGACCCAAACCAGCACCCATATAGGATGCTGGTGTCTCAGGCAGAGCCTTAACCCACCATGACACAATGCCAGCCCCAATCAGCAATTATTTCTTTAAAAAATTGCCTATTAGCCATGTTTTTAAAAGGTAAACAGAAATAGGTAAGCTTAATTTTAGTCACACATTTTATTTAACCCCGTATAATCAAAATATGAATTTTATCATGAGAAACCATGAAGGCCAAAAGGAAATGATACAACCCTTTCAAAATACTAAAGAATAAAACCTGTCAGCACAGACTCATATACCCACCTAGATAACTTTAAAGATGGTTTAAGTTCTGCCTTTCCTTTTTTTCCCCCCCCAAGATTGTATTTATTTATTTATTTATTTGAGAATCAGACCAAGAGAAGGAGAAACAGAGAGAAAGGTCTTCCATCTGCTGGTTCACTCCCCAAGTGGCCTCATGGCTGAAGCTGGGCCATTCCAAAGCCAGAAGCCAGGAGCTTCTTCCGGGTCTCCCATGTGGGTGCAGGGGACCAAGCACTTGGGCCATCCTCCACTGTTTTTCCAGGCTATAAGCAGGGACCTGAGTCAGAAGAGGTGCAGCAGGACACAAACTGGCATCCATATGGGATGCCAGTGGCGCAGGTGGAGGCTTTAGCCTACTACACCATAGCACCGGCCCCAAGTTCTGCTTTTCTTGCAGTCTTCAGATGCAGCTGGTATTTTGTGTGGGCAGCACATCTCTGCTGAGACCAGGCCCAGGTCAGTACTCAGCTGCCCCATGTGGGTAACAGCTGCTCTAGTGGACAGCACAGTTAGAACAAGGCGGTGCAGGAGAGGGTCACAGATGACACTGAAGACAGGGAACGCTACTGTGGCCGGCTCTGGGTTCCTGGGGACAGAGGAATGGCAGGGGGACAGGGAGCGGTGGGGGTTTGCATCAGAAGAGGGTATGCTCTGAACCCTCAGGGAATCTGAGTCAGTCATTAAGGACGGCCTGGGAGACTTGGACTTCAGGGGTGACTGATAGTTGCAGGGCCCAGTGGTGAAGGAGTTTGTCCCAGTGTTTCCTGTAGGGATATGGGTAATCAATTCCAATGACAGCCTCCTTTGGGGGATGTTGCCACTGGCAGCAAGGACGAAGGGCAGGTGGAGGGTGTGGGATGGGGGGCTGTATCAGAGCTCTTGGAACCCTGTGGCCCTCTGGCAGCCCTGTGGGGGAGGGGCTCAGCCTGGGAGAGGGGTCAGAGCCCTGGCCTTGCAGCCAACTGTGAAGGACAAAGCTGCAGGAAACAGAGACTGGCCAGGCACAGGGAGGGCATTTGCTACTCTGAACAATACAGTATTGTGCTGGAGAGAAACGGCACAGAATGGTGATACTGATGACCAGCCTTAGCTAAAGGACGCCAACAGGACTTTCAACAGGAAACCTCCACAGAGCAGACAAAAGAAGGCGAGGAAAGAGAAAAGGGCAGGACAGGAAGACCAGAGGGTGGAGTAGGACAGGGAGAGGGCAGTCGGAGGGCATGAGCGAGGGACAGGAAGGCTTCTAACCCTCGCTGTCCCGCTTGTTCTCAGGGACGCTACAAAGACCTGCCCTTGGTGCTCTGGGGGCCCCGCCCTGCAGCCCTGACCTGCGCACACTGTCAGTCCTTATGCACCGCACCTGCTCCTAGGCACACCCTTGTGGACACAGCGACCTTCTCTCAACACTGCCATGCAGAGCCGTCTGTCTCTCATTTGGATCTCCTTGCCCGCCCTGCAGAATCCTGCGTACAAACGACATCGCATATGTCCCTGGAATCAATCCCTTCTTGGCATCTGCGTTCCCTTCCATGTTCTTTCCAGAAAACGGGGCTGCTTCTCAGCCCCCAGCCAGCACTTTCCCACCAAGTCGTCCTATAAGCCCCAACTTGCCTGCCTCAGAAACACACATGAAGGGCCCAGCAGTAACTGTGGCATCCCCACGGGCTTTCTTCACTCCCAGCTGTTGCTCAACAACTCCAAAATGTGGGTGTACGCAGCAGCTGTTCTCAAAGACAAGGTGCAGGCAGCGTCCAGGGACAGTTCTGCAGGCCGTGAAGTGGAAAGGGGAGCTGCAGGCCACCCTCGTGAGAAACGCGCCTGGGGCAGGTTCCCCAAGACGGAAGAGGCAGGGGAAACGTCACTGGGGTTCACAGGGGCTGTCTCTCCAAGCAGCATCGTTGCAGGAAACATTATCTCAGAGCGCAAAAAATAAAAAGGCCTGTGAGAAGGCTCCACTAGTCTAATTTTAGAATAGCATTCCATGCGGTTCAGGAGAAAAAGGTGGATGTTTGCTAAATTCGTTCAAATTGCTTTGACTGCGACAGAATCGCATTCCCCGTAAGAGTCAGACAAGCCCAGCTCAGGCAGGAAGGGATGCACGAGCTGTCCTCGGCGTAACCCTCAGGGCTGCCTGCACCTTCACGAGCGCCTCCCTTAGGACCCACAACGGCAGGACATTCAGCACCCAGACAGTGGGGTGTCCAAGACCGTGCTCCATCAGGCTGGGTCACCTGCCCTGCCCTGCCTTCCATCCAGGGAAGGACTTGGCCTGAGAAGAGCCACGGAGCCAGCAAGCAGCTCCCCATGGCCTGAGGGCGTCATTGTGCGTGTCTGAGGGACACCTGTGCTTCCTTTGCCAGTCTCTTCCTCGTGGCTGCTGACCTACAGGGCTGACCCGCGTGCGTCCCATGCCTCCATTCCTAGCCATGACATGGGAATAACAACGGTAGCACTGTCGTCACAGAGTTGCTGTGTGGGTCAAAATGCACAACGCATGCAAACCAAGAGAAATCACTTGGAGTACTTCACAGCCACAGACCACTGGCCTTCAAGAAATTCCAATTATCTCTGTCCCTGCCAGATCTTGTCTGTATGTGCTTCAGAAAGCTCTAGAAAAGACGCCATTGTGATCGCATCTGGCCATCCAACCTTGATTTCGCATTCACTAGAGGGGAGAGAATCCTGATGTCATTTCAAGTGCACAGGCAAGGTAGCTGCAGTATGCCGATACTTCCAGGACCCAAGTTATGTCTGTAGGTGTTTAATTAAAACACAAGAAGTACATCTCCCATTTATACTTAAGTTCTAGCTTCTCTTCTGTAAAGTTAAATGTTTGCAGTTATGTCCCACGTTGGGCATTCTGCAGAGCAATGGACCCGGATACAGAGGGAAGAAATGTATAAAGCACATTAAAGACTGTCTCTCTGAGGAAGCATCTGGTAAATCAGCCATTTTAAGGGGGGACATCTTTGCCATGTTCTGTTCTTTGCAGGCCTAAGTCTGGCCTCAGTCTCTTCTTGGTCCTGACAGCCACTAGTTTTAATTTGAAGTTTATTTTTCAGTATACTGTGAGCTCCCCTTCCCTTCCTCAAACACATTGCTCGCTCCTACCCCGTTGCCATCGCCAACTCTTCCCTTGAAGGATCGAAACCAGAAAGAAAACAAAGATTCTCCAGTGAAACCAAAAAGTTAAATACATGTTGGGATTTGACTAAGATCTGGCTGCCCAAGCTCTTGCAGACACTTAAGCCCAAAGTTTTATGGTAACAGTTAACAAATTCATGCTGATGGCTGACAGCTTCAGACGGACGTTTGATCTAATCACAGCACCTGGGAGAGGAGCTGGCAGGAGGTCCTAGGGTAGAAGGTAGCTTCCACCAGACGGTGAATTCAAGAAGAGCAAGCTTGCTGTCTCTGCTTCCTTGTCTGCCACGTGCTCAGCCTCCTGCCACCCTCGGACCTCGCCAGCAGGGCTGCCTGGTCCTGGACTGTAAACCTCCAGATCATGAGCCTAAATAAATCCTGTTTCTCCCTACGAAGCGCCTCTCAAGCATTTTAGTAAAGCAACAAGATGTGACCAACACAACACCTGGAACCATTACCCCTCCCCTCCGTAGCCAGGGTGGGTGCACTTCCACTGTTCTGCTCCTGCTGGCCCACAGCTTGGGAGTTTAAGGAGTGGACTCTGTACCTAAACTTGTCCAAGAGTCTCATGCTGAGGCTAATTCTGTCAACCCAGCCAGTCCTTGAGACCTCCAGGAGAGTCCTAAAGCCAAGAAAGCCCGCAGGAAGGAGGGTCGTAGATCCCCATTCTCACGGAAGGACCCTCCTGTGTGCCAGGGACATGGGTTCAGCACATTATTTTTAATGTATTCAGAGTATTTTAACATATTATTTTAAATGTATTTTTATGTTCTAATTTCAAAGGAAACGTGATGAGAGAGAGAGAGAGAGAGAGAGAGAGAGAGATTCCATCCATTGGTTCACTCCCCAAATGCACAGAACAGTCAAGGCTGGGCCAAGCCAAGCTAGGAGCTCAGAATTCCATCTGAATGTCCCACATGGTGGCAGGGACCCAAGCACTTCAGCCTTCACCTGCTGCCTCCCAGGGTGCACAGTAGGAAGCTGGACTGGAAGCTGAGGGAGAACCCAACCTCAGGTCCTCAAGTACACACGGGATGTGGGTCTCCCCAGAGATGACGTACCCACTGTGCCACAATACCTGCCCCTTTAAATAAGGTGGATATACTCAACAGACCATACGGCTTCTAAGTTGAAGGTGAGCAGGTCGCATGTTGTAGCCTGTGTGGGGAGGTTTCAGGTGAACTCACCAGCTAATGAGTATGCAGTGGAAACCAGCTGGTCTTTGTTGGAATGCAGGCCCAAGGATCTGATTCGTCTGTTTCTTGTTCCTCCCTCTCAGAACTTCTCTTCCACGCAGCATCAGGCACTGCACCTCCTTGCAGAGTCAGCTGAGGACACTTTTAATTGTAATTAGATCTGTTTTCCCCAGAGTCAAACACGTGCTCATGTCTGAGAACATTTCAGAAAGCCAAAGTAAATAAACAAAGAAACCTTTCCCGTGGCGCACCACTTTGATTTTCCCAAGTTTTTCCCAGCTATTAAAAGATACGTCAACTGACAGGAAATCATTTCCTGGGCGGCACACGGTCTCCCAAGGGGAAGTGTCACTTCCTGTCTACAGCGTTCTAGCCTGGCCGAGGAATGCGCCTGACTTCCTCTGAAAGACTCCTGGGGTTCTGTCTCTTGGGTAATTAGGTGTTCAAGTCATGAGCCCCACCCACGATGTAATTTGAACTTGACCCTCCTTTCACAGAATTCAGCTCCCTGGGAAATCCCCATCCTTACCCATAATTGGAAATAGTCTTTTAGTTGACTCAGGGAATGAGGCCCAGGCGTATGTGGAGACCTTTTTTCTCCCTTATAGCAAGAGGTAAAATATTTTCACCAAGAGGTGATCCATTCCAAAATTAATATTTAACTTTGTGTATTAGTTTTCTTTTGCTGCTATAACAAATTAACATACACTTTGTGTCTTAAATAACACAATTGTATTCTGTTACAGTTGAGAAGGTCAGAAGTCTGAGTATGACACCAACAGCAGGACAAGTCCCTTCTGTAGGGCCCAGAGAATTCATTCCCTGTCTTTTCTGCTCCTAGAAGCTGCCTTGGTATTCCTGGTCCATGGCCAGGACACCCCATACTGTTTCTGTTTTCACATTACCTCCTTCGTCCATTGACCTGCATCTTTGACCTGAATTATTACATTTAGGGCCTATGTGGACCATCAGTATAATCTCATCTTGTGATCTGTCTGCCAATCACCTTGGTAAAGCCCCTTTTGCCTTACAAACAACACCACTTCTGGGACCAGGACGTAGACGTCTTTCTGGGGTAGGAGGGGTGGAGGAAATATTCAGCCTATTATGTATAACTTAATTCTTTTGAAGAACGTGGACTAGCTGCGTTATTTTTTTAAGCAATTTCTTGTCTTTAACATTACACCATGGGTTAACTGACAAAACCAAGTTTTTTTGTCTGACAGTGTGTATTATTTAATTGCTAAATTGAAACTCTGTCCTTAAATTTGATTTTCTTCAGTCTCTCATCTAGGACTACAAGACCTCCTTAACAATATTTCATTCCTTGCCCGGGCCAATTGTTAGTTTTCAGAAAAACAATTGAATTGATCAAGAGTTTTATGGCTGCCAGAATAACCTATTTTAAACTCGCTTAAATTTTTTTAAAAATGTGTTTGTCCGCAGAACTGAAAAATACAGGGATATGTATGGACCCAGGCACAGATGAAAGGAGTGTTTAATTCTTTTTTTTTTTTTTTTTTTTTTGACAGGCAGAGTTACACAGTGAGAGAGACAGAGAGAAAGGTCTTCCTTCCATTGGTTCACCCCACAATGGCTGCTATGGCCAGCGCACTTTGCCGATCCGAAGCCAGGAGCCAGGTGCTTCCCCCTGGTCTCCCATGGGGTGCAGGGCCCAAGCATTTGGGCCATCCTCCACCGCACTCCCGGGCCACAGCAGAGAGCTGGCCTGGAAGAGGAGCAACCGGGACAGAATCCGGCACCCCAACCGGGACTAGAACCCGGGGTGCCAGCGCCAAAGGCGGAGGATTAGCCTAGTGAGCCGCGGCACCAGCCGGAAGTGTTTAATTCTATCTTCAGGAATTTCTGACTTCTCCATCCCCTTTTGTGTTGGATTTTTCTCAAATGATACTATTTGCAATGAACAACAAAAAGTCTACCAGAAATGCTGGTTTTGTAATCTGCCAACTTGACAGTGGCAGACAAGGAGACAATGTTCTTTCCCAAGTCCAGGGAGGATTCTCCTTGACCTCAAGTCACGATCACACCATTGACCCAACCACTTTAACTAATGGGTGCTCTGATTGGCCGGATCTAATCATACGCTCTCCTGGGAGTACAGAATAAACGTTTGAGCCAGGCCACATAATAAAGAGGCATGCACTCCCCTGCACCCCAAATAGAGGGACAATGAATAGGAGAAATGGGTTATGGTGAAACATAGCCAACATGTTTACTATACCGGTGTCACACCCAAGTGAAGCCTTTTACGTGGAATATCTGATAACAGACACAGTTTCTGAAGGCAAATTTAATATATCATTGCTTTCCTAAAGCTAAATCCTTACCTCTGTCCTTGAGCTACACAGGATTAACTGGTTGTTTGTGGATTCTCAAATAACGCTGGAGTCAGGGGGAAAGTGAGCTTTTCTCATGCCTAGGGCTGAATCACAAAAGGATTATTTTCTTACTAAAACGACCAAATGCTATGGGATTGCAAAACCACATCACAGAAATCTCAACCCATAGTCAGATCAGTTAACCCTGGGGAAATTTAAAAGAAAATAAGCAATTCAATTGTCCAAAAGATTAACTGACAACAATGAAAACATAATGTTTATAGTACTATACTCTCATTTCCAGCAAGGCACAGAATGATAAGAATAATTGATTCAGAAGTGCTTGATTTTCAAAAACCTTCTGACTACATCAAATAAGAGACCAATAAAGCTTTTGATTTTACGGCTTTTTAAGCTTATTTTCCCAAACTAGTTCTTGGATTCACAAAGTTAAAAAAAAAATCTATTTCTGGGTGGAATATTCACTCTTCATCCAAGAGTAGATAGATATTCATAGTATGTTTTTAATTTTTCTCTTATTTGGAAAAGATGACTTAGAATATTAGGGGAAAATGATACATGGAGGAAGAAATCTGCAAAATCATAGAATGTACTTTTTATATATTTATTATTTATATTGTAAAAATTTAATCTCAGGCTCTCACAGTACACGTTGAACCAAAGACCAGGTTGTAGGGGATCGATCCTTCTCATCTGATTTTCCTATTTGGGGAAGAGAACTTTATGTCTGCTTTTAGTGGGGACCCACCTTGTCCATACAACTGTGGGAACAGCCAAGGACGCTGTTTAAGTCATCACAGTAGGGTGGAGGGTTGCCCCACTGAGAAAGTCCCAGCGCTAAGGCAGGCTCAGGGGCTCCCCGGCTCTGCCCAGAATGGAAATCACCTACCTGGGAAAACCTGTATGCTCATGGGAAAAGCTTGACCTCACTGAGCAGGTAACGCAAGTACAAGTCTGCCCCTCGTAGTCCACTCCGTAGCAGACAACCTCTGCCTTCCTGCCTGTGGGGAGCAATCCGGACTAGACTAAGTTACTCGAATTAGGACTTATTCTATGCATCTGCTCTCCCACAATATGGCGCTGGGAGAGAAGTAAACAGCTTCCGCACAGCTGCCTCCAGTTCAACTGATAAACTGTAGGACTTGCTCCTGATTGGAGAGCAGCGTACTCGGCGTGTGGGCAGCCGAGTTAGGATTGGCGGAGGAGGACTATAAAGGAGGAGAGAGACGGCATGCACCAGGAACATCTAAGAGGAACATGTAGCTGAAGGAACACCTGTGCAGCCCCCGAGAAGAGCCGGCCGGCGGTGTGCTGCTCCCCTGCGGAAGTGGAGAATGTGGCAGGGGGAACTGCCCTTCCACGGAGGTGGAAGGGATAGTAGCCAACCCGGGAAGAACCAGCAGCAAACCCGGGGAGGGCCGAGCAGACGAAAGAACAGCGCAGGGTCCTGTGTCGTTCCTCCACGAAGACGGGGAGCGACATAATGGTGCCATGACTCGGCTGGGAAACCTAGGACGGATAGCAAACTTAAGAGGGAAGAAACGGGAAGAACTGGGAAAATATCGGAGAGAGAGACTAGCAAACAGCCTAGGGAAAATACCGGAGAAAGAGACTAGCAAATAGCCTAGGGAAAAGCCGGACGAAAAGGGTGCCGGAAGAAGCTATTGAAGGCCTAGGCATAGACTCGGATACGGACTACGGGGGGAAGCTGGGAGAAATCTCTAAGGTCGAAAGTGAAAGCTAGAACAAACAGACTCGGACGCAGACTGTGGGGAGAGGCCAGGAGAAATGAGGGAGGAGTATTGTTGGAGGAAAGCTTGGGGAAACATACCGGGTAGAGAAAAATGTTAGGGAAATTGAAGCCGTGGGGGGCAGGCCAAGGCGGACACGAAAGCCACTTTGGGGTTCTCAAGTTAGCCCGGGAATAGGGGGCGAAAAGTTGAAACCAGAAGCTGAGACGTAAGCCAGATTGGGATCCGTCTGATTAGCCCGGGGAGCAAAGGACGGGAAGCCAAATCGTGGGGCGGAGACGTACGCTGGGTTGAATTCGCCAGGCTAGCCCGGGGAACTTAGATTGAATGCTAGTGGCGGACACGTAAGCTACGCTGTGTTACTCGCGGAAGCCGCCGCGTGCAGAGAGAGCACGGGGCGTGAATAGATAGGGAACGGGGCTGGCGTAGGCCGTGGTTCAGACGCGAAAGGGTTAAGCGTGGAGACCGCGGAGCGCGCGAAGCCAAGCCGCGCAAAGCCGGGAAGCTGCGCAGATGAGAGAGGCGCGCGGGCTGAAGCGGTGCAGAGCCGGGAACCCGCCGGCGGGGCGAGGTGCCGGGAAGCTGCGGGGATAAGAGAAACAGAAGTTTAGAAGTAAGATGAGAAAAATAGGAATGCTGGAAGATAGAAGTAAAATGGGAGAAATAGGAATGCCCGGAGATAGAGAAATAGAGAAATAAAAAGGCCTCCCTACAACACTGCAATGTGAGAGCTTGGATTCGGTCTGCCTAATCAAGTGAGGCGATGAGCACCTGCGGGCAGCTAGCAGCTTATGCGCCGCAGGTCACCGAAGACAGGCACGAATTAACATCAGTAAGGCTTCCCCACAATACAACAATATTAAGCTTGGATTCGGTCTGCCTGATTTAAGGCGGTAAGCGCCAGCAAGCAGCTCGACCAGAGTATGAGCTGCAGGTCACCGAAGATAGGCACAAACCAACACTAATAAGTCTCCCCCACAATACGGCAATGAGAAGGCTTGGATTCGGTCTGCCTGATTTAAGGCGGTAAGCGCCAGCAAGCAGCTCGACCAGAGTATGAGCTGCAGGTCACCGAAGATAGGCACAAACCAACACTAATAAGTCTCCCCCACAATACGGCAATGAGAAGGCTTGGATTCGGTTTGCCTGATAGGTTTTGTAAACACCTGCAGGCAGTTCTAGCAGAGCAGAGCATGCGCTGCAGGGCACCGAACACAGGCACGCATCAGCGCCTAAAAACCTCCTCACAACATGGTGAAGAGAGGACCTGGATTCGGTTTGCCTGATAGGACTTGTAAGAGCCTGTGGCAACTCTAGCAAGTAGAGCAGAGTGTGTGCCGCGGGACACCGAAGACAGGCGCGTATCAACGCTAAAAAATAAAAAGAAAGGGGGATCTGTGGGGAGCAACTCGGACTAGACTAAGTTACTTGAATTAGGACTTATTCTATGCATCTGCTCTCCCACAATATGGCGCTGGGAGAGAAGTAAACAGCTTCCGCACAGCTGCCTCCAGTTCAACTGATAAACTGTAGGACTTGCTCCTGATTGGAGAGCAGCGTACTCGGCGTGTGGGCAGCCGAGTTGGGATTGGTGGAAGAGGACTATAAAGGAGGAGAGAGACGGCATGCACCAGGAACATCTATGGGGAACATCTAAGGGAACCCGTGCAGCCCCCGAGAGAGCCGGCCGGCGGTGTGCCGTTCCCCTGCGGAAGTGGGGAATGTGGCAGGGGGAACCGCCCTTCCACGGAGGTGGAAGGGATAGTAGCCAACCCGGGAAGAACCAGCAGCTAACCCGGGGAGGGCCGAGCAGACAGAAAGAACAGCGCAGGGTCCTGTGTCGTTCCTCCACGAAGACGGGGAGCGACACTGCCCACTGTTCCCTCGCAGCACCCGGACGCAGCAGCTGGCAGCTCCCAACTGTCCTGCCTGCACGTTGCTCCCTTGCGGAGTGCGTAACCAATCTCCCTGTTCACCCAGCCTGACTGCCCCAGTGAGTTCTTTCACCACCTGCAAACAACTGCACAGTTAACAATAACAGCTAAACTCACATCACAAAACAAGCATTATACACATGACAGTGATTAACCATAAAGGACAAACAATAAACAATAATCTCTGACATTTTGATATATTAGCTCCTCTTAGGAATCCAGGACACAATTAAAAGTATTTTTGTTCATTTGTGATTGTCTTTTCTAAGTTTTTCTGGTTTTAACTTTAGAAGTCTCCACTGAAATATTAAAAGCCAGGTCGTTATTCTGTATCATCAATTTATTTTTTAATTACTTTTCCTTTCTTAGAAAAGTTGTTTTATTTGAAAGGCAGAATTACAGAGAGAGGGACACACACACAGATCTTCCATCGGTTCACTTCCCACATGGCCACAACAGCTAGGGTTGCGACAGACCAAAGCCATCCAAGTCTCCTGTGTGGGTAGCGAGGACCCGAGTACTTGGACCATTATCAGCTGCCCCCCTAGACATATAAGCAGAAAGCCGGAGCTGAGACTCAAACTGGCACCCCAATAGAGGATGCAGGCATCACAGATGGCAGCTTAACCCACTGCGCCAAGATACTGACCCCCACCTTCTTTATGTTACGTGTTCTGTGAAACTACCGCAACTCTCTCCGGGAATAGTTCTTCTCTGTCAAGGCACGTACACCTTTGATAAGCAAGAGGCTGCTTGCAGCAGGTTTCTGCCTAAATTTGCACTCCTAGACACCCAGTCGGTGATTATAACGGAATCTCCTTCTTGCACGCAACGAATAATAAACGCGCAGAAACAGTCCTCAAACGTCTCCCTGCCGCTCTGTGTTCTCCACTCCTCCCCTCCCCACAACTGTTCAAGATCCTCTCCTAAAGCTCAATGGCAGCTTTCACGTACCCCCTGCCTGAGCACCCCTGACTGCAAAACCTAAGACTGGGACAGTCAGCCGCCCAAGTTAAAACAATCCGAAAAGAGCAAGCAATAGAGGAGTCTGGGAGTCTGTGCAGAGAAAGAGTGGGGGAAGGGCCCGAGGACTGTCACAGGGAGCCAAAGCCTGTCCCTTGTGTTCTGGCACACAGCTTCTGGATCAGGCCTGTGTGACCCACATCACATAGAAGAGGGTTAGAAGGGTTTGTACAGAGCCCGTGTTGTGGCGTAGCGGGTAAAGCTGCTGTCAGCAATGCTAACATCCCACACAGGCTCTGACCCGAGTACAAGCTGTCCCGCTTCCTGTGCAGCTCCCTGCTGATGGTCTGGGAAAGCAGCGGACTGCCACCCATGGAGGAGACCCAGAAGAAGCTCCTGGCACCTGGCTTCAGACTGGCCCAATTCTGGCTGTTGTGGCCACTGGGGGGAGTGAACCAGCAGCTGAAAGCTAACTCACGCGCTCTCGCTCTCTCTCCGAAAATCTGCTTTTCAAATAAATAAATCGCTATTTAAAAGTAATTTTGCTTGTTTTTTCACCTGATAGCAAAACAATTTTAATTAATAAAACCAACTCACCAGTGCCAACTTGCTTTTCCTACGTGAGAAAAACAAAGATCATCTGTTTTGATACAGTTGTAAAAAAGAAATAGTAGCCAATGAATAAAAAGCACTTCTAAATCACTCAAAACCAGCATGCAATCCTTTTCATTCAATGGATGTTTTTTAAAACTTTGTTCCTTTTAAGATTTAAGAGAAAAAAAATATTTCCCTTAATTTCAAGTTCATTCATACAGGTAACGAGAATTCACACCAAACGAACATCTGCCACGTACTGAGGGACACATAAATGAGAAACAGTTTTGAAACTTCCCTCATTCGACAAGTCATACGGAGCCCTGCTGTGCATGGTGGGAGCGGGGATCAGAAAACTTCCCTCACTGTATGCAGACACAGGTCCCCACCCGCACCAGTAATAGTAATAGTAGCTCCCTCTCCTAAGTGACGACAAAGCTCTAGAGACTTACAAGTCAGTGTTCTTATCAAAACACGGCAATTATGCCACAAGCACACCATTACGTCCATCTAATCCAAATTGCCACGGAGGTCCTTTAAAGCAGTCACAGTGATCTGTGAAAATATTCAAGAAAAGTTATTCCTTTTCCCCAAGAAAAGGTTGAATCATCAGTCATCTCTACTTTTCAAGCTACTGGAAATGGAATAATTATTATTTATTATAATTATAATATTATTTATATTATTATATATATTATATAATTATAATATTATTTATAATTATTTAAAAAATAAGAATAAAAAGGAAACCTCCCTCCAATAAAGATCTGCTGGAGGTAGACATTTAAAGCAGCATACACTGTTTAAGCTCCATCAACCAGGGAACAAAACGGTGTGAATCTGAAATTACCTTAATGTCCGCTGCTTACAATACTGAAGACAGACCGTGGGTTGTAATAAAAATAATTTTTCTTAAAAGAAAGGCTATACAGGAACTTGATTTTTAAAGAAAAATAACTCCCACAGCAAGCTGAAGGAAACTATCTCGTCAACTCTCCATCAGCTCTGCAGCTCACGTTTCTCCACTTGCGGAGGTAAGATCCCAAAGAGTGCAGGCTGCTGGGTCTCCCACAGCAAGTCGTCCACCTCTGTTGTGCCTCCGTTTTGTTTGTTTTTTCATATGCATAATGGAGATAATAATAGACCTTCCCATATGGGGTTGTGACAAATCAGCCTGTCACTGTATGTGACATGCTCACCACAAGCCCTCACTCACAGAAATGGAGTGAGTGGACATTCATGGCCAGTCATATAAGCTATACAGACATGGCGACTTTGCGTATTAGGGTATTATCTACTAAAGTGCTTTTTTTAAAAAGATTTATTTATTTATTTATTTGAAAGTCAGAGTTACACAGAGAGAGGAGAGGCATAGAGAGAGAGAGGTCTTCCTTCTGCTGGTTCACTCCCCAATTGGCTGCAATGGCCAGAGTTGCACTGATCCGAAGCCAGGAGCCAGGAGCTTCCTCTGGGTCTCCCATGTGGGTGCAGGGTCCCAAGAACTTGGGCCATCTTCTACTGCTTTCCCAGGCCACAGCAGAGAGCTGGATTGGAACTGGAGCAGCCGGGTTTCAAACCAGCGCCCATATGGGATGCCGGTGCATCAGGCCAGGGCGTTAATCTGCTGCGCCACAGCACCAGCCCATAAAGTATTTTTTTTTAATTATTTGACAGGTAGAGTCATAGACAGTGAGAGAGAGAGACAGAGAGAAAGGTCTTCCTTCTGTTGGTTCACTCTCCAAATGGCTGCTATGGCCAGGGCACTGCGCCAATCCGACGGCAGGAGCCAGGTGCTTCCCCTGGTCTCCCATGGGGTGCAGGGCCCAAGCACTTAGGCCATCCTCCAGTGCCCTTCCGAGCCACAGCAGAGAACTGGACTGGAAGAGGAGCAACCGGGACTAAAATCCGGTGCCCATATGGGATGCCGGCACCGCAGGCAGAGGATTTACCTAGTGAGTCACGGCGCCGGCCCTCAAGTACTTTTAAGACAGTCATGGTTTAGAAAGATTTCTAGCAACTGCAGTTCCACAACTCTGTACAACTCTGGGTTCACAGAGCTATTCAGCTAAATTAGAAAATCTTAACTTTTAGTCTCCTGCAAGCAAAGACCACCCCTGCTAACAGAAAGGCTTGTGAACATGGGTGCTGAGTATGGGTAGCATACGTGTAGAACAGTGCCACGTTCTGATTGAACTTAACAGTTGAACAAGTCACGGTTGGCCAGTGGCTTGCTGTTTCCACACCTGAAACCGTCCCAGTTCTGGGCTTTATCACTATCACTCTAAGACTTCCGTCACTTAGTGTGGCCATAGCCTCTTTGGTTCAATGTGAGGTCTCCCTGATTTTCTATTGAAACCTAGACATCTGGGGTATCACATTGAGATCTGGGAAAGTGGACGTGGGACACGGATTGATGGGCCTATTCCTGCTCCACTCGTGGCCTCCAGTGGCCGAGGAGGGGCACCAAGTCCTGACTCCAGCCAGTCTCTGACAGCACCCAGCAGGCAGGGGCGGGGGGCGGGGCAGGGATCCCATGTGCTCACCTGACACTACCCGGAGGGAAGCGAGCTTCCTGCATCTCCCTCCTTCGTGTTCTCTGACACCAGCCCAGTGAGGGGCTGCAGGGGGAGGCCGGCGCCACCGCCACTGCCACCTGGGCAGAGTGGCAGGCTCTGCCTCCACTCCCCATGCATGGGCGAGGGCTGGAGTGGAGCTACCGCCTGCTCTGTGGTGTGCAGCAGAGCGGTCACTGTGGGATCATTCGCTGCCTCTCCAGCTGCCCGCCTCCCGTCCTCAGTGAGAGAGAGCAGCATTTGGGGGATTTGTGCTCTGCTGTGCGGTTTGGGCCTGTTTGTCTGCTGCCTGTAATCTCTGGCATTTTTGGGTTGCCGGGCTCTGTAGCTCCCAGTCTGGGGTCCATGAGTCAAAGGAAAGGCAGGGGACTCTGCCTTCAACTTCACCTTCTGAGTCGTCTTATCGCGGCCTTAGATGTCACAGCCAGGGGTCTCAGGAAACAGTGGGGACAGACACATTCACTGCAACTTCCCAGAGGTTCATTTCTGAAAACGGAACTGCAGTGAACTGTTGTGAACACAAGAGGTCTCTTCTAGCATACTTCTCCATAATCTTTTCAACTCAAGAAAGACTCATTTTCAACATGCTCAAACATAACTCTGAGGGATTAAATAGTTGTTTTAATTTATTTTGAATTCCTAAATACCCACATTTTTCCATTCCATCTTGAAAAATATTGGCTTTATGTAATTTTTTAAAGATTTATTTTATTTATGTGACAAGCAAAGTTCAGAGTGAGAGACAGAGAGAGATTTTCCATCTGCCTGTTCACTCCCCAAATGACCACGATAGTAAAGGCTGGGTCAGGCTGAAGCCAGGAGCTGGAGATCTATTCTGGTCTCCCACGTGGGTGGCAGAGGCCTAAACACTTGGTCCATCTTCCGCTCCTTTCCCGGGCACTTAGCAGGGAGCTGGAGCAGAAGCAGAGCAGCCAGGTACTAAACAGATGCTCCGTAGGGAATGCCAACATCGCAGCCAGTGGCTTAACCCACTGTCCCAGAACTGGCCTTACTTCCTAAGAAAATAAAGAGTAAACTGTGGTGCTATTAACTCATTCACATTAACCAGCTGACTTTTGACATATTTATTAAAGATTTTAGAAGAAATGCATCAGGATCTCCAAAGAGCCAACTTAAATGTTTTAAATTTTTGAACTCTGGGCCTGCATTGTGGTACAGTGAGGTAAGCTGCCACCTGCAATGCCGGCATCCCATATCAAAGCACCAGATCCTGTCTCAGCTGCTCAGTTTCCAACACAGCTCCCCGGTAACGCTGCTGGGAAGGCAATGGAAGATGACCCAAGTACCCGGCCCCTGCCACCCATGGGGGAGACCTATAAGGAATTCCTGACGTCAGCCTGGCTCAGCCCTAACCATAGCAACTATTTGGGGATTGAACCCACGGATGGTAGATCTCTGTCTCTGTCTATCTCTCCCTCTCTCTGCCATTCTGCTTTACAAATAAATAAATAATAAATCTTTTAAAAGTATATTATATCGCCAGCGCCACAGCTCACTAGGCTAATCCTCCGCCTTGTGGCACCGGCACACTGGGTTCTAGTCCCGGTTGGGGCGCCGGATTCTGTCCCGGTTGCCCCTCTTCCAGGCCAGCTCTCTGCTGTGGCCAGGGAGTGCAGTGGAGGATGGCCCAAGTGCTTGGGCCCTGCACCCCATGGGAGACCAGGAGAAGCACCTGGCTCCTGCCATCGGATCAGCACGGTGCGCCGGCTGCAGCGCGCTGGCTGCGGCGGCCATTGGAGGGTGAACCAACGGCAAAGGAAGACCTTTCTCTCTGTCTCTCTCTCTCACTGTCCACTCTGACTGTCTATATATATATATATATATATATAATGTCAAATTTCTTTTTTATAAGCATTCTTGAAATCTATGGAGGATCTTTTTTTTTTTTTTTAAAAAAGATTTGTTTATTTATTTGAAAAGCAGAGATACAAAGAGAAAGAGATAGATCTTCCATCTGCTGGTCCACTCCCCAAATGGCTGCAGTGGCTGGGGCTGGGCCAGGCTGAAGCCAGGAGCCAGGAGCTTCTTCTGGGTTTACCACGTGGGTGAGGGGCCCAAGCACTTGGGCATCTTCTGCTGTTTTCCCAGGCTCACCAGCAGGGAGGTGGATCGGAAGTGGAGCAGCCAGGATTTCAGCCGGCACCCTTGTGAGATGCTGGCACTGCAGGCGGAGGCCTAAGTTTCCATGCCACAGCCATATCGGAAATTTCAGTTTGACAGGAGAGATAAGTCTGGTGATCTCTTCCACAGCAAGACGGGCTAGTTAATAGCAACATTTTTTAAAGGCTAAAAGAGTAGATTGTAAATGTTCTCACTGGAAAGACTACTACGTAGATAATGGATGTGTTAATTAGCCCGATTTTCTCATTCTACATTGCATAAATATATCAACACATCATATTTTATTCCATTAATATATAATTGCTTATCAATTCAAAGTAAAATTCTAAAAAATTTTTGGAATTAGTTTCACTCTTCATTGCAAACCTAAATTTTTCTCACCACATCTAGAAAAGCAATTTTCCCATTTTAGCCGATCTTGGTAACAGGAGTGAAACAACAGATGTTGCAATGCTTGAACCTCTGAACTTTAGTTTATCAAATATGAACACAAAAGTGAGTTACATATTGCGATGGAAATTCTGGAAACCCTAGTGGCGCCTCCAGCTGACTGTCAGCGCATCCTGAGTCTCCCCGGCTCGGCTCACACCTATGCCCGCATTCTTTCATCGCCCAGGATGAGCTCGTCCTCTGCAGCCTCACCACAGAAACTCAGATTGCAAATTGGTCTCTGGAAATGGGCGTGAGCATTCCAGTTCAAGTGGAGGGGAAGGTCACCAACTGCTTCTTTAAGCCCAGTGTCTACAAGCCTTTGGCCATCTGATAATTCACATCCAGTACCTAACCCTGAGCTAGAACGTCATTCCCATGACCTCTAACAGCACGCGGGATTTGACCACGAGATCTCTTCTGTATTTAAAAATAAAAATTACCATGACAAAGCACGGATGTCATTTCAAACCAAGATTCCCTGCACTTTTGACCTGGTGCACTTGTAAGGGAAGTCAGGGAAGAAAAACAACTTTCCTCCAGAGAAAGCATTTTAGTTGCCTATTATTCAGAATTAGTGGTCATGACAGCTTGAAAAAAAGGGGGGGTTCACAAATCTAGTGAAAGGCACTCCCCACTGTGAACTCTGAAAGGGACCAGTGGGGAACCAGGGCAAGTCTGCTTAGTGCTGCTCTCGGGGTCTCTTCCACAGACTGCAACAGGAGTGCCGCCTGCTGCTACCACTCAGCTTACTCATCCCTAGAAACCACACCTGCCTTATATGACAGCACATCAAGTTACTGGAAAATTGAACTCAAAGAGAGGTTATTTTGAAGCAGAAAGATTTTGAAGTCCCTGCATATGAGGACCTCAAAACTTCATGGAAACATATATTATCAAAAAAAAACCTCATAATTTTTGCATCAAAATAAACACCTTTTAATTTCATTTTCCATGAGCCTTTTGACATATTCTTGTATGTTTCATGAGAGCGTTTTGAGGAATGAGTGAGATATGAGTTCTGAGCAGGGTGTTCAAAGCACAAAGTAATCTTTGTTTTTCCCCTGTCGAAGCTGGTTTTTTTTAATGTGGTTTTTTTTTTTTTTTATTTGTTTGCTTTCAGAGTTGTAAGAGATATTGCTAAGGCTTGCTGGCATGTCTGAGTTTACTGACAGGATCTGGGGAGAGTTTTGGGGGAAAGAGAACATCTATGAAAGCAAAATAGTATAAAATAATGGACAGGGGCCAGTGCTGTGGCACAGCAGGTTAACGCTCACATGGACACCAGTTGGAGGCCTGGCTGCTCCACCTCCAATCCAGCTCTCTGCTGTGGCCTGGGAAAGCAGTGGAGGATGGTCCACATGGGAGACTCAGAAGCTCCGGGCTCCGGGCTCCTGGCTCCTGGCTTGGATCGGCACAGCTCCGGCCATTGTGGCCAACTGGGGAGTGAACCAGCGGATGGAAGATTCTCTCTCTCTCTCTCTCTGCTTCTCCTCTCTCTGTGTAACTCTGCCTTTCAAATAAATAAATAAATCTTTAAAAAAATAAAAAATAAAATAATTGATAGCACTTAAGGAAATACAGTGGAGAAACTGACGAAATGAACAGGATCCAGACCATGAGCAACCTTGTCTACTTAAAGGTTTATTTATTTATTTAAAAGGCAGTTACAGAGAGAGAGGGAGAGAAGGAGAGAGAGAGAGAGAGATCTTCTATCTACTGGTTCATTCCCCAATGGCTGCACTGGTTGGGCTGGGTCAGGCCAAAGCCCAAAGCCTGGAATTCCATCCAGGTCTCCCATGAGGGCAAGGGGCCCAAGTACTTGGGCCATCCTACACGTCTTCCCCAGACACATCAGCAAGGAGCTAGATTAGAAGTTGAGCAGCCAGGGCTTGGGCCAGCACTCACATGAGACACAGCGTCAGGAGTGGTGGCTTAACCCACTGCACCACAACGTTAGCCTGCCTTCTTCATTTCATAAGAAATATCTCTTTATCCTTACACCACAGGAGAACACTAAGTACTTCTCAACAGAAGAGGCAAATGAGTACATACACACTTAAGAAAGATCTGGCCAGTGCTTTCTGCAGGACCAATTAAAGGCAGGTGAGGTCGGAGGTCAAGAGAGAAACTGGAAGCTTGTGGCCAGAGGGAGGAAATGCTGAAGTCCTGATGAGGGCAACGACAGTGGGAAGAGATACCAAAGGTGCCAAATAGGCAGAGCTTTGCATTTTGATGGTTGTGTCGCAGGCACAAACAGGAAATTAAGGACAACTCTCAGATTCGCTAATACGGAAAACCATATAGAGCTGATTTTGTGTCTCGTGATTGCATATTTCCTTTTCGTAAATCTCTGAGAATAGACTTGTTCCTGAGTTTTGTGTCTGTGGTCCATTCTGATGTTATCAAACCTAGATGCAGCCATTTTCCCACAGGCATCAGAAGACCAGAATACCGAAGCCTAGGTCTTTTGTGAAAAAGAGCTGCGTAAGGATTCAAGAGCAATGCTCAGACCTGACTCTCCACCCAAGAGTCGGGGAGAGGCAGGAAGCTTTTGTGGGTGAGGTAGGAGGGAGCAGGCGTGCAGAAATGTTGCCAAGGCAAGTTCTGAGTAAGTGCTTGGAATCATGCCAGCATGGTGCTGTTGTGCTTTTAACTTTTATTTACTGCACTTGAGAGACAGGATGGGGTGAGGGCAAGGGTGGAAGAGAGAGAACTCCCTTCCACTGGCTGATTCCCCGGATGCTGGCAACAGCCCTGGCTGGAATTCAGTCCAGGTCTCCCTTGAGGGGGGCAGGGACCTAAGCACTCGGTCATCACCTGCTGCCTTCCAGAGAACACATCGGCAGGAAGCTGGAACAAGAAGCAGGACCAGGACCAGAACCCACGACTCTGCTACGAGATGTGGGCATCCCATGCAGCACCTCAGCCACCACACAGACACCTGTCCCATAGAGTTGCTGTGTTTTCAGTCATTGTACTAAGCAAGCATGAACCACTGTGGGGGCTAGTGCTGTGCTGTAGCAGGTAAGGCTGTCGCCTGCAGTGCCGACATCCCATATGGGTGGTAGTTCGAGTCCCAGCTGCTCCTCTTCCCATCCAGCTCTCTGCTATGGCCTGAGAAAGCAGCAGAAGATGGCCCAAGTCCTTGGGTCCCTGCACCCGAGTGGGAGAACTGGAAGAAGCTCCTGGCTCCTGGCTCCTGGCTTCTGGTCAGCTCATCTCCAGCCATTGCAGCCACCTGGGGAGTGAACCAGCAGATGGAAGACTGACTTTCTTTCTCTTTCTCTCTCTCTCTCCCTCCCTCTGCTCTCTCTAACTCTGCCTTCAAATAAATAAATAATATCTTTTTAAAAAAGCATTGTGAAAGTCTAAGACTAGGGAGCTTGCAGGAAAGGAATGGGAAACAAAAGACGTACACAAAGCTCCATTGTGTGCTTGCAACTTGTGTGAAGTTGTGAACCATTCCAAACACAACTGAAAAATAAAGGCATTTTATACTGAAATGAGGTCTTGAATTTCTTCACAGTGATCCATTGGGATGGGGGAAGAAATATACAGTGCTAGATAAGATCAGTCAGATGTTAATCACTGCTAGAATGGGATGCATGGAGAATGTAGCAATATACGATCTCCCTTCCTTTGTCTATAACTTTCCATTTATGAGCATATGATAAAAACTTAACTTTTAAAACTAATTTTAAAGTAAATTAAATACATGCACAAGTTTCTAAAGCACATCTCCAAGTAAATTTTGTTAAAAAAAAGTCATTCTGGGAACTAAGTAGTAGTGACAATAGAGTTTTGTAATCTGTCTGAATTCCTCTATAACAACGATCAGAGCAAAACCAGACAGAGATTTCCAGTGCTGCTCTGTGTTACTCGATAGAAGGCAGAGGGGGCGATTCTGAGAGTAGCTGCAGATTCTGGAACAGTCCCTTGCAGGTTTTATTGTCTGCAATGGGCTTGCAGGACCATCTGAGGATGCAGGATCTGACTAGGGGTTTGCACCTGTGAATTCTTGAAAGTATCATGTTGTTAAACACACATTTGGTCTTTGTCCCTGCTTCCTGGCATACACTCTTAAAATCCTGGGACTCTGAAGCAGTCGTATGCCTTTCTATATTAATGAGTTGCCCGCCTGGCTGCCAGCCCCTCGTGTCTCCAGGATGGGGGTTGATTACTGGAAATACCAAAGCAGCATGACAGGGAAGAGATGCTGAAACCCACCCCACAATCTCTGGGGAGGAGACAGGGGAGAGAATGAAGATTAAATTGGGAGGGGTTTGGAGAGCTCCAGATAACGTTTCAAACAAAACGAAATTTTTTTTTTAATATCTGCTTCTTTCTGATTTGAAAGAAAAAAGGAAGGAAGAAAGAGGCAGCTGTAGAAGCCAGTAAAAGAAGGTCTAACAGCACATTACAAGGGGTCTCACATCTGAAACACGGTAACACTTTCCTTAGAATTTGAAATTACTTATGGAATGGACTCTTTGCTTGTACAAAATAGTAGCCCGGTTGCCCCTCTTCCAGGCCAGCTCTCTGCTATGGCCAGGGAGTGCAGTGGAGGATGGCCCAGGTGCTTGGGCCCTGCACCCCATGGGAGACCAGGAAAAGCACCTGGATCCTGGCTCCTGCCATCGGATCAGCGCGGTGCGCCGGCTGCAGTGGCGGCCATTGGAGGGTGAACCAACGGCAAAGGAAGACCTTTGTCTCTGTCTCTCTCTCACTGTCCACTCTGCCTGTCAAAAATTAAAAAAAAAAAAATAGTAGCCCAGAGTTTCCAATGCCAACACTTTTTTTGTTTCATTATTTTTATTTACTTGAAAAGCAAAGAAACAGAGACAGAGAGCACTAACCTGCTGGTTCACTTCTCCAACACCTACAACAGCTGGGGCTGAGCCAGGAGAAACCAGGAGCCTGGAACCCCACGCAGCTACCTGTCCCATGTGGGCAGCAGGGACCCAAGGGCTTGAGTCATCACCTGCTGCCTCTAAGGTGCACGTTACAGGAAACTGGCATCAGAAGCAGAGCTGGGGCTCTGACCCAGGCACTCTGATAGGCGATGCAGGCTTCCCAAGCAATATCTTAACCTCTGTGCCAAATGCGCACCCCTCCAAGACTTATTCTAGTAAAGCTATAGTTTTCAAAAGAAGAAAAAAATTCCTTTATGCCTCAATGCAAGAAGACCACAGTACTGCAGAGAAATGAGACAACTGACATCGGATTCTGAGTGAGCACCTCTGTACGCAAGAAAACAAAGGAGTACCATCTTTTAGATGCTCAAGAAAAAATGTGCTCAGGACAGTATATAACCACACTGAATCTCAAGTGCGAAAGCATTCCCATAAATCTTGCCTAATGAATCTAACAGCCACCTAACTCCAGACAACCAGAATGACCAGAAAAGCAGTGTTGGAAGGATGATGAAATACAGCTACGGTTGTGAGCCTGACCCATTCATTCCAGGGAAATCTCTGTCATTTTGCACTAGACCAAAATCTCCTGTGTTATTTTGAGCAAGGAATTGGTTTTCATGGCTCTGACACTGGAATTTCAGCTGGCGACAACTGAGCCGACATTCACCAGATTCTGGGGGAAATCATTCCTGGGAGATTCAGGACACATTTCAAAGAACAAAAGCAGCCGGCACCGCGGCTCACTAGGCTAATCCTCTGCCTTGCGGCGCCGGCACACCGGGTTCTAGTCCCGGTCGGGGCGCCGGATTCTGTCCCAGTTGCCCCTCTTCCAGGCCAGCTCTCTGCTGTGGCCAGGGAGTGCAGTGGAGGATGGCCCAAGTGCTTGGGCCCTGCACCCGCATGGGAGACCAGGAGAAGCACCTGGCTCCTGCCTTCGGATCAGCGTGGTGTGCCGGCCACAGTGTGCAGGCCGTGGCGGCCATTGGAGGGTGAACCAATGGCAAAGGAAGACCTTTCTCTCTGTCTCTCTCTCTCACTGTCCACTCTGCCTGTCCAAAAAACAAAAACAAAAGCAACATTTAGGAACCTGAATTAATTCATTATCTATTGTCTAATCAATTATGCCCAAACCCAGAAACTGGTCAGAAATCCGGGAGCAGCTTCCCTGGGGGTTGTAGTCACGATGCTGCAGACAACCTGTCACGCGGGGTCGAGTGGTCTCAGGGAGCGCGTGGAGGCAGCACATCTGCTTCTACCCTCACCCACACGGCTGTTGGCAGCCTCCAGTGTCCACCACGCGGCCGCTCCACAGATGGCCTGAGTGGCCTCGCAGCAGGGCAGCTGCGTCCTCCCAGAGCTGCGAAGCAAAAGAAAAGCAAGAATTCGAGACGTGCATTGCAGTATTTTATAGCCTGATCTGGGAATACCGCTATTTTTGCCCTATTCTTTTTTTAAGATTATTTATTTTGAAAGAGTGAGACACACACATACACACACACAGAGAGAGAGAGAGAGGGAGAGAGAGAGAGAGAGGGAGAGGGAGAGAGAGAGGGAGAGAGAGGGAGAGAGAGAGAGAGAAACTTTCATCCATTGGCTCACTCCCCAGACAGCCGCAAGGGCCCGGCTGGACCAGGTCAAAGCCAGGAGCTTCAGCTGGGTCTCCCACACAGGCGCAGGGCCCAAGACTTGGGCATCCTCTGCTGCTTCCCCAGGCCGAGCACTGGCTCGGAAGTGGAGCAGCGAGCATACAAACCCACCGCCCACACGGACGTCAGGGCCACAGGCCTGGGCTTCACCCGTGGCGCAAAAGCGGTTCCCGTGTTCTTACAATTACAAGAAAAAAGGAACTAAATTGTCCCAGAGTCCATCCCTACACCTACTTGTTTTTCCTTTTCTGACGTATTTATTCAGAAGGCAGAGCAGAGCGCTCCCCATCGGTGTGCTCCGCCAAGCGCCACCCCAGCCTGGTCCGGCCGGGCGGAGCCCTGGCGCCCAGCGCTCTGGCCTGCTCTCCCGCAGGGGCGTCCTGCAGGCGCTGGCCCACGCCGGCACGGACACGGTGACTGTGCGCCCTGCGGGCCCTGCCCCACGCAGGCACGGACACGGTGACTGCGCCCTGCAGGCCCTGCCCCACGCAGGCACGGACACGGTGACTGCACCCTGCAGGCCCCAGCCCACGCCGGCATGGACACGGTGACTCTGCGTCCTGCAGGCGCTGGCCCACGCCCGCACGGACACAGTGACTGCGCCCTGCAGGCCCTGCCCCATGCAGGCACGGACACGGTGACTGCACCCTGCAGGCCCCAGCCCACGCCGGCACGGACACGGTGACTGTGCGCCCTGCAGGCCCCGGCCCACGCCGGCACGGACACGGTGACCCCTCCTCAGAAGGCGAGAGCGCTGACGCACACGCCCCACACGGAGAGCTCTGTTGTGGGTGGGCGTGGGTCCCTCAGCACCGCCTCAGGCCGCCCAGGCTGGACAGCGGACACCGGAAGCTGGAGGCGGGAGGTGCTGTGCAAGTTTGACGGACAAGTAGGCGGGTGCAAGGGCGGGCGGGGGCGGGGCTTCCAGCGCCCTGCCTATCCCCTACCTCCTCTATCGCAAGTTCTTGAGCGTCTTCCCCTGCCTTCCCAGGCACCTTAGCAGGCAGCTGGATTAGAAGTGAAGTAGCCAGGGGCCTGCGGTGCTGGCATCCCGTATGGCGCTGGTTCGAGACCCGGCTGCTCCACTTCCGTTGCAGCTCTCTGCTGTGGCCTGGGAAAGCAGTGGAAGGTGGCCCAAGTGCTTGGGCCCCTGCACCAACCTGGGAGACCCGGAAGAAGCTCCTGGCTCCTGGCTTCAGATCGGCACATCTCCGGCAGTTGTAGCCATTTGGGGAGTGAAGCAGCGGATGGAAGACCTCTCTCTCTGTCTCTGCCTCTCCTTCTCTCTGTAACTCTGCCATTCAAATAAATAAATACATCTTTTAAAAAAAGAAATAGCCAGGACTCACACCAGCACACGAGGGATGATGGAACCACACACGGCAGGGGCCTAGCCTGCCCTGCCACAACACCGCATACCCATACATTTGTTTGTTTGCTTATTTTTGTATTTAAGAGGCAGAGGTTTTCTTATGCTAGTTCACTCCCCCAAATACCCGCACTGGGGGGTAAACCAGCAGATGTGTCTGTTGGTCTGTCTCTCTTTCAAATAAATATTTAAAATGATAGAAAAAGTAACACAGGATGTGAATAAACAAGCTTCTTTTTGGTTTTTCCTTTTAATGTAGCTGAGTTTCTTTTTAAAAGGAAACTTATTCCTGACCTCACAATTTTCTATTCTCAGAGAGATGGCTTATACCATTTTGTTTCTACTCCTGGGGGATGAGTATGATAAATAGAGGCACATATGTATGTCAGGTTGCTCTGAGCTAGCAAATACCCATAGACATTAGTGATCAACACTTTGATTAATTGCTTTATTATGTTGAATGCATAGCAACAGAAGTTACTACAAATCAGCAAATAGTTGCTAACATACACATTTTTGGAAAACATTTTATATTCTAGAAAATCTGACAGAAGGCTCCGGTGCTGTGGCCTTGCGTGGAAAGCTGCCACCTGCAGTGCCTGCATTGCCTGTGGGCGCTGGTTCCTGTCTCAGCTGCTCCACTGCTGATCCAGCTCCTTGTTTATGGCCTGGGAAAGCAGTGGAAGACGGCGCAAGTGCTGTGCCCCTGCTACCCTCGAAGGAGACTGGAAGAAGCTCCTGGCTTCAGCCTGGCCCACTGCTAGCCGTTGCAACCATCTGGGTTTCTTTTAGAAAGAAAAAACCTAGCTGACGCCGCGGCTCACTAGGCTAATCCTCCACCTGCGGTGCCGGCACACCGGGTTCTAGTCCCAGTTAGGGCGCCGGATTCTGTCCCAGTTGCCCCTCTTCCAGGCCAGCTCTCTGCTGTGGCCCGGGAGTGCAGTGGAAGATGGCCCAGGTGCTTGGGCCCTGCACCCCATGGGAGACCGGGAGAAGCACCTGGCTCCTGCCATCAGATCAGCGCGGTGCGCTGGCTGGGGCGGCCATTGGAGGGTGAACCAACAGCAAAAGGAAGACCTTTCTCTCTGTCTCTCTCTCTCTCTCACTGTCCACTCTGCCTGTCAAAAAGAAAGAAGAAAGAAAAAAAAGCCAACAACAGCTCTCATTTTTTGAGTACCTACGATGTACCATAACTGCATAAACTATTTAATAAGTGATATCTCCTCTGCTCTTACCGCATAAACCACTGAGGGAGGTGTTCTCTTTTTTTTTAAGATTTACTTATTTATTTGAAAGGCAGAGTTACAGAGAGGCAGAGAGAGAGAGAGAGAAGTCTTACATCCGCTGGTTCACTCCCCAAATGACCTCAAGGCCGGAGCTGGACCAGTTCAAAGCCAGGAGCCAGGAGCTTCTTCCAGGTCTCCCACATGGGTGCAGGGGCCCAAGGACTTGGGCCATCTTCTAGTGCTTTCCCAGGCCACAGCACAGAGCTGGATTGGAAGTGGGGCAGCCAGAGCACCAGCCCCAGTAGGTACTATCTTTTACTCCACATAAGAAATTGAGGTGCTGAAATTCAGGTCCATATCTAGAGTCTTAGAAGTAAAAAAATCGCCAGCGCCGCAGCTCACTAGGCTAATCCTCCGCCTTGCGGCACCAGCACACCGGGTTCTAGTCCCAGCCGGGGCGCCAGATTCTGTCCCAGTTGCCCCTCCTTCCAGGCCAGCTCTCTGCTGTGGCCCAGGAGTGCAGTGGAGGATGGCCCAAGTGCTTGGGCCCTGCACCGCAAGGGAGACCGGGAGAAGTACCTGGCTCCTGCCTTCAGATCAGCGCGGTGTGCCGGCTGCAGCGCACCAGCCATGGCGGCCATTGGAGGGTGAACCAATGGCAAAAGGAAGACCTTTCTCTCTGTCTCTCTCTTACTGTCCACTCTGCCTGTCAAAAAAAAAAAAAAAAAAAAAGTAAAAAAATCAAAACCAAGCAGTTCAATTCCAGGATTCAAACATGTAGACTAACGAAGACTGTGAAAGAAAGCCTGGCATTTCACGGCCACTTTTCCAGACCCCTGCATCCTGCAGCCTTGGCTGTGGCCCAGGTGGAGCAGAATCCATCCAAAGGACTTGGGCTTCCATCTCCTGTGCTTGACGGAGGGGCTCACTGGAAGGCCAAGGCACAGGTGCACACCTTGTCCAGGCAGTTGCTGGGAGAACAGAGCCCAGAGTCACAGTTCTCCTGAGCAGGCCGGGCCAGTTTTCATTCTATGGGTCCTCTGGGGAGTGATTTTTTTAAGGGGACTCTGAAATCACCTGGGCCCCAGGCTGGCATGTGAGTAAACAATTCCGATTTAGCAGGGCCCGTGGTTTCAACTCCTTCCCACTCCTTATTTGCTTCTTTCCATTCAATTCGTTCACATCTGCTCGTCGTCTTCTACATTTTTGGTCTTCTGAAGTCTATAAACCAACAGAAGCAAGATCACATACGTTCTGTCACTGAATAGTAACCTGGGGACACGGTGCCAGAAATAGCTTGGCCCCACACTGCACAGTTGCCGTAACAACGTATCTGAAGTTAGATGCTCTATAGAGAAAGGACGTCTATGAGCTCAGGGCGCTGCAAGTGCAGAGTGAACCCGCTGTTCCTTCTGTGTGAGGGCCCCGTGGACTCCAGCACAGTGTGGCAGAGCCGCCCAGAAGGAAATCAGAGGCATTCAGAAAGGGGAAATGTCGGGGAGGCTTCTCCGGTTCACAACCAGCTCTGGCAAGAACTTGCTCTGCAAGAACGGCGCTGATTAATCCCTTCACAGGGCGGTGCCTCCATGACCCAGCTACCTGACCCGAGGGCCTCTTCTCTGTGACTGCGGCACCTCAGCGCTGTCACACTGGGGACCGAACTTCCAGCACACACATCCAGCCACCTTCAAACCATAGCGGATGTAATGCCTGTCCTCGATCACCTGCAGCCCAAACACGATACAAAACAATCACTCAAACGTGTTTTGTAAAATGCAACCTGTATGCTGTGTAGGCTTCGCAGTGCCCTCACAGGGTAGAACGTCCATTCCTCCTAACACATGGAGAATTTCTCTGTGGATGCAGGAGGTATACCGGGGGCAGCGTGGAACTTCAGCTCCCAAAGACAAGAATCCCTTTTGACTTGCTTTAAAGAAAAATCAATATCATGGGGCCACCGCCTGCCATGCCAACCCCGGGGCTGCCCCACTTCTGATCCAGCTCCCTGCTAGTGTGCCTGGGCTTTCAGGCATGTGTTAAGTGCCGAGGTCTGGACAGCAGCAGCCATTCCCTAGCTACCCACCTCTCCATGCCTCACCCTTGCAACTTGCCTGGTGCTGCTGAAGCCAGTCATTCTCTCACACCACTGTCTCATCAGATTCTGTCACTCTCCTTTCTTTTTTCTTTCCAGAAGCATTTAGTGATAACCTACAACGAGTAAGCACAAGCTATGTAAAAATTCTTCATTCTGTGTTATCTCATACTCTTCTTTTTATTATTTATTTGACAGGCAGAGTGGACAGTGAGAGAGAGAGAAAGGTCTTCCTTTGCCGTTGGTTCACCCTCCAATGGCCGCCACGGCTGGCGCACCGCACTGATCTGATGGCAGGAGCCAGGTGCTTCTCCTGGTCTCCCATGGGGTGCAGGGCCCAAGCACCTGGGCCATCCTCCACTGCACTCCCAGGCCACAGCAGAGAGCTGGCCTGGAAGAGGGGCAACCGGGACAGAATCCGGCGCCCCGACCGGGACTAGAACCCGGTGTGCCGGCGCCGCAGGCGGAGGATTAGCCTACTGAGCCGCAGCGCTGGCCTCATACTCTTCTAGTTATCCCAATGTTTAGACTGTCCGAATGGTGATGCTCCATCTAATCAAGCATCAGTGTTGGTCCCACAGCCATGTCAATGCCATGGCCTCGTTGCTTTGGTTCATCAGGTAGCCCAGCAACACTTCAAGGTATCGGTGAAGTCTCCGTAAGAGACTTTGCTGATCTTTCCCCCTTCTGAATTTCTTTAGGCACACACAAAAGAACCCTTTAAAATATTTTTTATTTGAAACACAGAGTGACAGAAGGAGGGGAGAGAGAGAGAGACATTCCATCCACTGATTCAATTGTCTCAATGGCTGGGACTGGGCCAGGCTGTAGCCAGGAGCCTGGAAGTCCATCCTGGTCCCCAACATGGGTAGCAGGGGCCCAGATTTTGGGCCGTCTTCCACTGCTTTCCCAGGCACATTAGCAGGGAGCTGGATCGGAACTGGGGTAGCCAGAACGTGAACGGGTACTCCGATATGCGATGCCAGTGTCACCACCCCCCAGACAGAACTCTTAAACAGTCCTTCATTGCTTGCTCCTTTTGGTTAATCTTAAATCCTTTCTGGCCTTGTTCGGTCATTTATTTCACTTTTGAATATTCACTAGTATGAGCATAAATCAATGCATTTTGGTTATCCAGTTGACCTGTATAATTTGGGCTGTTTAGATTGCTTGGTAGATTACATATTCAAAATGCTTACAAGACCCCAGGCCCCGCTTCTAGGTGCTGGGCACAGAGTGGTTAACAAGGACACGCAAAGGCCAGGAATGGCTCTCCCTCCTTGTCCCACCCAGAATAGGAACAGCCCACAGAGCGAAGCTCCAGGAGTGGTTCTGATGCGTCTAGTCCATTCTGGCACGATCACAGCAGGTCACTCCGTGGCTCTCTCAGAAATAGGTGTCTGTTGAGCTAAGTTTCCAACACTACTCCTGCCTTTGACTAATCAAGTCCTTGACCTTGTTAACCCTTTCTCCTTCATGATTTCTGCACACACATCACTGCTCATGAACTTGGCACTCACTTCTCTGGTACAGCTTCTTTTGCCTTTGCAAGGAAAGTCCTCAAAGAAAATGTGGCACGTTCCTTGGTTGTCACTTTACCTGCTAGTCACGGTGCTCACCGCAGCATACTCCTACAAACTGCTGGCAGGCCTCGGCTGATGTTTCCTGGGCGAGGTGTCTCCTGTGATCCAGCTGTGATGGAGGCAATAGGGTCACTCAGTGCACACTCACCTGAAACAAGGACGTTTAACTTGAAGGTTCATCAAGAAAGTGCTTATACCATAGCAACTGAGCAATGTGAGTGAAATTAGCTCACTACAATAGATCCAGAGCATTGTACACACTTTCATCTTTTCAAAAAACATTTGAAGGGCAGAATGACACACACACACACACATAGAGAGGGAGGGAGGGAGGGAGAGAGAGAGAGACAGAGATCTTCCATCTAATGGTTCATTCCCCAAATGACTGCAACAGCCAGATCTGGACCAGACCAAAGCCAGAAGCCAGGAATTCCATGCAGGTCCCCATGTAGGTTACACAGTTCAAGGACTTGGTTCATCTTTTGCTGCCTTCCCAGGTGCTTTAGCGGGAGCTAAATCAGAATCAGAGCAGCTGGGACGTGAACCGGCACTCCAATATGGGATGCCAGCGTGGCAAGAGGCAGCTTAACCCGCTGCTGCACCACGGCTCCCCACTATCATCTTTTTTTTTTTTTTTTTTTTTTGACAGGCAGAGTGGACAGTGAGACAGAGAGACAGAAAGGTCTCCCTTTTTGCCATTGGTTCACCCTCCAATGGCCGCTGTGGCCGGCACACCGCGCTGATCCGAAGCCAGGAGCCAGGTGCTTCTCCTGGTCTCCCATGGGGTGCAGGGCCCAAGCACTTGGGCCATCCTCCACTGCACTCCCTGGCCACAGCAGAGAGCTGGCCTGGAAGAGGGGCAACCGGGACAGAATCCGGCGCCCCGACCGGGACTAGAACCTGGTGTACCAGCGCCGCAAGGTGGAGGATTAGCCTAGTGAGCCGCGGCGCTGGCCCCACTTTCATCTTGATACCAAATGTAACATGGACCAGATCCTACATTCTATAGTCCTACTGGAAAGCAAGGTCCAATCCATACACATTAAGGAGAGCATTAAATATTCTGAGATCATTACTTCATGGGTTCCCATCTGCCCATTCAGCGTTTGTCAACCGCTGTGTTGGGTCAGATAACTAATATCATTAAAAGTTCTTTACCAGCTCCTGTTTGAGTTGAGGAATACCCTAGCCTGAATTTATTTCACATTTCCCCCTCTTGTATAAAGTTGGTCATTTGACTATAAATTTACTGCAGATACTTTAGGCTTAGACATATTTCCCATAGTGAAAATTGTTTTAATCTTGATAGCCCATAAAATAAGAACTTTCCTAAGATTTCTTAACCTTGCATGCAATGTTTTGATCACCTCTATAAATTTTTCTATTATGTAGACATGCAATTGTTTGATCACCTCTATATAAATTTTTCTGTTATGTAGACATGGAAATGAAAAAATTAACTGAGCAATACATAGACTCTCAAATACAGACAGCGATTTTATTGTGCTTGCTTTGTACCTGGCTAAAATGTGAATGTTTAAAAAAGTACAATTCACAAAAGTTCCAGTCCACGTTCTTGTGTCAATTTCAACTAGGTAAGTTTTCATTTTAAAAGATTAAATTTTTATTGACTCATTTTTATTCATTTGAAAGCAGAACAACTGAGGGGGGGGGGGGAGAGAGAAAATCATCTAACTCCTGGCTCATTCTCCAAATGCCAACTAGGGCTAGGCAAGGCGGAAGTCAAGAGCCTGGAACTCCATTTGGGTCTCGCACGTGGACAGCAGGGACGTCACTACTTGAGCCATCATCTACTGCCTCCCACGTGCATTAGCAGGAAGCTGGACTGGAAGTGGAGGGGAGACTCAGCCAGGCACGCTGATGCAGGATGCAGGCAACCTAGGCGACAACTTAACCTGATGAGCCACAATGTGTCACTTTCATTTACTTTAAGGTCTTAATAAGAGTGTTGTATTGACCTCGCCGGCAGTCTGCCTTACAACTCTATTACATAGCCGGCGCCGCGGCTCACTAGGCTAATCCTCCGCCTTGCGGCGCCGGCACACCGGGTTCTAGTCCCGGTCGGGGCACCGGATTCTGTCCCGGTTGCCCCTCTTCCAGGCCAGCTCTCTGCTGTGGCCCGGGAGTGCAGTGGAGGATGGCCCAGGTGCTTGGGCCCTGCACCCCATGGGAGACCAGGAGAAGCACCTGGCTCCTGCCATCGGATCAGTGCGGTGCGCCGGCCGCGGCGGCCATTGGAGGGTGAACCAACGGCAAAGGAAGACCTTTCTCTCTGTCTCTCTCTCACTGTCCACTCTGCCTGTCAAAAAACAAACAAACAAAAAAAAACTCTATAACATCATTGCCCATTTCAACAGCCTCTGCTTGTTGATATTCTTATGAATCTCCAAAATATCATTTGCCTCTCCAAACAACAGTTGGTCTCCTCACTGCTAGACTGCCTTTAATCTCTAAGCCGGCTCTTGGAAAAGGAGAATCAAGGCGTCAGAGAGCGGCGTGGTTTTCTCTGGCACACATGTACATGGAATCGCATGGCCGACACTCACACGTGGTCACTCAGAGGCTCGAATCACACATTTTGGGATGATGTCAGTTAACTGGAGATAAGACACATTACAGCAATGAGCACAAAACCTACGATTCTCAATAGCAGGGCAATGTTGACTGAAACAGAACAAATATGGAAAACTTGAGCATAGGTAGCAAAACACAGCCTCAGGTCTGCCTAGGCTCTTTGCTGAGAGAGGAGAGCACCAGACACCCACCAGGATCTCCTGTGGTATGCTTCAAACTTGACGAAGTCCTATCATTAACAAAGATTGAACAATGTCACCACTGTTGGTTACAACTGCAATGCTAATTTCTTAAACCTTTGAAGCAGACACAAATCTTTTACAACAGAGAAGTAGCAAAGACATACAAGTGTAATAAAACACAACTAATAAAACACATTATAGCTGATTTTTCATTTTCTTCTACTTTTAGCACAATACAAAAAATGATGATCAAGAGGTTCTCTAACACACCAGATTCTGAACATTTTTCAACAGAAAAATTTTTGAGTGACACAATGGGTTTTAAGATTTATTTATTTATTTGAAAGTCAGAATTACACAAAGAGAGAAGGAGAAGCAGAGAGAAAGAGAGAGAGAGAGTGTGTGTGTGTCTTCCATCCGCTGGTTCACTCCCCAACTGGCTGCAAAGGCCAGAGCTGCGCTGATCTGGAGCCAGGAGCCAGCAGCTTCCTCCAGGTCTCCCACATGGGTGCAGGTGCCCAAGGACTTGGGCCATCTTCTACGCTTTCTCAGGTCATAGCAGAGAGCTGGATCGGAAGTGGAGCAACTGGGTCTTGAAATGGTGCCCACATGGGAAGCTGGCACTGCAAGCAGCAGTTTTACCTGGTACGCCACGGCGCTGGCCCCACAATGGGTTCTATAATGGAAAGATAGTGAAGGTGACCACTTAAAAACACATGCATACAGAGTACAGTCATTTTTAAGAAGGTACTGGGATGGCACCAATTTGGAAGATTTTACACAGTTTCGTACGGCTAGATGTTTAACATTGTTATTCAGCAAAACAGCTGGTGCAAATTCCCCGGATTTTCAAGTTTGGCCGGTGGCTCTCCTCCCTGTACAGTCAAGAGGACGGACTCTGGACTCGGCTTTAGATGCCCTCTCATTTTCTCATGTTTTGTTCAGGGGCTTTCACTCCAAGGAGTTACCAGTGAGGGAGAAATAATACTCCCATTTATGCCTGCTTGACGCTAAGGAATGAGACCTTGATTTCAAAACATACTAAAACAGGCTGCTGCTTAAGAGATTTTTACCTTCTAAACAGAAGCGCCCTGTGAAAGCCTGAAATATTATTCAGACTTTCTAACAGTCTTAGGTACTAGTTAGAAGTTCAGGGTCACTCAGGGATCATGACCTTGAAGGTCAGTGTAGGATTCTCAGTATGTATGCTGGGAATCAGAAGTTTATATCCCATAGAGCTTTCCACAGGAAAAAGGCTGAGATCAGACAAATTTCATCAAACACATTTTGATATCATCTTCATTTTTCAAAAGAGATTTTTCTATTTGAAAGGCAAAGTTACAGAGAGGGAGGAGAAGAAAAATTGGGGGAGGAGGGAGAGAGAGAAAGAGAGCTTCCAGATATCTGCTGGTTCACTCCCAAAACGGCCATAGCAACTAGGGCTGGGCCAGGCCAAAGCCAGGAGCCTGGAACTCCACCTGAGTCTCCCACGTGAGTGCAGAGGCCCAAGCACTTGGGCCATCTTTTGTTGCTTCCCCAGGTGCACTGCAGGGAGCTGGATCCGAAATGCAGCAGCTGGGCCTCGAGCCATCACTCAAGTGGGACGCCAGCATCGCAGCTGGCGTCCTAACCACTGCTCCACAGCACTGGCCCCCTGGCCCCATCATCTTCATTTTCTACTGAGCCTTGAGAAGCACTCTGAATTCTGAACATGGTTTGGTTGGGGCTAGTATTAACGATACTAATTTCTGTGTCAACAGAAGGCTATCAAACAGAAATAAGCCAGTTCCTGCCAAACAAGAGGCCAAGCCTCCTGATGTGAGACCAAAGACCTCTCTCTGTCACACGCACCTCCATCACTAAAAGCATGCACGGTTTTCTTAAGAATATAGGCAACACAGTATGTTATATCTGTTTATTTTCCAGCTTATACAAACTGGATGTAGAAGCATAAACATAGTACATTTCTACCATCTTCAACAAAAATATAACCAATATGTACAATTATTGTATTAAAAATACAAAAGGGATACAGACTCCACCAATGTCTTTCTAAAAGACATACAGGTACAAGTAGTATCAAAAGTATGAGGAAATCACCAGTTAATTGTACATTCTGCACTTGACATCACAGAGCGAACTGAGATTAGCAGTCCTATGTTCTACGATTACTTAATGTTCAGATAACATTTGTGCAACTTGTGGTAGAGCTAGATTTTTGTCTTTCTATATGCACATGAGGTCCATAGCCTATATAATAAAACTGGCAAAGAATGCATATTACATGTAAAATTACAAATGCATAATTGACAATGTAATATATAAGCAAGTAGACAAATGCCATGATACAGGAGAGAAATATTAAATAAAGCACTGACATTGTTTGATACAGTGAAAAAACACTGCAATTCGACTTTTAAAATTTGAAGCTATTTACGTTTATCTACTGATCAATATGATCAGCTGAATTTAATGGAAAAAAAATCCAAGACCAGCAGCTCCTCACATTTGAGTACTACTCGGATTGGCAGCCTTCGCATTTCCGGAGTCTGTGCAAAAACAACACAAAAACAGAGTGGAGGGGTCATTTCAGTCCGTACGGGGTTAATAGCAGCTGTGAGCAGACGGGTGCTACACGTAGACCTTCTCCACACGCTCTGTCCGTAAAGCCACTTCATGGGTAGTCTCTGATGACTAACCTGCCTTGCGAAGGCTGGCAAGTCTAACCAGGTTTCTGATCTTTTATACCACGTTTAAAGGCGTGTTTATTCCCTAATGCCAATTCGGTAAAGGGAAGCTGTCTTGAAAGAGCAGTATTAACAGCTGGCATTAGCTCCAACACCCCAAGCTGCTTTCACTGCAATGCTATCCAGTTATAACTGTTTCTCTTAAAAAAAAAAAGAAAAGAAAAAAAACCTAAAATTCTCAATTAACAAAAATCTAAGAAACATAACTTAAATGCTGGGGTTTGCCATCTGTCTCAGTGGAGCAGGACACACCCTCAGATGACACTGTCCTGCCTCCGTAAGGCTCAAGAGGACGCAGGAGTCCCACTTCTCTCCCCTGGCCATGTGCAAACAGTTCTACAGAAGACCGCACCAACTGGGGAAGGGGTGGCGGCAGAGGCGTCTCGGCATGGAAGGAATTGGCCAATGTTTTAAACTTCCGGATAGGGCACTTCGCAGGTGAGGCCACAAGGACGTGGGAAGAGAGGGCTGTGAGCCCAGCCGTCCCCTTTTCTTGGTGTGGCCACACCGTGTCCGGCATATTTGGTTTTGCAGAAACCCAGGCTGGCAACCCTATTTAAGGATCAAAATAATACTGTAATCAATAAATGGATATAACATTTACTCTCTGAACACAATCTTTAAACTCCTTAAAAATAAAAATTAAAAAAAAAAAGACATTGTAAACAAGTGGACAAGCACTGTACTCAAAGGATTTCTTGTTTCTCTTTGTCTTCCTTGGTGGGTTCAAGGCCCCAAGTAGTTCAATGGCTAGCTTTTCTCATTATCCCAATGAGACCAAGTGCTGGGACTGGATTGAAATCTATAAGGAAGATTTAAAAAAAAAAAAAAAAAAATCCTTGCAGGCATTGAGAAGTGCAGCCAGAGTGAATCGTCTTGTCGCGGTGATCGTGGAATCTGGAATGACACTGTGTGACGTGGCAGGCAGCAGCAGTGGGCGCTCAGAGACTGCTGCACTGTGCATTTCAAGCAACAAAGTCTGCAAAGTGCCAGGGCAATTTCTTCACAGTATTTCACATGCAAAGGGGACGGGAAGAAGGGAGAAGAAGCCCCATGCTGCGTTAAGGCAGGGAAGGAGGCAAACTGGTCCACCACCCGCAGAATGCGAGTTCCAAGGCTCCGACGGGAGGGGCGTCTCTTGTGCTCTCCTTGTGGGTGGCTCACGCTGGGTCCAGAAACGCCTGTGCCTCAGACAGCAGAGACCTGCTCATCTTCTGCAAACACGGCAGGGAAGAGAAAAAAAGAATCGGTGAGCAAGCAAGCACTTTCTGGCCCTGCAGGTAATGCGTTCACTGACACGCTAAGTGGAGAAGTCACGGCTCCGCTTTCCAGTGTAACTCACGGTAGGATCCTTGTCCTGTTGTGGGGCAATGACTAATGCATCTAAGAAGTTTAAAACTGTACATGTGATGCATATCTTTAAACATGTACACCACACAAGAGGTACTGACACTTTTCTATTCATTGGTCAGAAAGTTATTAGCTACAAATTCATAAGATGCATATGCCACTTTTTAAATAATATAGTCATATATATATTAAACAGTCTAGAAGGATATATAAAAATGCTAACAGTGGTTGTCTGCAAGTGGTAGATTATAAGTAATTTTTATGTAATTAGTATAAGTAATTATTATGTCTTGCTTTTTTCTACAATGGTTGTGTACTAAAATCTAAAACCACAGAGGAAGCGGGGGTGCATGACGCCCCTCCTCATCCTTAACCCATTATGTTGAGGTGGATTTGCAAAAAGAAGCTAAAAAGTTTGACCCCTCTGAAATCTTTGGCCTTTCTTAAGCCATTTAGAAAAGAAAACTAAAACGACCAACATGACAAAGTCAGAAGCTTTAACCCTGGCCCAGAACCCGGACTCCCGTGCTGCGTGGGCAGCGGTCAGCCGACCCGTGCTAAGAAAGCAGCAATGCCCTGGGGACCCGTGGGCAGCCTCGGTGGCCGTGTGGAACCCAGGGCTTCAAGGACGCAGTACCTACCGTCCTCCTCGGTGGAAAACCCTGGGGACTGGTAGGGGGCAAGGCGCGGGTCCGACTCGTTGGGCTTGTGCCACTGAGGTTTGCTTGCAGGCCTGCTGCCCGCTGCGTGCCCAGGCGGCTGCTGAACCGGGGAAGGCCCAGCCGCATCCGAGGATCGGGCCACCATCCGGGACCTCTGAAGGGCCACGTTGTAGTCCGGGGGCTTCCTGGCTGGATGGGGGTGTCCTTCTGGAAAGTCCGTGATGGGAATTCCGATGTAGCCTGGAGGGGTGGGGGGGGGCTCTCGATACCTGCCCTCCTTCCGCGCTACAGTGGAGACAACGTACCAGCCGTTAGCCACTCTGAGAAGAGTATCTCATACTGCAAATACTTACTGAAGTGTTTTTTACATTTCTGAGACAGAATACGCAGCCCAGTAGCCAATGTGCTTTTGTCTGATAAGGGGCAGTGGCACAGGCCAGGGCAGGGATGTTGATTAGACAATTAATTAGACAACGGTTATCTCTGTGTGATAAAATTGGCAAGCGAAGCTATTAAGCAATGTAAGTATCTTCACTTTCGGAAATTTCATTTTTATTTATTTGAAAGGCAGAGCGGAGAGAAGAGAGAAACTGAGAAAGGAGAGAGAGCAGGAGAGAAACAGCAGTATCTTCATTCTCTGGGGCTGGGTCAGGCTGAGGCCAGGAGCTGGGACATCTATCCAGGTCTCCCACGCTGTGGCTGGGCCCAAGCACCAGGCAGCTATCATGTGCTGCCTCTGAGTGTGCTGGACCGGAAGCAGAGGCAGGATTTGATCCCAGGCACTCGCGTACGGGATGCGGGCATCCACAGGAGTGGCTTAACTCAATGAGCCAAATACCCATCCCCAGTACCTTTAACTTTAAAGGGGTTACTTCAAACCTTGTTTATGACTATAGGATAGTCATACGGTTAACACTTAACCTTTGGATTTATTGGAAAGATTTTTTTTTTTTTTGACAGGCAGAGTGGACAGTGAGAGAGAGAGACAGAGAGAAAGGTCTTCCTTTGCCGTTGGTTCACCCTCCAATGGCCGCCCCAGCCGGCGCGCTGCGGCCGGCGCACCGCGCTGATCCGATGGCAGGAGCCAGGTGCTTCTCCTGGTCTCCCATGGGGTGCAGGGCCCAAGCACTTGGGCCATCTTCCACTGCACTCCCGGGCCACAGCAGAGAGCTGGCCTGGAAGAGGGGCAACCAGGACAGAACTGGCGCCCCGACCGGGACTAGAACCCGGTGTGCCAGCGCCGCTAGGTGGAGGATTAGCCTAGTGAGCCGCGGCGCCGGCCCAAGATTAATGCAGAGCAGTAACATAACAAGAACCTAATACCATGCCTGGAACACGCAAGCACTTACGTCCCCTTTCCCGGGCCCTACCTGCCATCGTCATGGGGCTCTTGCCCCTGTCAGTTAGAGAATCAACTCCACATGACTTTCAGATCTTTGGACTTCACCTTGAAAACTAGTATGTTAAAATAAATTTGGAAAAGTAGTCGCCAAAAAGGGTAGCAACTTAAAAACCTTAATACTACACAGTATTAATATTTCTGAAAATCCTTTCATTTTGTATAATGTAAATATACATTTATAAATATCTGTTTTAATTTTTATTCAAGATGTACTGGTTCACTCCCAAAATGCCCACTATAGCCAGGGCTGGGGCTGGGGCTGGAGCCAGGAGCCAGGAACTCAACCCAGGTTTCTTCTGTGGGTGGCAGTGAGCCAACTACCTGAGCCATTATCTGCTGCTTCCCGACATGTGTGCTGGCAGAAAGGTTAGGGGCCGGAGCCAGGGATCAAACCCAGGCACTCCGACATGGGACACAGAGGTCTCTACTGCTGGGCCAAGTGTCTGGCCTTTTTAAAAACTCTTTAGTACTAGTGTACATGATCTAGGACATGGAATCTGTAAGAGGAAGTAAAAATCAGGTTTTAGTTTCTTTAACTTTCTAGATTTAACTGTTAGGAGCTATGCATTGTTATTCATTTCTTGGCAATAGAAATCCTGATGATTAGTTAAAAGAAAGCACAAGAAAAAGTTGAGCTTAAAAATATGCATCACCCAGGGCTGGCACCGTGGTGCAGTAGGTTAATCCTCTGCCTGTGGCACCAGCATCCCGTATGGGCGCCAGTTCTAGTCCTGGCTGCTCCTCTTCCGATCCAGCTCTCTGCTGTGGCCTGGGAAAGCAGCTGAAGATGATCCAAGTGCTTGGGGCCCTGTACCTATGTGGGAGACCCAGAAGAAGCTCCTGGCTCCTGGTTTTGGATCAGCCCAGCTCCAGCTGTTATGGCCATTTGGGGAGTGAACCAGCAGATGGAAGACCTTTCTGTCTCTCTCTCTCTCTGTCTGTAACTCTACCTCTCAAATAAATAAATAAAATCTTAAAAAAAATGCATAACTGTGATCTCCTTCTTCCTCTTAAGAGGATATTAAGCTTGACACCCTCTCAAGATTACTTATGACTACAATTTCTCTATTAATAAATAGTGACATTTGCAGTAGTTAAGACTCCAGAATTTTTTTTTTTTAATTTGAACGTCAAAGTTATAGAGAGACAGAGACAGATAGACAGAGATCTTCCATCAGTTGGTTCACTCCCCAAACGGCTGCAGTGGCCAGGGGTGGTCCATGCCAAAGCCAGGAGCCAGGAGCTTCTTCCTGGCCTCGCAGGTGGCTGGCAGGGGCCCAAGCACTTAAGCCAACTTTCATTGCTTTCCTAAGCCATTAGCAGGGAGCTGGATGGGAAGCTGAGCAGCTGGGACACAAACTGACGCCCATATGGAATGCCAGCGTCGCAGGAGGCAGCTTTACCCGCTACACCACGACACCGGTCCCCAGAATTTCTTACTCTACATCGTACAATCTATTCCTACACTTTGCTTAAACAGACATTAAATATGCCATAGAAAATACCTATTTTCCATACCCTTTAGGGAACACAGACGCCTTTACTCTGGGGACAGCAGCAGCACCTGCCCCGTTTTGGGAATCTGCCACCTGGGCAGACTCAGCGCTCTGCACAGCTCTCCTGTCCTCCTCACGCCCCGTGCTAACCCCGTGAAAGAAAACTGCTTAAGATCACTTCACAGATGAGGAGTCAGGCACGGTTTCCTGCTCTGCCGAATGTCACCACGCCAGTGTGCCTGGCTCCTAGCCCAGGCTCTCCTCACCACACTACCAATCACATCAGCAGCTCCAGGGCCTGCAGAAACTGTTCAGCACAGAAACAAATTTTCTGCGTAACAGAACCCACTGGAAGATGTTCAAGGATTTCTAAATCCAACTCAAGGTAACAAAGTAACATTTAAAACAGTCCCATCCAAAGAAAAGCTCTTCCTCTCTGAAGAATGGGAACTGTCCCGGTCATTTTCAGAGCACAAGGAAAAAGAGCAGACCGGACCCCGACCACTCGGACGGTCTACGGATTGACTGCTTTCTTGACCTGGAGTCCATCAGGGATCTTAATCACGACTCGCTTCAAAATGTACACAGCGCTAGCTTGGAAGCCCTGCACAGCAATGGGCGAAACAAAGCCAAGAACCACAGACACACAGTTTCCTCTTGGAACAAGTCAGTCACCACTCGGTAGCTTTTAAACTCACCAATGAGCCCCTTGGCCGTGCTCGACGTCGCGGCTATGTGGGCAGGCACGGGGACCGGCTTGGTGTCCTCCGCGGTCACCGGAGCTACGCTGCTGCTCTCCGCTTCCATGGAAACATCTTTCCCGCCCCGCCGCTTGATTGTGCCCGTGTCACCTTCCGAGTCCTCTCCCCAGTAACCTGTGGATGACGCCCAGCTGGCCCGGGACTGGGCTTGCTCCAGACTCTCTCTGCTTTGATTCTGCCTGTTATACTTGGTGCTATGATCAGAAAACATCATTTGGTCCATATGGCTGCTTGAGGCCCATAAGCCCGCAGGGTCCCCTGAATAATCAAAGTGGGTGTGCCCGAATGGCAGCGTCTCCCAGCTTCTCTGGTGCTGGATGGTCTGTATGTTGTCGTGGGAACCACTAGAGCAGGACGTCCAGCTCCCACGGCCGCTGTCGGCAGCGTCGAGGGAGGCGCGGTCCCCTTGATCTTGGGAAAGTTCCTCTGTGCTGGGAGAAGAGATCACTGTGGCCGTGGCATACAATCCTCGACTCTCAGACATCGCTGCGTAGGACCTAAGTGGTCAAAAGAAAATGAAACAAAGTGAAATGAAAACAGCAAACTGTTTTCTCACCTTGCCATGACTATGGAGACACTGACTTGTATAAAGACAGGGACATTTTCCCTACAAGGCTAAGGATGGCTCAATGCAATCTCATTGTTCCAGGAAGGCAACTGACACCAAGCAGCTGTGGTACAGGCTACAGTCACACTTCAGCACAGAACAGCTGTGTTTCAATAAAGGGAAACCTAGCAGGGGGAAAAAGTCCACACAACAAAAACATGGCCGGTGCCGTCGTAGCTCACTAGGCTAATCCTCTGCCTTGCAGCGCCAGCACACCAGGTTCTAGTCCCGGTCGGGGTGCCAGATTCTGTCCTGGTTGCCCCTCTTCCAGGCCAGCTCTCTGCTGTGGCCTGGGAGTGCAGTGGAGGATGGCCCAAGTGCTTGGACCCTGCACCCCATGGGAGACCAGGAGAAGCACCTGGCTCCTGGCTTTGGATCAGCGCGGTGCACCGGCCGTCGCGGCCACTGGGGGGATGAACCAACAAAAAAGGAAGACCTTTCTCTCTGTCTCTCTCTCTCACTGTCCACTCTGCCTGTCAAAACAACAACAACAACAAAAAAAACACAGCCTTGTGCTCGCAATCCAGGAAATCTGAAAATGCCATCGGGGTGGGAGGAAATTCTCCTCTTTCTAAAGATCCATTTATTTGTTTGAAAGGCAGAGTGATGGAGAGAGAGAGGCAGAGAGAGACACGGGAGCGATCTTCCACCAGCTGTTCTGCTCCCTACAGAGCTGCAAAGACCAGGGCTGGTCCAGATCTCCCATGTGGGTGGCAGGGGCCCAAGCACTTGGACCATCATCTGCAGCCTTCCAAGACTCATTAGCCAGACGCTGGACTGATAATTGAGCAAACGGGACTTGAACTGCACTCTGATACGGATGCTAGCATCACAGGACGCAACTTAACCTGCTGTCCTACAGTGCCAACCTCAAGAGGTAATTTCTTAGGCACTGTGTAAAATAAACACAAATACGTGGGGCAGGCATTTAGTTTAGCAGTGAAGCAGTGAGTAAGATGCCCACATTTATATTGTACTGCCTGCGTTTGAGTACCAGATCCACTCCTGATTCCAGCTTCCTGCTAATGCGCGCCTAGGAAGCAGCAGGTGATAGCTACAGTAGTTGGGTTCTGACCCCCATGTGAGAAATCTGGACTGAGTCCCGGGCTCCCAGTCTCAGCCCAGCCCAACCGTAACTGTGTCAGGCACTGAGGAAGAGAATGAACGTATCAAAGTATCTGTTTGTCTCCCTGGGCCTCTGAAATACATAAATAAATAGAAATGTTAAGGGGAAAGGATTCATTATTAAAACAGACATGAAAGCAGAGAGCGTGGAGGAAAGCCGCCTACCCCAGGCTGTACTGGTCGGGTTCAGTCATGGCCCGCCGCTCCATCCTGCCCACACCTAGGCTTGTCTCCACGATGCTGACAGAATGTCTCTGGCGCCGCTCCTCGTGCAGCGAGACTGGCACAGAGTCAAAAGAAGAATTGCTGACGATACTGGAGCGCGAGGAGATTTCACTGTGGCCAGAGTCCGAAAAGTTATCCACAGTTCCACTGGGAGCCAAGGTGTAGCCTGGACGAGAAGTGGAACCATGCCAGTTAGACACACAGAGTTACAGCATAAAAACTGCAGTCCACCAGACAGAAGCAGAAAGGAGCTGTGGGCACAGAGACGGCCGCTGAAGTAGGAGTTCACAATACTGTGTTCCTGGAGGAGACAGGTGACTAAGAGATAAGGTAATGCTTGCTGGAACATAGCTAAGCTGCTTAATCAATGGTTAGAGGGGGAGAATAAAGCATTGTTTACAAACTAGGAGAAGACACAGAAAGTACAGAGCCACATGACTATTCTCAGTCCCTTAGCGTTATATTACACTGATTGGGCTACATAAACGAAGCCATGATTTAAAAGTCAGATTTAAAAGCACATTTTTTTTTTTCAAACTGGAAGGTCAATAACTTATTTCCAACTGAGTTTTTAATTTTTAGAATTTTAACTATGGTACAGAATAATTCAACTGAAAATATGTGCATCCTACTTAAAATTGTAAGCAGACATTATAAATAAAGACTAAGAGACAACACCCAAAGAAGACATCTCTGGATTTGTGCCACTCCGTTTTTCAATTTTAATAATGCATTAGTGGAATCATATAAAAGCCCATTGTTCTGGAGGATGGATGTGCATTTTCTCTAGGCGATCACTATAAAAATGTCTATTTCCTGCCCTGAAAGGACCCTTAATTCTCCTTTCTACTGAAAATAATTTTGAAAGTCATAAAGAAAGAGGCTTGTTTTGATGCTTTGAATGTAAAAATCCAAAACTTTGTTCTTGGCACTTACATTTGTTCTTTTTTACAACAGTACTAAGGATCTCACATTAGTTCAATACTGATCTTACATGATGACACGCAATGTGAATTTTATCAGTGTCACACACACACACACACACACACACACACAAACCTGGACCATCTCAGTCTTCTCAATCTTTCAGCAAACTGGTAGCTCCTGATTTATTTCTTTCAAGGGTGCACAGGTCTTGATAAGGTTGCATGTGTGCGCCTACACAACGTGTTTTTATAAAGTCACACTGAAAGTTATGACAGACAAGGTGTAAGGCCTTCCCTGAATAGTGTGCTAAAAACGGAATCTCAGGTAGAGTGCTTGACATTGTAGGAATTCCCCATCTTCTGGAACCAGTGATAGGCTCCTCTCTTTCCCACCTGTTTCTGGTTCTATCACCCCCACCTATCCCACAGGCCCACTGTTATTGTTAATGGAGCGTTGTTACTCTTGTAACTGTTTTCACTGCTAAGAGAAGAGGAGGACCTGGTTAAGTCCAACCTCCTGGAACCAGAAGACCTCAGCTGACTGCCGCTGCACTTGACAACAGGATGAGAAAATAACTGAGTGACACCCACTGAGCCAGGGCCGGGCCGGGATCCGCACGGCACCTGCAGGGGTCGGAAACAGCCACAGCACAGCAGGATTTGCTCTGCCAGGGAAATCTCACAATTTGCTAACCTTTTTGGCCTTTCCCTGGGGAAAATCAATCCTAGCCATTTATTACTGACTTATACCCATTCAAGTAAAGGTTAGGAGGAGGTGGTAACCTGGAGAGAGATGTAGCAGAAAACTGGCTACCATTTTTCTTTTTTCTTTTTTTTTTGACAGGCAGAGTAGACAGTGAGAGAGAGAGAGAAAGAGAGAAAGGTCTTCCTTTGCCGTTGTTTCACCCTCCAATGGCCGCCGCGGCCGGCACATCGCGCTGATCTGAAGGCAGGAGCCAGGTGCTTCTCCTGGTCTCCCATGGGGTGCAGGGCCCAAGCACCTGGGCCATCCTCCACTGCACTCCCTGGCCACAGCAGAGAGCTGGCCTGGAAGAGGAGCAACCGGGACAGAATCTGGTGCCCCGACCAGGACTAGAACCCGGTGTGCCGGCGCCACTAGGTGGAGGATTAGCCTAGTGAGCCGCGTGTCTGGCTACCATTTTAATATGAGAAAGTATCAACCTAAGGAGATGCAGTCTCTTTATGAAATACGACAGCAACAAAAAGGTATCAAGACCTGTGTTAGTATATGAAGAAATAAATCAGGAATATATTAGTTTTCTAAAGGTCTTTACAGCTCTTTTTACCCAATATTAGTGCTCTATAAAAATATTAGAGAACATTTTAATAGACAAAGAGTTTCTTTTCCAAGTTACAATCAATAAAATAAATTTAAATGTATTTTAAAAGCTTTGACACTACTGTAAATATTAAAAAATAGATGTCAAAATCCTTTTAAATTTATTAAATGAGACAAATCCATTGAACCTTACAAACTGATGTTTAATGACTAAGGTTAAACATTAAGGAGTACATAATTCTGGAATTCATGCTAGCTGAAAGGCAGACGTTTTGACCAGAGCAAACAAGCAACTTCGCGGTACCTTTCCTGGGAGAGCTCTGGGGCGACGTGGGTGGAGAAGAGAGCTGGGAAGACGCGTTTGATATCGTATCCTCAGCCTGTTTCTTGTGACGCTCTAAACTTCCTTCTTCAGACAAAGAGAGAATTTTCTTTAAAGCTTGTGGAGAGTTTATGCCTGGAAAAGGAAGAAATGGCTAAAATATATCTCTTCAAGACTGAAAGAAATAACACTGATGACCGAAAAACTGTGTATTAACATTTCCTATCGTATTAGGTCTCCGCCGGTTTCCAATCTAACTGCTCTGTGTACTCTTCATCGATACCTGTTGCTCTGTTTCTCACTGGCATCTGCCAGAGGACAAAACACGGGCGCTTTTGATGTTTACTTTAGATTCTGAGCTTTAAAGTGGTTTTTTTATCCAAAAAATGGCAGGCCACAATGAGGAAAAAGTAGATGACTTATCAACATTTAAATTTGGGCTCAGAGTGGCACAGCTAAGAATATTTATTATCAGAAGAAACAGCTATTTTGGTACTGCTGGAGACCTTAATTCAAGGGAGGGAGGAGAAGAGTGAAGGACCAAGAGCTACTGAGAACTTCCTAGGAAAACTGACTAAAAGAGCCCGCGTGAGTTCCAAGTAAATAGATGAAAGAGAAGGCGGGAGCGCTGTGGGCGTGCTGTATCACAGAAACCACAAGTGTCCGGAGAAGGGAGTGAGCCGATGCCAAGTGCACAACCCAACAGGAAGAGGATGGAGGGAAAGGAACTACAAGTGAAATAAGGAAATCTTCCCCAACACGTATTTTTCAGAAATGAAGATTCTGGGGGCTGGTGTTGTGGCACACGAGATAAAGCCAACACCCACTATGCCGACATCCCATATGGGCGACAGTTCGAGTCCCAGCTGCTCCACTTCTGATCCAGCTCCTTGCTAATGCACTTGGGAAGGCACAGAAAAATGGCCCAAGTCCTTGGGCCCCTGCACCCATGTGGGAGACCCAGAAGAAGCTCCAGACTCCTGGTTTTGGACCCGCCCAGCTCTGGCTGTTGTGACCATTTGGGGAATGAACCAGTGGATGGAAGATCTCTTTCTCTGTATCTCTCTGTATCTGTGTGTCTGTGTGTGTGTGTGTGTGTGTAACTCTACCTTTCAAATTAATAAAATTAAACTTTTTTAAAAAAAGAAAAGATTTCATATCAAAATATTTTACAAAGCTTCTCATATTGTTATGACACACTCTCAACTACTTGTTTTGAAGATCAAAGAGATATGAGGGAAGGAAGGCGCTACAACCTCACACTAATTCAAATCAGTGCTAGTCACTGATGGTCACTTAGCAGAATCCATTAAAGAGGAGTCAATGAAATCCAACATAGATTTAGTCCTTCATTTTACCTCATGTAAGTGCTTTGGTATTGTTTTAACATAACTTTTTAAAGTCATTTTTAAAGTAATACAATAATTAAATGTAGAAATACTAATATACACAGTAAAATGAAAATACAGCTGCATTAGAGTCACATGAATGGTTTTGACTTGGAAAAAAATTTCCAAGGTGAGCATCACATAAAGATTCAAAAAAGTTCTGCCTTTTAAACAATGTAGATGGATGTGAAGATTATACTAGAAAATTGCTAAATACTTCAAAAGTAGTTTTAGAAATGATAAAGACATTGATATAAAACATATAAAGTGCTTTGAACAAAATTATTTCATGAATTACAGTGTGTGGGGGGACGAACTTAAGCATCTATAAAGTGATATATAATGTGACTTTAAATATAGTCTTAAATTGAATAAACATCATAAGACAACACATGGTACCATTTCTCTAGGGCAATGCCTGCCTGAGACCGTCAAAATTTCTATTCTAACAATGCTTCCTTTTTGAGAACAGGATGCCCTGTGGTTAGAGGTTCTTCCTCAGGCTGTCCGGCCAGAACAAGCTGGATCCAAGATGGCCATCTCAGTGACCTCCAGTTGACCTCAAAATGCATTTTAATATAATTTCCAAGCTAAATGAAACACCTAATGACCACTAAGACAGGGAAGAGTGGACCACAAAGGAAGAAAAAGAGGTGGCATGCAAGTTAAGTGAAATCCCCACCTATTCCAAGAGGAAAATAAAAAGAGTATTCTTGGCCGGCGCTGTGGCTCACTAGGCTAATCCTCCACCTTGCGGCGCCGGCACACCGGGTTCTAGTCCTGGTCGGGGCGCCGGATTCTGTCCTGGTTGCCCCTCTTCCAGGCCAGCTCTCTGCTGTGGCCAGGGAGTGCAGTGGAGGATGGCCCAGGTGCTTGGGCCCTGCACCTCATGGGAGACCAGGAGAAGCACCTGGCTCCTGCCATTGGATCAGCGCAGTGCACCAGCCGTGGCGGCCATTGGAGGGTGAACCAACGGCAAAAAGGAAGACCTTTCTCTCTGTCTCTGTCTCTGTCTCTCACTGTCCACTCTGCCTGTCCAAAAGAAAAAAAAGAATGTTCCTCTCGTTCATTAGCATGCCTGATCCTTACTCACCTTGCCCTGTATCTAGGACTCCTGAGCCCTCAGCAACTTGAGAAGATGGTTTGAGAGCAAGGCTCGTGCTTTTTCCATTCTGTGGCCATTGAACAAACTTACACTCCTGATGCTCAAATTTTGGTTTCACTATTCAAGGAGGGCGGGCGACCAGCATTATGTTGGTAACAGATTTGGCGACCACAGAGGGGCTTATCACCATCTTCCTGTTAGGGAAAGTTGCATTTAACCTCCCCACTCCATTACTGGAGACGCCTGAAGTCGCCTGGGACTTTCAGATGTATTTACTGGGCTAACTTGGAGGTTGCGTCTTTAACGATTCAACGACTCTCAACAGCGGGAAGGGTTTGGATTGAGGAAAGCACACCCTGGGATAAACAGGCTGGTGGTGTCTGCCCCAAAACGAGGGTCATGCATGGGGGTCTTGGCACCAGGTCATGATCCCACCTCGATTAAAGGTTCCGACTCCAAGCTCCTGAGAAGGTGGGTGAGGGACGGCATCCCTCCCTGGAAAGCGAGTGGCCTGGAAGTGACTGCAGCCTCCTGGTAAGATCATCCGTTAGTCACACACCTGTCTTTCACTGCGCTTCCTCCTGCGCAAGTTTTTCTAACTTGAGTCCTTCTCACGTCCTGGCTCCCTTTCGACCTCAGCGGCTGCCCTCGGGAAGGTTTCCCTCCCACCTTCCCCTCCCTCACACGTGGGCAGCTGACTTGCAGACTCCAGCTTTCTCTGTCTCATTCCTGGACCGAGAACTTGCTCTCGCTCCTTTTAATGTACAGGGACTGCCCCCTTCTTGGGTGACCTCCCTAATCTCAAAGGTACTCTCCAGGAAAGAGCGGGTAATCTTATCATTTTCAAGAACTGAGTAGGCAAGGCCTTAAACACCCACTTTCCTGATGTTTTCAGGCTCTTTATCTTTAAAAGGGATGCCCCAACTTTTCCTTACTCTACCTCCACTTCCTCAGGGCCCTTACCTCTCTCATCAGTCAAGAACTCGTTGGCTAGCCTCTTTCCCTCTTCCCTTTAACCTTCTTTCTATTCCTTCTTACTTCCTCTGTTGAGGTTCCTCTGATAGGTTCTTCATAGGAATCCATAGGATTCCCGGAACCCAAGATACTATCTTTTTATTTATTTATTTATTTGACAGGTAGAGTTATAGACAATGAAAGAGAGAGACAGAGAGAAAGGTCTTCCCTCCATTGGTTCTCTCCCCAAATGGCCACCACAGCCAGTGCTGCGTGGATCCGAAGGCAGGAGCCAGGTGCTTCCTCCTGGTCTCCCATGTGGGTGCAGGGCCCAAGCACTTGGGCCATCCTCCACTGCCTTCCCAGACCACAGCAGAGAGCTGGCCTGGAAGAGGAGCAGCCGGAATATAAAGCAGCAGGTGCCACAGGCATAGGCTTAGCCTATGCCACAGCACTGGCCCCAGAGCGTTTTCTTTTTTTAAACTTTTTTTTTGTTTGTGAACAAATTTCACGTATTTCATATATACAGATTTTTTTTTATCTTTTATTTTTTTATTTATTTATTTTTTTTATTTTTGACAGGCAGAGTGGACAGTGAGAGAGAGAGACAGAGAGAAAGGTCTTCCTTTGCCGTTGGTTCACCCTCCAATGGCCGCCGCGGCCAGCGCGCTGCGGCCAGCGCACCGCGCTGATCCGATGGCAGGAGCCAGGAGCCAGGTGCTTTTCCTGGTCTCCCATGGGGTGCAGGGCCCAAGCACCTGGGCCATCCTCCACTGCACTCCCTGGCCACAGCAGAGGGCTGGCTTGGAAGAGGGACAACCGGGACAGAATCCGGCGCCCCGACCAGGACTAGAACCCGGTGTGCCGGCGCCGCTAGGCGGAGGATTAGCCTAGTGAGCCGCGGCGCCGGCCCATATATACAGATTTAATGATTCTTCCCAACCTATCCTTCCTCCTCCACACACTTCCACCATCTTTCTTCCATCCTATGTTTTAATATTTATAATGACATACTTTCAATTTACTTTGTAATCACAAGCTTAACCCTCCACCAAATAAAAAATTCAAAAATAGTAAGTAGAAAAATCACTGTTCTTCAAGATTATAGATGACAGCTGTAAACAATAATCAAATCTCAAAATGTCCATTTTGCTCACACAGCTTTTTTGTGCTCTGTGTATTAATTACCACAAATCAGGGAAAACACAATATTTGCCTTTCAGGCACTGGCTTATTTCATTGAGCATAATGGTTTCCAGTTGCATCCATTTTGTTGCAAAAGACGGGATTTCATTCATTATTCATTATTTTTTTTTACAGCTGCGTACTATTCCATAGTGTATATATACCGAATTGTCTTTATCTGGTCTTCAGTTGATGCACATCTGAGTTGATTCCATATCTTAGCTATTGTGCACTGAGAATTGAGAGGCAATAAACACGGAGTACAAATAACTCTTTTGCATGGTGATTTCATTTCCTTTGGGCAAATTCCCAGGAGTGGATACGGCTGGGAACATGGTGGATCTGTTTCAGATTTCTGAGGAACCTTCATGCTGTCTTCTATATGGTGGCACTAGTTTACATTCCCACCAACAGTGCACTTGGGTGCCTTTTCTCAGCCATCCTTACCAGCATTTATTGGTGTTTTTTTTTTTTTTTTGGATGCTAGACATTTTTTTTTTTTGACAGGCAGAGTGGACAGTGAGAGAGAGAGAGAGAGAGAAAGGTCTTCCTTTGCCGTTGGTTCACCCTCCAATGGCCGCTCCAATGGCACCCTGCTGATCCGATGGCAGGAGCTAGGTGCTTCTCCTGGTCTCCCATGGGGTGCAGGGCCCAAGTACTTGGGCCATCCTCCACTGCACTCCCGGGCCACAGCAGAGAGCTGGCCTGGAAGAGGGGCAACCAGGACAGAATCCGCACCCCGACCGGGACTAGAACCCAGTGTGCCGGCGCCGCTAGGTGGAGGATTAGCCTAGTGAGCCGTGGTGCCAGCCCCAGCACCATTTGTTGAAGAGACTGTCCTTGCTCCAAGGATTGACTGTAGCCCCTTTGTCAAAGACTAGTGGATTACAGATGTGCAGATTAATTTCTGGGGTTTCTGTTCTGATGCCAATGCCAGGCTGTTTTGATTCTAACTGCCCTGTAGTATGTTTTGAAATCTGGGATTGTGATGCCTCTGGCTTTGTTTTTGTTGTTTAAGACTGCTTTAGCGATTCAGGGTCTTTTGTGTTTCCATATGGATTTTAGCACTGTTCTTTCTAGATCTGAGAAGAACGTCTTTGGTATTTTGATAGGAATTGCACTGAATGTGTAAATTTCTTTGGGTAGTATGCACATTTTGAAGATATTAATTCTTCCAATCCACGAATTTGAAAGATTTTTACATTTTTTTGGTCTCCTCCTATTTTTTTCTTCAATGTTTTGTAATTATCATTGTAGGGATCTTTCACCTCCTTGGTTCAATTTATTACAAAGTCTTTAGATATTTTTGTAGTGATTGTGAGTGGGACTGATCTCACAAGTTCTCTCTCAGTCACAGCATTAAGATCAGATCTTACCTAACTTTGGGGCAGCTGTATGTCTACAGATAAACCCTCAATATTGAGGTTCCCAAGGAAGAGTGATCCTTGTCAGCCTTGGCCTTCCCAGCCCTGATCGAGAGGACCAAATCAAAAAGTAGACTTCTTGGGTCGTTAACAAAAGCAGGGAGGGCCAAGACAGTCCCAACCCCTAACTGCCCAGTCCAGATAAAAATAAAGCCAGGGTATGAGAATACCAACGAAAAACACTCTTCTCTCCATCTGCACGGTGGTACATGAACTTAGCCTATTGTGGATGATCTACTGGGGCAAAGGTTGCTCTGACCACGTTAGTCTCCCTGTAATACCCTCCTCATTCTTCCTGTGATGAATCGACAAGGCAAACACCGACTACCATAGGACCTGGGGACAGTAAATGAATCTATAGGGACATTCACCCAGCGGAGCCTAATCCTTACATTCTCTGCTGTCTACTTTTCTACCAAATCAGTTCTGGCACTCTGTTTTAGATCTTAAACACGCCTTCTTTAGCATATCCCTTGCTCCAGAATCCCAGTTATCTTTTTTGCTTTGAATGGGAAGACCCCCAAAACACACAAAACCATGAACTATGTTGCATAGTCAAGAGTTCATGAGCTCTTCTACCTTATTTGGGGCAGCTCAAAAGCCCTGAAACAGGGAACCACACTCCACTAGGTAGCCGACATTCTATCACCAGCCCCACGGAGGAGACGTCAGATCAGAAGACCAGGATGGTCCTCAACCACTGGGCGAAGAGTTAGGAGGCATCACATGGAAGGCCCAGATCTCCCACCAACCAGTGGTGTACCCAGGATTCCTCAAATTCTATCTCAAAAGACAGGAAGTTGTATGTCAGCTCCCCCAAACCCAAAACCAACTCAAGAGTTTTCTGGGAAAGGCAGGGTCCTTTCAGATGAGGATCCCTAATCGTGGTTTTATAGCTTAGCCTTTATGTGAACAACGAAAAGGGAGAGAGAGTGACCCTTGTGCAACTCAACTCATGACAGCTCCAACATTGGCTCTTTGACCCTGAGTGAGTTCCCCACCTCCGTGTCCATGAGAGAACCAGAAGGGGCCCAAAGGCTCGAAGGCTCAGCCCCTCCCTAGGCGGCAGCCTCTTTCTCTAAACAACTAGACTAAGTGACTAGGAGATGGTCACCCTGCCTCTGGGTGGTGGGAGCTACCACCTGCTTTTAAAACTGACCTTTGGATGACCCCTGACTATCTGCAGACCTCACGATACCCTACACAGTACCTTACAAAGGGAAGGGGGAGGGAACAGCTGGCTCCATGCAGGTGACGCTCATCGACAATGCAAGCACAGCTCCCACGGCATGTGTCACTTAACCCTGCTACACTCCTTCCCACAGTGGACAGCGGAGTAGCTTACACTGCCTGGAAGTGTTTGAAGCAGCATATTCTCGCAGGTCAGATCTTAAGAGTGAGCCCCTGGATAACGTAGAACTTGAATGGTTTACAAATGGGAGTAGCTTCAGCAGGGGTGGAAAACAAGAGCAGTTTAAGCAGTGGCCTCTCTAAATGAAACTACAGAGGCAGGCATTTTATCACCAGGAGGCCCTGAACAAAAGGCACTTGACTAAGCACTTATTGCCTTGATGAAGGAAAATAAAAGATTCTTAATGTAATCGTTGATTCCAAGTACACACACTCCATCCTACAAGCACATGGGGCCATGTGAAGAGAGGTACGTTGACCGCTGGAAATAAACAGGTTAAAAACTTCTGAAATCCTTTGTCTTTTAAGAAGTCTAGCCATGTGACAGTGACAAACACTGAAGGTATCAAAGGAAACAATTAACAAATAAGAATTAACCTTCAATCGCTTCTCGGCCTTTTGGCTAAGATCAAGTGTGAAGAATTCATCTTCAGAGAAGTCACTTAGCTTAACAATATTTTGCCCAAATTCCATAATAATTGATAATGAGGTAAAACTACTTTAAATACTGCACAGGAACAAAAGCAATTCCTGTAAGTCCTTTACAAATTAAATTAGAAAATGTATAACTTGCCCATTTGCCCCCTCAAATTCACCATGAGGAATGAACAGGGTTAAAGGAGGAGCTATTTATAAAAAGAGCATCTTCCACCAGCAATACTGAAATCTAACTTGCTGAATATTCATGTTTTATTAGGAGACAGGAATCATGGGGAAATTCAAGTATGCTGGACAAAGTTATCCCAGATAAGCACCTTTTCCCTAATCTGAAAAACATGACAGTGAATAAGTACCCACAAAAAAGGGAAACGAATCGAATCACTCACCGAAAGGCGGGAGGTCCTTCACAGGCACCTTCTTCCGTGAAGGGTACAGGGACACAGCAGGAACCTGCAGTCCTTGGCTGACTTTGTGTGGTGGCGGCTGCGGCTGCGGCTGGGGTTGAGGCTGTGCCTTCTGCTGTGACCCTGCCCTTGGAGCCACCGGGGAGGTCTCAGACTTGACGGGCTTTTTGTCACCAGGATTCTTAGGCACTGGTAATTATTTAAAATCAGAACAAAGAATGTATGATGTCAGAAGCTCTGTAGATGAGAACGTTAGAAAACCGCGAGCGTGTTCCGCCATTACATTACAGAAACTCTTCTGTTGTCTATACGAAGGACAGAAATCAGCGAGTCACGGGGAGGGACCCTAATTACAAAAAGTGTTGAGCTTGCCTCAGAAGATGGTTTCACTGCTAAACATCACATTAAAAGTGACAACAGAAAACTGAATAGTTCAGTATGTTATGTCTGTGCATAAGAAACACAGGATAAAAACTAACTGGAAAATTGTCAGAAACTATTTTTCAAAAACTATTCAAATTACCTGAAACACAGGCTATGTTTTTATTTAATAAATGCTATTAACACTAATGCATTTGCTATCAAATTCTCCGACGGGATAGAATTATCTATGTAAGCAAATAGCAGTCAACACTACCGGAGTCTTAAGCTGAGTATATAATTCTGTGGCAAACAGACGAAAAATCAAATTAATAGGGCATACAGTATCTTAATGCTCAAAACAACTCAATGCCATGTGTACCTCCTCCATTTAACACATAAGGGAGGTTGGCTTAGTCATGCTGCCAGTAAGAGAAATAAGCAGGATCTGAACTCAGACCACCTGATCCTGAAGACAAGCTCTTCAACATGACACATAGTGCTACAGCAGGATCCTGAGTCAGTCTAATAATTTGAATCTCCTCAAATCATCAACTACATTCAACAGGAGTTATCTTCAAAATCGCAGAGATACTTGCAAATACAAGCAGAGATAAGAAAACTACCCCAACTCTACCCCAGACAAGCGTTCAAAGGCTGAGAACCTACACGCTGGCTGCTGGGGTCCACTGGACAGCGGGGTCACTGCTCCCCGGGGCCTATCGGGTCCGCAGTCTCCCTCTGGGCACCGAGCCATTGCTGGCCCCACCCCGCCACCGCGCAGGACCTGCGTCCCAGCCAGCGGCCGCAGCCCTGCAAGCCAAGACTCACGTGTGTTGGTGGCTGGCTCGCACTGCAGCGACAGTGTCTGCAGACTCTCCTCATCCATCTCCAGCTCCAGATTGGACAGGTACTGCTTCACCTTCCGAGCCATCTGGGCGTCTTCATACAGCTTCTTGGCGTTGAGAAAGGAGCTGCGGCGTACCCGCTTTTTGTGGCCACCTGTCTGAGCCACATCCAGCACCGCTGCGTTGGTGCTGCCTTGGCTGAGAGACCTGCAAGATGAGAGGGCGGACACCTCGTTCTGGCTCGGGGCTGCCCCGCCTGTTGAACAGAGCGGGCTGAGACTTGGACAGACACAGCCTCCGCTCCAAAGGTCACAAGCCTCACTCCAGTTAGTGAACTGCTACAATGCGTTACAGAGTAACCCAGGTTGAAAAGGAAAAAGTACCTAATGTGCATTTAAGTAAACCTTCAGCACGTGCTCTATTTGCAATAGAAAACTCTAGCTTTCACCTCTCTAGAGCACTCAAGGCGGTTCTCTCGTAGAAGCCAGCAAATAATTATATATAAAAGCTCATGCGAGGCCGGCGCCGCGGCTCAGTAGGCTAATCCTCCGCCTAGCGGCGCCGGCACACCGGGTTCTAGTCCCGGTCGGGGCGCCGGATTCTGTCCCGGTTGCCCCTCTTCCAGGCCAGCCCTCTGCTGTGGCCAGGGAGTGCAGTGGAGGATGGCCCAGGTGCTTGGGCCCTGCACCCCATGGGAGACCAGGAAAAGCACCTGGCTCCTGGCTCCTGCCATCGGATCAGCGCGGTGCGCCGGCCGCAGCGCGCCGGCTGCGGCGGCCATTGGAGGGTGAACCAACGGCAAAGGAAGACCTTTCTCTCTGTCTCTCTCTCTTACTGTCCACTCTGCCTGTCAAAAAAATAAAAAAAAAAAAATAAAAAAAAAAAAAAATAAAAAAAAAATAAAAAAAAAGCTCATGCGAGAATACACAGCTATAATCATTAAGGTTTACAAGACTAAATTTATTTCTCCTAAAAAGGATGCTTATATGGGTTAAAATAAAATTAGCTACAATGTTCACGGTTGTTCTTATTCCTTGAGTTGAATGTGGTAAGTTTTTAAATGCATATAGTCAATCTGTTAATAAAAATCATCATGCAAATGTAAATACATACATATGGAAACTACTTAGCACATGAATTGTTAAGAATTATTTTTTTAAAGGATTGGTTTTAACAGAAAGAAAACAGTAGTTAGTTGAGCTGTAAAAAATTTGGTTTTAACACCTGGGGGCACCTTTTATGTCATTTACTTCTCAAACATTTGTGCAATAGTAGCGCCATTGCACCTTTTCTCCCCGTCTAATAGCCTTCCTCCCCTCCCCTCACTTTGGACTTTTCCCGCTTTAGGATATACAAATTATATCGAAATGAAATCTTTCTGCGAGCTCAGAAATACGCCTGGCCGACAGTTCCCCAGAACCATCATCAATCATTTCACAGCTCTCATGGACCATGACTTCAAAAGTGAAAGCTCAAATGGATTACATTTGAAGTCAGTTTGCCATCTGAAATTCAGCTACAGCAAGAGGGTTAAGAAAAAAAATGCCAAGCAACAGAAAATACAGCAGGTAAGAAGATAATGCAATGGGCAGAACAAGAACTGTGCGTGGGTGTGCAAGGTCTCCTCCACTTACCCCAGACTCCGCCATTTCTTCTTCCTGTAAGTGAGAGCCATGGAGATGGAAGCATGGGTGTAGAAAGAGAGAGATCACAAGCTCAGAAAGAGAGGACCAGACTCCGGATAAGCAGTCTAGAAGCCCACAGACATTAACCTGCATAATCACCTCATGCGCACACAACTTCACTAGAAACACTTTTCTGGCTCAAAAGACAAATATGTTTAAATCATTTGGTCTAGAAGGAGACTAATTTCTTCTCCCTTCTCTACAGAATTCATTATTTTCTCCTACACTGACAGCTAACTCGAGGGCGTGGCTACTGAGACAATATTGTTGGGGGATATTTACGTATTGTGGTTCTTATTAACAGTTACGAGATCTAACTCTACAACTCGGGTCCTGAAAAGTAAGAAACAATAGCCAGTGACAAACGTTGGCACAAATGTCTGAAGGACTGACTGATCTTGCCAGCAGTCCACAGTGCGAGTGGGTGCAGAATGAGAGAGCTTGGTGCGGTCCGCGGTGCGTCTGGACAAGCACCGAGATGCCCTCTCCCCTCGCTTCCTGGGAAGCTCTACACTTGGCCTCTCCAACCCACACACGCCACGGAAGGCGACGCACTCACCGAGTCCTGAACATGAGGGCGGGGTCCATGTTCACGGACGCCATGCGGCCCACGTGACGGATCTCCTTTGCGATCATCCTTAGCTTCTCAAAGTTGACCAGCCCGTCGACCTTCGAGTCGTTTCCTGCAACCGGCAGAGAGGACAGTGGGAATCAGGTGGCACTCAGGCTACGCTTCCGCAGGTGAGGACAGAAGTCCTCCTGCTTAAAGTTACCTTCGTGGAGGAACGTGAGGTCCTTCTTGATGACTGGGAACAGAGGGATTATGGGAGGCTGTAGGTTTTGACTGTTGAGCACGTTGCGGTATTTCGCCATGTTTCTGGAGGGATCGAACAGGTCTTGGAGATCTTGAAATAGTTTTTCATATTTATTAGGAAGTTTTTCCCAGGTGGTCCGTAGTCTTGCCACTGGTGCCAGGTTTAGGCCACTGAGAAGGGCAAAAAGAAAAGTGGTATACATGGAAATGATCTCTGATGAGCTGAGGGAAGTGAAACCGTGTACTGTTTGTTTACTGCTGGACAACATCTCTGTGCACATGTTTTATATGCAGAGCGATTCACAGAAGGATGCGTGAGAAGCCACAGGTAACAGCTCTGAGTAACCGGGACGGCGACAGGAGCAGGGCTGCACCAGGGGGTTTCACTCCTCTTCCCTTTCCACCCTCGAGATCTACCATTCCCAAAACCACGACAACGGATGTGCTGTTCCTTGGGCTTCACACACAGAATAGTGCTTGGCTCAGAGCGGGCATTTGATAACACAGACTGAGCAAACACCCTGTGTTAATAAATTAAAGCAAGAGCCACAGCAGCCAAAGAGAACGACCAAACTCCTAGAAAGGAATGAAGCTTAATTTAACAGCCATCCTCGATTTAACTAACTGCTTCCATTTGTATTTTCTTCCAGCTTCAATCTCAGCGGTAAAAAGGGAAGAAAATCAACATTAATTGGGTGTCTGTTCTGGCTGTCTCCTAGAACTTCACACACATTGTATCACTTAATCTTTCGGCAATTCTTTGAGATATTGTTATTTTACAGAGAAGTAAACTGATGTTCAGAGATGCTCAAATAATTTCCCTAAGGTCAGAACTAAAAAGTGGTAGATGCTGACTTTCCGGCCTCCAAATGAGGATAGGAGGAAATTTAAATGAAGGACTAAGATTAGGAGTCAGAGAGAAAGCAGTGTGCATTGTGAGTCAGTTAAAAAGTGCGACATTTAGGAAGTGGGTGTTTGGTCTAGCAGTTAAGACGCAGGCTGGGACACCTACAGCCCAGAGTGAAGAGCCAAGGCTCAAGTCTGGCTGCACTGCCCGTTCTAGCACTCTGCTAACAGATGACCCGGGAGGCAGCAGTGACACCGCTCGAATCGAGTGAACAGAAAGCACTGGATTTGTGTAATTGTGTGGTGTTCCTGGACTGATGCACACCCTCAACCTGTACACTGAGCTGCATCTCAAGACAAAATGCTCTTACCTGATGATGGCAAACATTGAGTTAAAATTCTTGCATTCCCTGCAGTGCAGGGCTATTTTGATGAAATGCTTAATGATCTTCATCCTCTTCAGCTGGTTTGTCTCTCGCAGGATTTCCGATGCCACCCAAAACGTTTCCTGGTTAATGACTTCTTCAAATTGCTTCAGGTTGGCACAGCTGGTTTTCGATTTGAGTTTAAATAAGTCATCTATGTATTCCGTAGGCTCGATGTTGCGGAAGAGTTCGAAATTGCGCATGGAGAGCTGCGTGGCCACTTCGACCGTGCTCAGCTGCAGCAGCGAAATCTGACTCTCTCTCAGCAGCTCCTGGGCATCCTCATCCGAACACAGCGTTTCCGTCTCCATGTTGTTTTTCAGGTAATACCTAAGGAAAACAGACACGTAGTAGGCTGCGAGGCCGGCCAGCAGTCTCTGGTCGTCCTCGGAAGGACGACGCTACTTCTCAGGGCCCGTTCGAGAGACACCGAGCCCAGGGACCCAAGAACTGTTTCCAGCCAAGGAGCACGCACCTGCTGCCTCAGTCACCGCACCACGCAGCTTCCTGTGCGGACGCCGTGACGGCAACACACAGGTCACTCTGCAGCCGCTGCCGTTTCTTTTTCTCCTTTCTCACTTCTAAATTACTTTGGGCTGCTTGCTAACAATGACAGAAAATGACTACAATCTCAGTTGAAATAAAAGACCCTCGGGAAGGAAGCAGCGAAGATCAGACACAAGTCATTATTTTCTGAGAGGGAAGGGAGACTGACTACTGGTAGGTCTAAACTGGATCAGTCCATGCTTGCTTACTTATCCAAATACCTACGAAACCTAAAAAGCTATTTTCCCTCCATCTGAGCCTCTGAATAGAACTAACCCTACTGCAAATTTAACTGGTAAATTTCTGGAATTTCAATGAAAAGCCTATAGGTAAAAATGGTAGGTATTACCCTATTTTTTCGGAACAGGGAACCGAGGCTTCTGAGATTAATGAACAGAGAATGCTAGATGAACTCAAAATGAATGCTGAAAACTCGGAGCTGGGGGCCGGCGCTGTGGTGTAGTGGGTAAAGCCGCCACCTGCCGTGCCAGCATCCCATATGGGCGCCGGTTCAAGTCCTGGCAGCTCCACTTCCGATCCAGCTCTCTGCTGTGGCCTGGGAAAGCAGTAGAGGATGGCCCAAGTCCTTGGCTTTGGAAGAAGAAGCCCCTGGCTCCTGGCTCTGGATCGGCACAGCTCCAGCCGTTGCAGTCAACTGGGGAGTGAACCAGCAGATGGAAGTCCTCTCTCTCCCTGGCTCTCCTTTCTCTGTGTAACTCTGACTTTGAAATGAATAAATAAATCTTTAAAAACAAAACAAAACTCAGAGCTGGTGCTCCTTCCTCTTTGTAAGCAGTTTGCGAAAAACAGCTACCGGAAGGTTGCCCTGTGATTTATTTGGGTAGGGAGGACTGGGGAGACAGCCAGAGGTACACAGATGTGTTCTCTCAGCCAAACTCTATAAATGAAGACATAGAATGAGCACAGTCAGAGTTCTGCTCAAGCGACCAGAAAACAAACACCTCGAGTCCCTAACATCCATAGACTTTATGTTTTCCACTTTGATTACCATGAAGCCACAATATGGATTCGTCTACTATTTTTCTGAAAAAATGAAATCTGAATAATGGATCCTGCAACCCACTGAGATTTGTAGAAACCCATCATAGTCACAGATGCCAATGGACATTCAAATGCTAACTGGGAAGAACTGACCTCCTAAAACAAAACCATCTGCTACTGTTGGTGTTGGAAGTAAAAGTGGAGGAGATAAGAAAGTTATAGTTGATAGGAAGAAAACAGAACTTATGAATGAATTAAATCATAGTTTAGATCTATAACATGAAGAGGTCAAGTACAATGAAACAGTCTAAAGGGTAAGAAAATATAAAAAATGTCATTTATGGAACTATTAACTTTCCATCAGTGTAGAATCTAGTCATTATACAGGATCTAAATTTTACTACCTTTTTAAATTTTCATTTATTTTTGACTAGAGGGTGATACTCCACATATTTAACTATGGAAATATCATTCAAGAGAATGACAAAGTCAGGTTCAATGTTTTCTTGCAAGTAACATGTATGAGGCAGGCTCCTACATGGCAAGGCCTCAAGCTCTGTGGCAAGTATGGTTTGGTCCAGAGTTAAGATATGTTTTTCACAGTGGAATAGGCAACACTTGGCAATATGAGCTGGCCATGCTGTCACAGTTAGCTCTGCCTAAACCAATGAAGCCCCTAGAAGGAAGGATGCAGGAGCCAATGACACTAGAACTTTACTAGAAAATGTGTTTGTGAATGTACAAGTGACCCTTCAAAAGCTCATGGAAAACAGTACTATGAAAAAAAAACTATGTATGGATAGCAAACGTTTTTGCACCAGATAAACACCTTCTCATTCCATTTCCCCATGAATTTTTGAAGTGCCCGTGGAGAGGCCCACGGAGAGGACATCAGGATTCACTGATTCTGAAGCCTGATTCTGCTCCCACTCTCCGCCCAGCGCTCTGCCTACACGGCAAACGTGAGAAGTCGCCGTGTGGACACTGCCAGTCGACAGCAACAGTCAGGTCGTGGTGGCCTTGAGCAAGCTCTTGGGGAGTCCCTGTGAAGGTCAACAGACTGTACTGTGCTTTCACTGTGCCACAGCAATTCTTGGTGAGGAAAGAAAACACCTTTTCTTTTTAATGTGCAGGGGCACTTACTGATTCAATAAACTCCTTGAAAGTGCTCGTCTTTGAAGACTCGGACGTGGGTTTAAGGAAATGGAGTAAAATAGATATCGCGTACCTTCCACTCAGTTGTATTCTATCGGCAAGTTTGGAAAGCTGATCTGGAAGTCGTCTTTGCTTGATGACTCCCTCAGGAGTGACAGAGACCTCACACAGCGAATACTGATCCGGGGTGGCAGTGACCGCGAACTCCCGGATAGCCTGCACGACCACTTCCTTCGCTGTGGTGTCCTTGCTGATCATGATGTATCGGCTCTGCTGATCAGCCTTGAAAACTCTTAGCACCTGATCTGGCAAGTCTGGGGGAAAGAAAAGCCACACTTCAGTGCAAACCCTTTTCATGTCTGGCAATGCAACTAAGCAAAGTTAATCTGCAAAGAAAAATCGTCCTAGCAAAGGTGATGCTGAGCTTTCATCACCTCCCCCTCTTCAAAGAGTCCATCAGTCAACACCTGGTAGGCGGCAAGAACACATTTTCCCTGTGGACAAAGGAATGATCTACAGACAACACAACAACTGTACCATGTACTGATGTGTTGTGTATAACCTACAGACAATACAACACATTAGTAAACACACATTAGCACACAATAGCAGCACAAAGAAAACATTTAAATTTAAACTTGACCTTTATTGTTGTGAAAAGTCCATTAAGCTGACATACAGTATGCCTCTGCTCTATTTATCTGATATAACGTAGTAATAACTGCATGGTGTGTTATTTTATGGAAAGGGAAACAAGATCAGAGAGATTTATTTGCTCACAACCATCTTAAAATAGTTTGAAAAATATAAAAAGAGCTAGTTACAACTGTTTGAAGCTTAAGGTTCATCTTGTCTTTGAGTAGCTGATATAGCCCACATCAAACCGAGACCCATAACACACAGCATGGCTGTGTTAGAAGGACAAGGATTACTGCCAGAAAACAAAGGAAATGGTGGTGGTGCTCACCAGGAGTGGTGCTGAAGTCTAAAATGCGATGATGTGACTGCAGTAAGTCAGGATTGCTGGATGACAAGGTTCCACTGACAGGCAGCGCAGTCGGGATGTGCTTTGTCTGCCTTAATCCTACAATGCTGTCGTCTTGGGACTGGCCAATCCCAATGTCACTGAACAGAGAAGAAAATGGGAGAATAACCAACAAATTTACAAGTTATAAAAACTATCAATATATAAAAGACCACAAGTATATTTCTGCTACAAATGGATTCAAGAAAAAGCACATTAGAAAGAATGCCTTTAGTCTCAGCCAACCAACGGTTCTGCAGCAGAACAATAAACTGTTTTTACACTCTGATCTACAAGAACGAGAGAAACTGAATGAGGCATATACCACTGCGGCATAGTGGGTAAAGCCACTGCCTGCGGTGCTGGCATCCTATATGGGGGCCAGGTCAAGACCCGGCTGCTCCGCTTCTGATCCGGCTCTCTGCTATGGCCTGGGAAAGCAGTAGAAGATGGCCCAAGTCCTTGGGCCCCTGCACCCATGCGGGAGACCCGGAAGAAGCTCCTGGCTTCGGATTAGTGCAGCCCGGCCACTGCATCCATCTGGGGAGTGAACCAGTGAATGGAAGACCTCTCTCTCTCTCTGCATAACTCTGACTTTCAAATAAAAATAAATAAATCTTAAAAAAAAAAAAACCTGAATAAAATGAATAGAGGAGAAGAAAACTGAGCTGCCCTAATTTTATTCCCCGATGTTTTAGAGAGAAAAAATGAGATCACTCTGGAGTCCAATGTAAGGCCCTGACACAGACTTTGTTTCTTAATTATACAGAGCGTGAAAAGCGGTGGTGCATGGTGACACTTCCTAGCATCGAAGAAAAGGCACCGGAAATCGAATGACTCATTTCTACTTTTAAAGTTCCACTCAGAATTTAATGTTACAATTTAAGTTCCCAGAGAAATACTGGTTATTACTGATAGCCACAAACTTATTTCCATTTGTAAAAAGTCTGTCCCTGTGGATACTCTTGAAACATGACTTCGTAACATATAAAAATTATCTCTCGACATGAAGCCTCAAGTGTTCCCACAGCAGAACAAGTGGAAGGGTGAGCATGCAGACACAGTGATAAGTACATCACGGTAGAGCCTATTCCTCTGAATAGTTTCTGCAAAGACTGTCAAATAGACATAAAACTAAAGTGTCATAAATAAAATTAAGACATATCTTTTAATAAGTTCTCAGCCATTAGGATTTGATCATCATACCTCCAATTTTTAAGTTAGGCTTAAAAAATCTAAAATCTAGCACTAGTTCTTCTCTGTTTCTGGGGAGAAATGGAAATTACAGAGGTAAATAACTAAGGATGATTACCTCCTTTTAAAGTCAAGACAAAAATTAAACTTAGAGGTGGTTTTGGTGTAAAGTCTTCTAATCCATAGTTAAATCCAGGACAAAATTAAATTTCTATTTAAAAACATAAATACATTCACAGGAAAGTTAAAAGTTTTAATTCTCTGTGAATGATTAATATGTTCTCTTGGCCAGCACCGTAGCTCACTAGGCTAATCCTCCGCCTTGCGGCGCCGGCACACCGGGTTCTAGTCCCGGTCGGGGCGCCGGATTCTGTCCCAGTTGCCCCTCTTCCAGTCCAGCTCTGCTGTGGCCTGGGAGGGCAGTGGAGGATGGCCCAAGTGCTTGGTCCCTGCACCCGCATGGGAGACCAGAAGGAAGCACCTGGCTCCTGCCTTCGGATCGGCACAGCGCACTGGCCACAACGTGCAGGCCGTAGCGGCCATTTGGTGGGTGAACCAACGGAAAAAGGAAGACCTTTCTTTCTGTTTCTCTCAGTCTAACTCTGCCTGTCAAAAAAAAAAAAAAAAAAAAAAAAAAAAAAAAAAAAAAGTTCTCATTGGCAGAATTTTATTTTCCAACATATAAGTATCTTTTCTAAAGATATTAGACATAGCTGACGAGGCCACTCCTAGACAAACAGCTATAAATAACAGTACACTCCAGGCACAGCCCCAGAGAACTGCCTTCTCAAGGGATGTGTCTCGGCAACACTTTAACACCTCATATGATGATCTAACTTTACACTCTCACAGTTTCTTCTTCTTCTTCTTTTTTTTTTTTTTTTTTTTTTTTTTTTTTTTTTTTTTTTTAATTTGAGAAGCAGAGAGCTGAGAGAGACAGAGAGACAAGAGAGTAAGACCAGGACCAGGGCAGACTGAAGCAGGGAGGTAGAATTCAGTCCAGATGTCCCATCGGAGTGGCAGGAACCCAACTCCTTAGCCATCACTGCTGCCCCCCGGGTCTGCATTAGCAGGAAACTGGAATCAGGAGCCAGAAGCAGGTATTGAACCCAGTTACTCTCATACAGCTCATGGACATCTCAAACATTAGGCTAAATGCCTGTCCCTCCTACAGCTTCTTGACTGCCCCCTATTGTTTTTCTCCCACAGATATGAGGATAACTTGGAGTAACACTCATATTCACGACAGTACATAAACACCTTTCTCTGATAACACTTTTTTACTGTTGAACCTCTCCAACTCTGATTGTTACTGAAACTAGCTTTTAATCTTGGCTGATTATATAGTTGACTGACTTACTTCTAATCTCTGGGATCAATCCAATTTTTTCTCTCTACTTACTACACTTGAATTCAGTAATTCTCATGCCCCACCCGCCTCTTTCCCCTCTATGCAAACCATTCTACTGTGCGGGACCTTGTCAATTTGTCACCATCCAACATCCTAGCTTCTATGAGACTGAGAATGTCTGATGGCAAAAACAAAAAAGTGTATTAAATCTAGAATCTTTACAAATACCTATTGATATCTAGAAAAGTTTTAGTAGCTTCTATCAAATAAAGTCTGTATATTATAGAACTACAGTTTTGTAAACCTTCTTTAAACGCAATATTTTCATTTTAATTGCATACATATATAAAAGTATTTCAAATAATTCTCATAAGAAAATATTTAAGCCATATTTTCTTAAATCTTCATACAAATTATTTAAGATGTTTCCCCAGTGTTTTAAAATCAACACATCTAATTATGTTTTGTTTCCCTCGTCTAACTTGAATATCTTTATAAATACACATAGAACAGAATTATGCATAGTATTCTCACACTGCAGTCCTTGCCAACATCCTGTACTGTGGATGGATTACATCCCAGTTCTTACATGTGACATTTCTATTAATACTTGGCAGGGTCATGGTGACTTTTGCTTGATTTTTTTTAAGATTCATATTTAACTCATGGTCAAATATGACTCTATTTTTTGTATTATGCTGCTAATAATTCCTCATTTAGCTACTTTTTTTTTACTCATTTAAAAATAAGTTTTTCTTTGAGAAGGGCTACTTTACAAGTCAATTCCTATTTTCTGTAAATGTCAGCTGTCCCTAATGCATTGTCTCTTAGAAACTTGCTCAATATAAACATACTTTCAAGACTTTATTTATATTTTATTTTATTTATAATCATCAAACATATTGCTTAGCCTTAGGATCTGAAGTCTTTTTTGGAGAACATGAAACCACCAATCATTGCTATACAGTTTTCAGTGGACAACACAAGTTAGACACTCAACCCATCAATAATATATCTTAATTCCTATCTTTCTAGTCTGGGTGAAATGTTATCTGAAATGCAATTAAAAATAAATGCTTTGTTTCATCCTAAAATCTACTGCTTCTCTTTAGACTCATTAAATGATCAGAAAAAGCATAAATCTGTATGTTTGCTAAAGCCTGAGGAATCCATAATGCACATGGCATGTCCTGTTACTTAACATTCAAAATAATGGATGATAGTAATGGTGTTTCATAAAGCAACTCTAAAGTAAAGAAGAAGCTAAAATGAAGACATAAACCAGTAAACAACCAAAGCTAAAAAGCTAACCTTAACTAGTCTGAGTTCCTGGCTTAAATGCACAACCAAGAAGAAAGTCAAGAATACACTGACTTTCTTACTGTAGAGTTGGCTAGGAACAGAACAATACACAGGTGTCTGCATGGTTGTTGTCTTTGACAGTAGTTAAAGCATTGAAAACAGAAGAGGAAGTAGGGAAAGAGAATGGCAGGGATGGACAGCAATGACTGAAAGAGGCTGTGATTTGGCTGATCAAGAGCAGACGCAGGTGGAAGAGAAGAGACCCAGAAAGAAAGATACAACAGCCAAAAATCAATTATGGAGGAGACACACTTTGAAGAAGTCTAAACAGGAGAAATATAGTTCAAATGAACAAGTGTTTTACCATCTCTAATAAAGATTAGGAGTGGACAAATAAGTGGCAAAAACAGAATGAAAACAAACTTGATGGTCCAACACTGATTCTAAGACAGCTCATCCATGAAACCTTAAAACATTCATCAAACTCAAGTGCAAGTATTAATCCTAGCACTACCCCTGCATATCATTTTAACACCAATAAACAACACAGAAAATTTGCACAGGCACTTACTTATATGGTTTCTGTGGCAAGATACTTATCCGAGTCTTGTCAAGTATTTTTTTTAGCTTGTTCCTTCCTCCAACAGTGTTTGCTTTACTTTTTTTGTTGACTTTCTCAAGGCCTATCACCTGTTCCACATCTACAGCGAGATCGGGAATGGAGTAGCGGCTGGCCTTCTTGATGTCTCCAATTTTAGGAAGGTGAGGGGCACCATTTCTTTTCTCTTCCGACAATCTTGTTAGAAGTTCTTTAAATACTAAAAACATGGAAACAGAAACACCAACTATAAAAAATCTGAATAATTTCAAGGCAACTGTAGAATTTGGAAATATATGAGAAACACAGACTTCTATCAAAACTACAGTCCTGTAGAAATATATTACTCCAATACCTAAATGACATCAAGAAATTGCTTTGTGTGTTGCTCGGTCACAACAAGCTTACAGTACTGCACTCTCTAATCTACAGGCATTTTAGCATTTATCAATGAAAGAAAAATTTCATATACTAATAAAGATAGATCATAAACATAATATTTATGGTCTTCAAATCAGTAGATTTTGGTTTAGATCTAGTCACACACTTATGTAATTAATTCTGTATTTATAGATTTCACTTTAAATACTTCGATTCTTATGATGTCTGAAATACGACTTAGAAAAAGGACTCCCTTCATGATTAAAGACCTGCATGTACGAATTTAAAAAGAAAAGACCAAAAGGAAAAAGATGAAAAGATGCAAAAATACTTACCAAATAAATTGGTTTTCACAGTGATAGATAAGTGTGTGTTATTTCTAAGAATTTCCATGGCTTTTGACAGCTGAATATTTTCAAAGTTTTGGCCGTTTACTTCTAATATCTAAGAATGAAATTATAAAATTAATGACAGTATCGTTTCGTCTGACAGAAGAAAAGACAGACAATAAAAACTCCCCCATAAACCTGGATTTAGGAATAGCTTACCTGATCCCCACGTTTCAAGCCTGCTTCAGTTGCTTTGCTACCTGAATCTACACTGTCAACAAAGATTCCGAATCCCTTCTCAGAGCCTCCGAGTAAGATAAAAGGCAAAGGAGCTTCGCGGGACGGTTTTGTTAACGTCATCAATCTTCTTTTTGCTTTAGCTGCACATGCGATATTTAGCAGCCTGAGATGCCCACCCATTTTCTGTAGAGTTCAGAAAGAGTGGTGTCAATTCAAAAGCGGGCTGACTAAAATGAAGGTAAACTTGATTTCTTATGAAAAACAAAAATCACAAATATTACCTCCCTTTCCAGGTTGTTTTCAAATTCTTCTAGAAATCGAGTCATTGCCGGGTCTCCTTCAAAGTCATTGAAGTGATTATTTACCCACAATAAAACTACCCGTGTAACCTGAAAACAAATTACTTTCAGTAAGTTTTCTCCTTCATAGTGCTAACAACCTGTGAATGCAGTCACTTCAACAAAGATATCTAACTTTCTATGATTTACCTAATAATATTGAAGAAAAAAAAGCAGCAATAAAACCTTCAATAAGAATTTATTCATATTAAAAATTAAAATAGTCATTTTAAAAGGGACTTATTTTTTTTAAAAGGCAGAGTTACAGAGAGAGAAATAGAAAATACTCATATTTTGAATGTAGACTTTATGTTGCTTTGCTAGGAGCAGTCATAAAATTGTGAAGATATTTACATCTTGATTTAAGTTCAAAACATATTAAGAAAAAACAAGTACAAGGTTGACATAAAAGAAGACAGAAACCAAAGAATAAAGGTAGACGGACTAGACAAAGAGAATGAGCAGTATAAACCTAGAACGACCTGCAATGGGAACAGGTCATCTGAGAAAGAGGATTAGAATGAACAACATAGTCATCCAATCTGGACTTGATGGAACCCTCCAGACGTCATGGGGTCCTACAGCCCGCGAGCACGGTCATGCAGTGCTGCTCTGATCAAAGTGCTGAAAGTCTCACTTTAATCTAGCTTACCCCACCAAACTGGAGCATGCAGACTACCAGGGGTTCCAGATAGTTGGTTCCCAAGGATTCCAGATGTCTGGGTATGCTTAAACATGATCCCAACAGAACCAAAGTTTAAACATTTGACACTGAACGTATTTGCATTTCAAGAAAAAAAATCTCTTGGGGCGAACATAGAAATCTATATACAAAAGTAATATTTGTATCACCTTATCTTCTTTTGGCTTAAAACATACATTCTCCTATTCCATTAAATCAATCTGAACATAACAGCTATGACAAAAACATACATTAATTTTAAGTTTGTATTTCAGTATTCCATACCTAAGAATCAAAAAGGAATATTATTTCTAACCTTATCCCTGAGGCTCGGGTCATTAAACCACTCCAATAACTTTTTGCCCACTTCCATTGGGCTGGAGAGAAAAGTCCTATAGGTCAACAGGAAGTCTTCTATGAATGTTGGATCCACTACCGAGTGTTCTTCCACCAAGTGCATTGTTAGCCGTTCTGAGGTGCCCTGGAAATAAAAGGTTTAATTATCACCCTGAACAAATAACACATACATGCTACCTTAATTTCAAACCTTCAGCATAAACTGGGTAGTAACACAGATAATAACTAATAACGTGTAATTCATCCAGAAACATTTTTTGCAATTGATAACCGTTAATAGGAAAAAAAAATCCTCTTAAAAATAAAACTTTTAAATATGCTTAAAAATGAAGCACACAAAATTGTCATAACTGGCGCTAGCAGACTCCCTTTCTGTGAAGGGAGGAGAGGCGGTTCTTCGTCTCACCTTGATAACGATGTGTCCCTTTCTTGTGCCAGTTCGATCCAGTTCTCGGTGTTCTTTCACCATAACAATCTCTCCTTCTTCTTCGACTTTTTGCATGTTCTTTTCTACCTGGTTGAGAATTCGGCAGTAATCTTGCTGGGCTATGCAGACAAACTGGAATAAAACATAAGTCACGTGTTAATGATAAAGCGCCTGAGAAAGTCCTAGCAGTACTAATAACTCAGTGTGTTAATTATTTAATACAGACATTTTTCTTTGTCTCCCATACTTTCTAAATTAATGCAGTAATGGCCCTTAATCAAGCATCTCTACTTTTAATGTATTTTTTCCTTGATCAAGAAGTTTCATTTTTGGAATACTTATACGTAATTTACATTCAAAATCCTAACAATTTTATCTAGAACTCCATCAGGGTCCTCCTGAGTGGCAGGACCCAAGGCCAGAGCCATCGTCTGCTGCCTCCTAGGGATCAACAGTGGAGCTGGGACTTGAGAGAGAGCGAGGTAAACCAAGTGCCGTTGTTATGGCTGTGCCAAACAACCACCCTTTTAAGATTTAAAAAAAAAAAAAAAAATTTAAAAATAGGAATAGTTCTAATGAAAATATATGTTGAAAGATATTCATGGAGTGCTTAAATTTGCTAATTATACTGATGAGAAGCCATTTTATAAAGGCTATTCAAAAAGGTCACAAAACAAGCCATAAATTTGTTGTAGGTCAAACCATTATTCCTGGGCCCGGCGCTGTGGCATAGCAGGAGGGGCCACCGCGTGCAGTGCTGGCATCCCACATGAGTGCCAGTTCGAGTCCTGGCTGCTCCACTTCTGATCTGGCTCTCTGCTATGGCCTGGGAAAGCAATGCAGGATGGCCCAAGTCCTTGGGCCCCTGCACCCGCGTGGGAGACCCGGAGGGGGCTCCTGGCTTCAGATTGGCGCAGCTCCGGCCATTGCAGCCAGTTGGGGAGTGAACCAGCAGAAGGAAGACCTCTCTCTCTCTCTCTCTCTCTGCCTCTCCTTCTTTCTCTGTGTAACTCTTTCAAATAAATAAATGAATAAATCTTAAAAAACATTATTCCTTATAACTGGTAGTAATAAAGATAAGCTTCATTTTTAAAGAATAAGTTTATATTAAGCATATACCAAGTACTTGCTTCTCCATGACTCCAAATACAAAAAAAATTTAGGACTTGGGGTCAACCACATAAGTAATCATGTCTCTTAGTAGTTTTAAAGAAATTGAAGAATGAATTGACTTATTACACAAGTGAGCCAGAGACCAGTGGGGAAACAAGAGCAGATGCTTGGACACATAAACACCACTGTCTTTTTAAAAGTTTAATAATTTATTCTGATGTAAGAAGTCACTTGAAAGTGGGCAAAAGCATGGCATTTCTCTTCCCCTTAGAGCAAAGATGAAAAATAAGGCGGTTAAATTATACTGCATATAAGATAAAACAGGACGCAATCATCCAGAATTATGTTTTCATAGGACATTTAGAGCCCTGGCCTACTGCTCATGATTGCATCAAGTGTTTCAGAAGATACAGTGCAATACTATCAAGATTTTATTTCATTTTACTTTATTTATCTGAAAGGCAGAGTTAGAGGAGGAGAGACAGAGAGACAGATCTTCCATACGCCGGTTCACTCTCCAAACGGCTGGGCCAGGCCGAAGCCAGGAGACTGGAGCTTCCTCTGGGAAGGGGCCCAAGGACGGGGGCCGCCTTCCGCTGCTTTCCCAGGCACGTTAGCAAGGAGCCAGGTAAAGAAGCTGGAGCAGCTGGGTCTCAACCCAGAGCCTGTATGGGATGCCGGTGCTATGGCCGGGGGCTTAACATGCCTGCGGCAACGCAGACCGCCATGCCCACTGCGGTAGCAATGAAAGCATGGTTATCATCAGCACCAGTCATGTGACCTTACAGCTGCTCTCTCCATTCATCCCCCTCATCACCCCACAAAGGCAGTGCTGTTGGCCCTAATGGGCACATGGAGAGACAGTGCTAGCTTCAGATCACATGATCACACTCACATGCACATCTTCATCTCGATGGGAAATGTAAGCAAATGTTAATCATTATTTCTGAACAACATGAAGTCCAAGTGACTTCATATTTACTATACTTGTCTATATTTTCAATATTTTCAGCAAAATTAATGTTTTTTGAAGTAGCACCAGATATTCACGAGACAAGCAGCATATTGCACTATCAAGGTTCTCCCACTATGTTGGCTAACATTACTTCATTAATTTTTCTATTAAGTGTTTAGAACCTAAAAGTTAAAAATTCAAAAACTAGAGACTTTTCTTGTACAAGTAATAGTGCACAGTTTAATTAAATTTTTAAAAATATTGGGGCTGGCATTATGGTGTAGCGGGTAAAGCCGCAGCCTGCAGTGCTGGCATCCCATATGGGTGCTGCTTAGAGTCCTGCTGCTCCACTTCCGATCCAGCTCTCTGCTGTGACCTGGGAAAGCAGTAGAAGATGGCCCAAGTCCTTGAGCCCCTGCACCCACGTGGGAGACCTGGAGGAAGCTCCTGGCTCCTGGCTTCAGGTCTCCTCAGCTCTGGGCTATTGCGGCCATTTGGGGACTGAACTAGCAAATGAAAGATCTTTCTTTCTCTCCGTCTCTCCCTCTCTGTCTATAACTATGCCTCTCAAGTAAATAAATAAATCTTAAAAAAAAATTTCAAACCTTGAGCACACCATGAGACTCCAACCAAAAGAGACTCCCAAATCTAATCTGTTCACCACCAGGTTTTTAGGCTTAAAGTGAGCTTGATCATACAACACATGATATGATATTCATTATGGAACCCATTGCAGTGTAAGATAACTCTAGGAAAAACTGCTTTTGCTTGGTAAAGATACTATCACATTTGCTCATTTCATTCAATAACTGCTGATCCCCTACAACATGGTCCAGAGAAAAACAGAAACTTCTGGAGCCTGTCTTACGGGTGAATAAAAATAGTTATATTTTATATTTATATTTCCAAGAGGAAGATCTAACATTTTTATTTTCTGACAGACATACAGTAAAATGCTGTCCCAAACAAGCCCTTACATTAAAATGTCTGAATTCATTGTCCATCAGTGTTGCAGTGGCCTGAGCAGGTGGGCTGGGGGAAGCACTGATTGAACGCTCCTTTTACCCAGCTTGGAGTGCAGCAGACAGGAAGAGAGTGCCTTGCCCCAGCAGGGGCCTCACCCGTGAACCCCTTCTCCCTGCTGGGGGCTTCACATCAGGGGTACGGGAACCTATGTGTCTCTTCATTTGAATTGGACTCCACCTTGCTGACTGCCACTCTGGGTCTCCCGCCTGTCCGTTGTTCTATAAAGATTAAACGCTTTCCCTGCACTGCCCCTGCCTTCTCTTCCCTTCCCAGAATTCCTAGATAAACAACGTTACCCGGTACTTCTAACGTGACTTAAGCACTCTAATATTCAGTGAGATCAGTTTCATCAATTGTTCTGAAACATTTATATGCTCCCCATGCCATTTCAGTCCCATGATAAAAAGTTCTAACTAAAGGAGTCTGGCCAACTAATGGATGTTAAGGTAACAATGAAATTCTCAAAAAGGAGTAACTTTTATTTGTTCCTTAAAGGACAGAGGCCCCCAGCTCAAATGCTAGTGAAATCGCAACACTGCAGAGGCAGTTACAGAGCACCTGCTGAGACAGGGAAAGATGGAGAGAGGGAGAGAGGGAGAGAAAGACAGAGAGGGAGAGAGGGAGAGAGGGAGAGAGGGAGAGGGAGAGAGGGAAAGAGGGAGAGAGAGAAACAGGGAGAGAGGGAGAGTGGGAGAGAGAGACAGAGAAACAGGGAGAGGGGGAGAGGGGGAGAGAGAGGGGGGGGGGAAGAGAAACAGGGAGAGAGGGAGAGCAGGAGAGAGAAACAGGGAGAGAGGGAGAGGGGGAGAGGGGGAGACGGGGAGAGAGGGAGAGGGGGAGAGGGGGAGAGGGGGAGAGAGGGAGAGAGAAACAGGGAGAGAGGGAGAGGGGGAGAGGGGGAGAGGGGGAGAGGGAGAGAGAAACAGGGAGAGAGGGGGAGGGGGAGAGGGGGAGAGAGGGAGAGGGGGAGAGAGAAACAGGGAGAGAGGGAGAGGGAGGGGACGGAACAACCTTTAGCACTTCTCTATCTGACTTGGCTTCATTTGGTTTTACTCTTTTTTGGAGTACAATTCTAGAGCCAAAGTAGCGCTTCTGACCCCTTTTAAGTGCACATTCCAAGGCCAAATAAAGACTCTGGAATTCATCTATCATTTTGTTTTCCTCCTTTAGACTAAATATTTGAAAGATGACCACAGTTAGGATGTTTTTCGTTATTACATATTTAAAACACTGAATTCAGGTTTTTCTTCTCAGGAGTGTTCACCAAAGGTTTATCTAGCAAAATTGTTTTGATGCTGTAACATTTTATTTATAACAGTAAATTTAATTGAGTGATGCCAGTTTACATTGATCTGACGCTATAAAATGCAATTAGTTCTTTTAGAATAAAGTCTGTGCATAAGTTTTTCAACTCAGACTAATAAAAACAATGAGTAGTTAATCAGGTCAAATCTTGTTTTATTTACATGAAGACATTTTATTTTTCAAAGAAATTTTCTATGAAAATAAAAATTAGAAACAATAACAAAAGCATCTTAAATTTGTTTATTACTAATATAGAGGCCCCTGGTTAAATTAACTGTCATATTTTAACTTCATATTTGCTTTAGTCTAATATTAGTTTGTTTTTTTATTTTTTTTATTTTTTTGACGGGCAGAGTGGACAGTGAGAGAGAGAGAGAAAAAGGTCTTCCTTTTGCCGTTGGTTCATCCTCCAATGGCCACCACGGCCGGTGCGCCATGCTGATCCGATGGCAGGAGCCAGGTACTTCTCCTGGTCTCCCATGGGGTGCAGGGCCCAAGCACTTGGGCCATCCTCCACTGCATTCCCGGGCCACAGCAGAGAGCTGGCCTGGAAGAGGAGCAACCGGGACAGAATCCGGCGCCCCGACTGGGACTAGAACCCGGTGTGCCGGTGCCACAAGGAGGAGGATTAGCCTAGTGAGCCGTGGCACCGGCCTTACTATTAGTTATTTTAAATATCAACACTGATATTATTTCTCCTTAGCAAAAGTAATTTTAGAAGCATTTTTTAGCAGTAAGTTTCCAGTTTTTCATACTATGATTAATTTCCATGACTCTTCTAAAATTAACTCATTTATTTAAATAAAAACACTGCAACTTGTACCACATCTTTATTAATCTACTTAAAGTTTCATTTCAAAAGATGCATTTCACTTTAACATATTTGATGACTAGGTCATTAATTATTAGTGATGGAGATTTATAGAACTCTTGGGGGTAGGCATTTGGCACAGCTGTTGAGAAGCTCAAATCCCATATCACAGTGCCTGGGTTAAGTCCTGGCTGCACTTCTGATTCTAGTTTCCTGCTAGGTGTGTCCCGAGAGGCAGGGGGTGATGGCTAGAGTACTTGGGTTCCTGATAGCTTTGTGGGTGGGAACGTGGACTAAGTTCCAGGTTCCTGCCTTCAGTCTGGTCCAGACCTGGTTGTTGCAGGCATTTAGGGAGTGAACCAGTGAGTGGGAGACCTTTCTCTGTCTCTTTCAAGTAAATAAAATTGATTAATTAATAAAAATAAATCTCTTTAAAAATGTCCATGGCTGTGATAAGATTACAAATAATAGTTTAACGTTAATCTATCTACAAATCTAAAATATGACACTTACAAAGGTAGGGAAGTCTCACCACAACTGCATATAAGTGTTCTTTATTAAAAACAAAATATACATTTTTTAATACCTGGCAGTCATCCACCTTTGTCCTCATTACCCCTTTCATGTACTCTTTGTCCATGGTCGGAGAGACTCCAAAACTATTTCCCATGCATAATATCTCTGCCTTGCCATCCGGATAAGTCACTTCCACAGAACCATTGAGAATCACTGACCAGGAGTCCAGCTAGTTAAAAAAAAAAAAATGAAGACGATGAGAAAGCACTATTGTAGTCATGCTGTTCTAAGTGCTAGAGTGATTAAATGACTTCACTGATCCGCCATTGTAAACATGGAACCAAGAACTCAAATGAAGTGAGCTGCCTACCAAGTTCACAGTACAGGAACAAAAGCCACACGTCCACATATTTTCAAACACCTAGCTCAGACATTATTCTTCCAATTTGACCTTGCACGTTCTTCTTTAAACTGATACAAGGAAAAACATTTATTCTGCCTCCCAAAGTGCATGTTGAACAAAATGAAACAATTACCTCAATAAGAATAACGTTTTGTTCTAACAAAAGGCATTACAGGAACATTTAAGATGTGAAAACTGGAAAGTTAATACATAAAAAAAGTCATTATCAATATTTTATGTAATGCTCATATAATAGAAAATAAAACTGTGAGTTTGGAATACTGTGACATAAGAAAGTATATAATAAATTCTTGATTTATTCAAACTTATGATGTCTGCTTTTAAAAAGAAAAACAGTAAACAAAAAAAATTGAGTTTCTGTTCTAGGACTGTCCTAAAAGATCCTCAAACAGAAACTCAAGTGGTAGAGCCGTTCACTAACCTCTTCACCATCATTTAACACTATGGTTCCTGCTCTTTCCACCACCGCGAACACCATCACGGCACAGAGTTCTCGTCTCACCGACATCGTCATGTTGGCAAAAGCAGGCAACTGGTGCATGAATTCCAGGAGTTGTTCTGAAAAGCAAGCAAAGATATTCCTGTCAGAACTACAACTTTTATCCAGAAATGGTGTCATCCCCTTGTTGATCAGAAGTACCAGTTTACACCATAACTCAAATTTTACTGGCACTGATGTTTAGGACATTTCAGTTGAAGAGGGGCTATGATCTTACTAAGCTCACATCGAGAGCTGAAATGAAACAGAGCTCTGAGAATTATCCAACAAGTCAGTAAGTCCATCCCAGTGAAAAATAAAACAATCAGCAGAAGTAACTGTCTTTAACTAACAAATATCCCAAGGAATATCTGTTATGGATCTAACAGGCTCATCAAAATTAATCAATTAAAATTTACAATATGATCTGATAAATGCACATGGAAATTGATCCCAAAGACTGGCAAAAAAAGAAAAGTTTGGCCATTGCTTCTCTCGGCAAGGCTGCGAACAAACAGCTGACTCTGGGATAGATTGGGCTGTTGGCAAGGACGATTCATGGTGTCTCTAAGTCGCACATTCTGTACTTTTCGATCCTGTTTCACTACTACGAGGTAGCTTTACATTGCCTGCAAGGGCCTCTCCTGTATTGTTTTTCACTTCACAGGGAGGAAAGTGAGGTTCCAACTCATATAATTAGTGACATGAGTTGGGACTACGCTCCTCCAAAGCTCTACTGAACTTTATAGATAGTGATAAACAGCTTAGTGTGTATTGCCAGGCACTTAAATACATAATAGCTGTATTACTTTGGGCAAGTTGATGAACTTCCCTAAGGCATAGTTTTCCCATTTGTAAAAGACTACTATAATAGTCACCTTCACTGAACAGCTGTGAGAACCAAACGCAATGAAGATGATAAAGGCTTTAGCACCAATACCCAATAAAAGAGTACTGCTATTGTGGCATTTTTGTTACTATAGGCATGATAGCATTCGACCTCTCAGCTAAATAAAAACTCTACATTTTTTGTTCCTACATAATCAACTGCCCCTGTGTATAATCCCTCTATCTGTTAAGATTCACTTAAACATTTGACGTTACTGGATACAGTTAACTGCAAAAGCAAAGAACAACAGAGTTACATTCTGTGAAAACATGACGTTTCCAAAAGGAATGACAAGTGGGGTTTTCTGGCGAAGCTGGGTACGGTTCTGCTGTGATCAGATCTATGTCAGTCCTGCTGGGTGAGACTTCCTCACGAAGGGTCGCTCTGACAGGCATCCTGTCCAAAACGAAGGTGTTCTTCAACCCCACCCAGGGAGGCACTGCTGCAACAGCATTTTCAATAACAAAAAGATAAAACTATCAAAGCACAAAAACAGCTATGTTCTCTTGAGTGCCATTTGTATTTCTGGAATGGGTAGGTGTACTTGTGTCATGCTGTAAAGTGGACTTCCTCCTGGGGACAGCCCTGAAGCAGTTTGGATACAACGCTAAGTGGTGACCCGCCTTGCCCCACGTCTGGAAGGCAGGAATTGCTATTTTATGAATGCGCTGATCTTCGGATCTGAGATGTGAAGGCACCTGGAGAAGTCACGGTCTGAGACCAGCACGCTGGAGTCAGCTGCGGCCGCCAGCCTCTGCTTCCTGTCCCGTCAGCCCTCATCACAGAACGCACACTGTGCTGTTCTTCCGTCTCCAGCAGCTGCTGCCTCTCCTTGGGCAAGCCGAGATTTACAGGTTTAAGACAAACGTGAGAGCAGAGAAGACGAAGTGGGCAGAAAACACGAAACATCTTCACGCATACTCGCTCTCGTGATCTATGACGTGCTTCACACACGCTTCCTGCTCCGTGCACATTCCTGCTCTGTAAGGGGGTCACGAAGTCAGTTTCTGATTTAAGAGGAGTGACCAGCATGAAAGAAAATATAACAGGAGAGAAAATAGCCATGTTACACCTGCTACAGGATAAATACAGGAGGCAGCAAATTTTTTTGAAATTTGACCTTGCACGTTCTTCTTTAAACTGATACAAGGAAAAACATTTATTCTGCCTCCCAAAGTGCATGTTAAACAAAATGAAACAATTACCTCAATAAGAATAACGTTTTGTTATAGTCAACCTACACGATTCCCCAGGCTCAGCGGAAAACTCCGAAGTTCCACACATGCTTAACCAAACAGCACCTAAGCGTCTATAAGACTCTCCAAGACTCGACAACAGTATCATTAGCTTTGTGGTAACTTCTATACTAGTAGTTATTACATTGGAGGACCGAAACAATTTACAAAATAAAGAACTTTATTACCAGTCTTCATATATGACATATTACACACACACACACACACACACACACACACACACACACATTTATATAGAGAGAGTATTTGATTACAGGGAGCTCAAAATAAACTCTAGTGTGGATGCCACGGGTGGGGTATGAGGTTGAAGGGATTAGGGTGACCAAGACTTCAGAGGTCAGGACGGGTCCTCAGTTCCCAGGACATATGCAAAGCAGCGGTCACAGATGGGAGAAGAAGTGCTACTTTCTTTTCTGTTTCATGATAGAAATATTAGAATTATACACTAATGTACTAGGATGATATACTGTTGTGCTATATCCTATTTTGTTAGTTAAGGAATAATCCAGTTTATGAAAAACATTAATCTTAAAAACGTTTTCTGGTTAATGTGACACTAAAAACAAATAATCAGCTTATAGACACCACAAGCCGAAGCCAATTCAGAAAATTGCTTATCTTGGTTCGTCTGATTAGATTTTATATAAAAATACATAATATTAAATTTTTAAAAAAAAACATTCTGGAGTTTTTCTGGTAGGACACGAGGCAGAAGGATCAAGAAGTCCTTGAGTTAAAAGTAGCTCTCTCTACCTTAATATATTAAAGCGCCTTAAAACAAAAATATTCACAAGCAATTGGTGACTGAGTACTTACAAAGTTTGGAGTTTTAGAGTGAAAATGAACAGGATAAAGTCCCTCTCTTCAAAGTGCTGAAACAAAGGACCAGCCAAGAATCTTGGGGAACCCAAAGGAAATCTGCTCCCTTCTTGCAGTTGTTGAAAATCTGAGAGGCAGGTGTCTCACCTAGTGGTTAGGACGCCTCCATCCCACATTGCAGCGCCTGGCTTTAGGTCCCCGCTCCTGACTCCAGCTTCCTGCTACTGCAGGCTCGGGGAGGCAGCAGTGATAGCTCAAGCCATTGGATTCCTGCCACCCTCATGACCCAGCCCCAGCCATTACACCATTTGCAGAGTGAACCAGTTGATGCGAGTTCTGTCTGTCTCTTTCTCTCTGCCCTTTAAATAATCATATTTTTAAAAAGAACAAATATTAGTGATTTCATTTAATTTGACCTAAACATTCATGTCTGCACATGTGCAGTCACACACATTCTGTCCCCCGACCCCAGACTGTTTTGCAGGAGTGGAGGAAGGTTAAGTAGGAAGAGAAGAGTCTAAAGAAATCAATCACATAGATGTTTGTAGTTCATATAAAAGATGGCTCGTTTTAACAAAGTACTGGAGCATGAGTAAGATTTAGTGACAGTGTAACAGCAAACGAGCGCGAGTTCTCTCGTGTTGTTTAATTTTGAAGGTTACGCCGGCGCCGCGGCTCAATAGGCTAATCCTCCACCTTGCGGCGCCGGCACACCGGGTTCTAGTTCCGGTCGGGGAGCCGGATTCTGTCCCGGTTGCCCCTCTTCCAGGCCAGCTCTCTGCTGTGGCCAGGGAGTGCACTGGAGGATGGCCCAAGTGCTTGGGCCCTGCACCCCATGGGAGACCAGGAGAAGTACCTGGCTCCTGCCATTGGATCAGCGCGGTGTGCCGGCCACAGCACACTGGCCGCAGCGGCCATTGGAGGGTGAACCAACGGCAAAGGAAGACCTTTCTCTCTGTCTCTCTCTCTCACTGTCCACTCTGCCTGTCAAAAAATAAAAATAAATAAAAAAATAATAAAAAATTTTGAAGGTTACAATACAGCATTTTTCAAGATCTTGTGTAAACCAAACAACACTCTCAGTCCTTCTCGTTAAGGGTAATGATTTATTACTCCACATACATGTAGATTTGATAGCAGTAACCATCTGAATTGTCACTGCTTCCAAGCGATTTTGTATTGAAACAAATGTTATTTACCGTAGAGATTATACAGACAAGCTCATTTTTTTTTCTTAAAAGAGACAGCTTTGTATTTATATTTATTCACAGAAATAAGCACAGCTCTTGCTTTCCAGAAATTCTGGGAGAGAAAGCTTCTCACATATAAAGTGAAAGTCTTAAATTTCCAGGAATGACAAACACGCTACATATTTCAATAACGTGCACGTTCTTCCGCAACTGCGCTGCAATGAACAGATTCCACAGGTACGAAAGGATGACTTCCATCCACATCAATGTGTTCCATCTTGCTAAAAGAAAGAACACACACAGCTCCGAGCAAGGATTCTGGATTAAGATGCTAAACTGAACACACTGCAATGTAAATCTTTCTTTAAAGCTACAATGAAGAAGTTTTAAAAAGAAGTTGGCAAGGACAAAGAATGAGAGAGCGAAATCCAATTCTGGATGCTGGAAATCCCATAAACATGCGGTATCGGACCAAGAAAGCAAAATCCTGAATCCTTAGGGAGTAACACTGAGGACAGCGCTGTTCAGTGCTCACCCCTGTGTCCACTGGCCCAGCCCCGCTTCACCCGTCCTCACTGAACTCGCCACAACCTGCTTACCACACAGCCCCCCTAAAAGACAGAAAGACCGCAAGGACCTCATCTCTCTGGTTCCCCACCGACACGCCAGGAGCCACAGAAACGCTCCGTACACAGAAGCAGCGGAACCACACTGGCTGAAGACATACATCTCACATAGTCTGCAATTCTTAAAAACAATTTTAACTCAGTTTTGAATATCTAATGCAAGGCTCTGGTTTTCTACCTTTAATCTCCTCGCAGATAGTTGAAATATTAGAAGTTCCTCTTCACATGGCGGTCTACTCAAACACGGGCAGCAAGCCGATCGACCACACGCCCACACCCTCCTGTCCCTGATCCCATACACGTGGGGCATAGAATTTCTCCTGAAATACACACTGGCCCAAGAGCTGGGGCAGTGGTGGAAGCAACGCCAGGCAAGGGTGATTACGGATTTCAGAAATATGCCAGGGCAGATGACTCTCCAGAGAGGTTGACCTCAACCACTGTATTTATTCCAACAAAGAAGTCAGAGTCTGGGAGCCATCCCCAAACACAAAGCCATCCCTTCTCCAAGGGAAAGGCGGGTGAAGCCAGCTGAATTTTTAAGCTTAGGGTACAACTAGAGGCTAAACTCTGTAGCCCCCATGCTGCTACCCTGACACTTGGCTGAATTCCTCCACTAGTCTCCTCTTCACATGTAACCAGGGTAGAATCAGATTCACGTACGGAAGAATTTTACCCGCTGTGGCTTGAGTTGACTAATGTTTACCTACAGAACCATGAGCTTAACAGAATAATCTTTACAAGAAATTGATAGAAGAAACAGATCACTTCTAACTCCCCCCCACCTTTTGTCATAAACTAAGAAGCATGTGGGAAGGTTTTTACTAGGAAATTCTATTCAGTCTTTATTATTATTATTATTATTATTTGGACAGGCAGAGTGGACAGTGAGAGAGACAGAAAGAAAGGTCTTCCTTTGCCGTTGGTTCACCCTCCAATGGCCGCCGCTGCCGGGGCACTGCGCTGATCCGAAGGCAGGAGCCAGGTGCTTCCTCCTGGTCTCCCATGAGGGTGCAGGGCCCAAGGACTTGGGCCATCCTCCACTGCACTCCCAGGCCACAGCAGAGAGCTGGACTGGAAGAGGGGCAACCGGGACAGAATGCGACGCCCCAACCGGGACTAGAACCCGGGGTGCCGGCACCGCAGGTGGAGGATTAGCCTAGTGAGCCGCGGCACCAGCCCTATTCAGTCTTATTTATGCCTCTTGGAGGTACTGACTGGGTCAAGATTTTTTCAACAAACATTACTATTCACACAAAAGAAAGACTTTCAACACTGCTGTATACACAGAGAATTTAACAAACTACTGACTTCTCAAAGCCTCCATGTCTCACTCTACTGGATGAGACAACGGTCCCTCCTGGTATTCTGCATCACTCTCGGATGCCGTCTGTCACTCGAACTTACCAATGTCATCGTCCGTCCTGTCGATCGGGTCCTTCTCCAGGCAGTCTCGCACAATGTCCCTGCTCATCAGAGGATCCGACGCCCGCTCGATGTCTTCCTCATCGTCGTCGTCCTCGGAATCCACCGCCGTTTCTGGCAGCCCACTCAGGTCCATATCACCAGCCTCACTTTCGGTGGCCTTACACCAGAAAAAAAATTTTTTTTAACTATTCTAAGCAAATCAATTTTCTACTGCTTACTTTCATCCAACAACTATTTATGCATCAGACATTGTACTGCACAAAAGAACTACTTCAACAGAATATGAGTGATTTTTATCTCCTATTAAATGTTAGGTCAGGATTAATGTTTTTTATTTCAGTAATTACGATTTCTTATCTGAGCTGTCACATGGCATTTGAAGCAGAATTAAAGAGGAAAAAGATACTTGCTTTCATTCCACTTTTCAAAGAGAAGGGCTTAAGCTGAAAGCTCAAAGGTGACAATTTATTAATTATGAGCAGTTCCTTCTCCAGAAGACAGGTGTGAATTTGCCAACGTCAAGAATCACTTTTCCACATTAGATAGTCTTTATGACAAAGTGAACCACAAATCAAAAGTGATTTGATAAATATACAAACATATTATCGCTTGTTTAGATTATTCCAATGACCACACTCAAACTATAAATCAACAAATAGTTGGGGAGACCAGATCCCTAAAGATGACACATTCTGTCTTCCTTTAATCAAGTATAACTGATCGTATCACCAATGAAATTTCAAGCTACTAAGATACACACTAGGGGCTGGTGCTGGCATCTCCTATGCGTGCCAGTTTAAGACCCAACTGCTCCAACTTATCTTATGTTTTCAAATACACTACCAATCTTTATATGCATATTTTTTCTTTTAAAGATTGGTTTATTTGTTGGAAAAGGCAGAGTTACAGAGACAAAGACGGAGAGAACACTCCCATCTGCTGGTTCACTTCCCGAATGGAAGCAACCGCTGGCCAGGTAGAAGCCTGGAACTCCATTTGGGTCTCCCGGTGGGTGCAGGGGCCCAAGCACGTGAACCACCCTCTGCTGCTTTTCCAGGCATACTAGCTGGGAGCTGGAGTGGAAGCGCAGCATCTGGAACACGAACTGGCACCTATTTGGGATACTGGCATCACAAACGACGGCTTAACCCACTGTGCCACAAAGCCAACCTCCTTGCACATCTTTTAACATGTGCACAGAGTACAGACGGGCACTGTGGCACTGAAGACAGAAAACAAATTTCTCTTCAATAATTTCTTTAACTAAAGGTTCTTTAATTTTAAAATAGCTAGTAAAGACTAAGAGATGAAAAAAATATTTTTAGAGCATCCAAAATAAATCATTATCACTTAAAAGAATTATATTGAAGTCTTCCAAAGAGTACAGATTTTCAAATGTTCACTGGATCCATGTCACCAAATCTGAAACCTCATTTCTGGAAGTGATCATAGTTTGCTGTCCCTATGTTTTCCATTCTCTAAGAAATAACATCTTCATAAAAAATTCATTAAAACGGTAACTTGGAGGATTAGTTTTATTTAGGCTCAATATCCATTTTGTTTTAAAACGCTATTGAATTCTCCGAATAATATGTTTTAAAAGAACTTGATATTCAACAGATTTTCAGGAATCTACTACTAACACTGTCTCCTGAGGAAGGCATTTGGATGCTGAGTTAAAAGTTTAATCACATAAATTGCTTTCCAGGAAAAATCTCAACCTAGTGTCTGCTAACTTTATATTCACAGAATAAAGAAACAGAGTTCAGTGGCTGCAAATCGTACCGCTACATGCATCATGGGATTGTAGCGAGACTTAATCTCCACGAGCCCCAGTTTTACCATCTATAAACTGCAAATACAGCTTCTAGCCTCTTACAAGTCTTCTTTTGTATAAAATAAGGGAAAAGAAAGCCAGATACAAGCACAGGAGAAATCCCTTCCTTACACACTCTACACCTTACTACTTGTGCGCCTTCTACCTTTCTGCTTATCAGCAACGAGCCTTGAACACAACTATTATATGCTGATTGTTTTTAATGATTTATTTATTTAAAAGACAGAGCTACAGAGAGAAATAGAAAAAGAGATCTTCCATCTGTTGGTTCTCTCCCCAAATGGCCACAAGGGTCAGAGCAGAGCTGACCCAAAGCCAGAGGCCAGGATCTTCTGTTGGTCTCCCATGTGGGTGCAGGGGTCCAAGGATTTGGGCCAATTTCTACTGCTTTCCCAGGCCATAGCAAAGAGCTGGATTGCAAGAGTAGCAGCCAGGTGTAGAATTGGCACCCATATGTTTTCTGGCACCACAGGTGGGGGCTTGGCCCACTATGCCACAGTGCAGGCCCCTAACATTGACATTTTATATTTAAAGGGCATCTAATTATATTTGTCTCAGAAGGTAGCAGAAAGCCTTATATATTTCAGTAGGCAAGTAATTCTTGTACTAAATTAATCTACCTTATACATGTGTAGCTTCATACAGGTTTAGTTTCCTGGTAATATTTAAATAGTAATATGCTTTTAAAATTAATATTCTCGGGTAGATATTGAAAGCTCTATGACTTCCTTAAATAAAAAGGGACTATCTGGGGTAGTTGTCTGGCACATGGTTAAGGTGCCACTTGGGATGCCACATCCCATACTGGATTGCCTAGGTTTGAGTCCCACCTCCACTTCCAATCCAGCTACCTGCTAGTACATACCTTGGGAGGCAGTTGGTGTTAGCTCAAGTACATGGGTTCTAGCCACCCACAGAGGAGACCTGGATTAAGTTCTAGGCTGACCTAACCCAGGCCCAGCTGTTACATGCATTTGGAGAAAGAACTAGAGAATGTAAGATCTGTTTCTGTCTGTCTGTGTGTGTCTATCTATGTTTCTGTCTTTCAAGTAAGCAAAAAATAAATGAATAAATTTTAAAAGCGGATTAATTACATTCTGCTGTTGTGAATACAGTTCTTATGAACTGCTTATCTGGTATTTGGGGTGGGGGCATAAGGAAATCAAGAAAATGAACAGTTTTTTAAAAATAATTAATTGATTGAGTTTATTTGAAAGGCAGACAGATAGACACAGAGAACTCTCCCATCTGCTGATTCATTTCCCAAAAGTTCCCAACAGCCAGGGTTGGGCTAGGCTGGAACTACAAGAAGGAACTCTATCTAGGTTTCCCACACGAAAGGCAAGGACCCAACTACTAGAGCCATCAACGCTGCTTCCCAGGATGTGCACGGGCGGGAACCCGGATGGGGATCAGGGCCGAGAACTAATCCCGGGAACTCCAATACGGAATATGTATCCTGAGTGGTGTCTTAACTGCTGTACCAAACCTGAGGAAACTGCAAATGCTTTAAAGGCTCTTAAAACGAAAGTACTGGGACCAGCACTGTAGCACAGCGGGTGAAGCCGCCACCTGCACTGCCATCATTCCATATGGGCGAAGTTCAAGACCCGGCTGCTCCACTGCCAATCCAGCTCTCTGCTATGGCCTGGGAAAGCAGTAGAAGATGGTCCAAGTCCTTGGGTCCCTGAACCCGTGTAGGAGACCCAGAAGAAGCTCCTGGCTCCAGCCATTGCAGAAATTCAGGGAGTGAGCGAGAGGATGGAAGACCCCCCTCCCCCCTCCCTCCGTCGCTCTCTCCCTCTCTCTCTCTCTAAGTCTCTGCCTCTGTGTAACGCTGCCTTTCAAATAAAAGAATCTTTAAAAAAAGGAAAGTACTATGTCATAATAAAAATAACACACTGTAGGATTTTTAATCATTAAACACTTTAAAATTATTTCCAAAAATGAAGTTTTGCTTAGTAAACATCCCACACATACTTCTACATTTCAGAGGCTGTTTAGTAAGTACTCTTGATGCAAATAATTTCTATGCAGAATTTCAAACCTATATAATTAAACCAAATAGCAGTTAATTTAGACCCCAATATAAACTTAGACTAGAAAGTCACACTGAATGCTCTCAGGGATGTTAATGTAAGAAAGACAAGAGAGTAAGTAGCACCACATAAAACCATATATATGTGGAAAGTATAAAAATATATTTAGACATAAACATAATGGTTGCATTAAGTTTAGTTTGAATATCAGAATAGCTTATGTTTTTCTAATTACATGCTATCATAGATTTTCACTTCAATTTAGATTTTGAATTTATATATATATATAACTAAAGGCAAGGGACAAATTTTAAAGCTCTTAATGTAAATTGTTAGGTTGCTTTCCAAAAATTTCAATCTTACCAGGAGTGTATAAAAATGTCTGCCTATAAGTATTTAAATAAGAAAATCTGTGCTAATTTAATAGGCAAGCCAGTCTCGTTTTTAAGTCCTCATATGGAGCACTCAATTACCCCCATGTTTTAAATACTTTATTTAAGGTACAGACATTCGTATTTTTCTTTCCATCAACCAACTATTCCTGTCCTTTGAATATTTATTTCTATATTATGTCGAGTGTTTTTCTTATTGCTTTGTATAAATTAGTGACATTCTGACTTAAATCTTTGTCTCAGTTGATCCTTTAATTATTAAATGTTTGAAACATTACAAAATTAGAAGCTCGCTAAATCTTTAACTGAAATTCACTTTATTTATGATATAAAGTGACTATAAAGTGATTCCCCCACTTCAAAAAGTTCACTCCCCCACTCATTAACAAGAGGTCTTCAAAAAGTTTGTATAAGATATGTATTATGAAACAAACTGTGCACGAACTTCAAATCTTCCTCAACAATATGAACATAATTCTGTTTTTCCAGGAACCTCTGGAGCCTTGTTGTGTTTAATAACCCATGGCTCACTTCAGTGAGTTGTGAGGTTGGTGCTATCGCATGTCACATTCTTACATGAATTCCATTTTGCTTGAACTGTTTGATTTATTTTTGTTCAACTACTTCTAGCCCACCTAAGCAACCCACTGTGTGACAGTCACATCACTTAATCAGACCTTCTCCTGGCTGGAAGTGGCACTGTCTCGTGTCACTAACATAAGCGTTCTGCATTCTATCACAAGCTAGTGTTCTTTCACTTGCTTTCCACTTGCTTCTAGGGCCAGCCTCTCTCCACTCAAACAGGAGCTGCAGTCTAATGACTCTACGACCATGTCCAGCTCTCATTCTCCCCCATCAGTTTATATTCCCTAGCCTAGCTCCATTCCATTCACTGAACACATGCCTTCTGAACGTGTACAGTTTCCTGGCACTGCACGGTGCACTGGAGAGAAGACGTGCACAAGACGGGTAAGTTCCCTGCCTGCCTGAAGCCGTCATCCTGGAAGGCAGGCAGACGACACAGACAGCAAAAATCATTTCCATTGCAATCCAGGAAGAAAACAGAATGACCAGCCAAGGAAGGAATCAATACGTAGGACTCCTCTGTAGAGGGAAATAAGGAAAGAACGCTACGAGGAGACAACCCTGAAAACACAGGCAGGAGCTCAGCCTGGAGACAACGTACTGGAAAGCAGAGCACCAGCTTCACCTGACTGCGTGCTACACCCATTTAGCAAAACTTCAGTCCTGAGTGAAGCCAATCTTTGCTTCCTTGTGCTTACTGTGGAGAAAATTACTTAACAGGGCAGAGGGAGATCACTCCGTATTGAGGGCACCAACGCAATCGAGCCTCCAGTTTTCTGGCCAATTTGCTCCCCTACTCTCTGCAACCTTTATTTCAAAAACTTCCCTCTTCTCAAAACTCCCTACCCACCAACCCTCTCACTCTCCACCGATGAACTCCACTCTTCAGAGAGAAAACAGAGGCCACAGGACGGAACCCACTCAACTTCCAAATTCCTCGTGTCGAAGCTATCAGGATGTGACCCTGTTACAACGGGGGGGGGGGGGGGGTTCTTCTAAGGTTACTCATTCCACTGGAATTCCTCTCCTCCCACCGTCTCAGTAACATTATTCTACCAGTTTCTCTCTTGTACTCAGCCTTCAATTCCAACCTCTTTGTGTTCATCTCGTGAACACTTATACTCACTTCAATATGATGCTTTCCACAAACAAACAAACAAACAAACAAGACTATTTAAGTCAGAATTGCACAAAGATAAAATGTGCTCCCCTGGAAGATGGTTACTCATCCCCAAAACTGTTCAAAACAAGACTGAATGCTTGGCTGGTGGAAAGCAGTAAGTGATTTAAATATGAAATTACAAGTTAAGGGATGAAGGTACACCTAAAAGCTTGTAGAAAAAAGTATTCAAGTTCATTTTCATGCAAAAACACATTTTGAAATACACGCATAGTTGCCATAACATGCATTTTTCACAACCAGCCGAAGAGCCCTCATCTGTATGTACGGATTTCTAAAGTTCTTGATAACAAAAGAAACTTTTCTCGGAATTCTATTTTTCACAAACTTTTTAAAGTATCCATGCACATGTATCAGACTTCTCAGCTTGAGAATTACTGATTCAGAGAAAACAGGATTAGCCTTTACAGGATTTCTATTGAACGTTAAATTCTGCATAGCCAATCATTACATTTTTAGATACAGCTTTGGATTTTTATATTTTTTCTTTTAAAGAATTATTGATTCATTCAAAACAAGGCAGAGTTTCAAAGATAGAGGGAGAGTCACAGAAATCTTTCATCTGCCAGTTCATTCCCCAAATGGCTACAACAGGCAGGGCAGGGCTGGGCCAAAGCCAGAAGCCTGGAACCCCGTCCAGGTCTCCCATTCTTGGCCGTATTCCACTACTTTCCTGGGTGAACAAGGAGCTAGATCAGAAGTGGAGTAGTCAGGAACTGAACCAGCACCCACATAAGATGCTGGCATCCCCGGTGGCACCATAACATGCTGCACCACAGTGCTGGCCCCAGTCTGTAGACTTTTCTTGACAGAGGATATGAATGTATAGGCTACATGTCTGTGATCAAGTTTAAAATGAAGAGCCTTGGGGGCCAGCGCTGTGGCGCAGCGGGTTAAAGCCCTGGCTTGAAGTGCCAGCACCCCATATGGGCGCCAGTTCTAGTCCCGGCTGCTCCTCTTCCAATCCAGCTCTCTGCTGTGGCCTGGGAAAGCAGTGGAAGATGGCCCAGGTCCTTGGGCCCCTGTACCCACATGGAAGACCCAGAGGAAGATTCTCGCTCTTGGCTTAGGATTGGCGTAGTACCTCCGGCCGTTGCGGCCATCTGGGAAGTGAGCCAGCAGATGGAAGACCTCTCTCTCTGTCTCTACCTCTCTCTGTAACTTTTTCAAATAAATAAAATAAATCTTAAAAAAAAAAAAAAATGAAGAGCCTTGAAATTCAATCAAATGAATCAAAACACTGTGCTGGGAGATCCTCCTCTTCATCCATATCCAAAGATAAAGTCAGACGGCAGGCCAGTTCTGTCAGAGCAAGTGGGAACTCTCACCCACACTCTGGTTTCTCAGAGTCTGATGACAAGAAGTACCGCCAAGAACTTCCTCATGCCTCATCCAGCTACTCAGGGAAGAGCACATAAAGCTAAAACCAGCCCCAGGAAACGCCTCCATCCATGACACGAACGAGTTAGCACATGCTTATTGCACACGCTGGCCTTCCAGGGCACTCATTTATGCGTGCCTAATGGAAGGAAGCAGTGATAACTGCCGTAACTCCAAGTTGTATTCCCACTATAGATCTTCAAAATGTATAATCATTATTTCAAAATTTAGAGGACATGGGCTGGCATTGTGGTATAGTGGGTAAAGCCACCACCTGCAGTGCTGGCATCCCATATGGGGGCCGGTTTGAACCCCAGCTGCTCCGCTTCTGAGCCAGCTCCCTGCTAATGCTCCTGTGAAGGCAGCAGTGGACAGCCCAGGTGCTTGGGCCCCTGCACCGAAGTGGGAGACCTGGAGGGGAGCTCCTGGCTCCGGCCTGGCCCAGCCCTGAACATCACAACCATTTGGGAAGTGAACCAGTGGATACAGAACCTCTCCTGTCTAACTCTGCCTTTCAAATAAATAAAATAAGTCTTTTTAAAAAAAATTCAGAGGACTACACTTCTGCCATAATGTTACGATTACTATAAGCTAGAACGCAGCTTTTACTCACACTGTTCACTGCTTTGTGTAAATAAGCGCTTAAAGAAATGTTTTTTAAAAATCAGCCTCCAGAAATAGGCACAGGTGTGTGTTTGTGTGTGTATGCACACGTGTGCATGTATGTATGTGTGTATGCGAGTACGTGTACAGGGCAGGTAAATGTACCCTGACCCATTGCCATGTGAGACCCTTTAACATTTAAAATGGCATCAATGTCTACTGAGTTAAACTCCTAATGGATCAAAGTCAACATACAAATTTGTAATATGACCTTAAAGAGCCAGATCATTAAATTTCTTACTGCAAAAATAATAAAGAAATCTTTAATCAGCTAAGAATTTGCAAATGATTGCATCTGTGGCTAACAACACATTTTTTGAAAAATATATTTGGAGTCGGGGCTGGCGCTGTGGCATGGTAGGCTAAGCCTCTGCCTGCGGTGCCAGCATTCAATATGGGCGCCGGTTTGTGTCCCAGCTGCTCCTCTTCTGATCCAGTTCCCAGCTATGGCCTAAGAAAGCAGTGGAGGATGGCCAGGTGCTTGGGCCCTGCACCTGCACGTGAGACCTGGAAGAAGCTCCTGGCCCCTGGCTTCAGACCAGCTCAGCCCCGGCCATTGCAGCCATTTAGGAAGTGAACCAGGGTATGAAAGACCTCTTTCTCTGTCTCTCCCTCGCTCTGTCTGTAACTCTGCCTCTCTAATAAATAAATAAAATCTTTAAAAATATATTTTAGGAGCTATTTATAATATAAAGTTACTCATCAGGGAATTCAAAAATCATTAAATTATAGAAAAGTATGCACCTAATATATGATCTTTTCGAAAGAAAATTTATTTTCTAAGATCCATTAAATTTAGGACTTCAGTATATCTTACACTTTGGTATTCTAATTGCTTACTTACTTTCAGAAATTAAAAAAAATGAAACTTTCTGTGGCCTAAATGCATCAACAATCTTGATTAACTACAATGCTCCTACAGAACGGCACTTTTGCAGTCACTTCTTGTCACAATTCTTAGGAAGCCAAGAATTACACTTTGTAAAGTGAGTATGCTCTTTTTGTTTGAAGCTATCTCAAAGCCAACTTAACAGTTTGTATTTGAAGGCCCCCCAAAAATGATCTCTTTTGGTCTATTTTGGTCACTTTCCCTAAATTTGCAGATCCTAAGGCAATAAAGTATCATTTAACAAAAAAATTACCATTTTAAAAACATTTTTAAAATTTCATACTTGCAGCATTTTCCCCTATCTATCAATATCAAAAAGATTTTCCTCAGTTATATAGCTAAGTCTACAGGTAATTTTTTTTCACACATTTATTTATTTATTTGAAAGTCAGAGTTACATGAAGAGATAGAGAGACAGAGACAGAGAGAGAGAGAATGAATCTTCCATCCACTGGCTCACTACCCAAATGGCTGCAAGAGCTGGGACCGGGCCAAGCCAAAGCCAGGAGCCAGGAACTTCTTCCAGATCTCCCACATGAATGCAGTGGTCCAAGAACTTGGGCTGTCTTATGCTGTCACATATGCAACTCCTGGAAGTGGAACAGCTGGGTCTCGAACCAGAGCCCATATGGGATGCCTGGCATAGCAGGTGGTGGCTTTACCTACTATGCCACAAACGCCTACCCCTACAGGTAATTTTTTAAAAGCACAAGAAATACAATCTGATGACCCAATCTTAATCCCTCTCTCTTGCCATACTGAATATGAACTTTAATGAGAAAATTTGTAAAAGTATAATTCTGCAGCTTTCTCCTTGAGTAGCGTCAAGAAGGAGTTATAATACTACTATGCCCACAGTTAAGTGAACAAGATATTTAAAATAAGAGAAATTATTTCACTGCAATCATTCTATTTAAAATCTTGTTAACTGGTCATAGAAGAGGCTAGTTAGATAGTAGTTCTACTTCCTAAAATCAACTACAACATACTATGTGTCTGTGTGTCTATGTGTCTGTGTACTTATACTTACTATACAGAGTTTATCAACTGAGAACCATAAAACTCCTTGAAATAAATGAAAATGAAATGGATGACAAGGAAAATAGCTTCTTACCTGGTAGATATCAGAGAGACTGCTGCTTCCAGAATCACTAGTGATACTACATCCTGAATGGCTAGAAGAAACGTGGGTCACCTGTGGGTGGAGACTGTCAGTAAGGTGCAGTTTTGTGAAATCTGCAGGAAGCTATGGAAGGAGCAGGAAAAACTAAGATTACAATTTGAAGCAAGAACTCCAAGAAGACATTTCAAAATTATAACATTATATCTCATATACTGAGTCAAAAATGTTATTATGAGCTTCTATTTTTCAAAGTCACACATTGTAAATAGTGCCCTATTTACCAAAACTCACAAAATAAATTTTTAAAATTTATCAGCACACAATAAACCTTAAGTAACACTAAATTCAATGATTAAATAGGTGAGTTTCGTGAATACTTTGAACTTGATTGAGCATTTAATTAGTAAGCTTCAATTTTCAAATTATATATTAACGAGCAAATTAGTTTAACACTATTGTTAATAATCATAAATGCAACTCTGTCGCAAGAAACAATGTAAATAGTGAAACAAAAAAGAGAGATGTGAGGTTCTTTTATGTCCAAATGATGTTAGAAAGTAAAACAACAACAAGAACAGAATATTTTAGAATCAATGATATGTACTGTTGAAAGCAACTGTGGTGGGCTCCATGGAGAAAACAGACAAAGGAATGCCATAAAAGAAGTTAAAACTGAGAAAGTTATGGACAACATCTACCTATCCATACAGAGATATAGATATCATTTTATTTGTCGCTCAGGTTTAAGTAAAAATAGCCTCCATTAAAATAAACACTGAGCATCCCTCAAATGCTTCTACCACCCCTCCTTTATCAGAGAAAAGACATCCTAAAAGAAAACATTCACACATTCGCTCATTCAACAACTGTGTACTGAATCCCTTTTTTCTCACTATGTGCTACTCTGCGAGGCTCTATGAATACACAGCCCTTGTGATCCTCTTCCTCTTATTGCCAATGACTTGCATTTAAAAAGGACACTATAGTTCTCTATAATGCTATACCATTACATGCAATATTTCAAACTTTATGCTCACTGGAACCATGAAATCTCTGCAATATTTCTCTTTCCTGCCTGCATACTGATCCTACTTAGCTGGTAAATGTTCACCACCCCTGTAGACCTCTAGCCTCTTTCCTCCTCTAAAAACGCAATGCTATTGCATAATTTATTTTAAAATTTATTTTCAACTGCTTGAAAGGCAGAGAAAAAGAGGTGGGGAGAGAGGTAGAGATAGAGATGGGGGGGAGGGGGAGAGGGATAGGGAGAGAGAGGGAGAGAGAAGGAGGGGGGGGGGAGAGAGAGAGAGAGAGAGAGAGAGAGAGAGAGAGATCGAGATCTTGCATTCCATTGGTTCACTACAACAACCAGGGCTGTATTGAGTCAAGCCAAAGCCAGGAGCTGGGAAATCCATCTGGATCTCCAAATGGTAACAAGCACTCTGGGCTATCATCTGCTACCTCCAGGGGGCATATTAGCAGGAAGCCAGACCTGAAGCAAAGCAGCTGGGACTCAAACCAGCTCTAAGACATGGGATGCAGGCATCAATGCCACAGTTTAATCTAGTGTGCCACAATGTCCAACTCCAGAGGTGGGAAGAAGCCTCACAGATGATTCAGGTTTGGGGCAATGATGGATGGGTTTTGATACTTCAAAGCTCCAAATGGGCAAAGTGTATTTATATCCCATAATCATTCAGACCTCACTCCATGAATAGATTACACTCCTTCCTACTTTAAATACATGGTATTTAACAATATTGACATATAATCTGTTCAGAAATAATGGGGTACAAGGTATACAAAGAAAAGACTGAAACATGAACTAACTAGGGGTCATATGATTAGATGACAAATAGAGATAAAAGACATGTTGGAGGAGCTCAAGAAAGTGAGACGCTTATTAAAATGCAGAGAATCATTATAAATATGAACAAACTATCTCACTAAGTACTTTAAAAAAACCTGATAATTGAAAATCTTATGAAATTAACTTTAGGAGAATAAGGACTTCCCTACCATTTACATGTTTTATTCACAAGGTAGAATGGTGAACTATTCACAAGACTTCTTCAGGAACAGACAGGTATTGACAGCCATGACTTCACAGGTCTGGTATCAGATATTGAAATGATGTGTTCATGGCCAGGATGAATACCCTTCATCGTCCCAGCTACATTTTTATTTAATTCCGTCACTTACTGCAGACGGCAGTTGGAGACATTATTCTGTGGCTCAGCCATTTTAAAGGGCATCAGTCTACACTTGCAATTACAAGACCATAGACTGATTTCTGCTGACCATCTTTTACAGACACATCTCAGGTTTACATGTACCACCCAGTGTGATGTAAGACAAAAACACCTGTGACGTGTCCAATGAAGACGCAGCCACTGGACACACTGCACTAGGTGATGATTCAGGCAAGTCTCACGGGGCTCTCTTCTCTCGGTGTCCAGCACCGGGCCGTCTTTCCTGATAGAATTCACGATATGCAGAGTAACTGCTGGAGCTGCACGGGGCTCCAAAGCTCAGAGAAGAGACGTCAACTCAGGCTTTATATATTAGCCAAAGGCCCGCATCCCACACTGGAGTGCCTGTGGGTTCAGGTCAGGCCATGGTTCAAGTAGCTGCCTACCTGCCACCCACACTGGGGTCCCAGATCGAGTTCTGTCTGGCTGCCAGCTCCAGCCTGTCCCAGCCATGGCTGTTGCCCGCGTCTGGGGAGTGAGCCAATGGACAGCCATTCTTGCTATCTTCCCGAACCACCAGGCACTCCAATAAATAAAATTTTAAAATTACATGACCAGGTAGGCCTGGAACCATAAAGACTGTCAAACAACAAATATAATTGCTTTTAAATATTTAGTTCTATTTAACAAGTAATTACTGAGTACCTGCTATGTCAGATAACCTACAAGGGACAGGGATGATCAAGGTGAGAAATTCCTTTCTATTCAAAAAAGTCATCGTGACAGGTGTTATAAACAATATAACATTGCTTTTGTTCCTCTCTTCCTATCGTCTATGTTCTTTCATTATGGTAATAGTGATATATTAAACTTGGGTAAATACATACCTAATTTAGTATGCATTGAATATCTATGTATATTAGAAACAAAAAACATTATATTCAAAAAAACCTTTAAGATCTTTTCCCATAAATTGGGGTAATAACACAATTATTGCATTTTACTGACAATAAGCATCAGTCAAGGTTAAAGAGAGACGCTGTAAAAGGTGTTTCCATAAGAGAAGATTCTGAAGGCACTGATTTGGCCCTGCCAAAATGCTCTAATGAAAAAGACCTGAACCCATGCCTTGAAAAAGATGAGTCTGAAGAGGCAAACAACCCATATAGGGGCTGGGAGTGGGGAGGCAGACAGAAGTACAGGACCTAGGTTTAAACTCCAGAGCATCAGGTTAACATGGAACCTCCAGGGAGATGGCAATTCATATTCCTAAGATGGTTTTTAAAGGCACAACATGATAACAAGATTCACTTATTTCAAAATTTTTTTTTTTATTTAAACTACCATCAGTATGCTATTTGATTTCAGATTAAAATGGGGTTATGAACCATCTTATGACTCTAGCCTCCATTTATCACAGAAATTCTGTTTAATAATTTTATGAAGCTAATTTTCTTTTTTTCTTCATATTATTTGCTGAACTCTTTATTTAGTGTAGGGTTAATCTTATGAGTATAAAGTAAACAAAATAGATCAAGAGTGGGAATAGGAGAACGAGGAGAAAGAAGGATAGGAGTGGGGATGGCAGAGAGCGTAGGGCTGGAAGCATCACTATCTTCCTAAATCTGTATACATGAAACGCATGACACTTGTATAACGTAAATAAAATTTTAAAAATTTTTATAGGGGCCAGCACTGTGGCATAGAGGGTAAAGCCCCAGCCTGCAGTGCCAGCACCCCATATAGGCGCTGGTTTGAGTCCTGGCTGCTCCACTTCCAATCCATCTCTCTGCTATGGCCCAAGCGCTTGGGTCCCTGCACCCACGTAGGAGACCCAGAAGCAGCCCCTGGCTCCTGCCTCTGGCCGTTGTAGCCATTTGGGGAGTGAACCAGTGGATGCAGATCTCTCTCGCTGCCTCTACTTCTCTGTAACTCTGCCTTTCAAATAAATAAATAAATCTTGAAAAATAAAAGTTTTATGAAGCTAGGACTACACACAGTAGTTACCTGATAAAATCAATACTAATTAAAGGATAAATTAACATATTTTATACATTTTGATGTTAACACTGATGCTTCCCAGAAATTCATTAACAACACAAAGGAATCTAATATTTTCCATTTAAATATTTTTATTCTAATACCTGATAATAGGAATATATTACTGCTCAAAATTTTCCTGAATCAACAAACTTATAGTCCTAAAGATATTTTACTTGTGAATAACCTACTTTAATGCAAATGACTGAATCATATTTGACCATAAATGCTATTAAGTACTTAAGAAATATGAGTGATATTAAATCAAGTAAAAAAAATCTTATATCATTTGTATCATAACGTATTATGTTTATTTGGGGGACGAACAAGAAAGCTTCAATCATTAGCTTTAAAAAAGGAAGTTGTACGTAACACTTAAATCTTACTAATGAACAGGCATTTGATAACCACTGATTTATTAATTAATCTAATGGTTGACATTTATAGACTACTAGTTAACACATGAATCTATTTGGAACACAAATGAAGTACATATGGATGCCTTGAAGGCTTAGATGTCACTATGTAAATGCTTTTTTGAAGAGTTGAAATTCCTGAAGTTGGTGAGAGTGCAGTAGAGGGTCTTCTCCCTCCTCATCCTTCTAGTAACCCCTCGTTTGCTGATACAGCCTACATTTGTGGTACCAGACCCTCAATCCAGCTACAAAGTACAGGGAAGAGTTCTGTAGAATTCTATGTCCAACTGGTGTTCTATATAAAAGACTTTGATGTCCCACAATGCTGATTATCATGTAGGGCCACTGGGAGTCATAAAAGTTAAAAAAGGGGGGATGGGTAAGCGACAAAAATAAGCAAAAACTTCACATATTGCAACCACTAGCTGAAATTTATTAACTTGAGAACCACTCTATTTCAAGTAACAGTTACCAAAAAACATGCAAGATTTGCAGTGACAGTTCTAATCTACCCAGTCTTACTAGGCAGCTTATCCGGAATACCACCACCTGAAGTAAACTAAATATCACACTTATTAAAGCCAAACTTTATATTAAGATGTGTCACTAAGAATCTACCCGAAGAAATACTGTTTATCCTATTTCACCTCCAGAGTTTGGTGAGTGCTCATCTCTGTGTTCTTCTTTGATAGGTTCTGTCAGTATTACTGGATATATTTTCTATCTTTTTCCTCAGGTATTAGTGAAAATATGGGAGACTGTATTTTCACTCGTCACTCACTTTCCATCTTTTGAAAGCCAGTACTGTGAGGATTAAATGAATAAATGCCTGTAAACCACTTAAGAGATGTGCCTGGCACACCAAAATCACTGAAGTAGTAAGTGCCTGTTAACCACTTAAGAGATGTGCCTGGCACACCAAAATCACTGAAGTAGTGTGCCACTTCAGATTACCATCTGCCAGACTCTGCAAGGTCCTTTCCCGCTCTCAAATTCCTGTAGCTGGATCTAAGATTAGAGACCAGTGGGCAGGTCCATGAAGAGGCTTGAACGGCCAAAGTCATCCAGTACAGACACCAGCCTTTACCCACTGTGGAGATCAAGTTGTGAAATCAGTTCACAGTATGTCTCTCTTTTTCTCTGGATATACACACATGGGCAGATGTACATGCATATGCACACAGTGGGTTTGGTTTCTGCTTTTTTTTGATTCCCAATTACAGTCTTTTCAAATATTACTCTTTGACCTGTTTCCACATATGCTTGGTTAGATAAACAGACCAGTCCATAATATGATCCACTTTTATCCCCCTAAATCATAGTTCTTAACATCAAAAAAGTAAACATTTGGACTCCTAAATATTACTTCCCTCACACCCCTTAATATACACCCTGGATACAAGATATGCTTTGAATAATTTATCTGCCAGTAGCCATCACAAAGCAAAGAGAAAGGTTTTTGTACAGCATATAATTTCTTCTGTTTATAAATACATATGATGGTAGGAAACAAGTTTTCTTTTTTCTTTCTTTCTTTCTTTTCTTTTTTTTTTTTTTTTTTTTTTTTTTTTTTTTGACAGGCAGAGTGGACAGTGAGAGAGAGAGAGAGAGACAGAAAAAGGTCTTCCTTTGCCGTTGGTTCACCCTCCAATGGCCGCTGTGGCCGGCGCACCGCGCTGATCCGATGGCAGGAGCCAGGTGCCTCTCCTGGTCTTCCATGGGGTGCAGGGCCCAAGCACTTGGGCCATCCTCCACTGCACTCCCTGGCCACAGCAGAGAGCTGGCCTGGAAGAGGGGCAACCAGGACAGAATCTGGCGCCCCGACCGGGACTAGAACCTGGTGTGCCGGCGCTGCAAGGCGGAGGATTAGCCTAGTGAGCCGTGGGGCCGGTGGAAACAAGTTTTCTAAATGCATCAAGTGGTAATACAGTCACAGCTCTTTGAATTTTTGTCATTAAATTACATGTAGACATGGGGTTGTTGAAATGACTGTTGTATAGGAAAAGTTCTACAAAAATTTATATGCTTTGTATCTACTGGATAAATCCAGCAAAAAAAAGTTACTAATTTTTAAGAACTTAACACTCTTCCAGCTTCCCACCTTGTTCAAATGAAACATTTATGGATTTAAAATCTGTTCAACTACCTGCCAAGTAACTTTGGGCAACTTAATTCACTTCTTTGCATCTTAGTTTCTTCCATGAAATGGATATAACATAGTGATCAAATAAAATAATCACTGTGACCCACAGAATCTCAGATAGATGCCTCTGTCTCCCTCATCCCTTCTGTCATTTTCCTAAAGTTCTGCAAAACTGATTTTGACACTGTCACAGCTAACACCAGCATTAAAGTAATTCACTTATTAGGTAGTGTCCCCCTCAGAAATCTATTTATTACATGTGAAGCGAGTCACATGTTTATGTGGAGAGTTCACTGCTTACATATGTGACAATGGGCTTTGCAAACTGAGAATCTCCATTGTCATGGTATGCCTGTGTAGTCCATTCACTCTTTTTCATAAACATTCAAGTTTTCATAGCTGAGAATCCTCACAAAGAAATAAAAACTTGGGTGGTATGTGTGCTTCTCGGTGGGTAGTCTTATTTTGCCTGACCGCAAATGTCCCCAGAATAGTTGTGTATTTGATCCAAACACACACTAGAGACTAGGTGTGGTGCAACCACAAAACATCCATCCTTCCACACTGAGCGTGTTGCCTCCAGAGAGCAGTGTGACAGAAACAGCAGTGTGTGTGTGTCGGGGGCTGGGGCTGGGGGGCTCAGGGGCTGCTCCTTGCTACTTTCCTGCATTATGATAATATTTTAGAAGGAGCTGTCACAGAGAGGACTTGATATTAAGATTTGGCTTACATACATAAAAATTTCACATGCCTTTCTGTCCAAACAAAAACCTTTATGTGTTGGAATCAGCTACTGAAATATGGTTAACACCTCTAATTCAAAATTCAAAATGCTCCAAAATGCAAAATTTTTTGAGTACTGACATGATACCATAAATGGAAAATTCCACACCTCAGGTGACAAGTCTTCAGTAGAAATGTAGGTACTACCTTACACCTTACACAAAAATCCACTCAACATGGATTAAAGACCTAAATCTACGACCTGACACCATCAAGTTATTAGAGAACATTGGAGAAACCCTTCAAGATATTGGCACAGGCAAAGAGTTTCTGGAAAAGACCCGGGAGGCACAGGCAGTCAAAGCCAAAATCAACTATTGGGATTGCAGCAAATTGAGAAGTTTCTGTACTGCAAAAGAAACAGTCAGGAGAGTGAAGAGACAACCGGTAGAATGGGAAAAAATATTTGCAAACTATGCAACAGATAAAGGGTTAATAACCAGAATCTACAAAGAGATCAAGAAACTCCACAAAAACAAAACAAACAACCCACTTAAGAGATGGGCCAAGGACCTCAATAGACATTTTTCAAAAGAGGAAATCCAAATGGCCAACAGGCACATGAAAAAATGTTCAAGATCACTAGCAATCAGGGAAATGCAAATCAAAACCACAATGAGGTTTCACCTCACCCCAGTTAGAATGGCTCACATTCAGAAATCTACCAACAACAGATGCTGGCGAGGATGTGGGGAAAAAGGGACACTAACCCACTGTTGGTGGGAATGCAAACTGGTCAAGCCACTATGGAAGTCAGTCTGGAGATTCCTCAGAAACCTGAAGATAAGCCTACCGTTCGACCCAGCCATCCCACTCCTTGGAATTTATCCAAAGGAATTTAAATTGGCAAACAAAAAAGCTGTCTGCACCCTAATGTTTATTGCAGCACAATTCACAATAGCCAAGACCTGGAACCAACCTAAATGCCCATCAACGGTAGACTGGATAAAGAAATTATGGGATATGTACTCTTTAGAATACTATACCGCAGTAAAAAACAATGAAATCCAGTCATTTGCAACAAAATGGAGGAATCTGGAACACATCATGCTGAGTGAAATAAGCCAGTCCCAAAGGGACAAATACCATATGTTCTCCCTGATCGGTGACAACTGACTGAACACCAAAAAGGAAACCTGTTGAAGTGAAATGGACACTATGAGAAATGGTGACTTGATCAGCATAGCCCTGTTAATGAACAACTTAATACATTATCCCTCTTAGTATTTTTTTTGTCTGTTTTACTTAATACTACTGGTTTAATTCTGTAATTAATACACAGTTATTCCTAAGTGTTAAAATTTAACTGAAATGTGATCCCTGTTAAATATAAGAGTGGGAATAAGAGAGGGAAGAGATGTACAATTTGGGACATGCTCAAGCTGACTTGCCCCAAATGGTAGAGTTAGAAACATACCAGGGGATTCCGATTCAATCCCATCAAGGTGGCATGTACCAATGCCATCTCACTAGTCCAAGTGATCAATTTCAGTTCACAATTGATCACACTGATAGGTCTAAGAGTCAAAGGGATCACATAAACAAGTCTAGTGCCTGCTAATACTAACTGATAGAATAAATAAAGGGGAGAGCGATCCAACATGGGAAGCGAGATACACAGCAGACTCATAGAATGGCAGATGTCCTAAACAGCACTCTGGCCTCAGAATCAGCCCTAAAGGCATTTGGATCTGGCTGAAGAGCCCATGAGAGTATTTCAGGTATGGAAAGCCAAGACACTCTGGCAAAAAAACAAAAAACAAAAAACAAACAAACAAAAAAAAAAACCTAAATGAAAGATCTCTGTGAGTGAGATCCCAGTGGAAAGAACAGGTCTTCAAAGAAGGAGGTACCTTTCTCTGAAGGGAGAAGAGAACTTCCACTTTGACTATGACCTTGTCTAAACAAGATAAGAGTCGGAGAACTCAGAGGGCTTCCATAGCCTTGGAAACTCATGACTGGAGCATAGGGAGATTACTGATGCCATAGACAGGAGTGTCAATTTGTAAAGTCAACAACAGGAGTCACTGTGCACTTACTCCTCATGTAGGATCTCTGTCCTTAAAGTGCTGTACATTGAGATGTAATGCTATAACGAGTACTCAAACAATATTTTTCACTTTGTGTTTCTATGTGGGTGCAAACTGTTGAAATCTTTACTTAATGTATACTAAACTGATCTTCTGTATATATAGAAAATTGAAAATGAATCTTGATATGAATGGAAGGGGAGAGAGAGCGGCAAAGGGGAGGGTTGCAGGTGGGAGGGAAGTCATGGTGGGGGTGGGGAGCCAATGTAGTCCATAAGCTGTACTTTGGAAATCTATATTCATTAAATAAAGTTAAAAAAAAAAGAAAAATGTAGGTACACTGAAAATATTGTATAAAATTCTCTCCAGACTATGTGTACAAGGTGTGCATGAAACATAAATGAATTCTGTTTAGACTTAAGTTCTTTCCTCAAGATACTTCATTATATATGTACAAATATTACAAAAAAAAGTCCTAAAATTTGAAACATTCTTGATCCAGACATTTTGAGTAAAGCCACCTTTTTTGTCTTGAGCTAGAATTATCAGCTTAATTGATTACATTTGAGGAAATTAGAATCTATCAGGGTCAGAGTTGTGATGTAGTGGGTTAGGTTAGGCCACCTGCAATGCCAACATCCCAAATGGGCTCCAGTTCATGTCCTGGCTGCTCCACTTCCCATCCAGCTCTCTGCTAATGTGTCTGGAAAAGCAGCAGAAGATGTTCCAAGTGGCAGGACCTGGAAGAAGTTCCTGTCTTCAGCCTGGCCCAGCCCTGGCTGTTGCAGCCATCTGGGGACTGAAACAGCACTAGAAGGTCTCTCTCGCTGTCTCTCTGTAATTCTGCCTTTGAAATAAATAGATCTTTAAAAAATTCCAATCTATTTAAAATTTAATTTCTACATTAAGAAAAGGCTACAACATGAACACATATAGGACATTCAGGGCCCCAGATGAGAAAAACAATCAAAATTAGTGAACTGATTGAAAAGACATTATCAATCACAAGATGACTGAAGTTTGCAAGCAAATAATTTTCTATTACATGTTTTGAGAGAAAGCATTGAGTTGAAAGAAACCCACATGTACCTGATTTCAAAATGGGGAAGAAAAATCATTTAGCATGAGAAAGTATATGGGTGCAGCCCATATGGTAGCAGCGTAACGGGTAGGGCCATTGCCTGCAGTGCTGGAATCCCACGTGGGCGCCAGTTTGAGTCACGGCTGCTCCACTTCCGATCCAGCTCTCTGCTGTGGCCTGGGAAAGCAGTGGAGGATGGCCCAGGTCCCTGGGCCCCTGCAGATCTCCCTGCGTGGGAGACTTGGAGTTGGCTCGTGGAGCCTGGTTTCGGATCAGAACAGCTCTGGACATTGCAGCCATGTGGGGAGTGAATTAGCAGATGGAGGACCTCTCCCTCTCTCCCTCTCTCCCTCTCTCCCTCTCTCCCTCTCTCCCTCTCTGCCTCTGCTTCTCTGTAACTCTGCCTTTCAAATAAATAAATAAATCTTTAAAAAAAAAGTATAAGATCTGATTTGATGAGAAAGTGAATGGTCTGATTTAAGCGCCATGTATTTCATAACATAAGGCTATGCCTGATTTTCCTAAAGATAGGCAATTATCAGTTACCATGTGCCGCCAGGCCCTTTTCCAAACACTTGCATGTATATTAGTTCATTTAATTTCTATAACAGTCGTATGCAGTACTTAGGATTATGCCTGTTTTATGTTAGAGAGAACTAAGACACGGTAAAGTTAAGTGATTTGCACGAAGATTTCATATAGCAAAAAGGTGCCAGAGGCAGAGTGCTGCTCCCCAGATGGTGGGTTCTAGATTATTAGCCTTAAGCATTAGACTTTAATTTTCATATTAATTTGCTGGCTGACTTGAGGACTCTCATGGATACTGATGAAATGGTCAAATGGCTACTTAGTGGTTTCTAAAACAAATTTTAAGATCACATAGACAATAAAATATTTAAAATAATTTCTCACTTTGATTTTCTGAACCAAATTTATGAAAACTTCACCTTTGGGGCTACCGCCTGCAGTGCCAGCATCCCAAGTGGGCACTGGTTCGAGATCCAGCTGCCTCACTTCTGATCCAGCTCTCTACTAGGGTCTGGGAGAGCAGTAGGAGATGGCCCAAGTCCTTGGCCTGCTGCATCCATATGGGAAGACCTGGAGGAAGCTCCTGGCTCCTGGCTTCGGATTGGCACAGCTCCGGCCATTGTGGCCAATTAGGGAGTGAATCAGAGGATGGAAGACCTCTCTCTCTCTGCCTCTCCTTCTCTTTGTGTGTAATTCTGACTTTCAAATAAATAAATCTTAAAAAAAAAGTCACCTTTGGATTTTGAACATCAATGATTTTGACATTGCAAAATCATTCTTGAGTCATCCAACAGTTTCCATAACCTCTAAATTGGTCAAAATAGTGAAAAATCTACATACGATATAGTGTTATATAACACTGCGGAAGCTAATTTTTCACTTTCTTGCAGGTACTTTACAACAATAATCATTTACCATTTGTTTTATAAATTAATAACTAAAATGTTAACAGCTGCTAATATCTAGTAATTGCAATCTTGTGATCATATATCCAGAAATCATCGTTAAATCTAGGTAAAACATTTAAACTCCTTTATACCCATTGCATAATTTGATCTTTATAAGCATGCCAAGTATTACTTGAATCATTTTTAATTTATGTTCCTTATTAAAAAGTGATTTTTTTTTGTTCAAAAGAATAAGCAGAAAGAACTTCATAAGGAAACAGATTAAGGTAATTCTTTTTTTGAGAGTTAATTGTGGCAGAAACAAAACCTTGTCTTATAAGTCATTTCCCCAACATTTCAAGCTAAAATAAAGATTATGCTGAAAAATTATGAGTGTTTACACAGACAAAGACATCCAAACCACAGAGACACATTTAAGCTAATTATCGAATTTTATCACCTTAAGAAAGACACCTGACATAGCAAGAGCAGTTACAGAATTACTTTTTTTTTTTTTTAAGATTTTATTTATTTATTTGACAGGCAGAGTTCCAGAGTTCCAGAGTTCCAGAGAGAGAGAGAGAGAGAGAGAGAAAGGTCTTCCCTCCGCTGGTTCACTCCCCAAGTAGCCGCAACAGCCAGAGCTGCGCTGATCCGAAGCCAGGTGCCAGGTGCCTCCTCCCAGTCTCCCATGAGGGTGCAGGGGCCCAACCACTTGGGCCATCCTCCACTGCCTTCCCGGGCCACAGCAGAGGGCTGGACTGGAAGAAGAGCAACCAGGACTAGAACTGGTGCCCATATGAGATGCTGGTGCTGCAGGCAGAGAATTAAACTAGTGCGCTACGGCACCAGCCCCAGTTGCAGAATCACTTTAAGAACTACAAGAATGCTGCCATCTAAGATAGTCATGTGTTGTTACGTATACACATATGTAAGATTTAGTTACTTATTTGAAAGGCAGAGACTGAGACCTTGCATCTGCTGGTTTCTCTCCCAAATGGCTGCACTGGCCAGTGCCAAGCCAAGCCAAGGCCAAGAGCCTTAAGCTTCATCTGAGACTCTCACATGGGTGCAGGGGCCCAAATGCTGCCCGGAGTTTCTGGTTCCTAGCTTTAGCCTGGTCCAGCCCCAGCTACTGCAGGTATCTGGGGAGTGCCCCAGCAGATGGAAGATCTCTCTCAGTCTCTCCCTTTCTCTCTGAAACTCTGCCTTTCAAAGAAATTAAATATTTTCTTAAAACTCATCTGAACTGTTTACACAATTTTCCACAGCTATACTGAGGTAGCTGGTGAATTACCATGTATACAAGGGTATTCTAGAAAGCTCCTGGAAAAGGGAATTAAGAGAGAAGTATATTTTATTGCAAAAACAAAACTGCCTAGTCAGGCATAGTTTCTTCAAATACACATTTTCCATGAACCTATTGAAATATTCTCAACTATGGTCAAAGGAACTACCCTGTTGCCTGTACACAGTTTTATGATACTCTTCAGGAGACAGCCACTCCATTCTCCAAACACATAAATGCACACCCTCTGCAGACCTCCTGTTTGATCTTCACCCATCAAGAGGCACTCATCAGAAAAGCACGAATTCCTCCAAGGTAGTCAAGGTCAGACGTGCTCTGACACACACGGTAAACTGCCGGCACTCAGGCGACTTAAAGAGCATGTTCTGGGATCATTTCACTCAACGCAAGTCCCATCTTCTCGTTACCATACTTACTACTTACTCTGGGGTGGGAGAGAAACATGTACTACATGGATATCACAGGTAACGTACTCAAATTTTTATATACTGTTAGTTCTAGCACATACAAAGAGCTACCGAGTTCAAGGTCAACGGTAAATGGCTCCAACATCTATGCACATCTACCAAACAGAATAATTAGATTCTAAGCATAAGGCAATTTACTATTCATAGAGTAACACTGATGATACAGTGATAATTTTCCAGGCACCAAAACTTGAGTTCTCAGTCTCTTGTTTTCCATAACCAACCCGCACTGGTGCTATGGAAGCAGCAATCCTCAGAGAGGGAAGGTGGCTGCTGGTGATGCCAGAAGACAGCTTCTGCGACCAATCAGATGGCAGCCCTGATGAGCCCCAGAGGGACTGTGCTTAGTTATCCCAGCTGAAAGGATCATGCTCACGGGAGTATGGAGTCCAGAAATGAGTGTTTAAAGCCAAAGGAAAAAGATTCCTGTGGGATCCATGGCAGACTCTAAGCTGTCTTCTTTTTGAACAAAAATATAGTCATCCCTTAGTATCCACTAGTATCCATTATTAGTATCCACTAGTATCCATTTTATGGTTACATAAATGCTGTAGTATTTGCCTACCACCTATGCACATCTTCAGAATCTGTCTAATACCAAATACAAAGCAAATACTACGTAAATAGATGTGCTGTATAGTTAAGGGAATAAGACAAGGAAAAGCAATCTGTTGATGTTCAGTATAAATTTTCATTTTTCATTTTTCCAATCTTTTTGATCCATGATTGATAGAACCCATTAATGTGGAACTTGTGGATAAGGATAGCCAACTGTAGTAGCTCGTTTGGGAAGAAAGCCTCACACTAGAGTAAAACATTAGCTTGTGAGTAATATTTAACTATTACATGGCTGAGTTGAAGCCTTGGAGTGTGGATAACAACTAGTGATTAGGACACGTACACGCTTAACTTACGGCAGTCTTGCATATGAGCTCCTCCATCGAAAGGAGCCTCTTAGAAACCAACACAAAGTTCACACTGAAGGTTGAAGACAACAGAGACACAAACATGGAGGGGCCGTGAACCCTGAATGCCTGCTTACAGGGGAATTGTCTGCTAATCAACAATTTCGAATTTTATGCAGCAGAGAACACAGTCTGTGTGTTTGGACCTATATTTTATTTGCTTTGGTAAAATGGTTAGCACTATTTTAACTCATACAAATACTGTGACCTTTCTTTCTTTTTTTTTTTAAATCTACTATGGAAAATCTTCCACAGTGAAATTAATTCTAAATTCCTGATGGAGGAGACAGGGTTCTGATAACACCATGATTTATCTTTTCATAGGACTGCATGCATGGACTGCATGCATTGCAGATAAAATGAGCTCATTTACTTATTTAGTCTATTTCTAGTCAGACAACATTTATTGAAAACTGGTATGCTAGGTACTAGTCCATGTTCACAAAGTATAGCAGTATAAAACCCATTGGTCTCATGGATCTGATAACTAGTGTGTGGAGGCAGATAGCTAAAGGAGAAACAAGAAAACTGTCCAACAGCAGGAAGTACTGTATTCAATAAAGATGAAAAAGAAACTGACGTGACAGACAGTGACTAAACAGCCAAGGATGACCTAAGATGTGATACTGAGATGATAAAAATTGTTTCTGTTTATTTACAACTCAGTTATTTCTCAAAGGAACAGTATCATCTTCATGAAATTCACACACACGCATATATACAATATGTATATGTGCAAATATCTATACAAACACAAACCACATGTTCAACATATTTGCATGTATCTATCTACAACGTATGTTATAAAGCACAATTCACAGTCGTTTTTGTGTGCAGTTGAGATGCATCTAGCATATCAGGGCTGGTGCTGTGGCGTAGCAGGTAAAGCCACCACCTGCAGTGCAGCATCCCGTATGGGTGCCGGCTTGAGTACTGGCTGCTCCTCTTCCAATATAGCTCTCTGTATGTCCTGGGAAAGCAGTGGAAGATGCCTTAAGTACTTGGGTCCCTGCACCCACATGGGAAACCTAGAAGAAGCTCCAGGCTCCTGGCTTTGGATTAGCACAGCTCCAGTCATTGCGGCCATTTGGAGAGTGAACCAGCGGATGCAAGACCCCTCTCTCTCTCTACCTCTGCCTCTCTGTAACTCTGCCCTTAAAATAAATAAATAAATCCTAAACAAACAAAAACCCACAATCTAGCATATCCGCTAAACCAAAAGAATACAATTACTAAGTATTTTATGAAAATTTCTTGCGCTATATATATAATTTTAAAATAAAACAAAGTATCATAGTATCTTATGAACCAAAGACAATGAGTTGTTCAGCACCCTATGAACTACACAGCACTAGCATCTTCTCAAATTTCAAGATGCAAATGTTAAACAATAGAAATATGAAAGCTTCCAGATATTTATTCTCAAAAATATTGCTTATTGGTTAAACGGAAAATTACATCTAGATGTCATCTACCTGGACCTGTTGATTTTGATTATTCATAAATTTCATTTAGTAATAGGCTATTTGAGAATAAACACATCTATTGAAATTTATGCTACAATCTTTTAAAAAATATGGATTAAGGAAACTTGATTTCAGCTTAGACATAACTCAAATCCTTGATCCCACAGACCAAACATCCCAGCATCTGTGCGTGGGAGTAAAAAGCTGGGGGAAGACCATCAAGCAAGACAGAGCATCTCACATATCAGTGTGAAACCTGAAGATTAACAAAGTAGGGTGTGGAGGTTAGAGTTCTCATTGCTAAGGCAACATTTCAGCAAACAGCTCTGGACGAAGAGCTAAGCCCTGCAGAAACACATGGGAATAAGAGGTACTTCAAGTACCGGTCAGGAAAAGCAGAAGACAAACACAGGGTGGCCTTGTCACAGTCTAGTAATAGCTGGGAGGTCAGTCCAGGCTCTGAGAAGACCAGAGGGGTCAGGGCAGAGAGAGACTGTGGTGAAATCATGGAGGGCATCTACTGCAAAGGGTTCAGGGGTGATTGTAAGGGAGGCAGGGAGCCACAGGGGGGTTCTGAGCACTCCAGCATGATACACATCAAAAATTCAAAACACTGTAAATGTCAACAAAGTAATAATGTTGCATAAAATAACTTCCTCATCTCCTTGTGAACCAACTCCATCTATAATCTACATACACATCAGGGTACATCAAAAAGTCCATGGAAAATTGAATTAAAGGTTTATTTTGGCACAAAAAATTGAAATCCATGCACAGCTTTTTCATAATACACATTTTTCAAATGAGACTTTTGTAAGACTATGGGAAGTGATAAATGAAATTTTAACAATGACATTTGCGGGCTGAGATTATGCACAATTAAAAAATCTGCTTATTTAAATTTTTAAGTTTTTAGGGGGAAAACGTATTACTTTTGTGGTAAGAAAAAGAAAATTTTAAGAGTAAGTTCATGTAATGTAAATAGAAAAATATGTCTGTTACACTTGTAACAAGAGGCCATGACTACACAGCACCACAGTTGTCTTATGGTTGTGCCATGTTCAATGATCCAACTGTGAAGGTGTGTCTATTAAGTTATCATTTATGGGTGCAATGACTACGTAACATCCCGTAGTGAAAAATTTCGCCCCATTCCGGACAGGAAGCTAATGAGTACGTAGGAAGGTAGGCAGACAGACAAACAGATAGGTAGATCACACTCACACTCCCACACACAAACCCATTTTAGTTTTGAATGAAATTTTAGATTCCTGACTGCAAATGATGCATTTCTCGGTTTTACTGAAACACCACCGCAGGTACTATTTCTTCAGGGGTGAGTGTTACCACCCGGCCGGGCAGTAACTTGTAAATTAGAAAATCACTATATGCTGCCAGGTCTTAAGATGCTAACAAAAATGCTAGACGTTGACTTCGTGTGTCTCATAGATCCCCTTTTCTCTTTCACTCCAATGATAAGACATTCCTATGAGCACTGACTTCCAAAGACACTGGTGGTAAGACACTTGTTTCGTGTTTATTTTCAAGGACTTGATGTGTCAGCCTTGGCACGCCAGGCAATTTCATGGCTTTCCCTGTGTCTGGAGAGTGCCAAAAAAGAACCGATTGAATCACAGCTCTCTACTCAATGCCTGGGCCAGCACAAAAGTGCACGCCTGAACCCAGGAAAGTATAATCGAGTTTTCCTTCTCCTTCAACTTGCCTTGTTAAAACTGTGCTCACATTAGTAAGCCGTTTATCCTCATTTGAACAGTCTAAATTGCTAATAGTCTGGGAAGCATTACCTCATGAGATCTCCTTTCTAATACCCTCACTTCTGTCCAATGCTCCAGCATTTTTATGACCTTTTTGTTCATCTGCAATGACTTGTTTACACAATCAATTCAGTAGCTCCCATAAAAAGTTCATTCTCTCTAAATTAATACCAACTCGAGGCTTTCTATGACTCTACTGAGCTTGGCTCACTTTCATCAGCTTCAACTACTTTCTCTGACTTGTGCGTTATGTATGTATGACTAGTAATTTATTATCCTAGATTTAAATCAAGGAAGTATAACAACACTGATCAGGATATACTCAGATAATCTTATGACCGGTTAAATATAATGTGTGGTGTCATTAGTGCACACACACACACACACACACACAGAGTAATAACTTGAAAATGTCTTTAGTTATAAACAGTTTAACCCCAGACCTTACAAGTTATAAAGCCTCGATCCACCTTCAGGAATAGCCAAAATTAACCCAGCTTCCGCTATGTCCGAAGGCACTCTGGAGGAGGATTTACAAACAACACCCTGCTTCTTTCCAATGCTGCTGTGCTACAATTGTCGCGTTTTGCTTCTTCCAACAATCTCCCAGTTCCCTGTCAATTTCTTCTCCGTGTTGTAGTCAGAATAAGCTTTCAAAACACAACAGGGAAATACACAACAAACTTACTCCCCTGCCCGAGATCTTTACGTGGCCTGTCTTTACCCTTAGGAAGAAGTTTATAACCCACTGTCTTCTCCTTTTGATCTCTGCACACTCGTCTCTCTTCTACTCCTATCTGTTCTTGGCAGAGCTACTTCTGGTTATTTAGTCCTACTTCCTCTCTCGCTCCTGGGTCTTTGCTGTCCCCTTCTCTAGAGTTAGGGATTCTTTAGGATGCTCCTGTGATGTCCAAGGATGGTTCCTGTCACAGAAATTAAACACTGTTTACAACACTTGCTGATTCACCTGTCCAATGCCTTCTCGAGATAATTCCCAAGAGAGCACTCCTGGCTTTTCCATCTTCTCCTAGCTTCAAACACACCACCTACAATACGATACAGTCAGTGCAAAATAACTCATGGACCTTCTAATGCTGGCTTACAGTCACTGTGCTGAGGCTGAGATAAACTGAACAGGATTGCCTGATTCCGATGTTTTCATTATTTCCCACCGTATGGCTGCTCCCTTTCACCAGCAATCCCAAGTAGGAACACCAGGATAGAGTTAACAGAGAAGAGAGATCCACTTACATTAACCCAGGCCAACAGTAACTACAACTAAGCAATCAATATATGTAAGGACAAAAAGCCTAGGAAAAACTTCCTGAACTCACACATTTTTAACTTCCTATCTTCATGGAACTCAACAGAGGAATCTGGCAGACACAGAGTTATATGAACTTTATTCAGAATCTCAGGACTCATTCAGCCACTGAAATCAACCAACAAGTATTCACGGCACCACGCAACAAGTCAGTCTCTGTTACTGGGAACTAGTTAGTGATTCAGCAATAAGTAGGGTTAGCAAAGTCCCTGTTCTCTGGAATCTGTATTCCTGGAAGGAGAAAGGGCTCGTGTATCAAAGAGGAAACAGGACAGCATAACAACAAGCAAAACCACTCCAGATGCCATTAAGTACCACAAAGACAACACTAACAGAGAGGGATAGAATGATGATGATGGCTGGGGATGGGGAAGCCAATATTTTAGATTAGGCACCCGGGGAGACTCGCTCTAAGAAAATAACATTTGCAACAACATGTGAGTAAATACAAAGGATCTAGCCAAACAAAGATCTGCAGGTAAAGTTCTACAGATCAAAGGATGATCATGGGCAAAGGCCCTGGGGGCCAGCGCCGTGGCACAGGTGAATCCTGTGCCTGTGGTGCCGCCATCCCACATGGGCGCCGGTTCTAGTCCCGGCTGCTCCTCTTCTGATCCAGCTCTCTGTTATGGCCTGGGAAAGCAGTAGAAGATGGCCCAAGTTCTTGGGTCCCTGCACCCATGTCAGAGACCCAGAAGAAGCTTCTGGCTCTTGACTTTGGATTGGCGCAGCTCCGGCCACTGCGGCCATCTGGGGAGTGAACCAGCAGATGGAAGACCTTTCTCTGTCTCTCCCTCTCACTGCCTGTAACTTTACCTCTCAAATAAATAAATAAATAAATAAAATCCTTAAAAAAAAAAAAAAAAAAAAAAAAAAACGGGCAAAGGCCCCAAGGTGAAATGAGCCTTCAACATTCAAGGACCAGAATGAAGTTCAAGGGGATTAGAGGACAGACAGACAGCGAGAATGGCTGTGTTACAGCTGCAGCCAGAGCACGAGGACTGAGACTACTAAAAAGTAGGCTAAGTAAAAGAAAAGCAGTTAACACAGTCCAGTTACACGTCATATTATCTGTCAGGGGTGGGCGAACGGATTGTAAGGGGCTGGAAGGAAAGTTAGAACGGAGTGACGTGTATCACATCACCTAGAGCTAACAAACTGAAATCACCATTAAAAACCAGCCTGACGATACTTGAGAGGCGGCCTCTGTGTTGTAACTGTCTAACTTTAAAAAACAAAACAAAACAAAAAAAGGAATAAAAATTCTATTCACTTAAAGAGCCAAAAAGGTGATTAAATGTGTGTCATGGATTGCTACAATACTTTTAGAATTAGTACTAGCTCCCTATAAACTATATAGGTGAATAAACAAATTTCCAAGGAACAAGAGGTTAGCTTACAAAAATTCCCACATAATAACAGAGTGGTAATTTACTAACTATGGATGCTCATTTTGACTAAGTACCTAATACCACCAGGGATTACCATTAGGCATAGATTGTAATGTGAAATTGTAGAAAAACAGAATGCTTGTTCTTAGCTGGCTGTGTGAGTCAAGAACAACACTTTAATTCCTACCAGTGTAGAACAGACATAGCAAAGTTTGTCCTGCCTGCTAACAAGTTAGTTGTGAGAACAGATGAAACACAGATGTGGAAGAACTGCAGCAATACAAAGCATTATGCAAATGCAAGCTTTTGTCTGAGGGCATGATGACAGACCCGGAAGGATTGAAGGATTCATTTAACATAATCTCCTGATTTCAAAGTTGCAGGAACAGATATCAAGAAAGATGAAATAGCTATGACACTTCTAAAATCAGAATCCAGGTCTTACTTTTATGTAAGAAAAAAATGCAAATAATTTCCAGATTTTCTGCAATGTAAATTTTATCATTCATTTTTTAAACAAGTATTCTAAAAAAATAAAACAAAAAAAAACAAAACACAAAGAAAATAACTGGAATTCATCATTAATGATTTATTAGGTTACACAAAAAAAAATTAACATGGTATTTTAAGATGAGCTCCATGATATATGTACATTAACATACTGACTGCTCTTTTTTTTTTTTTTTTTTTAATTTTTTGACAGGCAGAGTGGACAGTGAGAGAGAGAGACAGAGAGAAAGGTCTTCCTTTGCCGTTGGTTCACCCTCCAATGGCCACCGCGGCCGGCGCATCGCGCTGATCCAATGGCAGGAGCCAGGTGCTTCTCCTGGTCTCCCAAGGGGTGCAGGGCCCAAGCACTTGGGCCATCCTCCACTGCACTCCCGGGCCACAGCAGAGAGCTGGACAGAATCCGGCGCCCTGACCGGGACTAGAACCCGGTGTGCTGGCGCCGCAAGGCGGAGGATTAGCCTAGTGAGCCGCGGCGCCGGCCCCGACTGCTCTTGAAGAAGCATGCATATTTCATAATGCTGTCTAAGGTCAAGGTGCCACCACTTACCTGGTGTGGGCACCAAATTAACTGAAAGCCTTCAAAGATAGTTTTATCTTCAATATAATACACATTTATATTCTTTCTAAATAGAATATCTTAATTTCTTAATTTAAAAAAAAGGTCACATTTGTTAGGCAAAGTTACAAAGGCAGAGTTACAAACAGAGCAGGAGATACAGGGAGAGACTGTCCATCTGCTGGTTTACTCCCCAAAGGGCTGAGACAGCTGGGCCTTGGCAAGGCTGAAGATAGTGGCCAAGAACTCCACCAAAGTCTCTCACATGGATGGCAGGGGCCCAAGCACTTGGGCTTTCTTCCGCTGCATTCCCAGGTACGCTATCAGGGAGCTGGATAGTACGTGGAGCACCCAGAACTTGAACTGGCACTCATGGGATGCTGCCATTGCAGCAAGTGGCTTGCCCTGCTGCACCACAATGCTAGGCCCAAACATCTGAACTTCTTTGTAAAATAAACATTCATGTATTTATTTGAAAGGCAGAGTTACAAGAGAGAAGACACACACACAGATATCTTCCATCCACTGGTTCACTCCAGAAAAAAATGCACCAGCAAAGGTTGGGCCAGGCAGAAGCCAGGAGCTTCATGCGGGTCTTCCAGGTCAGTGCAAGGGCCCAAGGACTTGGCTATCTTTTGCTGCTTTCCCAGGTGCATTAGCAGGGAGCTGGATCAGAGTGGAACAGCCGGGGACTAGAACCAGTGCCCGTATGGGATGCTGGCACTGCAGGCAGTGGCTTAACCTGCTACATCACAATGCTAGCTCCCAAATGTTTGAATTCCTAAAACTTCCCATCATCTAGAATTCTTAGCTGTTTATCCTAGAAAATGCATGGCATCTAGGTAGACAATACTTATTTCCATATTTCATGTTCATAGCATTCTATGATTGGTAACAAAATTCTGACATTAAACAGTGTCAATCCTAATGTATCTGTAAGGTTGTCAATATGAATATTCAATGGTTGATGCCTGCTGACTATTTACTGCTTTTAGTCTTTATACCCTATTTATTTCATCTAACCTTAGCCACAAATGAAAAACAAACAAAAAAGATACTCCCAAGATGAAACAATTATCCATTAATTCTGAACTTATGGGCTTGTGTGCCTGTAAGTTTGTTTACATTTTCGATTAGTTCATCTCTCACACATCCCCAAATATTTATCAAAAGGTTTTTATGTTCCACACATCCTAGACACATGACGTGTGTGGGGAGCAGCCCGGACTGGACTGAGTTACTGGAATTAAGACTTATTCTATGCATCTGCTCTCCCACAATATGGCGCTGGGAGAGAAGTAAACAGCTTCCGCACAGCTGCCTCCAGTTCAACTGATAAACTGTAGGACTTGCTCCTGATTGGAGAGCAGCGTACTCGGCGTGTGGGCAGCCGAGTTGGGATTGGCGGAGGAGGACTATAAAGGAGGAGAGAAACGGCATGCACCGGGAACATCTATGGGGAACATCTAAGGGAACCCGTGCAGCCCCCGAGAAAGCCGGCCGGCGGTGTGCCGCTCCCCTGCGGAAGTGGGGAATGTGGCCAGGGGGAACTGCCCTTCCACGGAGGTGGAAGGGATAGTAGCCAACCCGGGAAGAACCAGCAGCAAACCCAGGGAGGGCCGAGCAGATGAAAGAACAGCGCAGGGTCCTATGTCGCTCCTCCACGAAGAGGGGGAGCGACATAATGGTGCCGTGACTCGGATTAGGAAACCTAGGACGGATATGAAACTTAGGAGGGAAGAAACGGGAAGAACTGGGAAATTACCGGAGAGAGAGACTAGCAAACAGCCTAGGGAAAAGCCGGACGAAAAGGGTGCCGGAAGAAGCTATTGAAAGCCTAGGCATAGACTCAGATACGGACTACGGGGGGAAGCTGGGAGAAATCTCTAAGGTTGAAAGCGAAAGTGAAAGCTAGAACAAATAGACTCAGATACGGACTACGGGGGGAAGCTGGGAGAAATCTCTAAGGTCGAAAGCGAAAGTGAAAGCTAGAACAAACAGACTTGGACGCGGACTGTGGGGAGAGGCCAGGAGAAATGAGGGAGGAATATTGTTGGAAGAAAACTTAGGGAAACATACCGGGTAGAGAAAAATGTTAGGGAAATTGAAGCCGCAGGGGGCAGGCCGAGGCGGACACGAAAGTCACTTTGGGGTTCTCAAGTTAGCCCGGGAATAGGGGGCGAAAAGTTGAAACCAGAAGCTGAAACGTAAGCCAGATTGGGATCCGTCTGATTAGCCCGGGGAGCAAAGGACGGGAAGCCAAACCATGGGGCGGAGACGTATGCTGGGTTGAATTCGCCAGGCTAGCCCGGGGAACTTAGATTGAATGCTAGTGGCGGACACGTAAGCTACGCTGTGTTACTCGCGGAAGCCGCTGCGTGCAGAGAGAGCACGGGGCGTGAATAGATAGGGAACGGGGCTGGCGCGAGGCCGTGGTTCAGACGCGAAAGGGTTAAGCGCGGAGACCGCAGAGTGTGCGCGCAAAGCCGAGCCGCGCCGAGCCGCGCAGAGCCGCGAAGCCGCACAGATGAGAGAGGCGCGGGCTGAAGCGGCTCAGAGCCGGAAAGCTGCCGAGAAGCAGCCTCGGGGCAGAGCCCGCTGGCGGGGCGAGGTGCCGGGAAGCTGCGCGGAGCCGTGAAGCTGCCGGCAGCGCGAGGCGCCGGGAAGCTGCAGGGATAAGAGAAATAGAAGTTTAGAAATAAAATGAGAGAAATAAGAATGCTGGGAGATAGAAGTAAAATGGGAGAAATAGGAATGCCCGGAGATAGAGAAATAGAGAAATAGAAAGGCCTCCCCTCAAAATGGCAACGAGAAAGTTTGGATTCGGTCTGCCTGATTAAGTGAGGCGATGAGCACGATGAGCACCTGCGGGCGGCTAGCAGCTTGTGCGCCGCAGGTCACCGAAGACAGGCACGAATTAACATCAGTAAGGCTTCCCCACAATACAACAATGAGAAAGCTTGGATTTGGTCTGCCTAATTAAGGCGGTAAGCGCCAGCAAGCAGCTCGACCAGAGTATGAGCTGCAGGTCACCGAAGATAGGCACGAACCAACACTAATAAGTCTCCCCCACAATACGGCAATGAGAAGGCTTGGATTCGGTTTGCCTGATAGGGCTTGTAAGCCCCTGCAGGCTCGACCAGAGCATGCGCTGCAGGGCACCGAACACAGGCACGCATCAGCGCCTAAAAACCTCCTCACAACAGGGCGAAGAGAGGACCCGGATTCGGTTTGCCTGATTGATAGGACTTGTAAGAGCCTGTGGCAACTCTAGCAAGTAGAGCAGAGTGTGTGCCGCGGGACACCGAAGACAGGCACGTATCAACGCCAAAAATAAAAAGAAAGGGGGATCTGTGGGGAGCAGCCCGGACTGGACTGAGTTACTGGAATTAAGACTTATTCTATGCATCTGCTCTCCCACAATATGGCGCTGGGAGAGAAGTAAACAGCTTCCGCACAGCTGCCTCCAGTTCAACTGATAAACTGTAGGACTTGCTCCTGATTGGAGAGCAGCGTACTCGGCGTGTGGGCAGCCGAGTTGGGATTGGCGGAGGAGGACTATAAAGGAGGAGAGAAACGGCATGCACCGGGAACATCTATGGGGAACATCTAAGGGAACCCGTGCAGCCCCCGAGAAAGCCGGCCGGCGGTGTGCCGCTCCCCTGCGGAAGTGGGGAATGTGGCCAGGGGGAACTGCCCTTCCACGGAGGTGGAAGGGATAGTAGCCAACCCGGGAAGAACCAGCAGCAAACCCGGGGAGGGCCGAGCAGACGAAAGAACAGCGCAGGGTCCTGTGTCGCTCCTCCACGAAGAGGGGGAGCGACAGACGTGGACCATGTCCCCACTCCTGTGATGCTTACATTCCAACGGGGAGAGACTGAAAAAGCAAGCAGTGAAAACATCCCAACCAACAACAAACAAAAGCTATAATAATAAATGCTTGGCAGAGAATTAAAATAATATGGTATATTTGAAGAGGTGGCAAAGCCAATGAGAAAAACTGGGGAGCCATAAGAAGAGTCTATTGGCTGGTGTGGCTTAGGTTTTTGGTGGAGGTTAGTGGGAAATGCTCAAAAGTTATCTTTTGGACATTTCAAATAGGAAAGAAAACAGTTATATTGAATTACCTCACAGGTAACTGACTATACAGTCTTGGATTTTATCATAATCAACCAAAGAGTGTGTCATTTGGCCCAGATTTTATGAAGTTTTCACACGGTGATCAAGAGTACTATGATTATGATGATGAGACTATTTTGATCCACACTATGGTAGGATAGTGATTCTTGAAATCAACAGAGGGTAGGATGACAGGTAGTAAAACCAGCCCCACAAGAATGCAAAATAAGAATTCACTTGTATTTTAAAATTTGCTTATACAGGTAGATTTCAGCTCATAGAATCTTTTGAAGAACTTAAGAAATACCTAGTTTTTTCTTCAAATAGAGAAACCTATTAAAAGTTGAGGTAAATTATCAAGCTGGCTAAATGACTGTCATGTGAATTATTGTGCTTTTCTAAATAAATTCTGTTCTCGAATGCTTTCACTTTTATCAATAGGATTAACAAACTTCCTTTGACAGAAACCCTTCCCTTTACATTTCAATTCATAGAACTAACTGAGAAATTAGAATCAAGAAAAACTAAACAATAACCAAGATGTCTATAACAAAACAAACCAAAGCAAATCAGATACAGCCTTTGGTTTCTTTTATGTGTCCTCTTCATTTGAAAATCACTGCCTGATACCCGTGATTCCCCGGTGCTTAAAACTAGCGATCCTCACGTAAACTAGACACGCACAGGTCTTCACGTGGGACTGAGCACGGCTTATTCTAATGTATTCTACACATAAGGAAAACTGGGGAAGAAAAATGAGAAGAGAGATGGAAAGTAATCTCTAGTCAATGTAGTAATAGTAAATAAAGAAAAACATCTTTAATTCCAAGGCGAATAACTACTTACATGATGAAAGGAAAAATAAGTTGATTAATTATACCTTCTCCAAGAATCTTATATACGCCAGATAATGATGGTTCAGCCCTCTAAGATGCTTTCTAGGGAACGAAGCAACAGCAATAGCAAAACACACAAGAGATTTCATTATTTTTAACCCAGGAAAGGGAAGATGGGCCATCCACTGGAGCAGACACCTGAGAAATCAGGCATTACACACCCCCACCACGCCAGTGGTTCTTTATCTCTGTGCAAACGACTGGAGTGTGCGTGTGTGCGTGTGTGTTGGGAAGGATTAACTGTGTCTTTAATATATCCAACCTGACTCGTCCTCAGGGTCCCAAAGAAACAAATCTTGAGATGTTCAGCTCCCTTATCCTCGAAGGATTTCCCCCGGTTATGTATTTAAGAAGCTGCTTACATAAGCATCTCCCTGCAAGTCAGTGCTGAGACAAGAAAGTGCTTGGCACACATGAGAGCATGTTTAGTTGACAGAGTTAGTCCATCACTGTATTACTGTGTGCCTTTCTCAGCTGGCTGATCCAGAGACAACGGCTCTGAAATAATGACCGCCATCCTGGTAGAGGTATGACGGACAAAGAGCCGGTGAAGCCAAATGCCGGGGCTCGTGTGCTATTTTTCAGTAAAGGAACAAAAGCCTAAAGTTGGTTGGTTTTTAAAAATTGAAATACAGATGATTGCACTGTAAAATGCCTACAAAATCAACTATTCTACACAGCATATAAGAACTTCAGTGCTAACACCTCTTGTGGCACAGATCTGCAATTATGATAGCATGCAAATTTGAGGACGGGAGTGGAGAATGAACTCACGGCTTAAGAATCTGGCAACTGCCTGAATTTCACTGTAAAGAAGCATCATTAAGAAGCTAGGAATCTGAGTCACTTAATATCAGGCTTCAGCTAAATTCTTAGATGGTTACATAACACCACTAATTTTTAAAAACAAGAAAGAGCTGTTTTAAAATGTCATGATTTTAGGATTTCCTTTCTGTTTTCCATACTCTAAAATCATCTTGTCTGATCCTTCCAAGTATGTGTGCCTATATGGGCATGTATGTAAAAGTATATTTAGATAAACAGAAACTTATTTGTTTTTTTATTGAAAAATGAACGCTCTCCACAGCTTCTGACTTTGCAAAGCAAGTCTTTCTCAAGTGACTGACGTCCCTATGATGATGCTTCCTGCTTCCAATCTAAGGAAAACCAGGAAGAATTCCACAGTACTAGCGTGTGCATTCACACACTATCACATAGCTAAACTAGACATTCAAGACTATCTTTAAATCCTGGGTGCTTCACACCAGGCAGATAACACATTTGATTAAATAACGAAAGCTTTCGTTCAAACTTTGACATTTTGACAAGTAGTAGATATAACTTTTAAATTTTCAAAGATGGATAAAGAATATTTTCAAAATTAATTTTAAAAGTCTTTTAAATATCTAAATGAATAGTTTCCCAAAACTAGCTGTAGTAAAATTAGGGAGAAAAAGGTAAGTACCACATTTATTAAATTATTCAACAGTCATCCTTTTGTGAGAACAAGTGTCACAAACAACCAATATTAATTTGCCTAAAAACCCAGAGTTTCTTTTCCCAGTAGCTTGAATGCGATGCGAAGAACAAGATAGAAGAAGATATTATAACTTCATATAAACACTATGTTTAGAGCAACAAGAAAGCACAGAACCACGTCCCACTTATATGCTCATCCCTCTGCCATGCGCAGCATTAAATTATATTTCCCAAAGCAAAAGGCTTTTTTTTTTTTTTTGACTGATAAAGTAGCATGCACAGTTAGGAGGTACAGAACTCCCACATCCTGGCCTTTACAATTTTCTTCTAAAAAGAAGGAAGCATTTATCAGCCCCATAATGACTACTGCAAATCATCTAAATCACAGTGCAACAGAAAAACACTGTGAAGCGTAACATACAATGGAATATTTTAAAATGACCCAAAACTCCATGCTTCTATGGTTTATATTAAGTTGTGAGCAAATAAAGACACTTCTACCTTGATCATTTCACTAAGCAAAGGTTAACTAGGAAAGCCAGCCTTAGGAAGAAATAGAATACATACCATGATATAGTCTCTTTCGTTAGAAAAGGCAAGAAGAACAGATTTAAATTAAGACTTGGTGTATAAAAGCTGAAAGCATAGAATTTGTATCCACATAATGAACTGATGTCTCCTCTAAAGACGTCAGATTGCTGTTCAGCTAAACTATCTAAAAATACCTCCTTGCAAACACACACACGGAATGACTACAAAGACAGGTCTTACTAAGCAGCTCTACTTGCACAAAAATCACTTAATAAGTGGGGAACATTTCTGAAGTACTTAGGGAAAAAATTAACAGGATTTTTTTATACATCAGCTATGATCTTTCATGAGCTATTTTGCAAACAGGTACCAATGTGCAAAAAATGTGCTAATGAAGGCTCTTAAAGCAAACCACAACTGATCTAAAACGTCCAACAGAAAATTCTATTCTGTGAACTTAAAAATCGTATAAAAAAATCTGCAAATCACCATTGATATTCTATTAAAAAAAAAAAAACAATTCTTCCAGTTGGAAAAGCAGGAGTTGAGTTCATGGCTGCCATGGTGTGTCGGACCACATGCCACATACGTGAACCCTCCTAACAATGTACAAGTAAGCACTGGCAACAGCCCTTCATAGTTCAGAACATTTACATAGTCAGCTTGATGCCACACAGGAACAAGGAAGAGGTGCGATTGCAAGCCACATGCAGGTGGCTACAGCAGTGCAACCACAGGGCTCTGAGGTTCACAGACTCTAATTTTTTCAGGATTTGATTCTCAAGTTTTCATCTGCAAAATGGGCAGAATTCCACTTTTCTCAATATTCTTTGATCATTAAGGAAAACCATATACATAAAGCACTTAATAAAATACAAAACTATTTTTAAAAGTGATTGGAAAATGGAATTAAAAGATTATTAGATGCAAAAAATCTTGAAACCCAAGTACACGAGGGGTCATCAAAATGTTTATAACAAATGTGTGCTAGGAAAAAGCTATGCACAAATTTTAAACTATTTTGTACCTAAATAAACATAACTTTGAATTCCATTTTCCTCAAGCTTTTTGAAGTACCACCATAGTTCTAACTAATAGTGTAACCATTAATAATCTTCAAAACAACATTATAAAGTTGGCCAGTATTATAATCAAGATCATCACCATTTTGAAATGAGAAAAGAGAACCTTTAAGAAGTTAGGTGATGGGGCCCGCATTGTAGCACAGTAGGTTAATCCTCTGCCTGTGGCGCCGGCATCTCATATGGGTGATGGTTCTAGTCCCGGCTGCTCCTCCTCTGATACAGCTCTGTGCTGTGGCCTGGGAAAGCAGTAGAGGATGGCCCAAGTTCTTGGGCCGCTACACCCACGTGGGAGACCCGTAGGAAGCTCCTGGCTCCTGGCTTCGGATCAGCCCAGCTCCTGCCATCAGGCAATTGGGTAGTGAATCAGCAGATGGAAGACCTCTCTCTCTGTCTCTCCCTCTCCTTGTCTGCAACTCTGCCTCTCAAATAAATATATAAAATCTTAAAAAAAAAACCTGGCTTGTCTAACCAATGCAAAGCTAGTGGACATCACAAGGCTTCAAAGGAAGCTCTTCACACAGGAAGTATCTCTACACACAAAACCTAGTTGAAATAGTGCTTTCCTATTACTATGTGGAAAGACCTACTGATGCAATCAATTCAGAGGATTTGCTTTAAATATTCCTATTAGCATTCTTGAAGATGATGTGTCCTGAGCTCTGTTAATGAGCTTTGCCATGTTTCCTTCGCATCCCATTTGCTCTCAAAGCCACTCATCAACCGCACCATACACCAGCCGAGGGGAATACCTTTTTCACAGCAGCTCTGGATGAAACGGACAAGGAACAATACGGAGAAGGCATGTCCAGAAAGCCAGGATTTGACATACATATTCTTACTAAAGGGTGTACCGCCTCCAATGCACCACCCATCACACTCCTCCGAGACTGAACTCAGGGCCGCTAGCAGTGCCAGGTGAAGGACTGATTGTTCGTGAAGCAAGCAGGACCAAAACCATCAGCTCTGAGGTCCTTCTGCTGTGGCCAGGTTAAAGTAACTTTTAATATGGCTTCCTAAAAGGGATAATTGAACCCCAAAGTCCCAAGTGTTTGTGTTTTTTGATGGAAGTTAAAGGACTATCAAAAATGTAAAAACGGATGAGCAAGTGATTACTTTTATTTATCTGTATTTTAAATGGCTAAGATAATATGGCCAAACCTGGCTGGCTAAGAAAATGCCTTCATCTGGTCAGAAGCTTAACTTAGCTCTCTATAAATTACGAGCTGCAAATTATTAGAGCAAATGCATCATCCAAACAGTAAGTCACAGCAAAACTCTTCTCATGTCAAGTCCAAAACCAGGATAATGTGAAAGACCTGTGGAGAAATATATAGATGGGAAATCTCACATAGACCCGATGACCTTATCTTGAAAGGTTAAATTGATAGGAGAGAATATGCATGTAAAGACTTAAGGAGTAATTCTTCAAAACACCTGCAATTCTGCTCAGGCATCAAAGTGAAGGAAACATGTTGCTTTTATTTCCATCAAGATAAAGGTAAGCCACTCTATAATTCATGGTGGGGGGGGGGGTACTACATCATACGTATGAACTCTAAAACAAAAGCAACTCTGCATGCAGAAGGAGGTATGAACTATTGTCCAAAATTTCTGCTGAGAATTAGAGTCTACAGGGCAAAAAGAAAACAAGAGAAACGGTCCATTCTTGCAGCTTTGTAGTAAGAGCAAAGTTCATGTGTTTTTAAATTTTATTTACGCATTTACTTGAGAGGCAGAGAGACAGAAATCTCCTACCGGCTGGTTCAACCCAACAATCGCCTGTAACAGCCAGGACTCCACGAGGACGAAGCTGGGAGCTGGGAACTCAATCCAGGTCTCCCATGTGCGTGGCAGAAGCCAAAGTACTTGAGCCATCACCACTCTTCTCCATGGTGTGCACTAGCAGGAAGCTGGAAACAGGAGGGAGCCAGCGCCTGGACCCACACACTCTGATATGCTTTGTGGGTATCTCAACCACTACCCCAAAATCCTGCCCCCCAAGAGCAAAGATTTTGGATATTTCATGCTGCCTCCCAAAATTGATCTGTGGGTGCACTCCTGTGTGCAAGTCTGTGTTTGCACGTACAAGAAAGACCGCAATGACTTCACCACGTGTTACCTGTGTGACTTTGCGAAAGCTACCTGAGCTCTTTGCGCCTTTCTCTATGTATAATAAAGGGACAGCACACTTACACTGTTGTAAGGGTTAAGTGAAATGAATTTAAACACTGCCTAGAACACAGAAAACTTTCCATCTTAGCTAACACCAGCACCACTGCTACTGTTTTGCCATAATACCAAAGTAATCATCAGAAGATTACTGGCCAGTGTAGACCTGCAAGGGAAAGGACGGCGAATCATAGTGGACAGGTCATTCACACAGAAGGAGGCCATCAAATGTCCCCGACCCACTTGCAAGACAGATTTAACTTCCCGTCCCTTCTGTTTAACGGAGCTGGATAAACAACACCTATGGAAACATAACAACTGTATTTATTATGGGCCATGCATCCCTCTAAGCTCCTCACGGGTTTCACCTCATTTAATCTTCACAAAATGCTGTTATCTCCACTTTACAAGTAAAGATTCCACGTAAGAGACACACAGCCAGGATCACAACAGTGCACGAGCGGTGCCACCTGATTAGAAATCCGAGTGACCACTACTGCTGCATGCTAGTTCTCACTTACGCCTTCTCTTCCCATCATTCCCTTCACAGAGGTGACAGCTGGTCAGATGACAGCTTTCATAACCCCAGGTACAAACTATTCCCTAAGCTGGGTTATTTTCCTGACATCCACACGGCAGGGCTGGATTGCATTTCTGGCTTCAGCCTGGCCCAACCCCAGCTGTTGCAGGCATCTGAGAGTGAACCAGTGGATAGACGCTTCACCAGCAGCAGTTTCATTCCCAAGCACTGCTAAGTTCTCAGAGCTCCTATGGAGCCCAAGGTGGTTATTTCAACGTTTCATCAAATAGGCTCCCTTCAGAGCAGAGATGACATCACCATATAAATCACAACCGTATTTAAGACAGTATTGCAGCAGGTCCTCTTCAACCCACTTCATCTTGAGCTTCTTCAAATCCTGTATGCTCTCTCTTCCAGGTGACTCCGATACGCTCTTCAAAATCGCCAAAGTCCATCTGCCTGCAATGCCCTTATTCTGCATGTCCACCAGTCCCCACCTGGTGGGTCCCAGCTGCTCCCTGAACACTCCCCAGACAGTCTGCACAAAACGCTTAGCACATGACTCAGCAGGTCTTCTCACCTGCCACTATTCCACAAGCTACTTCAAGACAAATAGCCAAGGCGTGTGAATCTTGACATTGAGTGTTTCTTGACAAGTGAGTCTGTGCCAAGGAAATTGGAAAAGGCAACAGTGTATCTAGTTCCACAATATCTTCACACTTCTATTACTGCAACATACAAATGTCACTATATCAAACACAAGAAGTACATTCATGGCTAAGATCATATTAAGTTGCTTCTAAGATTTCACTGCATTTTAACACCTTTTAAATAATGCACCTCAAAAACAATGAAAACAACATATTACTGGGTCATTTAAAGTAGGCTGAATTAAGGAGTGGATGTTTAGGCCAGTGATTGAGACGTCTGCATCCCACATCAGAGTTTGTGGGTTCGAGTCCCAGTTTTGGCTCCTGACGCTAGCACCCCACCCATGCAGACGAAGCAGAAGTGCAGGCTGGGTAACTGAAACCCGACGTCCATATGGCAGAGCTGGGTTGTGTTTTTGGCTCCAACCTGGCCCAACTCCAGCTGCTGCAGGCATCTGGAAAGTGAATCAGTAGATGAGAACTCTGTCTCTCAAATAAGCCAAAAACAACTTTTGTAAAAAGTAAGGTGACTCAATCAATGTTGCCTTGAATTTGATGAAAACGACATTTCTTTAAAGTGCATAACAGGGCCGGCGCTGCGGCATGGCAGGTCAAAGCCTCTGGCTGAGGTGCAGCAGCCCGCACGGGCACTGGTGAAGTCCCGGTTGCTCCACGTCCCATCCAGCTCTCTGGCGACTGCACTGGGCCCCCACGCATACGCAGCAGACCCAGCAGAAGCTCCTGACTGGATCAGCCCAGATCCAGCTGCCCCGTCAATCTGGGGAGTGAACCAGAGGATGGAAGACCTCTCTCTCTCTCTGTTTCTCTCTCTCTCTTTTTTTTTTCTTGACAGAGTTGGACAGTGAGAGAGAGAGAGAGAGAGAGAGAGAGAGAGAGAAAGGTCTTCCTTTTTCTGTTGGTTCACCCCCTAAGTGGCCACCACGGCTGGCCCATTGCACCGATCTGAAGGCAGGAGCCAGGTGCTTCTCCTGGTCTCCCATGAGGTACAAGGCCCAAGTACTTGGCCATCCTCCACTGCACTCCCTGGTCACAGCAGAGAGCTGGCCTGGAAGAGGGGCAACCGGGACAGAATCCGGCGCCCTGACTGGGATTAGAACCCAGGGTGCCGGCACCACAGGCAGAGGATTAACCTAGTGAGCCACGGCACTGGCCTCTGTTTCTCTTGCTCTCTGTCTGTAACTCTACCTCTCAAATAAATAACTCTTAAAAAAAAAAAAAAAGATCTCTTTGTCTCTCTTTCTGCCTCTCTTTCTGCTTTAAAAAATAAATAACAATCAAATCTTTAAGGAAAATACAGCCAGGGAAGTCTGGATCCATCTACCCATTCACATGGTATAGTTAGAAGTGAGTAATGTGTCAACTATGTCCGGATCAAGGGAGACAGCTCAACCTGATCTAAGAGACCCCACCCGTGAACATTCTGTCAACACAATGGGCCCCTGCTACTCCACTTTACTTCATTATGTTCAACTACGAACGGCTTTTTAATTACATGAGTGCACAGTATGAACCAAAACTCCTTTTAGACCGGACACTCTCAGAGGCTTCTGCAACCTAATCTTTTCAACCTCCGGACTTTGCTCCACTTGATCCTGTTCTTCAACCAACTTGACTATCCACTGCCCCGTACGTGCACATAAACGCTCTGCTTCGGGGCTTGGGAGTTCACTCCTTTCCCCTGCAGAAGTTCCTCCCACTTCCTTGGTGCTTCACATCTTGTTTCAAGGCACAGTTTAATTCTTTTCTTTTTTTTTTTTTTGGACAGGCAGAGTGGACAGTGAGAGAGAGAGAGACAGAGAGAAAGGTCTTCCTTTGCCGTTGGTTCACCCTCCGATGGCCGCCGCGGCCGGCGTACCGCGCTGATCTGAAGGCAGGAGCCAGGTGCTTCTCCTGGTCTCCCATGGGGTGCAGGGCCCAAGCACCTGGGCCATCCTCCACTGCACTCCCGGGCCACAGCAGAGAGCTGGCCTGGAAGAGGGGCAACCGGGACAGAATCCGGCGCCCCGACCGGGACTAGAACCTGGTGTGCCGGCGCCGCAAGGTGGAGGATTAGCCTAGTGAGCCGCAGCGCCGGCCTACAGTTTAATTCTTATTTCCTTCTCATAGTGCATGTGATACTCCATCCTGTACACTCCTATGTGTTCTTTCTCCTTACTGCTCACCCAGCGTTTAAATACGTGGGTACTTCAAAAAGCTCATGGAAAGATGGGAAAGTGTATTTTTTCAAATGGCCTGGGAAAAGCAGCGGAACAAGGGCTGCAATCATCACATCTCAAAATGTCAGCTGCACTCCTATCCATTATATTTTTGGTACTCGACTAGTGTATTTGCTCCCATATTTAGCACCGAATTCTAACACTACATGAAGTTCTTAAGTAAATTACTTTCTCCCTAAATTTAACGGATGCATGTATACTATCAATATCTATTATTTGAATATGTTATCCATAACATATGGCAAACTTTAAACCTATAAAGTAAATGAAAGTTTATGATACAAACTTAACAATTATAAAATGACTCTTAAGTTAGTTGACCTTAAATATACCTGCTACTTATCTAGAATAAATATCATTATCAGATTTTATGTGATGGAATAATAAAAAAATTATATAATAAAACAATCCACATCACAATGTAGTTTCACCTGGGTAGAAAAATTGTGATTCCTTTTCTGTTCTTATCTTCCTCTATTTACTGACTTGTCTTCAATAGCTACACAGCTGTGTATTTTTAAATTCACAAGCTATGCACAAGACTAACGACACACAGATCAAACTGCTGCCAGAGTGACCAAGATAAGTGATAAAAACTGGGTTGGCAACTAACAGGATACCACTTCTAAAGAAATAGTTTTAAATTACGTTTACACTTAGGTGAGTATTATCTTTAAAGTAGTCTGATTTTGACATTTGATTGTGTCCACGAATAGTATTAATAATTTCAACAAGAAATAGGAGACCCTATAGTTTCGTATTTTTAATTGCCACTGAAAATGAACAAAAGTGTGCGTTCAGAAAAACAAGCCTGGCCGGCGCCGCGGCTCACTTGGCTAATCCTCCACCTGCAGCGCCGGCACCCCGGATTCTGTCCCGGTTGCTCCTCTTCCAGGCCAGCTCTCTGTTGTGGCCCGGGAGTGCAGTGGAGGATGGCCCAAGTGCTTGGGCCCTGCACCCCATGGGAGACCAGGAGAAGCACCTGGTCCTGCCTTCGGATCAGCGCAGTGCGCCAGCCATAGCGGCCACTTGTGGGGTGAACCAACGGAAAGGAAGACCTTTCTCTCTGTCTCTCTCTCTCTCACTTTCAAAAAAGAAAACCAAGTCTAAGATTAAAGCTAATTTTGCCCTCACAACTCAAACCCTGGAAACCCAAGGTGTGAGCTGTGCTCGTCACTCAGCCAGGCTGAGCTGGCCAAATCGCTCTTCCGCTGTGACTCCAGGCACCAGCCAGTCCTCAGCTCCACGACACCCTTGCACATGCTCTGCTGCCAGTCTCACGCAAGCCTATGGATTGCTAAATTGCAGAGAACAGTGTTTAAAGGTGCTTCCACTTACTAGAAGTAAAGAGAAAACTATCTGGTTTATCCATTATTTTCTAGGAGGGCAGAAGAAATTTTTAAAAAATCACTCTCTACAGTACTTTTACAGTCACGTTCGTCTTCTTTCATGTGACTCTGTGCCAGCACTCCTAGTGAAAGTAGTGAAATGAAGACCTCCAGAAATGCCCACGACAAGGCGGCTCCTTGGTAATCTGCACCTGCGGTCCACCTCCAGCACAGGGCAGTAGGAATACACTTATCACAGGACAGGGCACTCATTCCTGAACACTGATCTTTACCAATACAGGAAACCAAGAGGTTTAAACTAATTAGCCTTTTCTGCGTGCCTTAACTAGAAACGGGATGGTGGATTAATCACATTTACACACACACACATTTATACACAAAATATGTACATGTATAAATAGGCAGAGAGGTAGGAACATATGTTTCATCTGGTAATCAAATCTAGTCAATATTTTTTTTTTATTTTTTTTTTTTATTTTTTTTTTATTTTTTTGACAGGCAGAGTGGACAGTGAGAGAGAGAGACAGAGAGAAAGGTCTTCCTTTGCCGTTGGTTCACCCTCCAATGGCCGCCGCGGCCGGCGCGCTGCGGCCGGCGCACCGCGCTGATCCGATGGCAGGAGCCAGGTGCTTTTCCTGGTCTCCCATGGGGTGCAGGGCCCAAGCACCTGGGCCATCCTCCACTGCACTCCCTGGCCACAGCAGAGGGCTGGCCTGGAAGAGGGGCAACCGGGACAGAATCCGGCGCCCCGACCGGGACTAGAACCCGGTGTGCCGGCGCCGCTAGGCGGAGGATTAGCCTAGTGAGCCGCGGCGCCGGCCCCAAATCTAGTCAATATTATAAACCAATAATGCATGCCTCCAGAGTTCACTAAAGAAGAACATGATCTTAGTAACTGCAAAGGGATTTTTCAGACTGCCACTTTATCAGTCAATAAACATGAGGCTAATCCGTGCCCAAGATGCCTCTCGTAGGAAGAACATCTGGTTGAGTTAAGAGGAAGGTTCCAGCTTGGGGACGTGGGATGAAGAGATCAGAGTGTGCGTGAGTAGTTGTAAGGCAGACAAGAAACCCAGAAACGGCAAGACTGCTGAGTTTTGCAGATAGGACAACCATGGCAGACTGTGCAGTTCAGTGTTAACATTACACCTGTAGGTCATACACACACTGGAGATAGACAACAGAGGGAACCTGGCATATTTCAGACAAGGCCTGTGTCGGCAGAGGCTGACAATGGACCAGCCCTGGCTGTGTACATGTGGGTGTGCTGCCTCACCACGTGTTGGTGGGCACCACAGCAGCAGACCTCTATTTACTGCACACTCTGTGCTGTCTTCTCAACCCATGTTCCAAAAGTTAGGCTCTCTTCTTTGTAACTCGTTCTGTAAAACACTCGGGACAATCCCAGAGTATCGGCACTTGAATAAAACAGGTAGAGGCAGTCACAGGCACGTGGTAGGTCACCAAACAGAAAGACGACTTCTTGACGATGAAGAAAAAGACGCAGACCAGAGACAGCAATGATGTGAGGACAGGAACTTGACCCACACTGAGACCTTGAGGCCATATTTTACACACTTTCATTTTAAATTACACACACACACACACAGATACATAGACGTGAACATTTGTATGCACATATAACCTACCTGGCTATATGTATAAATATCCAGACACTCATTTTATTTTAGAAATATTTTTAAAATGCATAACCTGACCATAATCCAAATAAAATATAGTTAATAATGGAAGGTTTTTCGATCTCAATAGGATAGGCTTTTGAGAGTTCACAAACATTGCTACATACAGGAAAATGGTAAGTTACTCTTTCTTTTAACCAGGTATACAAAATAAGCATTAAGAAATTCATTATGAATTTAAATTATCTATAAGATTTATATCATGACTGTTAGCACAGGAAAATTAAGAAAACTGAGGCACGCTCTACATAAATTCTTAATAGATTCCAGAACGAAATATTTAAGAGTATGGGCAGGCCTACAATCAGGAGATGGGCTAAAGAAATGCCAAGTTATGTCTAAGGGATAATTATACCTAAAGAGTGATTTATCCAGTGTTTATCTGGGTACAAAACCAGTATTCCAAACATATAAAACATGAGATTTAACATGAGTAACTGATCTTTTTATGGCCTAAATAATTAAGAGAGAGTAACCGAGTTTCCAATGATACATTTTGAGCATTCTGTCCATTAAAAAAAAGTCTCTTTTCCACTCATCTTAATTGATATAATTTTCTTTTCAAGTAGTTTATTTTGAATGGCTCGTTATTCAACAATATTAAGAAGCAAGGCTATGACACATACTTCCTCTTACTTTAACACGTCCTATAATAAGACAGAACTTTTCTTTTAATCTTACACAGATAAGCAGCGCATGTATACAATGACTCTCAGGTTTCTAAATATATTTCCTCACTTCTAACAGGGGTAGAAAGGATCTAGTATTTGTTGCCTGGGTTTCTTGGCCCAAATCCAAGGCAAGATGACCTTGTCCTTGAATAAAACAATAGGATATTGCTTCCTCTCAGGTCTCTCTGCAAGCAACACAGTGGAAAACCTTCCCAAGAGACAAGGTTATGTCATCTCAGGAAATGTTATCCGTTAGAATAGACAAAATGAAAATCAGATAAAGAAAAGGTGGAGTCTAAACTCAGAAGAGCCATAACTTAGGATCTATAATTAGTATAGGTGCTATTTTTCTACAATGCTAAGGAGAAGGTATTGATCAAATTATATTAGAGAGATTCCCAATGTCTACAGACAAGGTCAAATGGTCATGAGGGAATAAAATCAATTTTTAAAACACATATTCTTAAATATGTTCTAGTTGAAAGAGGGTGGGGGGCGGGGCAGAGAAAGAGGCTGTACTCACTTGCCAGGCCCTCCAATTATCATCGTCAGTTTGTCAGGTGTCCTCCTGCCCTCGCTCCACCACCTGTGCTGACCCACTGCTGCCGGCTGTCTAACGACCCACACCAACAGTGATGACTTCATTACTCGACCTCATGAGCTTCTGTATCCTCACACTCTCTATCTTCCTACCTTGGGTCCTCACATGCTGTGCACTCAGCCTTGCAGAGCCTGCTCCATACTTCACTCCTAGCAGCTGATACACGGCTTTAAACTCCAACAATACCCTTAACACACGGCACACAGAATGCGGGGGGGGGGGGGGGGGGGTCGGTCAACAGATGATCCCCTGGGAGTGGGAGCAGGCATTTGGCCTAGTGGTTAAGATGTCTGAGTCCCACATTAGAGCGCCTGGGTTCAAATCCCAACTCTGGTATATGACTCTGGCTCCCTGCTAATGCAGACCCTGGGAGACAACAGTGATGGCTCAAGTTGTGGGGTTCCTGCCTCCTATATTCAGCCTATCTCAGCTCCAGCTTTTGGAAGTGAACCAGTAGATGGGCAAACTCCCTGTCTCTGCCTCTCGTCTCTCTACTTCTCAAGAACAACAACAAAGATGTGAAACCGCCCCTAACTGTAAAGGCCAAGCCAACTTAAAAACACGAATTAGAAGAACTAATACAATTAAGTCTTAGACTGAATCACTATTAAGAGCTATAAGGGAGAAATATGAGAGGACAAGGAACAAGTCAGTCAACCAAACAGCAATGCAAGCTGGGAAACAGGATGAGAACAGTAGTCGCTGTGTAATCAGATCAGCTTGTCCCAGATTTACAAAGCATAGTTTGGGGGGAAATACTCATGTGTTTATCAGATAAAGAATGTATACTTTTTAGCCTTAAGTGACGTGTAGGAACTGATACAACATGGTTAAGTTACATGACAGTCGTCCTATTTAAGAGGCTTAGGCAATGATGGAATGGATACGTACACCTGCCAGAGAGACATGGCCAATGTGGTGTGGACCTGGGAGAGCTGACCATGGACTGGAGTAGGCTCCCCCCGGGGAGGTGGGGGGGCAGATGACACAGCAAGGCTCAGTGCTTCAGGGGAGCACAGGCAGTCAAGGCCAGGAGGCCAGAGTTACACAGCGAATGGACAGAAGAAGGTGAGGTGTGGAGTTTATATTTAAGGACCAAGCAGCAAATTGGGGAAGGTACAGGGTAGGGATCAAGCCCAGAAAAGCAGGAGTTGGGCCAATGGCGCCTCTGCCTGAGGATGTCTAAGGATAATCTCAAAAGGAGAGAGCACTGCTGATGCAGCCAAACAGAAGTTTTATAGAAGACTTTCGACCGCAAGCCGGCTCTTTTCTATTGACAGTGATTGGAGTGCCCTACGTGCCAGGAAAACGAGAGTGGGGGAAAGCAAGTACCCTCTTCCAATTGTGAACTTGAAGCCAAGGCCTGCGAAATCAGGCAACTGTAGGCAGACTCCACCACTTACTACTAATACACACCCGGGAAAAATTATTTTCCAACCTGTGTCTTCATCTCTAAAATGGTGCACTATTCTTGAGGGGGCTGTTTGAAGGATCAAGTCAGACAGTGCAAAATACAGTGTGTGCCACACAGATGTAGCCACTGCTATTTACTCCCCACATCTGGGTATGGTGCTTTCTTCCGGATGCCGCTGTTTACACTGTCAATCATGACTTCAGGTGTTGCTTACGATGATATAACTACAACACACTGCAAAAATCAGTAATTTCTTATAAAAACTTAAAACCAGAAAACAGGTGACCAGTTTGACATCATTAAATTCATTTAATGTGATCTAAAAAGTTTACAAAGTTTCAAAGTCATTCCATACTGCAGATATTTCAAAGGCATCTAAGGTAGGCAAAAAAGTAGAGAGAAAGGTTCTATGGTTAAAAAAAAAAAAAAGACTAGACTGAGTAAAAGACAAATGTGATCCCAAAATTTCCCCAGCTGAGTGAGCCTACGGAACTTTCCTACATGGTATCTAGTAAGAATCTGCACAATTATTAGTCCCTTTTGAAAAATACAGTTTTATAATACCTTTCTGAAATATTAATAATCTTATTTTTCTTAAGTGTAAAATCTTTTTAAAGATTTATTTAGTTACTTGAAAGGCAGACTTAGAGATGGGGGGAGGGAGAAGAGAGAGAGAGATCTTCCATCTACTGGTTTACTCTCCAAATGGCTTAGCTGAGACTAGGCCAGGCCAAAACTCCATCCAGGTTTCTCATGTGAGTGCCGGGGGCCCAGGTACTCGGGCCATCTCTTGTTGCCTTCCCAGACACATCAGCAGGAAGCTGGATCGTAAGTGGAGCAGCAGGCTCTCAAACCATCTCCCAAGTGAGACGCTAGCATCACAGGTGGTGGCTGAATCCGCTGTGCCGAAACACCAGTCGCCTCGATCTTTATATTTTTATATTCAGAGAATCCCAAGATTCTGATAAAGACTACCTAAAAAGCACTGCTTGAATATAAAAATACAGCTCAGTGTCGGGTGCATTTCTGGTGACAACAAGGTACCCATCTTGGTGTTACCGTCAATTTACCATACAGAAAGTGGATGGGGGTATAAAATCATACCATTTACGACTTAAGGGGTTTAAAGGGCTTAATGGAACTTCATTAACCCCAAAATTCAATTAAATGAAAGGTATATACTAGCAACTAATACGCAGTGAGAATAAAAAAATGAGTAAGATTCTGACAAAGCAGAATAACTGAGTTTACCATGGGTGTTCAATCACGGCAAAAAAGAAAAACCTCCCTCCCTCCAAGTTATATTTTTATTTTTTTAGCAGCATATTCCTTTCTGTAAAGAAGCAAAGACACTTAAAAAGCCACAGACTTCTCAAAAAAGCAACATAAAAGGATTCGTGAATTCCATAAATTTTACCCATGTGACATTATCCCTGCCGTTATTCTCACAAAGCCTCAACAGTTGAAAGGGAGGCCTTCTTGCTCATTTTGGCTCAACAACTGTTCACTGAGTACCTCTGATGTGAGAGCCAGAGTTGTTATTCTCTTACACAACTCTTCACATAGGAAGGGGTCTTCAAAAAATTCATGGAAAACATGAATCATGAATGTCAAAAATCCTTGCGCCAAAATAAACTTAGCTTTTCCTTCCATTTTCCTACAAATTGCTGGGGAGCAGAATTAAAAATTTAAAGGTCTGGTTAACGTTGAATGGCAAGACCAGCTAACAGAGGACTGACTGACAAGTAGGCAGCGAGATCCTCACACCATCAACCTCAACTCCGTTGCACGTGTCTCGCTAGGGAAGCACACCCCAGTATTTCACTCTATCAAAAGTACCTTGAGAAACACGCAGTTTAAATCTGTTCCTAAGGCTCCTCAGGTATAGTTTAATACTCTTATGTTTTAGACTACAAAGGAGTGCGTCAAAGACCCTGTTCAGAGATATCGAAGTGGGACGGCCCTTCTCTTTAACAACCTTTCCTATTAGTGAAATACGTATAAGGTTGGTCTCTTTTTGGATCTGATATGAAGAGAGTCAACGAGTGAAGAATGGCAAGGACCTCATCACGAGGAGGCGGGGCTCCAGGAGTAGTCCCCCAGCACACCTCCAACACAGCGATCACCCTAAGAACATCCAAGGTCCGCTGCTGAGGTGAGACCATGCCCAAGAAAACCTCTTGGGCCGAGTTAGTAATTTTGTTCACGATGATTTTGTTCATCATCGTGAACAAAATTAAATTACACTCAGAAATGTAATTCTCAATGCATGGCCTTCTATATGTAAATTTTCAGACCCTTGGCAGTTTATGTCCATTTTTGAAGTTTAATATCTCATGCTTTCCAGAATCCGTAAAAGACAATTCCTGCCCCCTACTGAAACAACCTGCTGGATGCTACAATGCAGAAGGAGACATTTCAGAAATACTTGGACTACTGTATACGCTGCCTAAATTCACATGTTGAAATGCAATATTTTTATATCCATCACATGAATTAGTGTGATAGCAGAGAATTTCCAACATGGAGATATAAAAGTAGTGCCGTGAGCACCCACAGCCCTGAGGGAAGAGGCATGTCCTTGGTGTCAGGCACAGAGTGTGTTCAGTGTGAACAGCAGCAGCTACCTATGGGATTTCAGCGTGAGAAACGCAAAGCTGACTCACGGGATCAATTAGGAATAAGTAAGTGCGTGTGTGTGTGTGTGTGTGTGGCATTAAAGAAATGCTGCGTTTCCACCATCAATTAATACATGCTAAGCAATCGGCTGAGTCCCACTGATCATTTTATTACCAAATCAATAGCCAAAGCTCTCCCTCCCTCCTCAGACCTGCATATGAATTCCTCCCTACAGTCTCATTCTCAGTAACCTTTCTCAACGTCTGGCATCAAATTCAACTACAACAACATTTAAAAGAGAAAACTATTCAGGTATGACGTTAAAGCGCCAAGCTTTAGTTTCTGATTACAAAAATCAGTTAGTTGTCCAGCATTTCTCAGTGTGGGTGATTTTGGCTTTAAATGAATTGTTGGTCTTGCTTACAATGTCTTTAAAATTACCACAGAATTAGAAGAACAAGCCAGTAGTCGCTTACCCTCCCCTCCTCCGAGCAGAATATCATGCCCTCTACAACAACTGTTTTCCCTCACGAGAACGAGCAACAATTCCCATTTTAAAGCAGTTCTCTGCGATGTGCTGTTGAAGCACAAGCAGCATTCGCAATACTTACTGAATGTTTCTCTTGCTGGCCCATAACTCCATGGTTAGCTGGGATTGCTAGTGGTTTCATAATGAAGAAACATATGCTGAACTGAATTTACACATCATGTACCAATCTCTCACGGTGGCAAGTCACCCTCTACAGCATTCAATTAAAAGAAAAAGAAGAAGAAGAAGGAGAGAAAAAAAAAAAAAAAAAAAGAGGGAGGAGGGAAAACCAAGCTGCAGCTTAAAGTGTCACTACTGGTGAGCTTAAAAAACCCCTCACACTTGTAGACCAGAAAAGGAGCTCGAACAACGGCATTCGTCTCCATTTTTATAACCCCAAAACTCTAACCACTGTAGCCTATGACAAGACCGAGGGAACCTTACACAGCTCTCGGTCTTCCAACAGAACAAGATCATTTCTGAGACTGAAGAACAAGAGGCAAAAGAAAAGGAGAGAAAAAAAAAAAAAAAGCTAAAATGGCTGACTGCACACAGACTCCCTTCCAAAAGGCTTAATACAGAATTATATTCGTCAGGGTGGCATAAGAACCAGTCTCCAGCATTCAGCCAAGCATCGTTAATACTCTTGTTTCATTTGCAATCACACATGCAGACCCCTCCGACCCAGAAAAAAAAAGGAAAGAAAGAAAAGAGAAAGAGAAAGGAGGAAAAAAACCAGGGCAGAGCGTGTGAATCGGGACCTCCTCCCTAGCTGCTAATGATGCTGACAGAGTGGTCACCAGTGATCTCTGTCCCACTGCACTACCCAAGTTTGCACAATTAATCTTAGCAGCATGACACTGATGGACATTTAATGTAATGATGTCTGTCCCCCACACTCAACACAAGCATGCCTGCTAGCAAAGAGAGTCACTGACAGAAACACAGCACATGCACACACACAATCTCGAGAATCATGAGTCTGAATGCAACACACCAATATAATTACATTATTGTGCTTACTTTGGAGGACCATGGCTGCAGGCAGTTGGCATAGCAACGCACAAGGAAAGCCATTTCCTGGGTAGAGAGAAAGCTTCCTTCTCTAAATAAAAAATTCCTCTTAGGAAACAAACGGCATTGCTGCTTCCTGCAGAAAGCAAGACACTGTAGTCTGTCTCTTAACCTGCAAGGCTCACACTCAATGCAGTTCTAGTGATGTAAGTGGATTTCTCTCCCACCCTCCCTCTCTCCCTATATACACTGAAATATTCTGCTCAAATGGCACACACATTCCTTAAGGCTCGCCCCCTCCTCTACTTAACCATTTCACTCATTAAGGTAGCGATGGACAATTCAGATAAAGTAACAAGCTCTTGCCTGGATTATATCAGCAGCTGTAGGTTAAGCAAGTCTCAGAGGGGTGGAATCCATTGATTGCTGACTCCAAATAATATCGCTGAAGACAGGGTGGGAAAACGGAGCAAGGACTTACTTGAACAGCTTTGAACTAAGATATGATTTTTCACCAAGGTGAAGATAAAGCAATCAGTGTGACCTCTACCCCACCCTCACATATCATTGTGCTACAGTAAACAACTGTTTATCAAAAATTTATAAAATGCACACTTGGCGAGCTTTGAATAAATTTAGAAGATGTGATTTTCACTAACATCCATACACACACATACACCATGTTGACTTGCTAATGATATAAAACTATGCCCACTTAGGGTTAAAAAAAAAAAAACTTTTAGAGGTAGAAAGCTGAAATTAAATGATACACTATTCTACCAGAAACTCTTATTTCACCGAGGAATGTCAGTTATCTGGAAGACTGCATGATAGCTGACAAGGAGTGAGGGTAGTTTAACCCTGAAACACTGCCCTGTTTCTCAAAATCAGATCTATCAATAATGGCATACAAAATAGAAAACACAGATGAAAACCTAGCATCTTCAATAACTGATTCTGCAGTTGTCAGCCTTTGCTAACTTGTGTCTTTATCTGTGTACTTAAGACCGCACCCACCCTATTCTCTCTCTCCTCATCTCTAAAGACAACCACTCCTTCCAAATCACTGCCTTGGGTCCTTCTCCCCACCCGTCCCCACCTCTCAGACTTCTTCATCTTTTTCTTTTTTTAAAAAATTTATTTAGAAAGAATTAGAGAGAGAGAGAGAAACAGAGAGAGAGAGAGAGGATCTTCCACCCTCCGGTTCACTCCCTAGGTGGGCACAACAGCCAGGACTGACCCAGACCAGAAGCTTCCTCCCGGTCTCCCACAGGGTTGCAGGGGCCAGGCACTTGGGCCATCTTCCACTGCCTTTCCCAGACCATCAGCAGGGAGCTGGACCGGAAGTGGAGCATGCGGGATGCAAATTGGTGATGTACGGAATGCCAGTGTCGCAGGTGGTGGCTTTACCCACCATGCCACAATGCCGGCCCCTTTCTCTGACTTCTTAAATTACCCATTACCCCTCTCCTCCACATCTATTTCACCTCTCCACCATAACCAGAGATCCTGCCCCACTGACTTGTAGACCAGGTCTCTACCATCTCAAAAACACACCAAAACACAAATTTCCCCAGACCTATGTTTTCCTATGGCTACAATCTGACCTCGTCCCCCTACTTCACAGCCAAGTCTCAAGAACCACATTTTGGTTTTCATCATTTCCACATTCCACACACTATCAATGAAGGACCACCGATCTGAACATTCAGGAGTTACCCTTAGCTCACATGGCAACAACTGTTAATCAGATTCTCTAATTTTTCCTTCAAATGTAGAGTTCCCTCCATATGTGCCGCTATAATCCCACTCCGATCTTCATTTTTTGCATTGAGAACTGTAAAAGTCACCTTCATGAACCTGCTGGATTTGGTTCTAACCCCATTCACACAACCTTTTAAACCATGCTATCTCCAGAAACCATTTACACACTAAAGTCCGATCACCATTCTAATCCACTGAGCCCTTTTCACAGATTAGAACATTTCAATGCTTCCCACTGCTCCCAGCACAAAGTCTGCAGCGAGACTTCCATGTTTCCCAGATCCACGCCCTGCCATGCGCACTCCCTGCACGCCAGGTCTCCTGGGCTGCGCTCGCTTCCGCGACGGGCCAAGGGGCCTCTGCACGCGCTGCTTCCCCTGCCTGAGACTCTCCTCCTGCCCCCCTTTTCCGACGGACTCCAGCGCCTCCCCAAGTGTGCTGGTTGAGTGCCCGCAGAGTTCTCACGACAGCACTTATTGAGCACCTGCTGAATGCCCACAGAGTTCTCACGACAGCACTCATTCAGCACATGTTTGGTTTTGCCTCTAGTCATGTAGGCTCACGCAGCTGGTGTATGCTCCCCTGACTCGACTCAACACTGGCATCACGTTTTTTGTGTGTACTCTTCTCTTGCATATTGTAGGCACTTGCATTTTGGTTCAATGAATAAAATCTCCAGCGACTGAGAATGGACATCAGTAAGACCATAATCGATCTTCTAAGACTAGTTTCTGTCAAAATCCAAATCTTTTGGGGCAGACATTTGACCTACTAGTTAAGATGCCTGTTTTCCAAACTGGAATGCCTGGGTTTGAACCCCAGCGCTAATCTGAATTCCAGATTCCGGCCAGTGCAGACCCTAGGTGATGGCTCAGGTTGTTGGATCCCTGATTCCCACACGAGAGACACTGACGGAGTTCCCTGCTCCTGCTCGTGGGCTGGCCCAGCCCCAGCTCTTGCAGGCATCTAGGGTGAACCAGTGGATGAGGGAGTTCTTGCTTTCCCCCTCTCTCTGCTTCTCTCCTCTCATAAAGATAAAAATTTTAAATATAAATCTTTTCTATAATTGAAGTAATGAATGATTTATTAGTAAGTGCCTACAAAGGAGGAAGTAATTCAAGTGTCCAGGATACAATGTACAAATAAAATGCTGTATACTCAGGCAATAGGATATTATTCATCCTTAAAAATGAACAAAATTCTGGTGCATGCTACAAGGATAACCTTGAAGACAACAGGCTAAGTGAAATAAGACTGTCAAGAAAGGACAAACACTGTACAATACTCTATGTACCTAGAGTAGTCAAATTCTTATAGAGACAGAAAGTAAGGCAGTAGTTGCTAGGTGCTATGGGAAGGAGGAGGGATTGTAGAGTTACTCTTTAATGAATATGGAATTTCTGTTTGGGAAAATGAAATAAGCTCTGGAGACAGATGGTGGTAATGGTTATCTAATAATGGCAATGGATTGGATGTCACTGTACTGTATGCTTAAAACTGGTAAATTTTAGTGTTATGTACATGTTATCCAATTAAAAAAGTGAGTGGCAACTCAAGGGTGTAATAATCGACTTCTACATCTCCCATCCAGCTCCTGTCTTACATAGTCATGTGCCAAAAATTCCTCTCCAAGTTCAAGTCGAATTACGGGAACTGGTGGCGAAGGTGTGCCACTGCTTGCCTCTCTGGAAAAATGTGTCGTTTTTCTCAAGAAGGAAACTAACCTAATCAGTGAATCCGACAAAGCAAGAAAATCACAAATTCTCAGGCCCTGACGCTTTCTCGTGCTAAGTCTTGGCTTGATTTCTCTCACTGGTTGGCTCCATGCCTACAACCTACATACCTTAAAACTCATGATCTTAATACTGGAAATTTTTTTAATGCCTACTCTCCTGTACATTGAAACGCAATTATGTCAGGTTATGATTTGCCAAACATTGCTTAAGAAATGATATATAAATTCAAGGTTCAGGAGAATCCTATACTATCGATTTTACCCAAACAAGAGTAAATCATGTTGATCTTGAAGTAGCACAGATCTGGGCTATATTTCCCCAGTCTTTAATCATCTAGATTTAGCAAGTAACATTCAATAGACCAAGCCAGGAAAAGAACCAGGTAACAGCTCTCATGCCTATGTCAAGAACATCCAACAATCACTAACTTACCAGTAAAAATGCTCCAGAGGTAGAAATCACACAGCCTGGGAAAACTACTTAATGTGAAGCTTTTCCATGCTAAATTTGCTACCATTATATTCATTTACATTTATCCTCCTAAAACATTCACTTCCTGATTACTAAGAAATTGAAAAGATCTGTTCTTCTCAGTAATTATTCATCATATTTAGGCTTATACAGTCTTCATCTGTAGATCTCAATGTGTAGGACACAGTTAATGTATAAATACTCAAGTAAGATTCATCAAAACGCAAGGGGAGGAGCCGGCACTGTCGCACAGTGGGTTAAGCTGCCGCTTGCGATGTGATACCGGCATCCCGTATCAGAGAACTGTGTGGGCTCCACTGCATATCCCAGCTGCTCCATTTCCAATCTCTCTCTCTCTCTGCCCTTCAAATAAATAAATAAATAATTTAAAAAGATACAGATCATCCAGATATACTCCAGACTTATGTTCCAAAGAAATCTTTAAGCTACATCTTTCTTTAAAAAATATGTTTCTAGCAGCAAACTATTCATGTTGCATCTGATTCCTTCCTAATTGCAAAATTAATGTAGCAACCCGTCCATCCTAAAGACGCTCAATATTTATACGGCAAATGTCAGAGGAGAAAGACAGAAGGATGACATCTTAGGGAGACACAGAAAAGCAGGTAACATAAAGAAGCCTGCAAATCAGAGAGAAATTCCAACACGGGCTTTTAGAAATGTACTTGTTTGAAAAATGAGCAGACTTCAAGAACAGATTTAGCAAAGTTCACTTCACTTCCTACAGACAGTGAGAGGGAGAGACAGAGAGAAAGGTCTTCCATCCACTGGTTTACTTCCCAAATGGCCTCAAGGGCTGGAGCTAGGCCAATCTGAAGCCAGGAGCCAGGAGCTTC